>NC_052067.1:60583101-61301000 GCF_015852505.1 Tachyglossus aculeatus | reverse complement strand
GCCAGTACCAGTAGCACCATGAAGAGCCCACTGGGCGTGTGAGTCTCCCCTGCTGTTGACCTAGAATAGAGCTAGGTGTCCCCCTTTGGCTGAGTGCACTTAACTGACCTTTAGGTGTGTCCCTTAAGAAGATAATACTCGGCATCCACTTGTATTAATTATGGTATTTGTTAAGTGCTTACTATGTACCAAGCAGTGTTCTTTGCGCTCCATAAGAGGTTATATTAAGTGTACCCTTGTTTCTCTCTCTTTTTTGTTTCTTTCTATTTATCATTGTTTCTCTCTATCTTTGTTTCTCTTATTTTACCTTTGTTTCTAATAGTAATAATAATAATGATGATATTTGTTAAGCACTTACTATGAGCCAGGTACTGTACTAAGCACTAGGGTGGATACGGGCAAATCAGGTTGGACACCGTCCCTTGTCCCATGTGGGGCTCATAGTGTCAATCCCAATTTTTTTAGATGCGGTAACTATGGCCCACAGAAGCAAACTGACTTGCTCAGGGTTACACAGCAGACAAGTGATGGAACCAACCTTAGAACTCATGACCTTCTGACTCCTAGGCCCATGCTTTACCCACCACGTCATGCTGTTTCTCTCTCTTTGGGAAAGCCATCTCCTCTGTATTTGCACTGGGGTTCATGGCCTTAGAAACCTGGTGTCTCCCCAGTCATCATCATCATCAATCGTATTTATTGAGCGCTTACTATGTGCAGAGCACTGTACTAAGAGCTTGGGAAGTACAAATTGGCAACATATAGAGACAGTCCCTACCCAACATTGGGCTCACAGTCTAAATGAAATGAAAAGGAGTGTCTCCCCAATGAACAGGACAACTGTGAGCATCTTCAATGAACCACCATGTTAATGTTAGCAATCTTATTCTTTCTGTGCACATTTCTGCTCCTCTGGTATTGTAAACACAGGTGGCTGAATAAAGACTGTTGCATTCTTATCAGCTGGGCATGACTGGTCTGTTTAACCCTGGCTCATACTGAGGGTGAAAGTCGCATTCCCAAACGTGGGTCCTAGTGCCCAATGATAGCCTGGGGAGCAGGAAGTGAGGAATCAAGCATGGCAGTGCATACAGTGGGTCTGCAGAGCTGGACCAGGATGTTGAAGAAGGCAAATCCAACCCAAAGGCCTAACAGGGTCTAGATTGTTCTCTGCCCACCCTCCTCAGACCACCTAGCAGCCTGGAGCATTCTTTAGGTTGTTTTTATGTTTCTTGGAACCAAAGAAATAAATAATTGTTAGTGTTGCTGATGTTAATATACATCATCTAACAGCTTTGTGTGCCTGGTGTGTCAGACAGGCTTCTGTTGACTGAAGTGTTCTTTTAACGTCTACTTGTTGTTTCCCTCTAGCCTGTAAGCATGTTCTGAGCAGGGAACGTGTCTACCAACTCTGTTGTACTGTCTTCTCCTAAGTTTTATGGTGCTCTGCGTGCAATAAGCACTCAGTAAGTAACACTGAATGATTAAGAAGAACTGTAGTGGGAGAGACAGCCAGAGAGAATCAGCCCCAGAGCGTTGTTGGAGAGGCAAGGCAGTGATGTAGAGAGACACCCAACAGTGGAACTGAATGGAATCACTTGAATGGAATTAAAAAAGTTAAATTTCTTGAAGTCATTTACAAGATCCATAAAGAATATTAATCCAAATGAATCCTACATAGCAATTGGCCAAACAAATGCTGTATTTAGACACATTGCTTCAATATTCATAATAATTATAACTGGGACATTTGTTAAGCACTTTCTAAGTGCCAAACACTGTACTACGCACTGGACCAAATGCAAGATAATCAGGTCGGACACAGTCCCTGTTCACAGTCTAAGGAGGAGGGAGACTGTGGAATTCACAGTCTAAGGGCGAGGGAGAATCAATCAATCAGTAGTATTTGAGCATTTACTGTGGGCAGAGTGCTGTACTAAGTGCTTTGGAGAGTACAATACAACAGAATTAGTGGACATGTTCTTATGGGCAAAGAGAAGTTATATGGCTTGCTCAGGTTCACCAAACAGGCAAGTAGTGGAGCAGGGATTAGAATCTAGATTCTCTGACTCCCTGGTCCGTGCTCTTTCTACTAGGCCATGCTACTCCTTCAGTGCTATATTGCCGTTTCCTACAGGGCCACTTGCAGAATGTGGCTAACGATCCAATTGCAAAAGATAAAATTGTACATCAATTTTGCATTTTTTTAACTTACATGAGTTAAGATCTTACTGTTGGTAGTTTCATTTTTGAAGATAAAGACTAGGGGATTATGGGAGAAGTAGTAGTAGTAATAATATTCATTTAGCTCCCATTCTATGCTAAGCACTATAGTAAGCATAGGAGAAATATTCAGTTGAGAACTGGGCAGGAATAGAGTCCCTGAGCCCCAAGGCAGATTTTTGCTTAGGCATCCATCCAGACTGTGGATGCCATTATTGAAAGCTTACTGTGTACAGCACTCTACCAAGCACTTGGAAGAGCACAATATAACAGAGTTAATAGACACGTTCCCTTACAAAACTAGCTTACAGTCAAGAGGAATCTTACAGTCTAGATGAACTGCAATCCATTATTCAATAGTTTTTTTGAGTGTTTATGCAGAGTACTGTTTTAACCCCTTGGGACTGTACAATAGAGAGAGTAGATATGATCCCTGTCCTTCGGAATCCACTCTGACCTAGCAGCAAACCCCACCTACAATCCCTAGCGGAACAAAAGCGACTCTAGAGACCGATCACCATTTTGACGAAAGTGCCAAAGGTGTCAGAAAGACCCGATTAGCAGCTATCATCCCTAATCAGAATCTCTTTGCTCTTTTCAGCTGCACCAAGAAGCTCTCAAGTCAGTTGGAAAGCTGAGAAGAGTGAGGCTGAAAGCCAGCTCCCAGGATCAGTGAAGTGGAAAACAATGGGGCCTTATCAACCCTGGAGAGGTACATATGATTGTAGCATCCTTTTGTTACCAGCAAACTCCAAGGTAAGCAGCTCAGAGAATAAAATGCTAAAATTAACAAAACACCATTTTACAGATGAGGCATCTGAAGCATGGTCTTGGGAGTCAGAGGTTGCAGGTTCTAATCCTAGCTCCACCACTTGTCAGCTGTGTGACTTAGGGCATATCACCTAACTTCTGTGCCTCAGTTACCTCTTCTGCAAAATGGCAATTAAGACTGTGAGCCCCATGTGGGACAACCTGATAGGCTTACATGTACCCCAGCACTAGAACAGTGCTTGGCACATAGTAAGCACTTAACAAATACCATTGTTGTTATTATTACAATATAGCAATAGACACGGTCCTGCCCACAGTGAGCTCACAGTCTAGAGGGGGAGACAGACATTAACATAAATAGATGAATAAATTACAGATATACACATATGTGCTGTGGGGATGGGATGGGGAATATTGAACACACTGTGTGCAGAGCAGTGCAGAGCTTGGGAGAATACAATATAATAATAATAATAGTATCTAAGAGCTTATTATTGCCAAGCACTGTTCTGAGTGCTGGGGTGGTTACAGGGTAATCAGGTTTTCCCATGTGGGGCTCACACTTTTTATCCCCATTTTACAGATGAGGTAACTGAGGCACAGAGAAGTTAAGTGACTTGCCCAAGGTCACACAGAGAGTTGGTAGAGTCACACAGAGAGTTGGTAGACATGTTCCCTGCCCATAATGAGCTTATAATCTAGATGAGGGAAAATATTTACTTCTAATACTAATAATGGTATTTGTTAAGTCCTTACTGTGTGCCAAGCACTCTACTAAGGCTGGAGTGGATACAAGTTCTAGACTGTAAAAGCTTGTTTTAGGCAGGGAATGTGTCTATTTATTGTTGTATTGTGATGTGTTATATTGTATTCTCCCAAGCACTTGCTACAGTACTTTGCACACAGTAAGCACTCAATACGAATGAATGAATGAAAAAATCAGGTTGGACACAGTCCCTTTACCACATAGGGCTCACAGTCTTAATCCCCATTTTACAGATGAGGTAGCTGAGGCACAGAAAAGTGAAGTGACTTGCCCAAGGCCACAAACCAGACAAGTGGCAGAGTCAGTATTAGAATTCATGACCTTCTCACTCCCAGGCCCATGCTCTATCCATTACTCCATGCTGTTTTTCTCTAGACTGTAAGCTTGTTTTGGACAGGGACTATGTATGTCAACTTTGTTGTGTTAGCACTTGATACAGTGCTCTGCAAATAGTAAGTGCTCAATAAATACCATAGATAGATTTATATCGCTATAGCCGGAATGCATGGAGCATGCCAAGGGAGGCTAGCCCGCCTCAGCCAGCTGTGAGTCCAGTTGGGCTGAAATGAGTACTGGGCATCCCCGCTTTGGGGAGCAGAAACAGCCCTGAGTGAGGAACCAGATAGGGAGGGATCCCCCACTTCCCTCCCAGCTCTTCCCAGCACCAGCCCGGGGTCCTGGGTGGCAGGGCAGCGGGAGCAGAGGGGCTTCAGATTGGCTTTGAAGTGAATGTCTCATACATCCCATCTCCCTTTCTGGATGTCTCACTGATTTTTCTGTTTTCCTCTCTGTACTTCTCTGACTTGTGTCATTATTCAGTTTGATACGGGAAAGCTAGCGACTGAAACCAAAAGCAATTCAGTGAGACCTGGAGACATACAGAGAGGGTAGAAGAGAGATTGAGGCAGGCAGAGAGATAAATAGATAGGTAAACAAATTGAGGCTGCTACTAGGGGAGAAAGCCAGTGAAGGGAAAGATCTGGAGAACTAAAAGGGGAACTTTACCACATCTGATCTTTTGTGTGACATGCCAATTATCCATCCTGGAGAGAAGCTTTTAATTTCTCCCATGCCCAATCATTCAGCCCTCTCTCACCTGCTGTTTTAGTAAACAACTCCCTCTAAGCCTGAGTGGTATTTAGTATCTTTGGCAAAGAAAGCTTCAGAAACTTTAAAAGAAACCTTTAATTTGTTCTTAACTTTAGGCCACCCCTGAGCCAGTTCAGAACTGCAAAAAGAGCTCCCACCAAACTAGAGTCTGCCACTCATGTGCTTTTTGTTTAGCAGTGATTTTACCCAGCCACCCCCCCCACCTGGCTTCCTGTAGAAGCCTCTTTCTTAGTCGGCAATTTCTCCCTGGACTTTGAAGGGGCAGGAGACATACACACACACAATTTTATTTGTTGAATGTTTACTATTTGCAGAGCACTGTACTAAGACCTTGGGCGACCATAGTATAACGGAGATAGTAACAATAATAATAATAATAATGATGGCATTTGTTAAGTGCTTACTATGTGCAAAGCGCTGTTCAAAGCGCTGGGGGAGATACAAGGTGATCAGGTTGTCCCACATGGGGCTCACATTCTTAATCCCCATTTTACAGATGAGGTAACTGAGGCCCAGTGAAGTGACTTATCCTTAGTCACACAGCTGGCAAGTGGCAGAGCCAGGGTTAGAACCCATGACCTCTGACTCCCAAGCTCATGCTCTTTCCACTGAGCCACGCTGCTTCTCTACCCAGATATGCAATGTGTGCACAAACATGGGTGCATGTGTATCTGAGAAAGCCAATTCTGAACCCACAATCCCGATTTCATTGTGCATACACAAATACTTTCTCTTCAACCAATCAATTGTATTTATTGAGCACTTACTATGTGCAGAGCACTGTACTAAGTGCTTTGGAGAGTACAATATAACAATATAACAGAGTGGTAGATGTTTTCCCTGCCAACAAATAGCTTCTTGTGCTGTTATGTTTATTGCTGAAAACATCACCTATTGTTTTCACCTTTGCTTCTTTTTCTCACAGTCCATCCGAAGAAAGCCAATCCTTACTTGATAGCAGTGGGCCCTACTGGTTTAGCTATGACAACTGATTCAAAGTTTCAGCAGAGTTTCAGCTTTCTCTGGGGATTTGTTTTATGGAATCCAGTAGTGATACCACCTGCCATAAGCAGGGAGGGAAGGAATGAGAAACTAATGATAGGAGGTTTAGGATAAACATGCTGGAAATGTGGTTCTGGAAATGAGTCATCCAATAAAATCAACCTAATTAGTATGTAGCTGAGACGGTGCACTTGAGGGCATATGAAAATGCCTGACCTCAACCTGTGGTGTGTTGGGGGGGTTTAATTGTAATGATGATAACAATAATTTGAATTTGTTAAGCACTTACTATGTGCCAGGCACTGTACTAAGCACTGTGGTGGATAAAGCAAATCAGATTGGACACAGTTCCTGTCTTACATGAGGCTCACAGTGCTCTGCACACAGTAAGTGTTCAATAAATATGATTGATTGATTAATCCCCATTTTACAGCTGAGGTAATTGAGGCACAGAGAAGTTAAGTGACTTGCCCAAGGTCACACAGCAAACAAGTGGCGAAGCCAGGATAAGAACCCAGGTCCTTCTGATTCCCAGTCCCATGCTCTATCCATTAGGCCATGCTTCTTCCCTAGAGAATGAATCTAGAGAGTGAGCTTACAGAAGGGGGCAGGTCCAGGAAAATTCATGGAGGAAAGCAGGCAGTTGATTAAAAATGAGCATCGGGGATGGCACCAAGCTTGTGGGCTTCTGATGCTGAAGCCACATGAGTGGATGAGTTTCCAAAGAAGGAGTGTGGGGTGAGAAGAATAAAGAACTTGAAACAGAGCCTTGTGCAACATCCACAAAGTATAAGAAAAAAGAAAGTCAGTCAACAAAACTGAGTAGGAACAATCAGAATTATAGGAGGAGAACAAACCAGAGGGAGAATTCAGAAAGATATGAGAACAAGACTGAGACGAAGAGATCCGAGAGATAGGAGGAGAACTAGGTGAATGCAATGTTCTGAAGCATTTCAAATAAGAAGGAGTGGTCCACAGTGTCAAAGGTAGCCAAGAGGGCAAAAAAGCTATTAGAATCTTTGACTGTGAGTCTACCAAAGATCAGGGATCATGTCTAATTCCCACCTGTGTTTTATCCCCCAGAGCTTAGTACTCTGCACTGTACACAGGAGGTGCTTAATAAACAAAGAAGCAGTATGATCTAGTGGATAGAGCACAGGCCTGGGAGTCAGAAGGACTTGGGTTCTGATCCCAGCGCTGAAACTTGTCTGCTGAGTGACTTGGTCATATCACTTCACTTCTGGGCCTCAGTGGCCTCCTCTGTAAAATGGGGATTAAGACTGTGAACCCCATGTGGGACAGGGACTATGTTCAACCCGATTACCTTCTAACTACCCCAGTGCTTAGAACAGTGTCTGGCACATAGTAAAAACTTAACATGTACCTTAAAAAATACTAATACAAAATTACTATCCATCAGTGATACTTGATGCAGGGAGAGGGCAGCTTCTTCCTCATCATCTACCTGGAAAGACTTTCTAGAACACTGCTTGGAATTAGGGGAGGGAAATGTGCTTTCTTAAAGAACTAACAGCATTCTAATATAATAATGATGGAATTTATTAAGTGCTTACTATGTGCAAAGCACTTTTCTAAGCACTGGGGAGGTTACAAGGTGATCAGGTTGTCCCACATGGGGCTCACAGTCTTAATCTCCATTTTACAGATGAAGTAACTGAGGCACAGAGAAGTTACGTGACTTGCCCGAAGTCACACAGCTGACAGGTGGCAGAGCCAAGATTTGAACCCATGACCTCTGACTCCAAAGCCCGTGCTCTTTCCATTGCTCTATCCACTAGACCATACGGCTTCTCTATTTATTAAGCACCTCCTGTGTATAGGGCACAGTACTAAGCTCTGGTAGATAAAACACAGGTTGAAATTAGACATTGTCCCTGACCCTTGGTAGATTTACAGTTTAAGATTCTAATAGCTTTTTTGAGTAATATCTCACCAACAACTCTCCCAAACACTTATTCTCTCCTATGAATCGACACCTCGCTGTGGTAGAGTTTGCACATGCTGATGAAGCTTAGAGCTATACCATGTATGGCCACCCATAATAGAAAGATCTAAGCCAAAGCATCAAAGTCGATTCACCTGTGCTAGACAGCAGCTGCATGGGAAAGAATCAAAGGTGGATGATCAAGTGATCAAAACATTGATCAAAGACAGCGGCAGAGACTCAGATTTTTACTGCGCAGAAGGTGGAAATGGTAAACCACTTCCATATCTTTACCAAGAATACTCTACAGCTACACATACCAGAATGATATTGTGAAAGAAGATGGAACGTTCTAAAGAGAGTTTATCCATGGAGTCACCAGGGGTCAGAAACAACTTGATGGCATCTGAAGAAGCACCACCTATTACAGTGATCTGCACAGAGTAAGTGTTCAATAGTATGTACAGAGCACTGTATTAAGTACTTAAGAGAATACAATACAGTAGAATTAGCAGACACATTCCCTGCACATAACAAGCTTACAGTTTAGAGGATTTAAAGTATAATGCTTCAAATGCTTTTGCAACTATGAAGAGCATCCTGAAAGTTGTGTGACCCTGCAGTCTAATTTGTTCCCTCTGAGCGACTTTAAGCCTTTAAAATAAATGTTTCCTCTGGCATCCTAATGAATAAAATTAATTTTAAATACAGTCAAGCCCTTATATTCATTCATTCAGTCGTATTTATTGAGCACTTACTGTGTGCAGAGCACTGTATTAAGCATTTGGGAAGTACAAGTCTGCAACCTATAGAGACGATCCCTACCCAACAACAGGCTCACAGTCTAGAAGGGGGAGACAGACAACAAAACAAAACATGTAGACAGGAGTCAAAATCACCAGAATAAATAGAATTATAGCTATATGTACATCATTAACAAAATAAATAGAATAGTAAATATGTACAAATAAAATAAAGTAATAAATCTTATATACAGAATGAGCAGCAGCATAGCCTAGTACAGTGAGCACAGTTAGGGTATGAGAAGAAAAAAGAGAGACAGTCAATGAGTAGGAGCAATCAGAACTATAAGAGGAGAACAAAACAGAAGGAGTTTGTGGATCCTACATGAGCTTGGCAGCATGGGGGCAATTTAAAAAGAAGAGCTATTTCAATGGCTGAGGTGTTATTTATTCAATAGCATTTATTTAGTGCTTACAGTGTGCAGAACACTGTACTAAGTGCCCGAGAGAGTACAATAACAGACACATAATAATAATAGCAACAACTGCAATAAACAGTAACAATCAACAGACAAATTCCCTGCCCACAATGAGCTTACAGTCTAGAGACTGTAGAAACAGCATGGCCTAGTGGATAGAGAACAGGCCTGGGAGTCAGAGGGTCATGGGTTCTAATCCTGGCTCTCCCACTTGCCTGCTGTGTGACCTTGAGCAAGTCACTTTACTCCTTTATGCCTCAGTTACCTCATCTGTAAGACTGTGAGATCGATGTGGGACAAGGATTGAGTCCAATCCAATTTGCTTGTATCTCCTCCAATACTTATTACAGTGCTTAAGAGCCTGGGCTTGGGAGTCAGAAGTCATGGGTTTCAATCCCGCCACTTGTCAGCTGTGTGATTTTGGGCAAGTCACTTCACTTCTCTGTGCCTCAGTTCCCTCATCTGTAAAAAGGGGATGAAGATTGTGAGTCCCACATGGGACAACCTGATTATCTCGTATCCCCCCCCCCGCCCCCAGCAATTTGAACAGTGCTTGGCACATAGTAAGCGCTTAACAAATACCATCATTGTTATTATTATTATTATCTTCCAGCATATAAACTACATAACACATATAGATAAGCAGTGTTACCTAGTGGAAAGAGCTCAGGTGTTGGAGTCTGAAGACCTAGGATCTACCTGGTTCCACCACTTGTCTGCTATGTGACCTTGGGTAGATCACTTAAGTTCTGTGCCTCAGTTCCCTCCTCTGGTGAAAATTCACCACCTGTTCTCCCTCCTACTCGGACTGTGAGCCACATGTGTAATCTGATTATCTTGTACCCAGAACTCTTAGTAGAGTGCTTGGCATATAGTATTTAATGAATACCATTATCATTATCATCATTATTATTATAAAAATTAAACATTTTCATGCAATAACTCTGTCTTTAGGCATATTTAGTAAAAATCAAATTTAAAAGTATTATACTGTAAAATAAGTATTGAGAGTCATGCACACAATGAGCCTTACCAAAGTATGCTAAAATTTTCAGTTTTATCTTGTCAAACCTTATGTGTGCAAACACACACACTCAAAATAAAATTCTGTAAAATGCCAGTTTCACCTGGTGGTTGTCCAAAATGTCTATCCATGTCCTGTTAATGCATTACTTCTGTGGGCAAAGCAGAATAAAAAAGCAGCAGGCTAATAATAGGTCATAATGGTTTTGAAACCTTTTCAATAAATCCCTCTAATACTTAACAAATTTAACACAACAACTTTCCTCCATTATGACACTTTATATTTCATGATTTAGCCTACAATGAATCATTTTCATCGTTAGGTTTGCCTGCTTATCTGACTTACAAGACCTTGAACAGAAGGGATTAAATGGGTTAGGATCTCATATTGTGAGTCTGTTTGGTGTTAAGCAAAGAGTGGAGGACTGAGAAATGCACAGATGGCTGGCTTTGTTCTTACCCAGAAAGCTCTCATGGACGATTGTAGATGGTGCTTGTTTCAGGTTCATTTTTTATGGTTTTTTTTTAAAATAACTTTGCCTATTTTTTGGTCCCTTTGATTTTTTTTAAACTTAACAAATAATAATTTTTAAAAGTGAGAATGGAGTGAATTTGGGCTCTTTGGGATGTTGAGGGATTGGCTTTCCTTTAACCTGATAACTTTCCTGGATATTTGTATTTGAACAATCATTACGGACCAGTTATCCCTTATGTAGGTATAATTAGGTGAAAGCTGTATTCGAAGATGTCATTGTGTGATGGAATTGTATGTTAAAATGCAAAAGCCTGCACCAAAGACTGAAATCATCGTAATGATAATGACATCTGTTAAGTGCTTACTAAGTGCTAAGCACCATACTAAGTGCTGGAGATGATACAACAATCAGGTCCCACATGGGACTCAGTCTAAACAGGTATTGAATCCCCATTTTGCAGATGAGGGAACTGAGGCACAGAGAAGTTACATGACTTGCCCAAAGTTACACAGCAGACAAGTGGTTGAGCCAGGATTAGAATTAAGGTGCACTGACTTCTGGGCCTGTACTCTTATCACTAGATGATGCTGCTTCTCTGAAAAGCAACCTTGCCTAACAGGCTGCCTTGACAGATCAAATATGGAATGTTGAGGCAATTATCTGGGTAATTTTGGCTTTTGAGGGGATAAAAATGCTGCTATTGGCTCTGATCCAAATTAGCTGTGTGTCTTGACTTTCTTTGGATAATTGTTCTTTTCTTCATTTACCTTTGTTGAGTAGCCATAGTTGTAACATAGATACTATGTAGGCATCAAACTGATTTCCCCAGGTAAGTGCTAAAGCACTAAACTGAGTAATAATTAAAAATTAATAGCAGTGTGCCATATTAGCAGTCAAGACAGTTGAAGACAGATTTTTAAAGGCTTTTATACTGCACATTGCCACTTTCAGTTATGACCCCCTTTCAGGACATAAGATGCAAATTGGGATGCAAATAATGGACAAAATAGGATGGTTTCAGAGAAATGAAGGCATTTGGTAGCCTAACAAGTAGTGAAGTAACCAAAAGGTAGGCAAGATGGGAAAAAGCGGAAAAACAACAGGTATGGAAAAAATCAACCCCTCAATCAGATCTGAAACTGTCAGCCACTGAAGGGTAATGTTTACCCCTATTTAACTTGCTTTGATTTTTAGGCTTCAGGACTGAACACAGGGCATTTTGCCTCTGGGCACTTAAATTTCATTTGATAATAATGATGTAAATAATGATTAAATAATCAGCTCAGTTTCTAAATGAGATAGTCAAAAAACTAATGTAATTCAGTTCTGTGGTAAATGCATTTTCTAGGGCAAAGTCAGAATCCACCTTACCCAATTCAGGTGGAAAAAATGAACAGTATCTGAGAAATCATCATAACTCTTTTAGTGTTAATGAAAAATGGTACCGTGGAGTGCTGACACTGATTTTCACTTTCTCCATACCTCCTCTATCTCTTTCTCTATCCTTCACTCTCTTTCACTTTCTTTTTTTCTCTCACACAATGAAACCTATTACTAACAGCAAAACTAGGCTATTTTCTGGTGTGGAGAGAAGCATGTGGTCTTGATGCACATTGAAGACCTTACTTGGGGATACTTTGAGGATCTGAAAAATATTTGCTTTCTTCATCATCCCACTGTAAAGCTGGATAAGAAGTGATCTGAATTTGATCATCACATAGAAGATGGATTGCCAGTGTCTACCAAAACAAGAGTCAGGTCAGCCCTTTAGGTATAGATAGGACACTAGGCTATTGACTGGCCGGTGCCTGCACCAATCAGAATAAGTACCACTTTGGATGATCCGGGAGAAAAACTTCCCAACTCGTTGGCTATATAAGAGAGAATGAGAGGCAGAGAGGGGTGTGATTGGGCAATGAAACCAGCTCAGAAGTAGGGAGGAGCCCAGTGGGTTAGGGGAAAGACCTGGATTTGAACAGCATAAGGAACTTCAAGTGAGTGGAAGTGTAGTTAAGGGCAAATTATTTTATTAGTCTTATCTAGACCATAAACTTGTTGTGGGCTGGAAATATTTCTACCAACTCAGTATATTGTTCTCTTTTAAGCACTCTGCACAGAATAAACACTCAAATATCATTGATATTTTTATGGTATTTGTTAAGCACTTACTACGTGTCAGGGACTGTACTAAATGCTGGGGTAGATAGAAACTTATCAGGCTGGGCAGAGTCCATGTCCCACATGGGGGTCACAGTCTTGATCCCCATTTTACACATGAGTTAACAGATGCAGAGAGGTGAATTGACTTGCCCACAGTCACACAGCAGACCAGTGGCTGAGCTGGAATTAGAACCCAGGTCCTTCTGACTCCCAAGCCCATGCTCCATCCACTAGGCAACACTGCTTCCTCTTAGTTATGTGATGAAGTTGAAAAATTATCTTCATGTCATGGCAGAATGAGGAGAAAAATCACACAGTCATATTTATTGAGTGCTTACTGTATGCAGAGCACTGTATTAAGTGCTAAATTTTGGTTCAGAAGCAGAAAAATTCCTTTGAATTGACTTTAAACATTTCTGTAATTTTGTAGTGATATAATAGTTGGATCATTGCTGCTGATTGTCCCTTAAAATGGAGAGTGAGGGAAAGAGTTCTTATATGGGGGTGAAATGGTGAGTCAGGAAAGGGTTTGTGTTGTGGTTCGCCTGGGGATTCTTTGTTCTTTGCAGAACAGTGGCTGAGAAGCAGCATGGCAAGAGCCTGGGCTTGGCAGTCAGAGGATGTGGGTTCTAATCCCGGCTCCACCACTTGTCTGCTGTGTGACCTTGAGCAAGTCACTTCATTTCTCTATGCCTCAGTTACCTTATCTGTAAAGTGGGAATGAAGACTGTGAGCCCCATGTGGGACAACCTGATGACCTTATATCTACCCCAGCACTTAGAACTGTGCTCGGTGCATAGTAAGCACTTAATACCATTATTATTATTATTATTATCATCATCCTCTGGGCTTCAGTTACCTCATCTTTAAAATGGGGATGAAGACTGTGAGCCACATGTGGGACAACCTGATGACCTTGTATCTATCCCAGCGTTTAGAACAGTGGTTGGCACATAATAAGCACTTAACAAATACTATATTATTATTATTATTATTATTATTATTATTATTATTATTATTATCTTTCTGAGTCTGTGGACAAACAGATAAAGAGAAAGTCCCTCCTATCTTGGACTGCTGTGGAGGCAGATCACAATAACTGTAATTTGGCTTTCTGGATTAAAAGAATCAAAGCCACAAGTTTTTTTTTATTATTATTATTTAGCTACTTGCCTTTCCCCAACTAACTGTAGGATTTTTGAGGGCAGAGATTTTGTCTTCTAACTTTACCTGAATGTTCCCAAACACACAGCAGACTTCTTTATGGTGTTGATGATGATGTCACAACCCTGTTGCCACAACTGGGAGAACCAATGAGGCCGAGTGGATAGAATAAGGGCCTGAGAGTCAGAAAGACCTGGGTTCTAATCCCAACTCTGTTACTTGTCTGCTGTGTGACCTTGGGTAAGTCACTTAACATCTCTGTGCCTCGGTATTCTCATCTGCAAAATGGGGATTAAGATTGGAAGTCCTGTGTGGCACATGGACTGTATCCGACCTGATAAGCTTGTAACAATCTTCCCCAGTGCTTAGTACAGTGCCTGGCACATAGTGCTTAACAAATACCAAAAACTGCCCAATTATGTGTCCAAAAGAAAAGTGTTGTTTTGGCAGAGGAATTTCTAAAAGAAAACAAGGGATCTCACCACTGCAGGCCAAATCAGTCGGTAGTATTTACTGAATGCCTATTGTGTGCAGAGCACTGTACTCAGTGCTTGGGTAAATGCTTAGTACAGTGCTCTGCACACAGTAAGCATTCAAAAAATACTACTGAATGAGAGTACAGTACAACAGAGTCATGAGACATGCTCCCTACCCACAATGGACTTAGTGTCCAGAAAGGGAGATAGACATTAATATAAATAAATATTACTCCAGTTTGTACATAAGTATTGTGGGGCTGAGGATGGGGTGAATACCATGTGCCCGAAGAATAAGGGGTCCAAGTGCACAGACACAGAAGGGAGAGGGAGTCATGAAAAGAGGGCTTAATCGGGGAAGGCCTCTGGGAGAAGATGTGATCTTACATAATAGATTGCCCCATAGGCTAAGACAGTCATGTGTTTTTCAAAAATGTCCACACACTTCTTTAAAAATGATATTTCCCTTTGATAGGAAAATTTGTAACATCTGTAAAAAACCATTTTAGTTACTGAAGCTTAATTTTATTTTTCTTCAAATTACCTTCATTCCACAATTAAATTGGAAGCTCCTTATTCTCTGTGGCCCTTAAACATGTCAAAAATGAATTAATGAGCCTCTCTTTATCATTGTCCAGATTTTGATACATATTACCCTAATTTCCACCAGGGTCTCTGTTCACTTAGTGTGCCAACTGGGAGGTCAGAAAAGGAGATTTCTAGTTTAAAGTGAGTTTCAGTAATTGTTCACTTTAATCATTCATCTAAAATTACCCAATAACACTCCAAAACAGCATTAACACACTTTCACTGACTATTTCTAATCTTTTCCTTAAGAAAGGAGGTGCAACAATCCTCATGCTCTCTGAACAGGAAATTGTATTCCAATTCCCCACAGCTTTAAGAACTGAATAAGAAACAAGTGTCTGACTTTCATAAAAGGAATCATTCTTGTGATTTGATTAGAATAATAACAATAATAATGATAATAATGATGGTGGTATCTGTTAAGCACTTACTGTGTGCCAGACACTGTACTAAGGACTGGTATAGTTAGATGCAAATTGGTTTGAACACAATCCCTGTCCCACATGAGGCTCCTAGTCTCAACCATTTTTACAGATGAGGTAACTGAGGCACAGAGAAGTGAACTGATTTGCCCAGTCACAAAGCAGATAAATGGCAGAACCAGGACTAGAACCCAGGATCTTTTGATTCCCACGCCTGTGTTCTAACCACTACGCCATGCTGCTTCTGTCATCTATTCTAAATAGAGCTTAAGTATGATCTGTTGCTGTATAGGAATATACCACCAGGTATCTTCCTATTTCTGACTGTTTCAATCTCATACTGCAGTGAGATGTTGCCAAAGCTAAGTAGGGAAAGCATTCCAGTTGGGAGAAACAGTGTGAGCAACAAGCCATCTGCTTAAGAGGAGAGAAGAGGAAGGCCAGGGCATAGTGAACAAAAGAGAATAGATAGTTCATGTGAGCAAGTAACAAGAGAGTTTTGATGTCATTGGCTGTGGGTTTTTTATTTGAAGCCAGAAACAGTGGAAAGCCACTGAAGGTTTTTGAGGAGAATGGGAATAGCATTCTCCAATCAGTATTTTAGAAAGACAAAAGAAACTGTGGGCAGTGTAATCCAAAGACGTGATAGGACAGAAGCAAGGGATCAGTGAAAAGGCTGTTTGTTTCTATTGCTGTAAACCAACAGGATGAGATTAGCGTTTGTTCTTAACTGTAAAGTCCTCGTGGCAGGGAATGTGTCTACCAACTCTGTTGTAGTGTACCCTCCCAGTCACTGAGTATAGGGCTCTGCACATAGTAAGTGCTCAATAAATATCACTGATTGATTGGTGTTTGTACTTGTGGAAAGTAAGGGCTAAATCCATGAAATATTACTGTTGAAGTAGAGGCAGGATTTAGAAACCAGTCTTTTGAGGATAAGGGTTGTGTCTTTTACTTATGTTCCTAGGCACCTGGTTAACTAAGTGCTGAACACAGTAAATGTGCAATAAATACTGATGTTGTTGGTGATTATAATGATAATGGGTGATGAAAAATACTTGAGAGGCATCAAAAGTGACAAAAAAATTCAGGGACCTGAGGGAAATAGGGAATGAAGATTCTGTAAAAAAATGATAGAAAAGTTAGAAAGAAGAACAGATAGAAGTGGCATGACAGTTCAATTAGGGACCTTGTCTGATTCCAAGTCTTTTAAGACATCCTAGCTCAAGATTTCAAGTCATGACCCTGAAACTGTTATCCTTGGGACATTTAGTAAAAGCTGTTTAACTGGGTTGATGGTGGAGGAAGTACCACTTAATCAATCAATCCATATTTATTGGGTGCTTACTGTATGCAGAGCACTGTACTAAATGCTCGGGAGAGCACACTGTAATAGAGTTGGTAGACAATTCCCTGCCCACAACAGGCTTACAGTCTAGAGGGGGAGACAGACATTAAGATACATAAATTACAGATATGGACATAAGTGCTTTGGGGCTGGGGGCCGGGGTTGGGGGGTGAATAAATGGTGAAATCCAAGTACAAGGGTGGTGCAGTAGGGAGTGGGATAAGAGGAAATGAGGATTTAGTCAGGGAAGGCCCCTTGGAGGAGATGTGCTGGAAAATGCATATTAGGTAGATCTAGCTAAATAATGCTACATACTAGATAATACATATTACCTCCAGGCATTTCTCAAACACTTAGAACACTTATATTTCCAGACATACATAAACTATTGTAAATACACAAACACATGGCTCAGGAAATCTGATGAGTTCACCCTAGCAAGGTCCAAAGAGCAGAACTAGAGAAAGCCTGATTTTAAAGGCTGTGCCCAGATTGCTGATTTGGCCTGGAATAAGGTGGAATTCTTTGCCTTCATTCACCTGGGCCCTTGCCCTGGTGGATGGCTGACCCTGTGCCCAATTTACTGTGCCAGCCCCCAACCCAGTATCACCACATCATTTTGTTGCCATTGTGACCATTATATAGTTAGGACTTTTAACTTTCACCCCTGCTGAAGAGATCCTAGGCTTATTCAGTTCTGAAGCAAAGCAAGGACCTCTATGCATCTCTGAAGAGACAGCACTCCCGCTCCCACACACATTTTAGCAAGAGTGAAGAATAGAAATGCCTCCACCTTTATGCAAAGAAGGACTCTAAGGACTCTATAAGAGATGTTAACACTTCAATGACTGCCCCCCTTTCCTCTGATCCTTCTCCCCTCTCCATTGCCCCCCACTCCTTCCCTCTGCCCTACCCATTTCCTCTCCTCACAGCACTTGTGTATATTTCTACATATTTATTACTCTATTTTATTAATGATGTGTATATATCTGTAATTCTATTTATCTGTTCTGATGGTATTGACACCTGTCTATTTGCTTTGTTATGTTGTCTGTCTCCCCCTTCTAGACTGTGAGCCTGTTGTTGGGTAGGGACTGTATCTGTTGCCTAATTGTACTTTCAAAGCACTTAGTACAGTGCTCTGCACACAGTAAGCACTTAATAAATACGAATGAATGAATGAATGACCTCCTTAACATGTTTTCCCCCTCTGAGGATGCCTCCTTATTAAGAATAGCTTAATAGTTCTGATGGTATTGACACCTGTCTACTTGCTTTGTTATGTTGTCTGTCTCCCCCTTCTAGACTGTGAGCCTGTTGTTGGGTAGGGACTGTATCTGTTGCCGAATTGTACTTTCAAAGCACTTAGTACAGTGCTCTGCACACAGTAAGCACTTAATAAATACCATTGAATGAATGAATGAATGAATGAATGACCACCTTAACATGTTTTCCCCCTCTGAGGATGCTTCCTTATTAAGAATAGCTTGCTGGTAACCCCATGATTATTTTGTTGTTCTTGCCCCTCTGCATAAAGGATGCTCTTATCTTCCTGGAATTCTCCCTTGCAGAAACTATCTTTATCATCCTTCCTTCATACAGTCAACTGAAATCACCTGACATGTTATGGCTCTTCTTTTCATTTTCTTGTCTTTCTTTATCTATTAAAAATCCTCTCTCTCTCTCTATGATTTTATTTACAAGTTTATAAGAAGCCTAGTTCTAATTCTCCTCCCAAATAATAACTTTCCTTGTCAAACTGTGGTTTGTCAATTTAATTAATTCTAAATAAGATCTGCTCTTGAAAGATTTGTTTGTAAATAGCTCTTGCTTTGCAAATGGCTCTTACTCATTCTGACTCTTAATTCTGGTACTATGTTTTGCAGCTTCATATCAGATTTCAAGGAATATGGGAAAGAGCATGGCCTAGTGGATAAAACATGGACCTGGGAGCCATGGGACCTGGGTTCTAATCCCAGCTCTGCCACTTATTTGCTCTGTGATCTTTGGCAAGGCACTTAACTTCTCCATCCCTCAGTTCCCTCATCTGTAAAATAGGGATTATGATTGTGAGCCCCATGCAGGACAGGGACTGTGTTCAACATGATTAGCTTGTTTCTACCCCAGCTCTTAGTACAGTCCCTGGCACATAGAAAGTGCTTAACATAATACACACACAAAAAAAAGAATACTTTCCCAAGTATTCTAGTCTAGTCCTCCAATCCAACACTGTAAGATCTGGTCTGTGAGCCCATTGTTGGGTAAGGATTGTCTCTATCTGTTGCCAAATTGTACTTTTCAATCACTTTGTAAGTGATCAATAAATATGTTTGAATGAATGAACAAACTACACCTTGCTGCTGTTCTGCTTTTTTAAAGTGACAGAATTGCTGAGGAGAAATAGAGCTATTTGTATATTGTAGAAGTATCCTTAAATTCAAAAATGGAGCTCCTGGTGATGAAAGGGTTTCTAAGGATGTGAGTTTTGCTGGAGAAATAATCTTTTGTACACATGCCTGCTTTGTCTGTGAAAACACGGTGATGTACCTTTTCTGGCCCCTTGCCATTCTGCATGAATATTGCTTTGTCTCCAGTAGTTATACCCTTATATCCGCAGGATATGTGCTTGACTTGTTTTTGCAGTAGCTGAGAGAGTTTGCACTGATCTACCCACACTCTCTCACCTAATCACCATGTGACCATGTTACTATGGATTCCAGTAATGGGCACAATTTGGGGTAATGGAACAACAAATCCCTGAGACTTCATTTGAAACAATCACCACTGAGCTCTCACCCATTTCAAGGGCCTTTGTTGAGCATGCCTATGTGAGAGCCAAGGAAAAGAGAAAGACAGGAAATGAGAAACAAAACCAAACACAACAACAAAATACCATTGGTCTTTGTAGAATTTGAATGACTGAAACCACAAACTGGCAGCAGCTCCACTGAAGGATATAAGGTGGAGTGGGGATGGCTCCCTGTCCCAGAAGCCTTATTTATGTATATAAATATATATGTAATTTATTTATATTAATGTCAGTCTCCCTCTCTGGACTGTGAGCTCATTGAGGGCAGGAATGTGACTTTTTTATTAGATTGTATTCTCCCAAGTGTTTAGTACAGTGTTTTGCACCCATATTGCACATGAGGTAAACGAGGCACGGAGAACTGAAGTGACTTGCCCAAGGCCACATGGCAGATAAGTGGCAGATTCAGGATTAGAACCCATGACCTTCTTCTGACTCCCAGACTCAAGCTCTATCCACAAGGCCATGCTGCTTCCCCTAATACTCCCCTTTTCATGGTCCTCTGAGCCTCCTCTTGCCTAATCCTGGGTAACTGTATATTTTTTGGCAAATATAATGGCTACTTTTGTCTAGTTAATGTCAAAAAACTCAGAACTCCACAAACCTCATTACTTTAACCCCCAAACCCTAAAATCCCTTTTCTTTTTACACCAATAGCATCCCCTATCCTCAACCCCTGCCAAGTCACTCTGGCTTGGAAAACCCCCTCATGATATTTTTTTTCCTGTCATGAAACAGACAGGATCTACTGAATATAAATAAAAATAGAAGACGATTGTCCATCTCCTTGAGGAAATTAAAAATCCAACAGCGTGGACACACCGACACCAATGATATTGATCAAGAACAAGAACGACTGGTAACAGAAACAAGAAAAACTAATAAATGAACTAATATGGCCCTAAGTCCTGTGGGTATTTTTTGTTGTTGTTGTTGATTAGGTTTTTTATGGTATTTGTTAAGCATTTGTTGAGCACTGTTCTGAATCTGGGGTAGGAGTAGGTTAATCAGGCCAGATAAAGTCCCTGTCCCATATGGGGTTCACAGTCTAAGCAAGATGGAAACCAGGTATTGAATCCCTATTTAGAATCTCCTCTAGACTGTAAGCTTGTGGGGCAGGGAGTGTGTCTGTTATATTGATGCCCGGCCACATGTAAGCACTCAATAACTATGATTGACTGATATTTTGCAGTAGAGGGAACTGAGGCATAGAAAAGTGAAGTGACTTGCCCAAAGTCACCCAGTAGGTAATGGTGGAGCCAGAATTAAAACCCATGTCCTCTAGCCTGTGCTGATTCAGGGCCTTGAATGCAATAGGCAGGAATTCCTATTTGATGTGGAGACAATAAATGGGTAGCCATTGGAGAATCTTGAGGAGCATGCACGAGTAGAGAGGAAGGTGTCTGTCTTGGAAATGCAATGGATGAAAAACTTGCAGGATTGAGAAAGAGTGCATGAGGGAGAAAGGAGCAGGAGTTGCAAGCCGAGACAGAGAAGACAGTTAATAACTGTGGTGGGAAACACAGGAGGAAGATTAAAGTATGCACATTACTTTAATTTTAAGAGAAAGAAATTAAACTGGGCAGTAATGTGGTTTGTACATTAATAATTCTTCATTTGAATAGTTTTATAAAATGATCAAGAGCAGACCCAGTAGGTTATTTATAGTCAAGTTATAACAAGGGCAGGGATTTTGCCAATCCTGAAATATCATTCAAAAGCATAAAGGTGACAATTAAGTCTGGTATTAAAAAGAAGCAGGTTAATAGAAGTACCACAATGTGTGTTTATCTGAATGCATTACAAACATCTTTCAGAGGCCATCCAAAAGTCCAACAAATTGCACAAGCAATTTTAGGCAAGGGACTCCTGTAATTTTGTACTATCTCTTTTTTACAGGCTCATTATTACTGTCTCTGCTAAGAGAAAACAGGACATTAAGACTAGCTGAAAAGAACTGGATTTTTAATTCTGCATATGTGGATCTTAACCTGTGATCAATCAAATAATCGTACTTAGTGAGTGAGTACTGTGTTCAGAGCACTGTACTAATCACTTGGGAGAGTACAACAGATTTGATAGATATTCCCTACTCACAAGAAGCTTACAGTCTAGAGGCAGAGACAGTCCAGACTGTTGACAATGACCTATGAACAAAGGTCTAATTCAATTTACCATCATGGTAACTTCAGGATGTAAAAAAAGAAAAAAATACCTGCATTTTCTAAAACTATTATTCCTATAAAAATCTGTTTGGAAAAGAAAGTGTGCCAGATTGAATAACCTTCTATCCAATTGCATTAAGGATTAAGATGGTAAGCCCCATATAGGACATGGACTGTGTCCAACCTGATTATCTCTTATCTATACCAGCTCTTAGTACAGTGCCTGGACCCTAGTAAGGGCTTAACAAATACCATTCAAAAAAAAAAAGCAGGACTCACATGTCTGGACACTTTGTGTATACCAAAAAGGTGTTAAAGGTGATGAATATTCCCCCTTTATTTAAGGATCACATAAAAAAATAGATTTGAGGTGGTTAATCTCACAGACAAGTAACCAGAGGAAATGTGGATGGAGATTAAAAATGTCATCAAGGAAGAAAGTGGCACAGTATTGCAAAATGTCAGGAAGAAGAAAAATCCAAAATGGATGTCAAACATAACTCTGGAAGTAGCCAAGAAAAGGAAGGAAGCAAAAATCAGAGGACAAAATAACCTGGTTAAAGAATTGGGCCGAGAATTCCAGTGCTCTGCCAGGAAGGACAAACAGGAATATTACAACAGAATACGTAAAGAAATGGAAGTCAATAGCAATTGTGGGCAGACAAGATCACTATTTCATAAAATTAAGGAAATTAAGGGTACATTTCATCCTCAAATTGGCTTTATCAATAGCAAAGATGGACTGACAATAAATGATACCAGTGGAATCAGAGATAGGAAGAATACACACAGGAACTATACCAGAAAGATAGCAATGTACAAGAAGTATTTGAGGAAGCTCCTTTTGAATTAGAGCCATTCATCGTGGAAACTGAAGTTAGGTCAGCTACATTACCTCACCAAAAATAAGGCACCTGACTTTGATAGGCTTCCTACTGAGGTGTTTCAGGCAGCTGAAGAGGAATCAGTGGAAGTCCTTACCAAATTATGTCAACAGGTATGGCTAACCACTCAATGGCCATCTGATTGGAAGAGATTAGTTTATGTTCCAATACAGAAGAAAGGAGATACAACTAAATGCGACAATTATCGTACAGTTTCCTTAATCTCACATGCCAGCAAGGTACTGCTAAAAGTTATACAGTGTAAAATGGAGACCTACATGGAACGCGAACTGCCCGATGTTCAAGCAGGATTCCGGAAAGGACGAGGGATGCGAGATATTATTGCTGGTGTCCGTTGGATAATTGAAAGGATAAGAGAATATCAAAAGGAAATCAGCATGTGCTTTATTGATTATAGTAAGCCCTTTGCGTGGATCACGAGAAACTATGAAGCACGTTAAGGAAAATGGGCATACTGAACCACTGAAGTGCTTAGTACAGTGCTCCGCACACAGTAAGTGCTCAATAAATACAATTGAATGAATGAATTTAATTGCATTGATAAGGAACCTGTATGAAAAGCAGGAGCCTACAATAAAAACAGAATATGGAGAAACAGATTGGTTTCCCATTAGTAAGGGAGTAAGACAAGGATTTATCTTATCTCCTTATCTATTCATCTTTCACAAATACCTAATGAGAGAAGACCAGATTGGATGAAGACAAATGGGGAGTAAAGATTGGAGGAAGGAATATAAACAGGGAGTAAAGATTGGAGGAAGGAATATAAACAAACTTTGTTATGCTGATGATACAACCCTAACTAGCAGAAAGTGAAGAAAACTTGAAGGGCTGCTTATTAAACGTTAAGGAACAGAGAAAAAAGATGGACCTATATATGAACATTAATAAAATAAAGATCATGACAACTGGAAGTTTTAACACACTTTTAGTGAACAGAGAGAAGATTGAAATAGTTGACAATTCTTCTCTCCTGGGATTGATAATAAATAATAAAGGAAATAGAAGCCAAGAAATACGCCAAAGAATAATGTTAGGAAGACTAGCTATGAAGAGCCTGGAAAAAGTCATGAAATGTGCTGATGTAATGATTGCCACAAAAATACAAATTGTCAACTCTTTGTTATTTCCATTGACAATGTATGGATCCAGAAGCTGGACAGTGAAAAAGCAGGATAGAAAAAACATCGATTCCTTTGAAATGTGGTGTTGGAAAAGGGTTTTGTGAATACCATGGACTGTCCGAAAGACAAATGGATTTTAGAACAAATTAAACCAAAGTGGTCTTTGGAAGGCCAAATGCCTCGACTTAGATTAGCATATTTTGGACACAATCAGGAGGACCAATTCTCTGGAGATGACACTAATGCTAGGAGAAGTCCAGGGAAAACGTGGAAGAGGCAGACCAGCAGCTAGATGGATAGAGACCATAACAGTGATAGCGGAAGAACCATTAGAAAGGTTGTGGATTATTGCAGAGGACAGGACATTCTGGAGAAAGTACATCCATGGAGTCCCTATGAATCAGAAACAACTCTGCAGCACTGAATAATAATAATTGTTGTGTTGTCCTGCCTGACAGAAGCCATGCCTGGCACTGTTTGCACTTTCATCTTCCTCACTCTCAATTGTTATAAAGCCTCTACTCAAAGAGAGCCACTCCTTTCTTGATTGCAATAAGACATAGTACTACTGGTAGTAAGAGTATTCATTGAGCACCCACTGGGTGCAATGCACTGGACCAAGGGCTTTGGCATTTTTAATAACTTTGAGCCAAGAACCCAGTGCTGGGGTTGATACAAGATAATGAGATTGGGCACAAACCCTGTCCTACGTGGGGCTTATAGTTTAAGTAAGAATAGGTAATCAATGAATAAGTAATGAATTCCTATTTTTACAGATGGGAAAACTGAGGCAGAGAGAACCTAAGTGATTTGCCCAAAGTCACAAAGCAGGCAAGTGGGGGAGCTGGGATTAGAACCAGGTCCTCTGACTCCCAGGCCTGTGCTCTTTCCACTAGGAGTTGCTACTTCCTAAGGCTTTGTGCAGAATAAGCAAGTGACATTTCCTGTTCACAAATATCTTAGACTCTAATGGTGCAAACAGATATAAACATACTTATAAATATAATTAGCAAGAGAGGTGCTAAAACATGCAGTTGAATAGCACATATCTTTAAATTATATTACACATGATTTATTTATATTACTGTCTGTCACCTCCTCGAGTCTGTAAACTTGTTGTGGGTAGGGAAGGTGTGTCCTAACTCTGTTGTAATCTCCCAAGTGCTTAGTTCAGTGCTCTGCAAACAGTAAGTGCTCAATAAATGTCACTGACTGTTCAGGGAAGCTGAGGATGTATTTAAGTGCTGAAAATTGCTAGTGGTTTTGTATGACTCCTTTTTAATGGCATTTGTTAAGCCAGGCAGTGTGTTAAGCACTGGGGTAGATAGGTTGGACACAGTCAGCTGTTCCTGTCTTAATCCCCATTTTACAGAAGGGGTAACGGAGGCACAGAAAAGTTAAGTGATTTGCCCAAGGTTGCATAGCAGACAAGTAGTAGAGCAGGATTAGAAACCAGGTCCTCTGATTCCCAGGCTCGAGCTCTCTCCACTAGGCCTCACTGCTTCTCAACTTGGGTTGTTGGGAACTAATTGGAGAAAGCTTGTTAGGGGAGGTGGGATCTTAAGAGGGTCTTGAATGTAGTCTGTCAGATTTGCAGTGGGAGAGAGTGCCAGGCTGGGGGGACAAGGTGGATGATGGGGTGAAGGTGGGAAAGGGGAGAGAGAAGATAACTAGAGACCAGTGCTACAGGCCCACCTTCTCTGAAACAATTATCTTCCAGTTTCCAGCTGCTTCCAGACACTAAAACCAATAAAACACTGTCAGGGACTTTGTTTCACTATATCCCTTTCTCTGGCCTCTTTGTTTTTGGTTTCCCAGTTTTGGGTGGCCATACAGTAGATGTTTGGATATCTTGCTGTCACGGATCTCTTCACATTCTTTCCCACCCAGCAAAGCTGTCTTAAAATGAGCATAGCTCAATGCTAGGGGACTGATTTTGTTCAAGCACATGTTGGTCTGAGATCTTGTCTTGCCACCTGATATTGAAAACAACACCCAAATCATTCTGATGGGACTGTTTAAGGAGTCAAATGTGGCACCTGAGTGGACTGTACCTCTGAAGAACGAAGGTGGGTAGAATTTCCTCTCAGACAGGTATAGAATCATGAAGAGATGAGAAAAACACTTCTGTGTTATCTCAAACCAGCATGGCTCAGTGGAAAGAGCGTGGGCTTTGGAGTCAGAGGTCATGGGTTCAAATCCCGTCTCCGCCAACTGTCAGCTGTGTGACTTTGGGCAAGTCACTTAACTTCTCTGTGCCTCAGTTACCTCATCTGGAAAATGGAGATTAAGACTGTGAGCCCCACTTGGGACAACCTGATGAATTTAGCACAGCACTTAGAGTGGTGCTTTGCACACAGTAAGCACTTAACAAATATCATCATTATTATTATTATTATCTCAAATCATGCTTTCCACTATTGAAGATAAAGCACGTGAACAAGCAAAACTTTCCCAAATTCAAAGACATGGTCCTTGTGCCAATTATTTAAAAAGTCACCATAGCAATAAAGCTATGAAAAACATCAGAGTCCCTGAGCAAGACAGCATATCTGCTGAGATCAACATGCCTCCCCATTCCTCAAAAATTTTCAATGGTTGTCTAACCCTCCCAACATCAAGTAGAAACTTTTGGCCATTGTCTTTAAGGCACTAAATCAGTCTCTCTTTCTCTCTCTCCCCCCTCCCCAGCCCCTTATTGGCTTACTCTTCTACCAATTCACCCCAGCTCACAATCTGTTAGTCTCTAATTAACCTACTCAATGTACCTCATTTTCATCTCCTGCTCTGCTAACTTCTGGCCCCACCCTTCCCTTCCTCTCCAAATCCAACAGACTATAATCCTTCCCATCTTCAAAGCCCTTCAGAAATCCGATCTCCTCCAAATGACCTTCCCTGACTAATCTCTAATCTTCCTAAACTCCTTGTAGGCAGGGAACATGACTGCAAAGTCTGTTGTATTATAGTCTTCAAAGTATTTAGCACAGTGCAAAGCTAACAAATACTATTGATTGATCGATTCCCAGGTTACATCACTTAACTTCACAACTTTTGTGCCTCCTAATCACCAGTAAATTTGCAAGCCCTCGTGGCAGTTATGAAATTACTTACTCACCTAAGTGCTCAGCATAATGCTCTGCCCCCAGTAAGCACTTCTTAGATACCACTGATCAAGTGATCTTAGTCAAATTTATTGAGCACTTACTATGTGCAGAGCCCTGTACTTATGTATCCTATCACTAACTCTCATACATATTCCTTTTTCCTGCCTCCTCCTGTCTGTAAATTGTTTTAGCATCTGCCTCCCTCCTAGATTTAAAAACTCCTTAATGGCGAGGATCATGTCTATTCTAATGCACATTCCCAAACTCTTATTACACTGCCCTACACAAAGTAGGTACTCAATAAATACAAGACTTCAAAGAGCTTACAGTTTAATGGAAGAATGTAAATGCCGGCTTCCTATTCAAAGCTCATGTACTTAGTATTAGTCTATGTTTTGTGTCAGTTAAGATTTTAAATTATTTCACTCAGGGTAAATGAGGTAATACCCACTGGATGCTCAGTATATTTTTTAAATGCTAGAAATGAAATTATACTCTCTTCTCAAGAAGGATAAAGTCCACTTGGGCAAGAAGACTAAGAGATGGTACAGGGCAATGTTGCAGCACCACTTGCTGGCTTTATCTGCCTCATGCCAACTACATACCCTGGGACCCATAATTTCTTTTTTCATATTATTTATTCAGCACTTATTATGTGCCAAGTACTGTACTAAATGCTGAGTAGACACCGATCAGCTTGGACACAGTACATGTCCCACATGGGCTCACAGTCTTGACACCCACTGATGAGGTAATTGAGGCTCGGAGAAATTGAGTGACTTGCCCAAGGTCACACAGCAAGACAAGAGGAGGAGCTGGAATTAGAACCCAGGTCCTCTGACTCCCAAGCCTGTGCTCTATCCACTAGGCCACATATGTGATGAAATATATGCAATTCCAGTGTCGGATAAGGAGAATCTGAACCCCTTTACCCCACTTACTTTTGGGAGGGAGAGAAGGGGCTCTTCAATAGAGACTCCATCATGATTCTCTACAGTACTGCTGTTGATCCAGTGGAAAAAGCATGGCTCTGGAATTCAGGAGAACTGGATTCTAGTCCCAGCCATGAAATAGGGCAATGTCTGCTGGAACTGTGTCATAAGTAGTAAAGATTTCTCAATGAAATTTATTGAGTACTTACTGTGCACAAAGCACTGTACTAAGTGTTTGCGAGAGTATGCTATAACAGAGTTGGTAGATACATTCCCTGCCCACAATGAGCTTACAGCCTAGAGGAGTAGACAGACAGTAATATAAATAAATAACATATTTGTACATGATTGCTGTGAGTCTGAGGGAGGGATGAATAAAGGGAACAAATCCAAGTGGAAGTGTGTCACAGAAGGGAGAGGGAGAAGAGGAAATGAGGACTTAGTCAGGAAGGCCTCTTGGAGGAGATGTGCCTTTAATAATAATAATAATGGCAGTTATTAAGCACTTACTATGTGCAAAGCACTGTGCAAAGCGCTGAGAAGGTTACAAGGTGATCAAGTTGTCCCACGGGGTCTCACAGTCTTAATTCCCATTTTACAGGTGAGGTAACTGAGGCCCAGAGAAATTAAGTGATTTGCCCAAAGTCACACGGCCAACAATTGACAGAGCCGGGACTTGAGCCCATGACCTCTGACTCCAAAGCCCAGGCTCTTTCCACTGAGCCATGCTGCTTCTCAGGCTTTGAACATGGGGAAGGTTTCTGACAGAGGGCTTTTGACCAAAGAACTACTTGAGCACATTCTGCGAGGTGGACAGGTACAGCAGGGGTCCTGAAAAATAAGCAGCTAACATATGTGGCAAATGCTGCCGGGGTTTTTGAGGCAACCACCTGCTGAGTTAGGATCCTATGGCACAGCTCTGGCACTATGCAGTGATCATTCCAACATTATTCGGGTGTCAGAAATATAAAAATATTTGCATGCACCTTTCATCATGCTGTACCCTTGCCTGCCTGTTCTCATGTTGTACTCCAAGCTCCAGTGGGAACATGCCTGATCATCGAGAGATATTCTGTCAAAGTAGCATACTTCCCTGCTTCAAAGCCCTACTGAAAACTCACCTCCTTCAGGAGGTCTTCCCAGACTGAGCCCCCCTTTTCCTCTGCTCCTCATCCCCTTCCCATCACTCCTACTCCCTCTTCCTGCTCTACCCCCTCCTCCCCACCCCACAGCACTTATGTAAATATGTACATATTTATTATTCTATTTTATTAATGATGTGTATATATCTATAATTCTATTTATTTAGATTGATGCTATTGATGCCTGTCCACTTGTTTTGTTTTGTTGACTGTCTCCCCCCTTCTAGACTGTGAGCCCTTTGGGTAGGAAATGTCTATTTTTTACTGAATTGTACTTTTCAAGCGCTTAGTATAGTGCTCTGCACACGGTAAGCACTCAATAAATATGACTGAATGAATGAATTTAATATTGTCAACTCGCAGAAGGCAAGAGGTGTGCTGCTCAGAGGCTTTCCAAAGTTCAAACAGTACAGCATCCAGTCAAAAGTGAGGAAATGGACAGATGGATATAGATGGATGGATGGATGAGGAGGGAAAGGAAGAAGATGAAGAAAAGGAGAAGGACACCAAGTAACAACTCCGTTATATTGTACTCTCCCAAGTGCTTAGTACAGTGCTCCACACACTGTAAGCACTCAATTAATAATACTGATTGACTTAAATCAGTAATATTCTTCAGATGAGCACTGAAGTGGCTTAAGATGCTGCCAACCTTTGACTGAAGAAGTCAGAAGGACAAACAATTTACAGGATTACACTACTGGGTGTGTTTCCAGTACAAGAGGTTGAAATGAAGCCTTTGGTCGTACATAAGAATAGATGAGGGAAAAACAAAACAAAATGAAAAAAACCTCTAAGAGTTTATTTTAAGAGAATTCTCTAAGCTCAAGTTTTCAAAGAAATATTCTGGTCTTCTAAGAAAACTCCTCTAATTCTGTCTGCAGTGAGGATGTTAGGGCATTTATTTTAACAGCTTTTAAGTGACGTTTAAGGTTTATTTTGTACTTCTTCCACTTATTTGATGTAAATGCATGTGAAAAATCTAAAAAATTAATGATACGAATGATTCTAATGATCTTTGAAATATGTCATCCAATGATAAGGTTCATGTTCAGCTCATTTTTTTTATAGCAGTTTACAAATGCCCAAGACAAAAAATGATTTCAAATGATAAGAAGCTGTATACTTTTGTTCACTCAATTGTATTGAGAACTTACTGTGTGCAGAACACTGTACTAAGCACTTGGGAGAGTACAATTTAACAATAAACATATTCATTCCCTGGCCACTGTCAGGAATGAGCTCACCAACTAGTAGACAGTATACTATCTGTAGAGAAGCAGCGTGGCTCAACAGAAAGATCACAGCCCTGGGAGCCAGAGGTCAACAGTTCTAATCCTGGCTCTGACACTTGTCAGCTGTGTGACTTTGGGCAAGTCTGTTAACTTCTCTGTGCCTCAGTTCCCTCATCTGTAAAATGGAGATGAAGACTGTAAGCCCCACGTGGGACAACCTGAATACCTTGTATCTCCCCCAGCACTTAGAACAGTGCCTTCCACATAGTAAGTGCTTAACAAATACCATCATCATTATTATTATTATTACTATCCTTATGGCCAATCTTTAGTTAAAAGAAAATTCGATCAAAACCGTAGAATTATGTAAGCTCTGGAAGGATTTGATTAATAGACTCACCCTATAATACAAGATTCTCAAAATTATTGTATTTGAACATTAAAATGTTTAATGTTTCAGTTTAACATTTCAAGGACTGCATGCTTGAATATTAATTCCCGAATAATAATGATAATAATAATAATAATAATGGCATTTGTTAAGCACTTACTATGTGCGAAGCACTGTTCTAAGCACTGGGGTGGATACAAAGTGATCAGGTTGTCCCACGTGGGGCTCACAGTCTTAATCCCCTTTTTACACATGAGGCGCAGAGAAATGAAGTGACTTGCCCAAAGTCACACAGCTGACAAGCAGCGGAGACGGGATTAGAACCCACGACCTCTGACTCCCAAACCCGGGCTCTTTCCACTGAGCCATGCTGCTTTCCCTATAAAAACTGCCTACTGTTTAGTCTACAAGACCTGTCTCTTTTCAAATGCTGACTCCGAGGAGCAGTCTAGCTATTAACTGGGTGATCCTTGGCTGGAAATAGTTAGTATTTCTCCAGGTATTTATTATGTTGCTGTGGCTGGATGTTCAGCACCAGCAGCCAACACCTCAATTGAAGTAGCATGGTGCAGTGGATAGACCAGGGGCCTGGAAGTCAGAAGGCCATGGGTTCTAATCCCGGCTCCATCACTTGTCTACTGTGTGGCCTTGGGCAAATCACTTAACTTCTCTGGGGCCTTAGTTACCTCATCTGTAAAATGGGGATTAAGACTGAGCCCCACGTGGGACAACCTTACTGCCTTCTATCTACCCCAGAGCTTAGAACTGTGCTTGGCACATAGTAAGTGTTTAAATACCATTATTATTATTATTATATGAAAATACACAGTTTTGCACAGCCATGAAAATGAGCTATGTGACCATGATGTGTTACTATCCCAGTTTCACAGATGACAAAATTGAGGTTGAAAGAAGTTGAGTGAATTACTCATGGTCAAATCCAAATCATGGGCCCAAAGAAAAACTGGTAGCAGGCCTTCAGACATCACTAAATCAATGTAATCAGGCTTAAAGAAAATCAGTTAATAGGCTAAAAGGAATTTTAGCCTCGAGCTCGGGAATCAGAGGTCATGGGTTCGAATCCCAGCTCAGCCACTTGTCAGCGGTGTGACCTTGGGCAAGTCACTTAACTGCTCTGTGCCTCAGTTCCCTCATCTGTAAAATGGGGATGAAGACTGTGAGCCCCACATGGGACAACCTGATCACCTCATATCCCCCAGCACTTAAAACAGTGCTCTGCCCACAGTAAGTGCTTAACAAATATCACTATTATTATTATTACTACTACAGAGAAGCAGTGTAGCAAAGTGGGTGTAACTGTACCTCTCTCTGCATATGTATATGCACATACATGTGCAGAGAGAGAGACACATACACAAACACAAAAATGATGAGAATGGCCATATATGAATGAACACAGAACTGTAAGAGGTGGCTGAGGGGTTGATCAGTATAAGGAAGGCTTGCTGGAGTAAGTGGGATTTTAGGAGGGCTGTGGGGATTGCTGAGGCATGGTGATTATCTCAGGGAAGGAAGTTCATGGAATAGCATGAGCAAGAGGTCTGTTGCTGAATTGTACTTTCCAAGTGCTTAGTACAGTGCTCTGCACACAGTAAGCGCTCAAATACGATTGAATGAATGAATGAATAGAGCACAGGCCTGGGAATCAGAAAGACCTGGGTTCTAATTAGAGGTTGTGGGTTCTAATCCCAGCTCTGCCACTTGTCTGCTGTGTTACATTGGTCAAGTCACTTAACTTCTCTATGTCTCAGTTACCTCATCTGTAAAATGAGGATTAAGACTGTGAACCCCACATGGGACAACCTACTTACCTTGTATCTACCCCAGCGCTTAGAACAGTGCTTGGCATATAGTAAGTGCTTAACAAATACCATAATAATAATAATAATAATAATTATTAACTGGCATGGAAATTTCATTTTACAGATGAGTAAACAGGCACAGAGGAAATTAAGTAACTTGTCCAAGGTCGCACAGCAGGAAAGGGGCAGAGTCGGAAGTAGAATCAAGGTCCTCTGACACCCAGGCCTGTGATCCATTAGATTATGCCATTTCTTGAGGGTAAATGACAGTCCCCCAAATTTTTTTCAGAGACCTTTTACTTTATCTCACTTTGTTTCTGCAAAATTCCTGCAAAGTAAGGACAGGCAGGTATTACTATCCCTGTTTTACAGATGACAAAATTGAGGTTCAAAGAAGTGGTGTGAATTACTCATGGTCACAGAGCAAGCCAGCTACAGAACACAGGTTAGATACACAGGTCTTCTGACTTCCCAGGCCAGGGGCCTGCTACATGAGAGCAAAAGTCTCCATCTTCCCCTGCTCCCCCTCTATCATAGTAATCCCCTTGGCTCTTCCTTCTTCTGCTGGACTGATGAAAAGTAGTGGACTACTCTTCGACACTGTGGACCACCCCCTTCTCCTCAATACACTATCCAACCTTGGCTTCACAGACTCCGTCCTCTCCTGGTTCTCCTCATCTCTCTGGCCATTCATTCTCAGTCTCTTTTGCAGGCTCCTCCTCCCCCTCCCATCCCCTTACTGTAGGGGTTCCTCAAGGTTCAGTTCTTGGTCCCCTTCTGTTCTCGATCTACACTCACTCCCTTGGTGACCTCATTCGCTCCCACGGCTTCAACTATCATCTCTATGCTGATGACACCCAAATCTACATCTCTGCCCCTGCTCTCCCTCCCTCCCTCCAGGCTCGCACCTTCAGGACATCTCCATCTGGATGTCTGCCCGCCACCTAAAAGTCAACATGTCCAAGTCTGAACTCTTTGTCTTCCCTCCCAAACCCTGCCCTCTCCCTGACTTTCCCAACACTGTTGATGGTACTACCATCCTTCCCGTCTCACAAGCCAGCAACCTTGGTGTCATCCTCGACTCCGCTCTTTCATTCACCCGTCACATCCAAGCTGTCACCAAAACCTGCCAGTCTCAGCTCCGCAACATTGCCAAGATCCTCCCTTTTCTCTCCATCCAAACCGCTACCCTGATCGTTCAAGCTCTCATCTTATCCCGTCTGGATAACTGTATCAGCCTCCTCTCCGATCTCCCATCCTCCTGTCTCTCCCCACTTCAATCCATACTTCATGCTGCTGCCCAGATTGTCTTTGTCCAGAAATGCTCTGGACATGTTAGTCCCCTCCTCAAAAATCTCCAGTGGCTACCAATCAACCTACGCATCAGGCAAAAACTCATCACCCTAGGCTTCAAGGCTCTCCATCACCTCACCCCCACCTACCTCACCTCCCTTCTCTCCTTCTGCAGCCCAGCCCGTGCCCTCTGCTCCTCTGCCGCTAATCTCCTCCCCGTGCCTCGTTCTCGCCTATCCCGCCATCAACCCCCGGCCCACGTCATCCCCCTGGCCTGGAATGCCTTTCCTCTGCACATCCGCCAAGCTAGCTCTCTTCCTCCCTTCAAGGCCCTACTGAGAGCTCACCTCCTCCAGGACACCTTCCCAGACTGAGCCCTCTCCTTCCTCTCCCGCCCATCCCCCCATCTTACCTCCTTCCCTTCCCCACAGCACCTGTATATATGTTTGTACATATTTATTACTCTATCTATTTATTTATTTTACTTGTACATATCTATTCTATTTATTTTATTTTGTTAGTATGTTTTGTTTTGTTCTCTGTCTCCCCCTTCTAGACTGTGAGCCCACTGTTGGGTAGGGACCGTCATTGAATCAATCAATCAATGAACAAAGAGAGTCCACACCCAATTCCTGTACACTTTAAAAAATATAGATCTAAGTGCTTATTATATGCCAGGCACAGTACTAACCCCTAGGGTAGATAAAACAAGCTGGACACATTCCCTGTCTCACAAAGGCTCACAGTCGTAATCCCCATTTTACAGCCAAGAAAACAGAGGCACTGTAAACTTGTTATAGGCAGGAAACACTTCTGCTAAATTAGTTGTATTGCACTCTCCCAAGCACTTAGCAAGTACTCAAAAAATACCATTTGATTGATGGATTTGCCCAAGGTCACACAGCAGACAAGAGGTGGAGCTGAGATTAGAACCTAGGTCCTATGACTCCCAGGCCCGTGCTCTCTCCACTAGGCCAAGCTGCTTCCCCATTAGCAGCTACATGCTGCAACTTACCTATGCTGCTACATTGGCAGCCTTTGAAAGACTGTCAGAGAGTGTGCAGAACAGTTTTAAGCTCCAGACCAAACTAAAGGACTACAGAGCTGTAGTGTTGTTCAACCTTTCCTCTGGCTGTTGAGGCCTGATCACTCCATAAATTCCCTGAAGAGTTCCATCAGTGTCATGTATGGCCTATATTCAACATCACACACAAACAGGATACTAAGCAGTGAAGTCCTAGAGCCAAGTCAATCTCCCAGAAGTGAAGCCTTGTACACCTTGACATGGCTGCTCTGAATGGGAACAATAGTCACTAAATAAGTGAGCTGAAATTCAGAAGCAGCGTGGCCTAGTGGAAAGAGCACAGGCCTGGGAGTCAGAGGGTCGGGGTTCTAATCCCAGCTTTACCAAAATACCTGCTTGTGTGACCTTGGACAAGTCACTGAACTTCCCTCTGACTCAGTTTGTTAACTGTAAAATGAGAATTCAATACTTAGACTGATACTAAGACAGACTTTAAGGGCAGTGTGAGACAGAGACCGTGTTCAACTTGAATAACTAACATCTACCCCAGCACTTGGAACAGTGCTTGACACAATAAGCACTTAAATATAATAATAATAATAATAATAATAATAATAATAATAATAATAATAATAACAGCAAAAACAAGGAAGTCCTAGGAAACACTTTAAGGTCACAATAAAATAAAGTTTAAATGATTGTATAACAACTGAAAACTGCAAGTCAGTAGTTGCAGGTAGACCAGAATGGTGCCTCGCAATTAAGTTCTCTTTAACCAGAGATTTTATGGAGATTGAAAGATCAGGGCGCAATATTGAAAATATAATCATCAATCAATCATAATGATTGAGGACTTACTGTGTTCAGAGCACTGTACTAAGCACTTGGGAGAGTAAAATATAATAGAGCTGGTAAACACATTACCTGCCCACAATAAACTAATGATGATGATAATAATAATAAGGATATTGTTAAGCACTTTCCATGTCCAAAGTGCTGAGGGAATACAATCTTGCCTTATGCCAGCAAGCCAACTCCAACATATAGCGACGCCATGGACACTTCTCTCCCAGAATCCCCCACCTCCATTGGCAATTGTTCCTGTCCTGCACAGTGCCTGTCCTACATAGAGCTAACAGTCTAAGGGAGAGGGAGGACAGGTGTTTAATCCTTATATTATATGTGAGGAAAGTGAAGCACAGAGAAGTGACTTGCCCAAAGCCACACAGCTGACAAGCAGTGGAGCCGAATCTGGAACCCAGGACTCCTGACTCCCAGGTTTGTGGTCTTTGCACTAGATCACTCTTCTTTTTTAACAGTGCCAGGTGTCACAAACATCAAACATGACAGCACAACAGCCTTTGTGGGTACACTTCACTCCTAGGACTATGGGTCCCACACACGCACCCATAGGTAAATTCAGTGTCAGTGATGTCATCCTCAAGGATGAAGGACAAGTTTCTAACAATGCATAATAATAATAATACATGATTATTATAATATTTGTTAAGGGCTTACTATGTGTCAAGCACTGTTCCAAATAATAATAATAATAATAATGGCATTTATTAAGCATTTACTATGTGCAAAGCACTGTTCTAAGTGTTGGGGAAGTTACAAGGTGATCAGGTGGTCCCACGGTGGGCTCACAGTCTTAATCCCCATTTTACAGATGAGGTAACTGAGGCACAGAGAAGTTAAGTGACTTGCCCAGAGTCACACTGCTTACAAGTGGCGGAGCCGGAATTTGAACCCATGACCTCTGACTCCAAAGCCCATGCTCTTTCCACTGAGCCATGCTGCTTCTCTGTGCTTCTCTGCAGGTTCCAAGTGCTGGGGTAATCAGGTTGGTCACAGTCCTATCCTATATGGGGCTCACAGTCTAAGTAGTGGGGAGAACATTTGAGGAAACTGAGGCACAGAGAAGTTGTGACTTGCCCATGGTCACACGGCAAACATTTGGCAGAGCTGGGATTAGAACCCTGGTCCTCTGACTCCTAGGCCCGTGCTCTTTCCACTAGGTATGCTGCTTCTACATATTTTCCTTTTCCTCTCTTCATTTTGTTTCTGATCAGCATCTTACAGGAAGGAAAAGAACTGGAAGGACATGGATGGTCTAGTCTTCTGTAGAAGGTTTTGTCGAGGAACAGGTTTAAACTTTGAGTTAAAATGGAGGTTTTTGACTTCCCTTTGGATTCTGTTTATTCTATAAAGGAATAATATGAGTAGAGTCTAGTTTCCAAACCGTCCCTCAGTACGTTTGCCACCAAGTTAGATCCAAGATGATCCACTGCTATGAAAGTGTGACTGACACACACATTAGCTGGCAATCAATCAATCAATCATATTTATTGAGCTCTTACTGTGTGCAGAGCACTGTACTAAGAGCTTGGGAAGTACAAGTTGGCAACATATAGAGACAATCCCTACCCAACAGTGGGCTCACAGTCAAAAAGGGGGACAGTCTAAAAGGGGGACTATTAGCACGTGGGTCTAAAAGGAGGCTTTGTGAGGAAGGTTTTGGAGGACCAAAGGAACAAGCAATGAAATTTTGAAGAAATTTAGCTTGGATTGCACTTGGATCTGTGACCTTTGTGCATTAGATATTTGCTCCACCCTCAACCCCACAGCACTCATGCACATAGCCTTAAATTATAGATCGTAAATTATTTATATTAATGTCTGACCCTCCCACTGTTGTGAGCAGGGAACGTGTCTGCTAACTCTGTTGTATTGTACTCTCCCAAGTGTTTAGTACACAGTAAGCACTCAATAAATGTGAATGAATGAATGAATAAATGAATGAGTAGTAAGCTCTCAATAAATACCACTGGTGATGATCACCTGGTGACATGTAGCAAACTTTGAAAAACAAAAAAAACTTTTTCCTCAAATGGTGGATAGCCACAAGGGTGGCACTTTTCCACAGCCCTGACCATTTTGGCAGGTTTGGAAGCTGCCCATCCCAGCCCCATAGGAGCCCAGGGTCACTCTACCATGTAAGGTCTAACACCTGCGCATCCTCATTAAGAGCAGTTAGCGGGCATTACTGTCCTAATGAACTTGAATCATTAATTACCTCAGTCAGCAATTAGGTTATCTTGTAACTGAATGCTCCAGGCTGTTATTTTGTGAGTTAGCTTATTAGCTAAAGACAAAAGTAGAATTGCCCAGAATGAAGACCCTTTCTCTTTGCACAAAGTCTTTCATGTTTAAAGCTTTTTTAAACCAGAGAAACAGTTTGGTGATTTACTTTCAATTTGAACGATGGACAATTGTAGCTTCAGAATTTAATGGCTTGCTCTGCTCAGTTTCTGTGATCAAATAAGAGGAATATCCTGCTGGAAATTTATTCAGTTCTCTCTTCAGGAGGTGTTTTAGGAAAACCAGAAAGAAGCAGAGAGTCAGTGAAGGTGTTTGATTATAATCTCTTAGGGAGTGGATTCAAAGTGATTTGGCTTGCACTTCAAATGAGGTTTGGAAAAAAAACTTGATAAAAGAAAGTTCTTGTCTTTAGGGATAAGTAAAATTACTTTTTCTAGTTACATGGTGGATATAATATCTTATTAAGCATCTTGAAGCTGTTGGGCAAGTATTGAGAAAGGTCAACCTCAGGATCAAAGAGTGAAAGATTGCCAATGCTGCTTCCTATCCAAACCCTTTAACTCCTTCTTGCCCACTTCTCACTGCCTTGTTTTGTTTTCATTTCTTTTACAGTACTATGAAAATCCTCTGGCAGAGTATGGTAGGCTCTGAAATGATGGCAGCAGAGCTCCAGAACTCAGTGATTGCTTCAGAGAAAGGCAGGAAGAGAGCAGTGGAAACAAGGAAGCAAACAGAGGAGGCTGGGGCCTAGTGGAAAAAAGCATAGAACTCGGAGGCAGGAGTCTCCACTGTTTGCCTGCTGTGTCACCTTGGTTGAGTCTCTCAACCTGTCTGTGCCTCAATTTTCTCATCTGCAAAATGAGGTTAAAATATCTATATCCCTGTGTGGGATGGGGCTAAGACCTACCTTATTATCTTGACAATATCCTGACACACTGAAAGCACTTAAAAATGATATAATTATTGGTAGGAAGAAGAAAGTAGCAGTGAAGGACAGAAGTAGCAATGGGAACAGCATCAGGAGCTGGAGGCAGAAACAAAACAGGCTTGATTGGGTCGGGGTTGGGGAAGAGCATGAAGACTTAAAAAGGGAAGGTTGCAAGACTGATGCAAGTAGATTTGTGGCCATTTTGATTCTGCAATCTAGGTCCTCAAGTTCTGGAAATATTTTGCTGCTATGTGTTGTAGGTATCTGAAAAGGCTTGGGCTGGTTAGGCAAGGGTGGTCAGAGGAGATGGAGGAGGAAAAGAGTGGCCAGAGGAGAAGGAGAACAGCTTGAGAATAACTGAGGCACCAGAAAGAGAGGGGGAAAGGGGAATGGGAGTATTAGTGCTAAAAAAGGGTAACCTAGTTAACCAGTAGGCATGACTAAAAAAAGTATTTAGGAAAAAACTGGAAAGGACAGTAAGGAAGTTGTGATCTAGTTGGCTTTCTGACTACAAATCTGCCTTTATTACATTTTATGGGGGTGGGGATCCATAGTTGTAAATCCCAAAGTCTCTCTTTCCCCCTTCCAGATTCCCATTATTCCCTCACATCTGTGCTCCAAATAAAAGATTGGCAACTATAGTTATAACTCCATGCCAATAAAATAAATTAAATAGACATGCAAGGGATTCCATTTTTTAAACGTTTGAGGGATCCATCTCAGGTCAAACAATATAGCATGTGGACAACTAAAACCATGGGTTAAGAACAATCAATTACACTTACTGAGCACATACTGTGTGCAGAGCATTGTACTAAATGCTTGGGAGGGTATAATGTAACTGAGTTGGTAGACATGTTTCCTGCTCACAAGGAACTCATAGTCTAGAGAAGGAGCTTAAGTCTAGGATAGAATGAAAGCACAGCTAGCTGAATCCTAAAACTACAATTGTTACGTTGAGTAATTTTCAGCATATTTTAAAAGAACCTAGTGTCTTACAGTTGAAGTAATAACAGGCTCACTTTATGATGCTCTTTGTTGACTCAAAACTAGGAGCACAGAGGATAATAATAATAATGTATTGTTAAGTGCTTACTATATGACAGGCAATGTACTAAGTGCTGGTGTGAATACAAGCAAATTAGTTTGGTTGCAGTCCCAGTCCCATATGGGTCTCATAGGCTCAATCCCCAATTTACAGATGAGGTAGGTGAGGCACAAACAAGTGAAGTGACTTGCCCATGATCACACAGCAGACAAGAGGCGGAGCCCGGATTAGAACCCATGAACTTCTGAGAGAAATGGACACAGCTACAATAGCTAGCCTTTTCATCCAACGGTCTTTTTCATGAGATAAAAAGACACTGCACAATGCTGCAGCATAGCAGCCTGACAGGCTATCAAGGAAGCATAGCTGACTAATTTAAATACAGAAAAGTCACCCCAGTTGGAGACTCTTGGATCAATCAATCGTACCACTTTTTATTTTTATTGAGTGCTTACTGTGTGCAGACTGCTGTACTAAAAGCTTTGAGACTACAACAGAACAATATAACAAGCATAGTCCCTGCTCACAACAAGCTTACAGTCTAGAGGGAGAGACAGACATTAATATAAATAAATTACAGATGTTCATAAGTGCCATGGGGCGGGGGGAGATTAATAAAGGGAACAAATCAGTGTGATGTAGAAGGGAGTGGAAGAAAAGGAAATTAAGACAGTCAGAGAAGGTACCTTGGAGGAGATGTGCCTTTAATAAGGCTTTGAAGGAGGGGAGATTAATCAATTGCCTGTTGGATATGAAGAGGGAGGATATTCCAGGCCAAAGGTAGGACATGGTTGACAGGTCAGTGGTGAGACTGACAAGATCAAGGTGCAGTGAATAGGTTGAAATTAGTGGGGCAAAATGTGTGGGCTGTGTTGTAGGAGGAGAGTAATCAATCAATCAATCAATCGTATTTATTGAGTGCTTATTGTGTGCAAAGCACTGTACTAAGCGCTTGGGAAGTACAAGTTGTCAACATATAGAGGCAGTCCCTACCCAAAAGTGGGCTCACAGTCTAAAAGGGGGAGACAGAGAACAAAACGAAACATACTAACAAAATAAAATAAATAGAATAGATATGTACAAGTAAAATAAATAAATAGATGAATAGAGTAATAAATATGTACAAACATATATACAGGTGCTGTGGGGAAGGGAAGGAGGTAAGATGGGGGGATGGAGAGGGGGACAAGGGGGAGAGGAGTAGTGAGGTGAGGTAGGAGAAGGCAAGGTAATTGAGTGCTTTAAAGGATTTGGATGGCAGGAAAGAACTCTGTACTTAATACAAACTTTTCTTAGCTAATGGAAATTAATGGGTACTTGGGCTTTATATATTGCAGAGTTGGGAAACGCAATGGAGAAATCCACTGCACTTTTTATTTGAGTCTTTTTGTACTAAGGGTATGTCAAGAGGATTCTTTGTTTTTTGCTTGAATGTCATGGGTCAACACATTTACTCTTTCAATTTTTCTCTAATTTCTCTGCTGAATGACTGATTTAGTGTTTCTCCCAGACCAATTCTTCCCCAAGGCAGCAAATACCATTTTTCTTTTTACCAGTCACCTTTACTTTGCTGTGGGTAATCAGACTCATTTATTGGAAATACCATAGCTTTTGCCTGTTACAAACGTGCAGTGCTTTCAATGAACAGTAGACTGTCTAGTTTTCAGAGGAGAGAAGACTAAAAAGTATAAACATTCCAGCAGGTCTTGGACCTATTCATGCTGCTAATTTCACTGAAGTAATCATAGATCAGCTTCCCATTAGAGCATCTACCTTGCATGGCTATTATACGAGAGTGAACTCATATAAGAAGTAATAACTGTGGTATTTTTAAGCACTCACAATGTGTCAGGCACTGTACTAAGCACTGGGGTGGATACAAGCAAATTGAGTTGGGCACAGTCCCTGTCCAATGTAGAGCTCACACTTTCAATCCCATTTTGTAGATGAGGTAACTGAGGCCCAGAGAAGTAAAGTGATTTGCCCAAGATCACACAGCAGATAAGTGGCAGAGCCAGAATTAGAACCTATCACCTTCTGACTCCCAGGCCTGTGCTCTATCCACTATGCCACTAAGTGCACTACATGTACTTTTTAGTAGTCATTATTAGGAATTCTTTCTTTTTTTAATCATCATTGCTATATTATTTGCATTTACTCTACATATGGCTTTTTTCCCCTCAAGAGACATATCCATTAGAGTAAGAAGTGCATATGTATGAAAACTAGTGAGGCTAGGAATATATATATATATATATATATATATATATATATATATATATATATATATATATATATATATAAGAAAAGCAGCATGGCTCAATGGAAGGAGCCCGGGCTTTGGAGTCAGAGGTCATGGGTTCAAATCCAAGCTCTGCCACTTGTCAGATGTGTGACTTTGGGCAAGTCACTTAACTTCTCTGTGCCTCAGTTCCCTCATCTGTAAAATGGGGATGAAGACTGTGAGCCCTCCGTGGGACAACCTGATCTTGTAATCTCCCCAAAGCTTAGAACAGTGCTTTGCACATAGTAACCGCTTAATAAATGCCATCATTATATATATATATATATATATATATATATATATATATATATATACACACACAGACACATATGGCTGCTTGATAAGTTTCAGAAATTGGACACAAATCTTGAAAAAATAATGTATAACGAGTAATGTTGCTTATCTTTTTACATGTAATTAACAGTTTTCCAGGCAGGGCTGGGCACTGGGGTGAGATTTGGGGCATCAGGGTCATTGTGGAGAACCATTTTGGGGCAGATCTCCTCCCTCTGACTTGCAGCTTCCTTCCCCTTTCTATCAAGTTTTTGAGCACTTAGTGTATGCCAAGCACTATGCTAAGCTCTTGGGAGAGTACAACAACAGAGTTGGTAGACATGTTCCCTGCCCACAATGAATTTGCAGACCATCACTCTCACCACATTCAAAGCCTTCCTAAAAATCACATCTTCTCCAAGAAGACTAACCTGACTAACCCCTTATTTCCTACTCCCTCTCTTTTTCCTGTGTAGTCTCAGCAATTAGATCAGTACATTTAAGCACTTGGTATTCACTCCATGCTCAGCCTCACAGCACTTATGTATCCATAGTTTATTTTGTTATCTGTTTCCCCCTCTAGACTGTAAACTCCTGGTGGGCAGGGATCATGTCTACCAACTCCATTGTATTGCATTCTCCCAAGCACTTAGGGCAGCAGCCTGCACACTGTAAGCACTCAAAAATACCACTGATTGACTGATTGACAGGGCAAGAGCTCCTCTGGAAGCTGCTGGGAAACAGAGGGAGAGGCTGTGGAAACCTGGGGACAGGGGTGGGACAGTGGCAGTGGGCAACAATCAATGGTATTTATTGAGTGCTTACTTTGGGCTGAGTGCTGTACTAAGAGCTTGAGAAAGTATAATGCAACAGAATTGGGAGATGTAATTCCTGCCCAAATAGAGCTAACAATCTACAAAAAAGTTAGACAGCAAACTTGAACATTGGGAACTTTGCTTTATAAATTAGCACAACACATATGCTTATCTAGAGAAGCAGCATAGCTTAATAAAAAGGAGAGAGGACTGGGAGTCAACTCTCCAAGGTTCTAGTGGCAGTTCCCCCACTTTCCTGCTGTGTGACTTTGGGCAATTCACTTAAGCTTCAGTTTTCTCAGCTGTGAAATGGAGATAAAATACTGCTCTCCTACTCTATACAATACTGAACCTCATTTGAGACAGTCTATGTCTGATCTGATTACATTTTTTATTAATGGTATTTAAGCACTATGTGCCAGGCACTGTACTAAGCTCTGGGGTAGGTACAAATTAATCAAGTTGGACACATCCATGTCCCACATGGGACTAACAGTCTTAATCCCCATTTTACAAATAAGGTAATTGAGGCTCAGAGAAGTGACTTGCTCAAAGTCACAGTAGACAAGTGGCAGATCCAGGGCCTTTAATAATAATAATTATTGTTATTATGGTATTTGTTAAATGCTTACTATGTGCCAAGCACTGTTCTAGGCGCTGGAGTAGATAACAGGTAATCAGGCTGTCCCACATGGGGCTCACAGTCTTAATCCTTATTTGACAGATAATGTAACTGAGGCACAGAGAAGTGAAGTTGTTTGCCCAAGTTCACACAGCAGACAAATGGAAGAGCTGGGATTACAACCCATGTCCTCTGACTCCCAAGCCCATGCTTTTTTGACTTCCAGGCCCAGGGTCTTTTCTTTCCTGCTACCAGAGCTGCAGTTCATTCATACTAGGTCTTGCACTCTCTAGGGACCCTGGTTTCAAGAACTGGAGGAAGGTAGGGTAGGGAAGGGTCAGCTCTGCCACCCTTGGGTGGATCCCTTCCTTTCAACCATTAACTCTGCTTCCCTTCCCCAAAATCGTTTGGAGCGTGGGAGGGGTCAAAGTTCTTTTGAATTCCATGGGGGAAGAAGGAAAGAGGCTATTTGGAGAAAGCTGGCAGAACTGATAACTGTATGTCCAAGAGAGTGACCATCACTTAGTTTCTCCAAGCATTCATTGGTACCATTGTCAGAAACAGAGTAGTGTACCTGAGGGATCATTTGTCTGACCCAGCACTCTCTGGATGATTTAATAATCCTCTCAAAAATGTGTTAGTTACTTCCAAATGCAAGTGTGGCCAAGATGATTATGACGCAGATGGGTTTACATTTCTCATCATACCCAGGATCATCCATTCTGAATGGGGGTTAATAAAGGCAGAGGTGTCCGCTCTTACAAAGCTTATCGAGATGTTCATAGCTAGCTCTGGGTATCCGTTATCAAATGAAAAACAGTACAAACCTTGATCTAAGTCAGGCAAGATGCAAAGAGAAAAAAAATTATCACTACCAACTTACAAGGCAGAAAAGTTTCTGGGGAACTACATTTAAGTCTTAGATTTGTTTTAATTTAAACAAGAGGATGACTCCTATGCTTGAAAATTATTACTGCCTACTTTTCTTTCATAACTGTTCTTAATAAAATTACACACGAGTTTCAATCAATCAATCAATCAATCAATCAATCGTATTTATTGAGCGCTTACTATGTGCAGAGCACTGTACTAAGCGCTTGGGAAGTACAAATTGGCATCACATAGAGACAGTCCCTACCCAACAGTGGGCTCACAGTCTAAAAGGGGGAGACAGAGAACAGAACCAAACATACCAACAAAATAAAATAAGTAGGATAGAAATGTACAAGTAAAATAAATAAATAAATAAATAAATAGAGTAATAAATATGTACAACCATATATACATATATACAGGTGCTGTGGGGAAGGGAAGGAGGTAAGACGGGGGGATGGAGAGGGGGACGAGGGGGAGAGGAAAGAAGGGGCTCAGTCTGGGAAGGCCTCCTGGAGGAGGTGAGCTCTCAGCAGGGCCTTGAAGGGAGGAAGAGAGCTAGCTTGGCGGATGGGCAGAGGGAGGGCATTCCAGGCCCGGGGGATGACGTGGGCCGGGGGTCGATGGCGGGACAGGCGAGAGCGAGGTACAGTGAGGAGATTAGTGGTGGAGGAGCGGAGGGTGCGGGCTGGGCAGTAGAAGGAGAGAAGGGAGGTGAGGTAGGAGGGGGCGAGGTGATGGAGAGCCTTGAAGCCCAGGGTGAGGAGTTTCTGCTTGATGCGCAGATTGATCGGTAGCCATTGGAGGTTTTTGAGGAGGGGAGTAATATGTCCAGAGCGTTTCTGGACAAAGATAATCCGGGCAGCAGCATGAAGTATGGATTGAAGTGGAGAGAGACACGAGGATGGGAGATCAGAGAGAAGGCTAGTGCAGTAGTCCAGACGGGATAGGATGAGAGCTTGAATTAGCAGGGTAGCGGTTTGGATGGAGAGGAAAGGGCGGATCTTGGCAATGTTTCAATAAAGGTGAATGAAAATTCATGATTTTTATGTCTCTTCAAATCATTTACCTTGCTAGACATTTCTACCCCTCTTTCCCCCTTAAGTTTCATTTCAAATTTAACTTTGGTGAACACATTTGTTTTTTTAGATAGACTAGAAAGCTAGCCTGAAAACAGAAAAATAACATGTGAAAAATATCAGAATAAGAACGTTTGTTTTCTGTAATTCTATTTGGAAGATAGATTTGATGGTGAAACACTGACAGAATACATAAGCATGTAAATCCAATTTGTAATAGGAGTAATGGCCATTTCCCTCAAGGACCCTTTACTTTCATCTTCTAAGTCACAGCACCCCATTTATCTTTCCTCCATCATGAAATTTGGTTGTGAATATTTCAAGTATTTACCCAGCTCTCGAAGCAACAGGTTTTGCTTTGAGATTTCATTAAATGGCTTTCAGAGACCAGAGACAGGGACCACTAAGGCACTCTCTAATGGAAGGTATAAAGGGAAGGAGCACTGTGGCCTATTGGAAAGAACACAGGCCTAGGAGTCAGAAGACCTAGGTTGTAATTCCGGCTCTGGTCTGCTGTGTGACCCTGGGCAAGTCTCTTCATTTCTCTGTGCCTGTTACCTCTTTTGTAATCCAGTTAAGACTGTGAACCCTATGTGGAACAGGGTCTGTTTTCAACCTACCCCAGTGCTTAGAACAGTGGCTGGAACATTGTAAACACTTAACAAATACCACAGTTATTATTATTACCTGGATTCTAATACCAGGTACATCTCTTGTCTACTGTGTCACCTTGGACAAGTCACTTCAAGATTCATCCATCATTTACAGCAGAAACACCATCAACATCCAAATCACATAATGGAAATGCACATCACATTATAGCAGAACTGACTAGCATATTTAACTAGGTAAGTAATGGACAAACTATGTTAGACTTTTCCACGTGCCCCAGCCCTAACCCCTTACCCTGCTCTTACCCAGGAAACACTTTTTAAGAGAATAAAGTGTCTATAAAACTGATGATTTCATTCATTCAATTGTATTTATTAAGTGCTTACTATGTGCAAAGCACTGTTCTAAGCGCTGGATGATGATGGCATTTATTAAGTGCTTACTATGTGCAAAGCACTGTTCTAAGTGCTGGGGAGGTTACAAGGCAATCAGGTTGTCCCACAGGGGGCTCACAGTCTTAATCCCCATTTTACAGATGAGGTAACTGAGGCCCAGAGAAGTTAAGTGACTTGCCCAATGTCACACAGCTGACAACTGGTGGAGCTGGGTTTTGAACCCATGACCTCTGACTCCAAAGCCTGTGATCTTTCTACTGAGCCACGCTGCTTCTTGTCAGTAACAGAGGATTAAAAGTAAGAGGTTTTTATTCATAGCCCTAACACATTTTCTATGGTACCGTGAGACAGGTGAATAATGCAAAGAAGAAACTACCCCTCATAGCTTTGCCACGTAAATTTTGATTAAATACAGACCTTTTTTTTTCCGCACTGGAGAGATTCCTTTTAGAAAGAATCATTCTGTATCTAAATTTTCATGGGACTTTTTGTTTACTTTGAGACTGCTTTCACAGTAGAGAAGCAGTGTTGCCTAGTGGATAGAGGATGGGCTTGGGAGTCAGAAGGATCTGCGTTCTAATCTCTGTTCTGCCACGTGTGTGCTGTGTGACCTAGGGTGAGTCACTTGACTTCTCTGTGCCTTAGTTCCCTCATCTGTTTAAAATGGGGGTTCAAACAATGAGCCCCATATGGGACAGGAACTGTGTCCAACCTGATTAGCTTATACCTACCCTAGCATTTAGTACTGTTCCTGCACACAGTAAGCCCTTAACGGGTAGTATAAAAAATGAACAAAACGAGAAAGAAAGAAAACATTAATCTTTTGACAATTGACATGTAAGCAAACAAAAAAGGCTATGCAATATATGACCCCACACACATTAATTTACTGTAAAACGGCATTTAGAATGTTTTATTTGGTCCCAAAGGCAATTTTTGCAGTACATTTGACAGTAAAGAATGCTGTCACAAGGAATGGCCACTGATGCCATTAAAACAAAGCACAATTCCACGTAAAAATGTGTTTACTATTATTAAGGCCCCCCTACACCACTAATTGTCTTTGTTAAATGCAATATAATTTTCCTTATCCATCATTCCAACAAAAATTCATGGAGTAGAACTTACGGGATATGGTTAAAAGGGAAATGCAGTTTGGGGAACTTGGCTGAGTCCCCAAATTGCAGTTAGGTTTGGGTGGCAGCCCCTAAACAGAGGTTTGGAGAACTTATTTCTGCACACAGAAAGCACTCAAATAAATATCACTGATTTGTAGCCTTTTTATGTACTGAAAACATTCTCCTCCCCTGTGCATGGTGTGGCCACCCAAACAGGATGAAGTGTCACCTTTATACCTTTTTCCCTCTGTCTCAGCAGAATGGAAATAAGAAGGCACATTGTTTTCGTTTGCTTTTGTGTTTTTAAAGAAGCAGTGGGTCCTGAAGAGGGAACCTAGGGTCGAGAGTACCCAGGTGAAGACAAACAAAATTTTTAGTTCCTCCACGATTCCTTAGAAGACCAGGGCTTGGAATATAGAATGGCTAGCCTGCTCCTCAACTATGGAGGGCTTGGGCGAAGATCAGAGCAGCAGGTCACAAAGAGGCAAACATGGCTGGAGTGAGAGGAGTTTGTTTGATGTGGAGGTGGATGGGCAACCACTGGATGTCCTTGAGGAATGGGGAAACATGGATGAAATGTTTTCATAGGAAATGACCCTTGCATCAGAATGAAGTATGGACTGGAATGGGGAGAGACAGGAGGCAGGGAAGTCAGCTAGGAAGCTGATGCTGAAATCAAGGCACGATAGGATAAATGCTTAAATTAATGTGGTAGTAGTTCAGATAGAAAGGAAAGGACACATCTTAACGATGTTGTGAAGGTTTAACTCAACTGATAGTTCTGTTGTGAAGGTTGAACTGATAGGTTATCATCCCTTTCCTCTCTATCCAAACTGCTACCATGTTCGTTCATTCGCTCTCTCCTTCCCTCCATCCTCGTATCTCCTCCTGACTTCAGGACATCTCCATCTGGATGTCTTCCCACCATCTAAAACTCAATATGTCCAAGACTGAACTCCTTATCTTACCTTCCAAACCCTGTCCTCTTCCTGACTTTCCCGTCACTGTAGACAGCACTATCATCCTTCCTGTCTCACAAGCCCACAACCCTGGTGTCATCCTTGACTCCACTCTCTCATTCACCCCACACATCCAATCCATCACCAAAACCTGCCGGTCTCACCTCCACAACATCGCCAAGATCCGCCCTTTCCTCTCCATCCAAACAAATCTACCTTGCGGGTTCAATCTCTCATCCTATCCCGACTGGATTAATGCATCAGCCTCCTTTCTTATCTCCCATCCTTCTGTCTCTCCCTGCTTCAGTGTGTACTTCACCCTGCTGCCCATATTATCTCTGTACAGAAACACTCTGGGCATGTTACTCCCCTCCTCAGAAATCTCCAGTGGCTGTCTGTCAACCTACAAATCAAGCAAAAACTCCTCACTCGGCTTCAAGGCTCTCCATCACCTCGCCCCCTCCTACCTCACCTCCCTTCTCTCCTTCTACAGCCCAGCCCACACCCTCCACTCCTCTGCTGCTAACCTCCTCACTGTGCCTCGTTCTTGCCTGTTCTACCATCGACACCCGGCCCATGTCCTTTCCCGGCCTGGAATGCCCTCCCTCCGCACATCTGCCAAGCTACCTTTCTTCCTTCCTTCAAAGCCCTACTGAGAGCTCACCTCCTCCAGGAGGTCTTCCCAGACTGAGCCCCCTTTTTCCTTTCCTCCTCCCCATCCCCCCACCCCACCTCCTTCCCATCCCCACAGCACTTGTATATATTTGTACAGATTATTACTCTATTTATTTTACTTGTACATATTTACTATTCTATTTATTTTGTTAATGATGTGCATATAGCTATAATTCTATTTGTTCTGATGATTTTGACACTTGTCTACATGTTTTGTTTTGTTGTCTGTCTCCCCCTTCTAGACTGTGAGCCCGTTGTTGGGTAGGGACCATCTCTATATGTTGCCAACTTGTACTTCCCAAGCATTTAGTATAGTGCTCTGCACACAGTAAGCGCTAAATAAATACAATTGAATGAATGAATGAATGTTAATACAATCACTCATCCCTCTCTCACCTGGATTACTGCATCAGCCTCCGTACTGACCTCCCAGCCTCCTGTCACTCCCTACTCTAGTCCATTCTTCACTCTGCTGCCGTACCGTTTTTTCTACAAAAATGTTCAGAACATGTCAAACAATGGCCTAAAACCAGTTTGGTGTCTCTACAGCAGCTCTTCCTAGCATTTCAGATTCATGTTGACATATTTGAAGCTGTGCCTCTGCTTGTTCTTACAATTATTCTTCAGCCATCATGCCTTGAAATTGTTCCATATCAACATAACACCAGTTTTCAATTTGTGTTGTGGCTTGTTGGTGTTCTGCCCTGGCGCCTCAAGAATTGGCAGCTGGTTGCCCTGGCACCACAAGAATTGGCAGTTGTAGCCAATTCATAGCCCTGGCTGTATGACTGTCAATGGTAATAATCAATCACATGTATTGAGTGCTTACTGTGTGCAGTGCAATGTACTAAGTGCTTAGAGGAGTAAGAGAGAAGACAGCACAAGACAGCATGAGAAATAGTATGGCCTAGTGGATAGAGCATGGACCTGGGAGTTAGAAGGACTAATTCCAGCTGCACCACATGTTGGCTGTGTGATCTTGGGCAAGTCACTTAACTTCTCTGTGCCTCAGTTACCTCATCTGTAAAATGGGCTTTAAGACTGTGAGCTCCATTTGAAACAGTGGCTGTGCCTAACCTGATATGTTTGCATCTACACAGCACTTAGTACAGTGCCTAGCATATAGTAAGCACTTAAATACCATAAAAAAGGCACAGAGTTGATAGACATGTTCCTTGCCCACAGTGATAACGACAATAGCATCATATTGTGAGTAATGAATAAAAACATAAAATCACTTAAAACTACTTAATTATTGAGCCTCCTTTCTTATCATTACAAATTAGGTACTTCAAACTACATGGAAGCTGCTCAAGAAGGAGTGTGACCTAATGGAAAGAATATGGGTCTGAGATTCAGAGGACTGGGTTCTAATCCCACCTCCACCACTTGCCTACTGTGTGACCTTAGGCAAGTCACTTAATGTCTCTGTGCCTCAGTACACTCAACTGTAAAATGCGCATTCATACCTGTTCTCCATACTACGTAAAATGTGAGCCCTACTTGTGATCTGATTATCTTGTATATATCCCAGCACTTAATACAGTGCTTGGCACATAAATACCACAATTATTACTGGCTATCTTGCTATCATCTGTTCTCTGCCTATCTCCAGACTTTAGAATTCTACCACAGCAAGAGTAGTTTCAGTTTTGGTGCCCTGGCCAAGTTTCAGGACCTCTTTGTTTGCCATCCTGCCTTGAGTATTTGGGATAGGTCTATACCAGAAGAAGTAAGCAGCGCTTAGAACACTGCTTGGTGCATAGTAAGCACTTAATACCATTATTATTATTATTAAGGAAGTAATTTTGGTTAGAGAACAACTCAATAAGCGTGACTTGCCTGTTGAGGGTTGTGTTGGCTTCTACTGACTATAACACTCAAGGGCAAACAGGAAGTCTGAAGCAGGAACTGCTGCCCCATTGCCATGGCTCCTACTCATCTGCAAGCAAGATGATCCATCCACTCCTAAATTTCTCATCACTGCAGAGGGCACCACCAACCTTCCTGTCTCAAGCCTGTAACCTTGGCATTGTCCTTGGCTCCTCTGTCATTCAACCCACCTAGTCAGTCCATCCCTAAATCTTCACAACATAGAGAAAATCCACCCTTTCTTCTCCATCCAAACTGCTATCACATTAATACAATCACTTATCCTATCCCCCTGGATTACTGCATCAGCCTCCTTGCTGACCTCCTAGCCTCCTGTCTTTCCCTGCTCCAGTCCATACCTCACTCAGTTGCCTGGGTCATTTTTCTATAAAGATATTCAGGACATGTCACCCTGCTCCTCAAAAAAACTCCAGTGGTTGTCCAGCCTCCTCCTCAAACAAAACCTCCTCACCATTTGCTTTAGAACACTCCACCACCTTGCCCCACCTCACCTCGCTTCTCTCCTTTTACAACCCATCCCAAATACTTTGCTCCCTTAGTATTGTCTCACTGAGTCTCAATCTCATCTATCTTGATGCCAACCCCTAGCCCATGTCCTGTCTCTGGCCTAGAATGCCCTCCCTCCTTAAATCCGACAGACAATTACTCTCCTCCCCTTCAAAGCCTTATTGAAGGCACCTCTCCTTCGAGAGGCCTTCTCAGACTAAGCCCCACCTTTTCTCACCTCCCACTCCATTCTACGTCACCCTGACATCTTCCCTTTTCTCTTCCCTCCTCCCAGCCCCACAGCACTTATGTACAATTACATATCTTTAATTTTATTTGTATTCATATCTGTTTCCCCATCCTTAGACTGTAAGCTCATTGTAGACAGGAAATGTGTCTCTGTTGTACTGTACTATCCCAAGTGCTTAGTACAGTGCTCTGCACACAGTAAGTGCTCAATATGATTGAATACAGTAATGATTTTAATAATAATTCTGGTATTTGTTAAACACTGTGTACTAGGCACTGTACTCATTTTATGGCATTGAATATGTGAGTTGAATAAGAGTGATGAATCGAAGATAATTCTAAGGTTATGGACTTATGAGACAAGGAGAATGGTGGCACTGTTCTACAGTAATGGGAAAGTCACGGGGAGGACTGGGTTTGGGTGCATATATGAAGAGTTATTTGAAGTGTCAGCAGGACATCCAAGTAGGGATGTCCTGAAGGTAGGAGGAAATACAAGACTGCAGAGAAGGAGAGAGGTCAGGGCTGGAGATATAGATTTGGGAATCACATACATAGAGATGGTAGTTCAAGCCCTGGGAGCCGATGAATTCTCCAAATAGGTGGTGATGGAGACCAGAAGAGGACCCAAAACTGAGCTTTTGAGGAACTCCTACAGTTTGAGGGTGGGAGGCAGATGAGCAGCCCACAAAAGAGATGGAGAATGAGCTGCCAGAGGGATAGGAGGAGAATGAAGAGGGGACAGTGTCACTGAAACCAAAGTTGGATAATGTTTCTAGGAGAAAGATATGGTTGATAGCACCAGTGGCAGTCGAGAGGTCGAGGAGGATTAGAATGGAGTAGAGGTCAGAAGGAGATCACTTTTGACTTCCGATAGAGCAGCTTTGGTGGAGTGAAAGGGACAAAAGCCAGATTGGAGGGAGTCAAGGAGAGAACTGGAAGAGAGGAAGTAGAGTCAGTGAGTGTGGAAAATTTACTCATGCAGTTTGGAGAGAAATGGTAGGAAAGAGATGGGAAGATAACTGGAGAGAGCCATGGGGTAAAGGAAGGTTCTGTTTAGAATACAGAAGACATGAACATGTTTGAAAGCACTGGGAAAGAAGCCAATGGATAGTGGACAATTGAAAGTGGCAGTCAAAGAGGGAAGAAGGGAGAGTCCAAGTGTTTTGATAAGCTGAGAAGGGATGGGATCGGAGGTGTAGGTCAAAGGGGTGGCTGAGAGAAGGCAGGAGGCCTTGAGATAATGCTTGGAAAATGGGAAAGTTGAAGAAGGGGCAGGAAGAGGGAGAGACTAGAGAGGATCAGGCTGAAAAAGTTACTGGGCAAATTTACTAAAACAAATCATTGATAATAATAACAAAGCAGCATAATTCTCCTGAGAATAATAGTTCCTGGGCTCTTCACTGCTCCAGTCAGGGCTGCAATGGACAAAAACGAAGCACCATGTTATAGTTAAGTGTCCTTGGTAATTTACTTGACTCCTGTTGTTTCAGTAGCACAGAAGAATTGACTACTAAAGTTTGCCGCCATGGAGGGATAGACCTATGTTTGTAAAATGATTGAAGGATCCATTTAAAGCCTTTAAAAATCAGTATAATTTGTGAGTTGATTAAGGAAAGATAGCAATCTTAAAAATGAATTATTGTGAATTTTAAAAAGCTTAGATACCTTCTATATGATCATTTAAAAAAAAATGACCACTTCAGCACCCACTGGTGGGGGGGAAAATGTATAAAGGTCACCTATTCATTGTTACATCAGATTTACAACTCATGGTGCATTTTTCCAGTTAATTGTAGAAGTTACGCACACAATGCATCAGTAATGTATCTTGCAATCAGTAATATTCAGGCTGCCAGATCGATCATTAATTTTTATGTCTAAAATGAATCAAGTTGTCTTAAAAATCCTTTTGTTCCCTTGCTCTCACCTGAATTAGTATTTTCCCAACCCAACAAAGTGCTTTTAGACTGTGAGCCCAATGTTGGGTAGGGACTGTCTCTATATGTTGCCAATTTGTACTTCCCAAGCGCTTAGTACAGTTCTCTGCACATAGTAAGCGCTCAATAAATATGATTGATTGATTGATTGATGTCTAAGGAAAAAACCACAAATTAACTGAAGACAAAGGCTGGGTTGACATTAATAACTTTTTTTTTAATCATTTGTGGGGGTCCTACAATCTGGAGAACTTTAATCCTCTCATTTAGGTATTTAGGAAGGAGTGTGAACTCTTTCAGATCAGTAGGGATCATTGCATCAATAATTCACAATTGGAACTAAATACCTTGAAAGAGTTCATGACGGATGCTCAGAACATTAAATAGCAAATATCTAAGTTCCTTTCTATATAACCAGAATAGTCACAGTCAGCTTCCAATTATCTGCTGTAATAGGAGAGAAAAAATAATAGCATAGGTAATACAAAACCAAATGAAGAAATCTGGGCATCTTCCTGGCAGAACCTGACAGGGAAAGAATTCAGGAAACAGCTCAGGAATGAGAAGTCATGAAGAAAATCACTGTTGTGGATTCAGGATGTGTCACAAGGGAGGGTTTAGAGAGAAGCATACAGATGAAATTTTAGGATGGGCTATAGGCAGTGCATAAAACAGATAATCCCCTCACACATAATACTGATGATAAATGTTCTCTAGCATTGCCTTTCATGATGAAAAATATTGCCACTGATACTTGTTCCTATCCTTGGGTGTGAGTATATCAGAAAAAGAAGCCAGGAGTCCCTAGTAACCCTTTCTATACCATAGACAAGTGAAGGCTTCCCTTTGTTTTCAGGCTGTTCAGTGTGTACTTGTCACATTATGAGCCACTGCCTAATGACTTTGTGCAAAATGACCACCTCACACCTGTATGGTGTCTCTACAGCAGCCGTTCCCAGCATTCCAGATTCACATTGAGATATTGTCTCCCCTCTTCTAGATTGTGAGCTCATTGTGGGCAGGGATTGTCTCTGTTGCTGAATTGTATTTTCCAAGTGCTTATAAGGTACAGTGCTCTGCACACAGTAAGTGCCCAATAAATATGACTGAATTAGTTTGAAACTGTGCCTACGCTTGTTCTTACAGTTATTCTTTAGCCACCATGCCTAGAATAGTTCCACATCAACAGAACTCCAGTGTTCAACTTGTGTTGCAACTAGTTGCTGTTGTGCTCTGGCATTTCAAGAACTGGCAGTTGGTAGCCCTGGCACCTCCTAGCTTCACAATTCGTAGCCCCAGCTGTATGATTGTCAATGGTAATAACCAATTGTATCTGAGTGTTTCCTGTGTTTGGTGCACTGTACTAAGCTCAAGGGAGAGTATAACAGAGTTGGTAGACAAGTTCCCTGCCCACAGTGATTAATGACAATAATATCATTACATATTAAGTCATTATGAATAAAAACATAAAATCATTTAAAGTTAATTACTGAGGAATAAAATCACTTAAAATTCCTTAATTATCCCTCTTTCATTACAAATCTGGTACTTCAAACTACATGGCAGCTGTGAGAAGCAGGATGGCCTAGCGGCAATAGTATGGGCCCAGGAGTCAGAGGACCTGGGTTTTAATCTCAGCTCCACAAGTCATCTGCTATGTGACCTTGGGCAAGTCACTGAACTTATCTGTACCTCTGTAACCTCAACTGCAAAATACAGACTCAATACCTGCTTTCCCTACTACATAGACTGTTTATTCATTCACTCAATCATATTTGAGTGCTTACTGTGTTCAGAGCACTGTACTAAGCACTTGGGAGAGCACAATACAACAACCAACACATTCCCTCTCCACAATGAGCTTACAGTCTAGACTGAGCCCAATGTGCAACCTGATTATCTTGTATGCCCCCCTGCCACCCCAGCACTTAGTACAGTGCTTGGCATATAAATACTACAATTATTATTAGTTATCTTTCTGTCATCTGTTCTCTGCCAAGCCCCAGACTGTGAAATTATACCACAGCAACAATTGTTTCAGTTTTGGTGCCCTGGCTAAGTTTCAGGGCCTCTTTGTTTGCCATCCTCCCTCGACTAATTGGGATAGGTCTAGAGCAGAAGAGGGAAATGATTTTGGATGGAGTTCAAGTCAGTAAGTGTGACCTATGATGATGATGGTATTTATTAAGCACTTACTAGGTGCTAGGCACTGTACTAAGCACTGGGGTGGATACAAGCAAGTTGGACAGTCCTTGTGGGGCTCACAGTCTCAATTCCCATTTTACAGCTGAGCCAACTGAGGTCCAGAGAAGAGACTTGCCCAAGGTCACACAGCAGACAAGTGGTGGGGCAGGGATTAGAACCCATGACCTTCTGACTCCCAGGGCCATGCTCTATCCACTATGCCATGCTGCTTCTCTTTATGTTGAGGGTTGTGCTCGCTTCTGCTGGCTGTAACGCTCAAGGGCAGACAGGTAGTCTCAGAGGCAGAAACAACTCTTCCCCCACTGCCATGACTCCTACTCGACTGCAAGCAAGCAAGCAGATCTATCCACTCCACCTTCATCATCATCATCATCATCAATCGTATTTATTGAGCGCTTACTGTGTGCAGAGCACTGTACTAAGCACTTGGGAAGTACAAGTTGGCAACACACTGTGGATACTGTTGACTGTGGATGCAGTCCATCATTTATTGAGAGCTTATGGTTTGCAGATCACTGTACTAAGCGCTTGGAAAGTACAATACAGCAAAAGCCAATCCTTGCCCACAATGGGTTTACAGTCTATTTACTGAGTGCTTACTGTGTGCAGAGCACTGTAATAAGCACTTGGGAGAGCACAATATAAAAATATATATTTCCAGGCTCAGTGGAAAGAGCCTGGGTTTGGGAGTCAGAGGTCATGGGTTGTAATCCAGGTCTGCCACTTGTCAGCTGTGTGACTATGGGCAAGTCACAACTCTGTGCCTCAATTACCTCACCTGTCAAATGGGGATTAAGGCTATGAGCCCCATGATCACCTTGTAAACCCCCTCCAGTGCTTAGAACAGTGCTTTGCACATAGTAACCACTTCACAAATACCATTATTATTATTACTGGGGAAGAGTCAGCAACCCTCTCCCACTGCCACACCCAGAGCAGTTGGATACGGTGTGGTCTGTAAAATCAATCCCTTTGTGGGGTGGCGTGAACCATGTGATGGGCTAAATATGGCCTGCAGACTGCACTTTACCCACCTCTGGCTCATGCTAAATGGTACTGGCAAAGGTGCCATTTTTGATAGATCTCAATCTCAGCAGCTCTAATGAAGATTCATAGAGAAGCAGCATGGCCTAGTGGATAGAGCATGGGCCTGGGAGTCAGAAGGACCTGAGTTCTAATCCCATATATGCCATTTGTCTGCTGTGTGACCTTGGGCATATCACTTTACTTCTCTGGGCCTCAATTACCTCATCTGTAAAATTGGGATTAAGTCTGTGAGCTCTAAGTGGTAAAGGGACTGTATCCAACCTGATTTATTTCTATCTACAGTTCTTGGCACATAGTAAGCACTTAAAAAAATACCCCAATGATTATGCAGTCCAATCCACAGACCTTTAGTTTGGTCTGGAGCTTGATGGTACGTGTCTTGTGAAGAATTGCTGGTATTTTTGATGTGGTTTTTGACTTTGTCAAGTCAGTGCATTGTTGAGAAGTGTGATATCTAGTCTCTGGTTTTATATTCCTTTTTATTATTATTTTTACTACTACTAATGATAATTGTGGTTTTTAAGTGTTTTCTATGTGTCAGACACTACTAAGCACTGGGGTAGTTACAAGATCATCAAGTCCCATATGGGCTCATATAAGTAGAGAGAAGAATAGGTATTGAATCCCTATTTTGCAGGAAAAGGAACTAAGGCACAGAAAAGTTAAGTGATTTGCCCAAGGTCACACTGTAGGTATGTGGCAGAGCCAGGATTAAAACCCAGCTTATCAGACCCCTATGCCTGGGCTCTTTTCATGAGGCCATAGTGCTTCTCACATCTTCTCACATATTCTTTCACCTTTCCCAAGCTCTACTCAAGAAATATTCTCATGCCAGGCTTTTTTCAGTTCAAATCGATGAATCCATTGAAGATTGTATGTTTACAATTGGAGCTGATTTAATCCATTATGTAAAAAGTAACATGGCAAAATACACTTTATTCAAGTAAAGGGAAAAATAGGGATGGCATGGAGATAGAAGAATATTATACAATTAGTTTCCACACCTACCTTACCTTGTTAATCTCCTACTATAAACCAACCCACACAATTCATTCCTATAAAGTCAATCTTCTCTCTGTACCTCAGTCTCATCTATCTTGCTGACAATTCTTTGCTCACACTTTCCCTCTGGCCTGGGACACTTTCTCCCTTCATATCTAATAGGCTACCACTTTCCCCATCTTCAAGCCCTACTAAAATCACATCTCCTCCAAGAAGCCTTCTCTGACCAACTCCTTATTTCCCCACCCTATTTGCCTTCCCCTCTGTGTCACTTGGACACTTGAGTGTGATTCCTTATCTGTAACTGATTTTCATGTCTCTTTCCTTCTAGTATGTAAGCTCCCTGTGGTTAGATCATGTCTACAAACTTTATTGTGTTGTACTTTCCCAAGCACTTAATACAGTCCTCCATACACAGCAAGTGCTCAATAAATACCACAAGTTAATTTATGAGGTTATCATTGGTAAATTTATCAAAGTAAGTTTGTGCTTGAATCTGGTAGTGGAATTTTAATTATTATTTATATTCAATTATTCAAATATTTAAGTGCCTACTAGAAAAAAAATCTTCAAACTAAAGATTTATTTCCACATTGAGGGATATATCAACAAGGCGGAAAATAGAGAATCTGTTCGGGACCATCTTAATTTCCAACTAGTAACAGGGAACAAATAGTCCAATATATTAAAAAATGATGGGAACTTTAGTGGGGCTAATTACAAAATGATCACATCTAGGATTCCAAGAAAAAGTAGGAAACAAGTCAGCAAGATAAGGAAAATGGACTCTAGGGAGAGCAAAGTATAAAATAATTTTAGGAAGGACTCAAAATATAAACCGATCAATTAATGATATTTATTGAGCCCTTGTGTGTAAAACACTGCATTAAGTGTTTGGGAAAGTACAACACAACAGAGTTGGTAGATATGATTCCTGCTCACAAGAACCTTAGTCAATTGGGGAGACAGGTATTAAAATGGATTAGAGTAAAGGAGTAAAAAAAACTGGATTTTTAATGGGCAGTTTGGCATAAACAGTAACCAGCTGTACCAGCTTTATCATCAAAAGGTTACAAAGGGCCAGAAAGTTGATTAATTCCAGAACTGTTCAGAAAAACAAAGAGCAAATTGGAATATCAAAAGATGTGCAATTGGGGCAGATCACTAGTGAAAAACTGAAAGATGTAGCACAACTATGCAAAGATTAGAAAAGCCCAAACTGGAATGGCATTGAAACCAGTTAGGTTGCTTTTCTTTAAAATCTTCAATTATATTATCCCAAAGAAGAGGTGGAAAGGAGATATCAGTCATACTTTTTGAGCACTTACTCTTTCCTCAGAGGAAAAAGCTGATGATATGAGGTCCTGTAGCTACAAGGACTGCTATAAATCTTAACCCCAATATCCTCCTTCAATCAGACAAAATTAAATGCAGGTTTTTATTTTAATCTCTGCCTTTCTGAAAAGGATCAATTATGCTCATTTAATGAGAACAAGTAACATTTGTGATGGGAAGCCATAAAGCCAAACGGAACTAGAGAAAAATAGTTGAAAAATTTGAAGTAATTAAATCACTAGGAACTGATACCATGTCTTCTAAGGTAGGTAGGGACTTATCTTTTGAGAACTAAGTTTTAGACAGATGACTGAGAATTCTAAGTACAGTGAGTGTTCTCATCTTTAAAGAGAAGGAAAAAGAAACCTCTGTGGCAATTAGAGGCCATGATCTTCATGAAATACTTTGAAAAGTTAATTGAACTATCATTTTGCTTGTCTTGTCTTATACTGAGTCATCTCCGACCCATTGTGATGCCATGGACACATCTCTCCCAGAACATCCCACCTCCACCTGCAATCATTCTGGTAGTTTATCCATAGAGTTTTCTTGGTAAAAATACAGAAATGTTTTACCACTGCCTCCCTCCACACAGTAAAATTTGAGTCTCCACCCTCAACTCTCTACCATGCCACTGCTGCCCAGCATAGGTGAGTTTTGACTTGTAGCAGATTGCCTTCCATTTGCTAGTCACTGGCCAAGCTAGGAATGGAATGAATATGCCTCTGCTGACTCTCCCTCCCGTAGTTGAGACCAGTAGAGTACTGGAAACTCTCCAGGTGTGACCCTGAGAGGTGACCATTTTGCTACCACCTTAATAATAATGATGATGATGATAACATGTTAAGCACTTACTATGAGCTGAACACTGTATTAAGTATTGAGATAAAATGCAAGATAATCATATCCTACTTGGGGCTCACAGTTTAAGTAGGAGGGAGAACAGGAATTGAATCCCCATTTTTCAGCAGAGGAAACTGAGGCAAAGAGAAGTTAAATAACTTGCACAAGATCACACAGCAGGCAAGTGTCAGTGCTAGGATTAGAATCCAGGTCCCATGACTTCCCAACCCATGCTTTTACCACTAGGCCAAGCTGCTGAACAGAAGATACTAGGAAGCAATCAACATGGTTAGAAGTGAGAAAATTGTGCCAGACCAATTTAATTTCCTTATTTGATCTACTGAAGGCCATGTAGACAAGGGAAAAGCAGTAACTGCAATCTATCAAAGCTTCAGTAAAGCTTTTAATTCTATCCCACATGCTATTTTTTTTGACAAGCTAGGAAGGAATGGTTCCCCAAAGCAGTCCCCTGGAGATGATTAGCAAGTGAACAGAAGCAAGTAAAATAGATTAAGAAGGGACTTCATCTCATATGGCTGGACAATATAAATAGACCTTTCTCCCTGCATCAGAATCTGTCATTTTCTGAGCAAGCATCTTGTAATATATCTGTGACTATCACATGTCACTATTCACAAGAATTCCCTAACAGCAAGACATTCTATTCCCCCCTTTCCAGAATAAAGAACAAAACACTGAAGAGATGTGTGATTCTTTGACTAAAGGACCACTGGAAACCTCAATATCATTAGCTTCCCTAAAACTGATAAATAGAATACTGGTGTGTCATTTACATTCTTTGTGCTGGGGTTATTTTGAACATTGTCTTTAGCTGTAATTTATTCTTTAAAAATTTATTATTTTAAATTTGTGATGAGAAAAATGTAAGTGAAAATATAAATATATGAGGAATGACTGTGAAGTAGCAATTGGGTGGTCATTTCCATGTGGGAATGGCAATTATTTACTCTGGAAACCCTAATTTGATTTCATCATTAATATTTGCTGTATATAAAACCTCTCAGCATTAAAAATTATTTGAAGAACAAAGGTTTGGCAATGTGTCTTTCTCTTCCTCCTCCCCTCAATGGTCAATTCTAAAAAAATTCAATCAGAATTTAAGATACAAAATTGTCAAATATATTCCTGATTTAAGGTCATTTTTTACCAATTTGAGAGTTTATTTTTATATCGTTTCAGATTTTAAAGCCATGTCTCTGTTGGAAGCTGGTTTTTAACTTTAAGAGGACAGTGCTGTTCACCAATACTTTAGGAGCAAGACTCATTCAAGTTTCCTGATAGAAGACTGCATCCATCCAGCAGGGCATTAAATTTATTTTATCATAAGTCTTCATGGAGTTTCAGAAGATGAGGCATAGAGTTATTTAAAGCTCTTAGTGGCTCAGAAAAATTGGAAGCATAATTAGGAAGCAATGGCCTAATGATGAAAATCAGAAAATATTTCTCCCCAATCATTATTCAATCCGGTGGGCAGAAGAAGCTGAATATGAATCTGACCACCCCTTGGCATGAGAAAAAATGTTTCCCCTATTAGAGCAGGTTTAATTTGATGAGATTAAGGCATAGAACCTGACAGTGATTCAGTGTCAGTATGGAAAATTTCTAACTCCCAATTAAGTGGGGGTTGCAAAACACGAGCTTGGTGGGCATCACAATCCCCAGATATGGCAGTTCAACATGTTCTTGTCTTCCAAGATTTTACCCCTAAAACATGTCACCTCCTCTGAAAGTTGCCTGGTGGTGTTGGGGGGTGGTGGGGGCCCTGATTGTTTTCATTGTGCCTCTTTTCTGACACTAGATGTAGTCAGATCGAACTCGTAATGCCCATACATGTGTATTCCACAGAAGGAGACTGTATAGCCAAGACACAGATTGAAACTCACCCTGGAGCCTGAAAAATAATAATAATAATAATAATAATGACATTTATTAAGTGCTTACTATGTGCAAAGAACTGTTCTAAGGTCTGAGGAGGTTACAAGGTGATCAGGTTGTCCCACAGGGGGCTCACAGTCTTAATCCCCATTTTACAGATGAGGTAACTGAGGCACAGAGAAGTTAATTGACTTACCCAAAGTCACACAGCTGACAATTGGCAGAGCAGGGATTCAAACCCATGTCTTCTGACTCCAAAGCCTGTGCTTGTTCCACTGAGCCACACTGCTTCTGTCCTTTACCCAAGTATCCAGACCTCCCAAAGAACATTTAATTGCCATAGACAGTCTTTCTTCTTCCCTAGCCTCCTTTTGCTACCTCTAGACCCTTTCTTATCACTTCTAAATAAGAGGGGGAGGTGGAAGGTGGGGATAATAGCTCCTGGTCCTAGGAATGGACCAAGTCAGGACCCTTCAATAATAATAATAATAAATTGAGTGCTTATTATGTGCCAAGAGCTGTAAAAAACACTGGGTTAGATACAAGATAAGCAGGTCAGACACATTCTCTATCTTACCAGGAGGTCACAAACTTTCTGTTCCTATTGTACTGTATTTTCCTAGTGCTTAGTACAGTTATTGGTACATAATAATTGTGTTATTTGTTAGGCACTTATTATATACCAAGCAGTGTCCTAAGCACTGCGGTAGATTAGAATAGGAGAGGAGCCTGGGCTGGATCCTCGCAGGGCTAGCAAAGTGACTGGAAAAAAGTCTTTTCAGAGTTTGATTGCTCTTATCTGCATAAGTCAAATCCCATGCTAGTCATGCACTAGTCATTCACTGCAACCTCAACCCAACCAGGAGTGTGTCAGGAGGCAGCTCAGATACAGCATTCTCTCCTGTACCTTTCCACCCTACTTACTGGCAGCCTAAAACCAGGGATTCAAAAGGGACTAGGTTACTAGATCCCTCCGGCTTCCACTCACCTGCTCTCCTTTCTTCCCTTTCTTGACACCTCTCCCTTCTCTCACTCCTCCTATCTTGGTTTCCTAGTAAGAATCCAAAGGCAGCTCCTTTCCCCTCTTCAATCGTGTTTATTGAGCACTTAATGTGTGCAGAGCACTGTAATAAGAGCTTGGGAGAATACACTATAGCAGAGTTGGCAGATGTGCTCTCTGCCCTCAAGAAGTTTACAGTCTAGTTCCTAAGTACTGGGATATCTTGTCAAATCCCACAAGGTGTATAAAATCTAAGTAGAATGGAGAATATGTATTTTATCTCCATTTTGCAGGTGAGGGAACTTAGGAAAGGTGAAGTACCTTGCCCAAGGTCACACAGTGGACAAGTGGCAGAGATAGCATTAGAACCAAGGGCCTCTGACTCCCAGGCCCGTGCTCTTTCATTAGGCCACACTGCTTCCCATAGTCAACAAAGGCTATCAATTACTTAGTGTGTCTTGTTTCCACTGCCTCCACTCTCCCTTCCCTCTGTAATACAAAATAAAGTTTGATATATCCATTCCTTCAGAATCTTCCCAGTGCATTTTTATGATTCACAAGTTTATGGACAAGAGCTGGTGGAGAGATTATGATGAAGGAAAGAGTATTTGTTTCCACAAAGGGTCTTCAACTTCAGGATGCAGGGAAATTTCCTTAAGTACCTTGGCATCCTGAATATAAGCAAATAATAATAATAATGGTATTTGCTATGCACTTACTATGTGCTAGGCACTGTACTAAGCACTGGGGTAGGCACAAGATAATTGGGTTGGGCACAGTCCAGGTCCCACATGAAGCTCAGTAATAATAATGATGATGGCATTTTTTAAGCACTTACTATGTGCAAAGCACTGTTCTAAGCGCTGGATAATGATGGCATTTATTACATGCTTACTGTGTGCAAAGCACTGTTCTAAGCGCTGGGGAGGTTACAAGGCAATCATGTTGTCCCACAGGGGGCTCACGGTCTTCATCCCCGTTTTACAGATGAGGTAACTGAGGCCCAGAGAAGTTAAGTGACTTGCCCAAAGTCACACTGCTGACAATTGGCAGTCGGGATTTGAACCCCTGACCTCTGACTCCAAAGCCCAGACTCTTTCCACTGAGCCACGCTAAACCCTATTTTACAGATCAGCAACCGAGGCTCAGAGAAGTGAATAGACTTACCCAAGGTCACACAGCAGACAGTGGCAAAGCTGCGATTAGAACCCAGGTCCTTCTGACTCTGAAGTCTGTACTCTATCCACTAGGCCTCACTGCTTCTCTGCAAATGAGGGTAAACCCTTTCCCTTCCCTCACCTCAAGGAGCTTCCTTTGGATTCTTACCAGGAAACCAAGATAGGAGGAGTGAGGGAAGGGAAAGGTGTCAAGGAAGGGAGAAAAAGAGAGCTGGTGAGTGGAAGCAGGAGGGATCTAGTCCCTTTGAATCCCTGTTTTAGGCTGCCAATGAGTAGACTGTAGCCATGAAGAACCAAATCCTTCCTTCTATACCAAGAATACTACAGAGTCCTAACCGGCTCCTATACTGCCCCCTGTGAGTGATATAAAACAAGTACAGGATGCTCAGCAGGTCACTTCTGTCAGGGTACTTACTGCTCAAGTAAGCCACAGCTTGATACTCAGCGAAGGCTTTCAAATCTGAGGCATCCTGATCTAGAAAAAAAAGGGTGAAAAGGTAGAGGAGAGAATTCTGGATATGAGCTGCTGCAGAAACACTGTTGGGTAGGTTGATGTTGCAGTGGATGACGACTAGTCAGTGCATGACTAGCAGAGGAAAGACCTTTTTTCCAATCTATTTGCTAACCTTCCGAGGAGCCCAGGCTCCTCTCCATTGTAGTTCTCTCTCATGTCTTGTTCATATATTTCTGTTTTGCCCTCTTCAATCAGTTGTATTTATTGAGCACTTACTGTATGCAGAGCACTGTACTACGAGTTTGGGAGAGTCAACTATAGCAGAGTTGGCAGAAGTGTTCTCTGCCCTCAAGGAGTTTACTGTCTAGTTACTGATTTCCCTTGTGAGGCTACAGTAGAAAAGAGGAGAAAAGGGTTAGGAGAATATTAGTCATGCCTCTGGCCAAGACAAAAGTAGCATCTATGAGGATTTCAGATTCAATCCCTTCATTTATTTAGATTGGTACTTGAACAGAATTTTAAGTAAATAAAAACTCATTTCCCTAGCCAACCACTGAAATTGAGTTCCTGGAAATCCTCATGGTGAGCAACTCTGTGATTAAGACCTAAGGGTTATGGCATCAGAAAGGTTAAGTGTTCCAAGGCTTCAGTCCCACAGAGTAACTTCATTCTTAATGGTTCTTACAGTAGTTTTGCTTAGGCCAAAATTCCCCTTCATAGATGTCATATTCTCCACATGTGCTAGGTAATCTAATAACTTCACTTTATCTTCCTAGGAGATCACTTTCAGTGCCCTTTTCACAGATAGTTCCTTGGCATTTTAGTTAGAGACGATGAGTAAGGGCTATGAAAGGGGAGAAAAACATAACACATAATGATGGAGCTTTACGGCTTGAAATATACTAAAATGGGATCATTGGTGTGATGAGTGAAAGTACGAATCATTTGAAATGGTTGTTAGAGCATGTAAAATCATGGATATTCAAAACAGTAGCTTATGGAAGCAAAAATGATATTCAGAATATTTACCATGAATACTCAAAACTGTGCATATACAATAATGATTGTGGGTTTTTTTAAGTGCTTATTGCATGCCAAGCACTGGGATAGAGACAAGATTATACGGTCAGGTAGAGTTCTTGCCCCAGAAGGGGCTCACAGTCCAATGGGGATGGAGAATGGATATTTGATCCCCACTTTACAGTTGATGGAACTTAGAAATGTAAAAATTAAATGACTTGCCCATAGTGACACAGAAGCTAAGTGGCAGAGCCAGAGTTAGAACCCTGGTCCCTTGACTCTCAGGCCAATGCTTTTCCCACTAGGCCACTATATGCACACATACATACACATATACAAATATACATGCATGCCTAAAATGCACTCTCAAATGACATGGGATGGGTGATTGATACTTTTGTGGGTGTATTTTCCCCCAATTCAGGCAAGAAGCTAACAGCAGTTACCTTAGACATATAAACTGAGTCAATCATTATTCGAGGGGCAAAACTTTTCTCAGTTTTAAAGTGAAACATATAAGCTTAGGTATGATATTAAATCCAAGGGTTAAATGAATGCTCATATCAGATTTTTTGTTGTTGTTTAATTGGAGAATCTTTTCATCTTATGGATGTGAGAAGGAGGTGCTGGGGAATGCTACTAAAAAGAGCCTGTCAGGGACTTGCTTTAGTGAGTCCCCATGATGTTGTTATTGTTGTTAACAGTGAAGTCATCGGGTGAGTAGATTAAGTTCATCTATAGCAAACAGGCCAATTGTGGGTTTTTTTTAAACTAATGAAGACATCTCTAAGATTAATGTTTTCCCCTGTGTCTAACTGTCCTCATCTCTGGTATACTGATATTTTCTGTCAGCCCGATGTAATCAATGGTACAGTAAGCACTTAACAAATGTCATCATTATTTTTATATATGGCACATTTGCTATGTGCAGAGACCACTGTTCTAGGAATCTGCAAGAGTACAATACAACAGAATTAGCAGAAACGTTCCCTACCCATAATAAGCTTACAGTCTAGAGGGGGAGACAATCATTAATGAGTAAATAAGTAATTTATAACAATTTAAAGATATATGCATAAGTGGGTTGGGGCGGATAGCAAATGTCCAACCATCACAGATCCAAGTAGATGACACAGAAGGAAGAATGAGCCAGGGAAAAGGGGTCAAAAAGGGAAGGCCTTGTGGAGAAGATGGTATCTTAATTGAGGTTTAAAGGTGAAGAGAGTACTGATCTGGCATATATGGAGTGGGAGGGAGCACCAGGCTAGGGGGAGGAAATGGAAAAGGGGCCAGTAGAAAGATAGATGAGATTGGGGCACAGTAAGTAAGCTGGCACCAGAGGAGCGGAGTGTGCGGGCTGGGCTGTAGTAGGAGATTAGTGAGGTGAGGTAGGATGGGGTGAGCTGATTGAGTGCTTTAATGCCAATGGTGAGGAGTTTCTGTCTGATGCCAAGGTGAATGGGCAGCTATTGGAGGTTCTTGAGTGGAGAGACATGGACTGAATATTTTTGTTGATAGATAAGGTGTGTAGCAGACTGAAATATGGATTGGGGTGGGGAGAGACAGGAAGCTGAGAGGTCAGTGAGAAGGCAGAGACAGTAGTCAAGGTGGGATAGGATAAGTGCTTGAATAAGCATGGTAGCAGTTAGGATGGAGAGGAAAGCGTGGATTTTAGCAATGTTGTGAAGTTAGAACCGACAGGATTTGGTGACAGATTGAATATGTGGATGGAATGAGAGAGATGAGTTGATCATAATGCCAAAGTTACGGGCTTGTAAGATTGGGAAGACAGTGGTAATCAGGCAAAAATTCCTCACCCTCGGCTTCAAGGCTCTCCATCTCGCCCCCTCCTACCTCACCTCCCTTCTCTCCTTCTACAGCCCAGCCCGCACCCTCCGTTCCTCTGCCGCTTATCTCCTCACCGTGCCTCGTTCTTGCCTGTTCCGCCATAGACCCCCAGCCCATGTCACCCCCCTGGCCTGGAATGCCCTCCCTCCGCACATCCGCCAAGCTAGCTCTCTTCCTCCCTTCAAGGCCTTACTGAGAGCTCACCTCCTCCAGGAGGTCTTCCCAGACTGAGCCCCCTCCTTCCTCTCCCCTTCCTCCCCCTCCCCATCCCCCCGCCTTACCTCCTTCCCCTCCCTACAGCACCTGTATATATGTATATATGTTTATATGTATTTATTATTCTATTTATTTATTTTATTTGTACATGTTTATTCTATTTATTTTATTTTATTAATATGTTTTGTTTTGTTCTCTGTCTCCCCCTTCTAGACTGTGAGCCCACTGTTGGGTAGGGACCGTCTCTACATGTTGCCAACTTGTACTTCCCAAGCGTTTAGTACAGTGCTCTGTACACAGTAAGTGCTCAATAAATATGATTGAATGAATGAATGAATGAATGGTGATGTATACAGTGATGGGAAAGACGGGGCAGACAGGGTTTGGGGAGGAAGATAAGGAGTTCAGTTTTAGACATGTTAAAATTTGAGGTGTTGGCAGGACATCCAAGTAGATATGTCTTGAAGGCAGGAGGAAATGGGAGATTGCAGGGAAGGAGAGATGTCAGATATGGAAAGAAGAACGAACGCTCAGTATTATGAAATGAAACCTGAGGCTTCTGTGGCAATAACTAGCTGTGATCAAACACAGTAAGATGCTAAAATCAAAAAATGTCCATCACACATTGCCTAAATTTCTCATCCAATTATAATTCAGGACTTATCTTAGTTTCAGTCTGCTGATCACCAATATCCTTTGAATGAGAGCTAATATCAACCTTTGAAAGTTGCTACTTCTCAACTGAAAGGTTCACAGATTTCATTTAAGTTCAGAACAACAACTCACAAAGGGAAAATCAAAAATAATTAGTTTGGCTCTGGGAGTAAAGGTTTCTCTTCCTATAGCTAAGTGAAATTGCATAACAAAATGGGTCTAAGTGAACATTAAACATCAACTGTCCAAGGCCAATATGGTTTTTCATCACTTGAGTGAACTCAAGAAACTCAAGAAGATTGCTATGGGATAGGATAGTTAACAGCCTTTGAAACAAATTTTTTTTAAAAAAAAAACAGGCAACATTGAGGATGTCAACTTATTTTCCTACCAGAAGATTATCTTCCCTGTGCATGGTTTACAAGGATATTGAATTCACAGGGACAATAATAGAAATATACAGTAATTATTGTAAATGCCACTAGATGGCAGATTAAATATCAGTAGCTAAACTGTAAGGAGAGTTTATCCCAGAGATGAGGAAATATATTTTACAGAAAATCTGTGATGAAGGAAATGCAGCCAAAATTCTATAAGAGAACATGTTGGCAATGGCGACTCTTGTCAAACAACAGTGGAGCTTCTGAACTGGGAGCTTAAGATGGAGTATCAGAATGGCCTAGTGATCGGCAAGGGGCTATGTTCTAATCCTGGCCCCCTCCACCTGACTGCTGTGTGACCTAGGGCAAGTTACATACGTTCTCTGTGCCTTAGTTTCCTCAACTGCAAAATGAGGATTCAATATCTGCTCTCCCTTACTTGACTGTGATCCCCATGTGGATCAAGGGCTGTATCTGGACTGATTAACTTGTATCTATCCCAGTGCTGAGAATAGTGCTTGACACATAGTAAGATGTTAAATAGCATTTAAAATAAAATAAAACTGCATAGAAGAATCAATTTCAATGGTATGGACTTGCCCAGCACCAAGTCAACTCTTTCATCCCTGATTGTCATCTTTCCACTGGTACATGAAATAGAACATGCCAGCAGGTGGAGCACAGTGAAATTTGTGTGGGGTCTTTGCCCACATTTGCTTGCTATGGATAGACCTCAGGTCCGCTGATTCCCAGAGCTGGTCTGTAATCAATTAGTCACATTTATTGAACTCTTACTACATGCAGAGCACTGCACTGAGCTCTTGGAAGAGTATAGTATAACAAAGTCAATAGATACGTTTCCTGCTAACAAGGAGCTTAGTCTAGAGGGAGCTTACAGACATTAGCCCAACATTAAACTAAATAAGGCTAGTTGGACCAGTTAAATGTGTCATAAGAAGGGTTTGAATTGAAAGGAGGGAGTTGAATTCTAGAAGAGTCCACATCAGAAACTTTTGAAGTCTACTTTGCAGGGATAGGACCTGCAAAATCCTGTGGAAGATTTATTTTTGTTTCATTTGAGATTTGGAGAGACCAGGCACAGATTTAGATGACAAAAGAGATACATAATCCATGAATATTGTGTGGCCTAGTGGAAAGAACATGGGCCTTTGAGTCAGGGGATCTGAGTTCTAATCCTGACTCTGCCACTCACCTGCTGTGTGACCTTGGACAAGTTACTTAACTTCACTGTGCCTCAGTTTTCTCATCTGTAATAAGAGATTCCCCACTCATGGTCACACCTGGAGAGTTTCCAGCACTCTACCAGTCTTGGCTTCAGGAGAGATAGTCAAGCAGAGGCATATCCATTCCATTCCTAGCTTGGGCAGTAGCTAGAGAATGGAAGGCAATCTGCTACGAGTCAAAAAACTCACCCATGCTGGGCAGCAGCCGTATGGAAGAGAGTCGAGGGTGAAACTCGAGTTTACTGTGCAGAAGGAGGCAGTGGTAAACCACTTCTGTATTTTTACCAAGAAAACTCTATGAATACACTACCAGAACTATTGCAGATGGAGATTGGGGCGTTCTGGGAGAGATGTTACCATGGTGTCACTATGGGTTGGGAATGACTTGATGGCATAAAACAATAAGAGATTAAATACCTGTTTTCCCTCCCAATTAGGCTGTGAGCCCCCTAGAGGAGATGTGGATTTTTAGGTGGGTTATGAAGGTGGGGACCACTCTCACCATTGCACTAGAGAGTTGCCAGGACTCTACCAGTCTTGGCTGTGGGAGGGGAAAGTCAAGCAGAGGCAAACCCATTCCCTTCCTAGTTTAGGCAGGGGCTAGCAAGTGTAAGGCAATGTCTTACAAAGAAAAACTCACATGTGCTGGGCAGCACTGGCACAGTAGAGAGTTGAGGGTGGAGACTCAAGTTTACTGCATGAAAGAAGGCAATGGTAAGCCACTTCTGTATTTTTACCAAGAAGACTCTATGGATACACTACCAGAACGACTGCAGATGGAGATGGGGAGTTCTGGGACAGATGTGTCCATGGAGTCGCCTTCAGTCAGAAACAAATCGACAGCATCAGACAAGATGAAGGTGGGGAGAGGGGTAGGCTGTCGAATGTGAAGGGGAGAGAGTTCCAATAGGGAATGTGTCTGCCAATTCTATTGTATTCTATTCTCCCCATAGTAAGCACTCAATAAATACCATTGATCACGGGAGGATAATAATGATGGTATTTATAAAGTGCTTACTATGTGCAAAGCACTGTTCTAAGCACTGGGGGGATACAAGGTGATCAGGTTGTCCCACGTGGGGCTCACAATCTTAATCCCCATTTTACAGATGAGATAACTGAGGCATAGAGAAGTTAAGTGACTTGCCCAAAGTCACACAGCCAGTAAGTGGTGGATCCGGAATTAGAACCCATGACTTCTGACTCCCAAGCCCGAGCTCTTCCCCCTGAGCTACACTGCTTCTCAGAGGGGATGTGGGTAAGGGATGAGTGGCAGGATAGACAATCCTATCCTGATCCTCTTCTTTCCCCTCTCAGAGGTCTCTGCTCCTCCCTGCTCACCATGCCTCTGAGCATATCTCTCTACCCCATTCCCTTGAATTGGAACAGGTCTGGTCTTCTAAAAGTGCATGTCAGGGAGAGGGGAGCATGCTGGACATCTGGCCTGAGCCCCAGAAGCCCAAAGAAAGCAGCATGGCCTATTAGATGGAGCACAGGCCTGCGAATCAGAAGGACCTGGGGTCCAATTGCAGCTCCACCACTTGTCAGCTATGTGGCCTTGGGTAAGTCACTTCACTTCTCTGTGCCTCAGTTACCTCATCTGTAAAATGGGGATTGAGACCGTGACCCCTATGCAGAACAGGGACTGTGTCCAACCTGATTAGCTTGTATATATCCCAGTGCTTAGTACAGTGCCTCGTACATAGTAAGCACTTAAAAATACCATTTTAAAAATTCACCACGATCTCAACTTCAAATTAGGAAAGGATTGCCTATTGCCTAAGGAACCCTGCTAGCAAGGCATTCAGAAAATGAGTTTGCAATATTTGATTTGTTCTGAAGAACAAAAACAAAAACAAAAAAACCCCAACACCACCACACCAGTCAGCATCTACATTTACTTGTTGAAAATTGTCCAAATATGACCTTTGGTAATCTCCAAGATGGTTTGATAATCACAAAACTCAGGACTGGAGATAATAAACTTACTGCTCTTGGGTCTAAACCAATCTGGATGGAGTTTAATGTACTCTGTGGAGTTTATCTGATTTCAATTGTTCTAGCTTCTGTTTGCTTCATCTCCCTGAGGTCTGTAGAAGATGAGGGTCAATGCAGCACATTTAGGGTTTATTAAATAAAGCCGCTTGCAAGTCTTCTCATTGCTTGCTTTATGAACTGCTTTCTCTAATTGCTTTGCCTTGAGGGAGACAGGGTATCCATGGGTTTATCTGGCTCATATTCTCTTCTCAAGCCCTTACTGTACTGATTTGTGCATTTTCCTTTGAGAGGCTGGCAACAGGGTCGGCCTCCTTGCTGACCTCCCTGCGTCCTGTCTCTCCCCACTCCAGTCTATACTTCACTCTACTGCCTGGATCATTTTTATACAAGAACACTGAGTCCACATTTCCCTACTCCTCAAGAACCTCCAGTGGTTGCCATTTACCTCCACAAACAGAAACCCCTTGCCACTGGCCTTAAAGCACTCAATCACCTTGCTCCCTCTTTCCTTGCCTCACTGCTCTCATACTACAACCTAGCCCGCTCACTTCACTCCTAACACCAAACTACTCAGTGTACCTCAATCACATCTATCTTACTGTTGATCCTTCACCATGTCTGGCTTCTGGCCTGGAACCTCCTCTCCCTGCATATCCAACAGATGGTCACTCTTCCTATCTTCAAAGGATTTTTTAAATCACATCTCCACCAAGAGGCCTTCCCTGATTAAGCCCTCATTTCTTCGACTCCTTCTCCCTTCTACATCACCCTGGCACTTGAATTTGTACTCTTTATTCACCTACCCTCAGCCTCATAGTGCTTATGCACATATCCTAGCAGCAAGGGCCGCATGGTGTGATGGTGGGCCGGCCTCTCAGGATCGGAATCCCGGGCTCCTATGGTGGTGCCCTGAGAAGAGGATCCTACCTGGAGCAGCAGGGCCACGCGGTGTGATCGACTGAATGACTCCATGTTCTCCCTCCCCCTTAGAGGGAGAGTCCCTTGTGTGATAGGGGCCATGTCCATCCTGATAAGCTTGCATCTGCACCTGCGCTTAAAAAAGTGCCTGGCATATAATAAGCACTTAACAAAAATCATTCAAAAAAAATCACTGGGAATGCAATCTTGGGAAAAAAATGAAACTCGTGAGAATGGGATGACATCCAATCCTTCACCAAAACCTGCTGGTCTCACCTCCGCAACATCGCCAAGATCCGCCCTTTCCTCTCCATCCAAATAAATCTACCTTGCTGGTTCAATCTCTCATCCTATCCAGACTGGATTACTGCATCAGCCTCCTTTCTGATCTCCCATCCTCCTGTCTCTCCCTGCTTCAGTCTATACTTCATGCCGCTGCCTGGATCATCTGTGTGCAGAAACGCTCTGGGCATGTTACTCCTCTCCTCTAAATTCTCCAGTGGCTGCTTGTCAAGCTATGAATCAAGCAAAAACGCCTCACTCTCGGCTTCAAGGCTCTCCATCACCTCGCCCCCTCCTACCTCACCTCCCCTGGCTCCTTCTACAGCCCAGCCCACACCCTCTGCTCCTCTGCCACTAACCTCCTCACTATACCTTGTTCTCACCTGTCCCACTCTTGGTATGTTTGGTTTTGCTCTCTGTCTCCCCCTTTTAGACTGTGAGCCCACTATTGGGTAGGGACTGTCTCTATATGTTGCCAACTTGTACTTCCCAAGCGCTTAGTACAGTGCTCTGCACACAGTAAGCGCTCAATAAATATGATTGATGATGGTGATGATGACACCCGGCCCATGTTCTCTCTCTGGCCTGGAATGCTCTCCCTCCACACATCCGCCAAGCTAGCTCTCTTCCTCCCTTCGAAGCCCTACTGAGAGCTCACCTCCTCCAGGAGGCCTTCCCAGACTGAGCCCCCATTTTCCTCTCCTCTTCTCCATCCCCCTGCCCTACCTCCCTCCCCTCCCCACAGCACCTGTATATATATTTGTACAAATTTATTATTTTATTTTACTTGTACATATTTATTATTCTATTATTCTATTTACTTTCTTTCTTTTCTTTCTTAAGTCCGATGATTTGACACCTGTCCACATGTTTTGTTTTGCTATCTGTCTCCCCCTTCTAGACTGTGAGCCCGTTGTTGGGTAGGGACCGTCTCTATATGTTGCAAACTTGTACTTCCCAAGTGCTTAGTACAGTGCTCTGCACACAGTAACTGCTCAATAAAATGATTGATTGAATGAATGAATGAATGAATATCTATTATTTTAGTGTCTGTCTCCCCCTCTAGAGTGTAAGCTCATTGTGGGCAGGCAACATGCCCACCAACTTGGTCATATTGTACTCTCCCACTAATAATAATAATAATGGCATTTATTAAATGCTTACTATGTGCAATGCACTGTTCTAAGTGCTGGGGAGGTTGCAAGGTGATCAGGTTGTCCCATGGGGGGCTCACAGTCTTTAATCCCCATTTTACAGATGAGGTAACTGAGGCTTAGAGAAGTTAAGTGACTTGCCCAAAGTCACACAGCTGACAATTGGCAGAGCAGGGATTTGAACCCATGACCCCTGACTCCAAAGCCCTTGCTCTTTCCACTGAGCCATGTTGCTTCCCAAATGCTTAGAACAGTGTTCTGCACATAATAAGCTCTCGATAAATAAGACTGGTTACAAAAAGCAGATGGCCCTGTACTTGTACTGACAGCATTTAACAGACTCGGTGGCTGCTCTCCTCTTCAGATGGAACTTTTCCTGCCAAGCATTCATCGCCAAGCTGTTTGGGAGGCTGGAGAATGGGAAATGCTGATCAAGGCAAAATTGGAAACAATCTCTTTCCCTTAACATTGGATATAAGCAAAGTTCTGGTACTGATATAATCATCAACAATTCTTGTTGAATGCTTATTTTCAGTAAAGTACTCTGGTATGCATTGAACATGAGTTAGTAAATCATTTAGAGGTGCTCCCTTAATTGCTGTTAGTCAGGGCTATCTAATAGAAAACAGTACTTAAGATGTCCCAAACCAAATGATTTAAAAGGGGTGGTAAAAAAATCCCTTTTCATGACTTTTTTGGGTTATAAATGCTTGACTGGTTGGATCACACTCCTGCTGAGCCATCTCCTTGCTAGTCTTGAATGCAGCCAACTCTCAGTGATTCAGATCCAAGAATTCAGGCTGTGGACTGACCAAGCCTTTAACTTCTCCTTCCTCTTGCCCCTCTTCTCGCAGGACATATCAATGCTCAATAGCAACTCCACCTCGGGGTGAGCAGGGACAAGGAGATAATGTGAAAACTCTAATGAAGTCCATCAGTTTTTGGATTCATCAGCCACTTGGGTGAAGGGTCTGATAGGAGAGGGCATAGAGATCGGAGATGGAAGAGGGTAGTCAGGTTCCTCTAGACTGTAAGCTTGCTGAGGGCAGGGAACATGTCTACCCACTCTATTGTATTGTTCTTCCCAAGCTCTAAGTACATGGGCTCTAATCCCTGCTCTGCCACTTTTCTGCCATGTGACCTTGGGCAAGTCACTTAGCTTCTCTGTGCCTCAGTTCCCCCATCTGTAAAATGGAGATTGAGATTGTGAGCCCCAAATGGGACAGGGACTGGGTCCAACCCCATCTGCTTGTATCCACCCCATTGCTTAGTACAGTGCCTGGCACATATTTAAGCACTTAACAAATACCATTATTATTACTATTATTACAGTGCTCTCCACTCAGTAAGCACCAAATTATTACCACTGATGATGTCATGATGTCTGACCTCCACTGCAGGGATGAAGGAGACATGGTACAGGAGAAGTGAAGCAGGCATGAAAATGGGCTCAGGGGTGGTTGGTATCTCCCCTCAACCACCTCAATATCTGACTAATGCCACTATCCGGTACTGCAGAGCAGAATTTGCAAAAGAGCTGGGACTGAACTAATCCTTCAGTCCAGAAATGACTGAAAGAAGACATGACTGAATTTTACAAAAGCATGAACAGTTTGGAAAGAGAGAATTATCATTCAACAGGATGAGAGGAAACCCAATGAAGCTTGAGGGTGGTAAGATCACAACAAAGAAAATGATACATTTCTTCATCCCATTTCAAGGGTAGTGGGGATTTGGACACATGAAATTTATTGCCACAGAAAGCTTTGCAGTTGAAAATTATCAACAGGTTAAAGTAAGGCTGGGGGAGTGGCCCACAATTCATTCATTCACTCAACCACATTTATTGAGCACTTACTGTGCGCCGAACATTGTACTAAGCACTTGGAAAGTACAATTTAGTAACAGAGACAATTCCTACCCCAACAACAGGCTCACAGTCTTGAGATACTGCTGCAAAAGTTGCAAAGTCAAGAACTTTTTGGTACTTGTTAATAGTATTAATTGAGTGCTTACTATGTGCAGAACTCTGTACTAAACACCTGGGAAAGTACAATGAAACAGAATTAGAAGACATTCCCCACCCATAACAAGATTACAGTCTGGATGGGGAGACAGATATTAATATGAATAGTTCATAATATATAATTTAAAGATGTGTACATTAGTGCTGTGGGACTGGGGTGGGGTGAACATCAAATATCCTAAGGTCAAAGGTGATGCAGAAGGAAGAGTGAAGACGGGGAAAAGAGGGCTTAAAAAGGGAATGCCTCTTGGAGAAGATATGATCTAAATAACGCTTTGAAGGTGGAGAGAGTGGTGGTCTGGTGTATATCGAGCAGTAGGGAGTTCCAGGCTAAGGGCAAGATGTGGGAAATGGGCTGACAGTGAGATGGATGTGAATGGGGCACAATGATGAAGCTGGCACTAGTGGAGTGTGCAGACTGGATTATAGTAGGAGTTTAGTGAGGTGAGGTGGTGGGCGGCAGTCAAGATGACTGAGTTAAAGCTGATGGGAAGGAATTTCTGTCTGATGCAGAGGTGGATGGGTAACCACTAGATGTTCTTGAGGATTGGAGAAACATGGTCTGAATAGACTAGAGGCAGTGTGAGGGGAAGAAGTAGACAGGAGACACAGCATGGTGTAGTGGCTAGAGCACAGGCCTAGGAGTCATAAGGTTGTGAGGTCTTATCCCAGTTCTGCCACTTGTCAGCTGTGTGACTTTGGGCAATTCACTTAACTTCTGTGGGCCTCAGTTACCTCATCTGTAAAATGGGGATGAAGACTGTGAGCCCCCTGTGGGACAACCTGATCACCTTGTAACCTCCCCAGCGCTTAGAACAGTGCTTTGCACATAGTAAGTGCTTAGTAAATGCCATCATTATTATCAGCTGTGTGACCTTGGGCAAGACACTTCAATTCTCTGTGCCTCTGTTACTTCACCTGTATAACAAGGATTAAGACTGTGAGCTGCATGTGGGACACGAACTGTGTGCAATTTAATTACCCTTTATTTACACCCCCCACCCCCGATTACTGTGCCAGGCACTGTACTAAGTGCTTAACAAATACCATTTAAAAAAATGGTCCGTGGAGAGATGCACAAGATCAAGTTGCGGTAAATTGACATAGAGGAGTGAAGTGTGCAGGCTAGGTTGTAATAGCAGAGTAGTGAAATGAGGTGGGAAGGGACAAGGTGATTGAGGGTTTTAAAGGCGATGGTAAGGAGTTTCTGTTTAATGCAAAGGAGAATGGACAACCACTGGAGTTTAATTAGGTGTGGGGAAACAGAATAAATGTTTTTGCAGAAAAATGATCTGGGCAGCAGAGTGAAGCATAGCTTGGAGTGGGAAAGGTAGGGGGCAGGGAGGTCAGCAAGGAGACTGATAGAGTAATCAAGGAAGGATGAGGTAAGTGCTTGGATTAACATGGTAATAGTCTGAGAGGAAAGGAGGGATTTTACCGAAGTTGTAGAGTTTGAACTGACAGGATTTAGTGATATAATTAATATGTGGGTTGAATGAGAGAGAGGAGTCAAGGATAATGCCAAGATTGCATGCTTGTGAGACTGGAAGGATGGTGATGCTGTATACATGATGGTAAAGTTAGGGAAAGAACAGGGTTTGGGTGGGAGGATAAGGAGTTCTGTTTTAGACAAATTTAAGCTTGAGATGATGGCAGGATAACCAAGTAGAGATGTCTTGAAGGGAAGAGAATATGCGAGATTGCAGAGAGGTAAAGCGATCAGGAATAGAGATGCAGATTTGGGGATCAGCTGCTTAGGGGTGGTAGTTGAAGCCATTGGAGCAAATGAGTTCTCCAAGGGAGTGGGTGTAGCTGTTATCTTAGTATGGCAGTGGGTGGAATAGAGGGGCTATATTTCTACACATTAGACCTCTATCCATGGAATAAACTTTTATTTTCCAAGTGTCTTACTGATAAATTCCTGATCCGGGAATTGACGGGAACATACTGTGAAACTCCAGTTACCATTCATTTCTCTGAATTGTGTGGGGGATTTTTTTCCTCCTCTGGGAGTTTGTGATGCTTTTTCTATTAAGATTTGATGAAACATGTTCTATTTATCAGATTTTACTGAACTTTGCAAAGTGCAGTAGGAAATCTCTCTGTTCTAATTTCTCTGCTGCTGATTGCCAAGGCACTTCTGAAAACCCCACAGCCTCAATTTCTGCTTCCTGATTCGTGTTCTTGAGGCAGAGAGCCCAGCCCAGTGCAACATGCATGATGGTGCTCGATCAATGTTATTGGATGACGACTTTATATTCAGTATGAAGAAGATTACACTTACAGTGCTTCATACAGACCACTTGCAATGGAAACATATTTTGGTCAGAATGTATACTAATTTAGTGGTTTTATTCTTCTGTTCTATTTGTTTTATTTAGTTCCTTTAGTCTCTAGATTTAAACTTTTTTTAAAAAAAGTGCTAAATACTTAATATGTGGCAAACAATCTTCTAGGTCCTAGGATGTATACAAGTTATTTAGGTTGGACATAGTCCCTCTCCCTCATGGGGCTCATAGTTAAATAATAACTTCCTGTAGGCTGGAAACAAGTTTACCAAATCTGTTATAGTCTCTGAAGAACACAGTACAGTGCGCTGTACACAATAAGTATGACTGATTGATTTTGCTCCTTTAGGAGAAATTATGCCCACACCAGTAAATAGTCCCACTACACTGAGCTAGTGGAATGGTGACTCTCCAAGATGACTGGATCACAGGATCCTTAAGGCAGGACCTTGCTCTGTGTATCTGTTGTAACTTCCTTCAGTGACTACTTCAGAGTGATGATGATGACCGTGCATTTGACCAGGGCTCGTGAAGCTGGTGTGACCACGCAGTCTCTTTGCCCACGAAAAGGGCAGAAACTGAGGCCCTGCCACCTCAACCTGCCAGCTGGGTACTGCAGGAGCTTCCAGTTTGTCTGCTATTACAATCCCAGGTGCATCAGGGAATCTGGCACCTGGATCTAAGTGGTGAGGCTTTGACATTCCCAACTTCTGCAGCAGTATCTCAAGAAGAAATCTCTTGCCTTCCCCTCAAAATTCACCTGCGCATCTGACCTCATCTCTTCACACCTTTTTAAAACACATGCCCTCTCCTTTCTTCTCTCCCTCACCACCATCTTCAACTGTTCATTCTCCAAAGGCTTCTTTCCCTCTGCTTTGCAACATGCTGTCTCCCATCCTAAAAAAACAACAACAAAAAAACCCTCCCTTGATCCATGGCTCCTTCTAGTAATCGCCCCATCTCCTTCATACCACGCCCCTTCAAAATCCCTGGGCAAGTTGGCTACACAGACTGTCTCAAGCCCTCTCCTCCAATTCTCTCCTTGAACCCCTCCAATTTGGTTTCTATCCCTTTCACTCCACATAAACTACCTTCTCAAGTCACAAATGATCTCCTTTTTGCCAAATCCAACAGCCTCTACTTTATTCTAATCCTCCTCAATCTCTCAGCTGCCTTTGACACTGCTGACCACCCCCTTCTCCTGAAAACACTAACCATCTGGCTTTGCTGATGCTATCCTTTTCTGGTTCTCCACCTATCTCTCTGGCCACTCATTCTCAGTCTCTTTTGCAGTTTCCTCCTCTGCCTCCCACCCCCCAGCTGTGGGGATCCCTAAAAGTTCAGTTCTGAGTTCCCTTCTGTTCTCCATCTACACCCACTCCCTTGGAGAACTCATTCACTCACATGGCTTCAACTATCACATCTATGCGGATGATCCGCAAATCTATATCTCCAGCCCTGATATCGGTCACATTTCTTCATGACTTCAAGAAATCTTTACTTGGATGTCTTGCTGACACCTCAAACGTATCCAAAACAGAACTCCTTATCATCAATCGTATTTATTGAGCGTTTACTGTGTGCAGAGCACTGTACTAAGCGCTTACTAGCCCTTATGCCACTCAAACCCTGTCCTCCCCATCAGTGTAGACAGCACCACCCTTCTTCCTGCCTCAAAAGCCCATAACCTTGGAGTTATCCTTGACTCATCTCTCTCATTCAACCCACAAAATCAGTCTGTCCCTAAATCCTGTCAGTTCAACCTTCAATAAACTCCCCCCTTTCCTTCCCATCCACATTGCTACCACATCAATCTAAGCATTCATCCTATCCTGCCTTGAGTACTGTTTCAGCCTCCTTGTTGACCTCCTTGCCTCCTGACTCCCCCATTCCAGTTCATATTTCACCCTGCTGCCCAGATCATTTTTCTACAAAAATGCTCAGTCCCTGTTTCCCCACACCTCAAGAACCTCTAGTGGTTGCCCATCCATTTCCACATCCAATAGAAACTCCTTACCTTCAAAGCCTTATTAAAAACACATCTCCAAGAGGCCTTCCCCAACTAAGCCCTTATTTCCTCTTTCCCACTCCCTTCTACAATGCCCTGGCACTTAGATTTGCACACTTTATTCTCCCCTCCCTCAGCCCCACAGTACTTATGTACACATCTGTAAATTTATTTATAGTAATGCCTGTCTCCCCTTCCAGATTATAAGTGTCTTGTTTACTAACTCTGTTATACTGTACTCTCCCAAATGTACAAGTGTAGAGAAGCAGCATGGCCCAGTGGATAGAGATGGGCTTGGGAGTCAGAAGATCCTGGGTTCAAATCCCAGCTCTACCACTTGTTGGCGGTGTGACTTTGGGCAATCACTTCACTTCTCTGTGCCTCAGTTCCCTCATCTGTAAAATGGTGAATGATTGTGAGGCCCATGTGGAACATGGACTGTGTCCTACCTAATTAGCTTGTATCTACGCAGCCATTAGTACAGTGCCTGGCACAGAGTAAGCACTTAAATGCCATAAAAAGTGCTTAGCATAGTGCTCTTTACAGAGTAAACTCTCAATAACTATGACCGGTTGATTAACTGATTAGGATATAGGACTAGAGAAACAGCTTACCTATAAGAAAGAGCATAGGCCTAAAGTCAGGGGATGTGGGTTCTCGTACTGGCTCTTCCACTTTCCAGCTGGACAATCTAGGGCAAGTTACAACTTCTCTGTGCTTCAACTTCCTCATCTGTACAATGGAGATTAAATATCTGTTCCTTCCTCACTTAGACTGTTAGCCCCTTTGGGAAAGGGACTGTGTCCTACCTACTTCCAACAACAACTCCAATGCCTGCTACAGTGCTTGCCACATAGTAAGCACTTTACAATATCACTATTATGGTGTAGCAGATAGAGTACAGCCTGGGAATCAGAAGGTCATAGGTTCTAATCCTGACTCTGCCACTATTCTGCTGTGTGACCTTGGGCAAGTCCCTTCTCTGGGCCTCAGTTACCTCATCTGTAAAACAGGGTTTGGGACTTTGAGCCCCATATGGGGCAGGGACTGTGCCCAATCCAATTTACTTGTATCCACCCCAGTGTTTAGTACACTGCTTGGCACATAGTAAGCACTTAAATGCCACAATTATTATATATTCTCCCCAAACTGGAATTGGGGATTGGCATTTGAAAAACTAATAAAAGACTGCCCAGTGAGCTTGCAAAGGTTTGTATTTACAAATAACTGACCCCATCCACCAAGGAACAGACTTGCCATCTTGCCTTTGTAAAGGCAGTGGGCTTTTCCTTTCAATTACCTTCAGGCTTTTTAGAGATTTCACCATCCTCAGCAGTGTTTCTGGATTGAAAAGACAATGTTTCATCATATAAATATGATTTGGAGGCATTACTCATTTTTTCCAACTGAGTGGTTTATATAATGGCTCTGATATATCCAGGCTGTTGAGACTTGAGTGTAAATTGGAGAGTAAATGGAAAGAGAATTTGGAGTAAGAACATTTTCTCTTTCTTTTCTTCCATTGCTTTATCATAAATGGTGTGTTTGTAACTTTGATGGAAATGACACTCAAAGTTTACAGTTCTGTTTCTGATGCTCCTTCTGCAATTACTGCTAAGCCAGTTCTATGAAAAATTATTTATTGGATTTTTAAAATGTTCTTCTATTCTGCAGGACAACCTAAAGCTGAAAAGCAATATGAAAAAATCCATATTTTTTTGTATGATTGACAAAAAAGTCATCTATTTTACCTGCTATTTCATCCATTGTACGGTTGTGACAGCCAAAACAACTTGATTTTCACACAAGAAGGGTTGTATTATACTAAAGATTCAGTTCAGTAGGAACTTTCCTCAAGGTAAAACTCATTAGCAGCCAGAGTTTGGGATATGCTATTTTGAGGAAAAAAAAATAACTGGGGCATTCTTTCTGTGGCTTAGTGAATAGAGTATGGACCTGGGAGTCAGAAGGACCTGGGCTAATTCTGTCTCCTCTACATGTCTGCTGGGTCACTTTGGGCAAGTCACTTACCCTGTTGTGCTCTCTGGGCCTGTTACCTTGCTGGTAAAATGGGGATTAAGAGCGTGAACTCCACGTGGGATAAGGACTGTGTTCAACATGATTAATTTGTATCTACCCAAGTACTTAGAACAGTACTTAGCACATAGTAAGTGTTTAACAAGTACCATAATTATTATCATTATGGTATTGTTGTAACATTGGCCATCTATTAAATTAAGAAGGAAAGAGAGGATAATATCAAATGTAATTCTTACTACTTGGGAAATAAATTTGAGAATAAGGACTTCCACAGTTGATGGTTGTTATAGGCAGAATTCTCAGCTCGTTGGTTGTTTGTGAGTTTGTTGGTTAGGATTAGTGTTTGCCTGAATAGAACATGCTAACAATCACTTAACCCAAGGTCATCATCAGCATTCCCAGCTCTAAATATGTGACACACATTGGGAACCCAACACAGGTTCAAAATAACCCTGTATGGGTTTTAGAATCATATTTACTAAGCACTTACTGTGTGCAGAACAATGTTACTAAGCTCTTGGGCCAGTACAATATATAGCAGAGTTGGTAGAGATGAGAAGCAGTATGGCACAATGGATAGAGCACAGGTCTGGGAGTCAGAAGGTCCTGAGTTATAATCCCTGCAGTGTGCCCTTGAGCAAGTCACTTCACTTTTCAGTGCCTTAATTACCTCATCTGTAAAAAGGATATCAAGACTGTGAGACTGGATATCAAGACAGGAACTGTGTTCAACCTTCTATCAACACCAGCACTTCAGTACAGTGTCTAGCACATAGCATGTGCTTCAGCGCTTAGAACAGTGCTTGGCACATAGTAAGCACTTAAATACCATTATTATGATTATTATCAAACACCATGTAAAGAAAGAAATGTTTCCTCCCCACAATAAGCTTACAGTCTTAGAACGAAGACGACTGCATGGCCATAAGGAGCTTTCAAGAGAAAGTCAGAATAAGTGTCCAAATTCAACTGATGAGAAGTTATCCAAGTGTACATATTTAATATTCTATTTATTTTGTTAATGATGTGCATCTAGCTTTAATTCTATTTGTTCTGTCGATTTGACACCCGTCCACATGTTTTGCCTTGTTGTCTGTCTCCCCCTTCTAGACTGTGAGCCCATTACTGGGTAGGGACCATCTCTATATGTTGCCAACTTGTACTTCCCAAGCACTTAGTACAGTGCTCTGCACACAGTAAGCACTCAATAAATATGATTGAATGAATGAATAAATGAGGAAGTCACCCAACATAAAACACCAAGATGGATGTGACTGTCTTAGTCCTGGATACTGTGATCGATTCTCCTTCCTGAGAGGGATAAGTAGTTTAGAAAAGGTGGTGACTTCAAGCTTTCAATGCAGAAGAGAGATTTAGATGCAGGGTACTGGCCTTAAATGTAGGAAATATTTATCTATTCAAAGATTGTTTGACCAGAGCCACTGAGGAAATATTACTATGAATTGCTTTTGTGAGAGTCAAGAGGACATGTCAGTTGTGCAGGGTGAATCACATCCTGGATAATAGGATGAAGCTGAGTCAGTGAAATTAAGATGAATATCAGGGGAAATGTTCAATGAGTAAAATCTATTAAGCTACAGGAAATGTCAGAGACCTGGTTGGAAGGATGTAAAGGGTCTGTTTGTGGGTGAGGACTTAAATGTTTTCATCTATAACTTCAGTGATGACAATTAAGTTTGGGTGGTTTGGTTCAGACCCCATATGATGGATTTTACAATGAATATGGCTATCAAGGTGATGGGTATCAAAAAAAAAATAGAGTCAATGTCTTTCTTATGGACTGTACCACCAAAGTCTTCAGCATGTTGGTTGACAAATTTTATTGCTTTGTTAAACTTTTAAATCCCTAAATGAAACAGAGGCCTACTCTTTTCAAGTTTTAAAAGCCAACTCTGATCTGGCCTTGAAGGATTTTTTTTAAAGGCACCTTGAGTTTGCTATGTGAGGAGAAAAAGCCCACCAGAGGAGAAATTCTTTGTTCTTACTGATTGAAGTTTGGATAGCTACCTTTCAGGGGGTTCTTCAATGTGACATTTATCACCCAGACCCAAGTGATGTGGACAGACTCCTTGCCTTCCCAGGATATTGGCAAATTCCCACTGATCCTGGTACTTTGAAAAATGTTAGCTTCTTTGAAAGTCTTTGCAATTTCATGAAGTACATGCATTCTTAAAGCTTATTCAGCAAAAAAAAAAAAAACAATCTGGCAAGCTTTAGCTCTCAGGCTGTTAAACTTCATACAATTTTTCTTATCCAGGGCCTGAAGGCTCAAGAGAACACTGTTACCCAATGGATTACACTTGTTGCATCCTTCTGTGTGTTTTGCTAAGAAAGCAAGTTGATTTCCCTCCCTTCCCCACTCCCATCCCCCTGTCGTACCAGTGGCTACTGGCTTTGGTAGTGGTGGCAAGCAAGTAAGCTTTCAAGAGAGGCTGGTGAGAGGGACCAAGGAGGACAATAATACAGCCATCCCCTGATTAATTAATTCAGAGTCTTTGGCTCCAGGAAACTGGCAACAGCTTTTGGCAACCAAAGTGACAGCAGACAGAAGGGCCTGGGGGTGCCACTTGGCATGGACCCTCCCCAATCTAGCCCCACAAAGGTGGAGGCACATTCCCCTGCCAACACTCCACCACCCCTACCCTGCTGACCCTATGCCATTCCCTTCCCCATCAGAAACAACCATTCTGGAACTATTAACTTCTTATGGGCAGGGAATGTTTCTCCCCATTTTGTTAAAAATAATAATAATAATAATAACAACAATAATGTTATTTAAACACCTTACTATGTGCCAGACAGTGTACTAACTCCTGAGGTAGATAAAAGCAAATTGTGTTGCACACACTCCCTGTCCCAGGTAGGGCTCACAGTCTCAATCCCCAGTTAACAAATGAGGTAACCGAGGACCAGAGAAATGAAGTGCCGTGCTCAAGGTCACACTGCAGACAAGTGGCAGAGCCAGGATTAGAACCCATGACTTTCTGACTCCTAGGCCCATGCTCTATCCACTATGCCATGTTATAATGTACTCCCCCAAGTGCTGAGTATAGTGTTCTGCACACAGTAAGCATTCAATAAATATGACTGGCTGATTGACTACTGCTTATACCACAGCAAAGGTCCTGCTCCTGAAATACTATCAGGACTGTATTGTGCTGGGTTAAGGTCCTTCCTGCTTAGCTCCCCAAACCTAAAAATATGAGTTCATCCATCTGTCCAGGAAGCCCTCCTTTTAATTTGGGTTAAGGTCTTATTTTTAGGAGTTGGAGGGCACAGATCTAATTAGGTTTCCTGAGTTTTTGATGAGCACTATGTAATTCATCTTTCCTCAGAATAACCCACAATCCACTCTCCACTAGTGAAGTGGGGAACAGGGAAAATATGAATGATCGGGATAAATGCCTCAGTTTTCCCCCAGGTTTGGCTAGAGGAGGCTTCACCACAGAAATTTAGAACCTGAATGAAAGAGAAGCGATTTTGTCTCAGAAGATAAAGAATGACATCAGTGCCCGAGAAGCATAAAGAGGTGTGCCTCTGAGTAACATAGTAGCCTGAAAGAGTCAGTTATTGTGGGGTAATGGAGGCAGGTATTTTTCTGGTACCCTCAGCTCATCCATACGTGTTTTCAATACACATTTTAACTACAGAGGGTTAAGGAAAAGGTCTTCCAATGACATTAGCCTATTTGGGGTAAATTAGCCAGTTCGTTTAAGAAACTGTTTGCTAGCATGGGTTTGGAATCAAAGCAGGATTCCTCTAAAGTACAAGATGACAAACATTTGTCATTGTCATAGGGATGGTTCTTCAAGAACCCTTATTATAGAAAGATAAGATTTTTGATAAAGAGTATGGACAAAAGAGTTCCCCCATCATGACAGAGTTAGTTGTTTGTGCTTGCATCCCAGATGCTTGGGTGCTAGGTAGAATGGAGGTACACCACTGTGCTTTGTTTGCCAGTGTGGTTAGAAATGAGTCCAGTTTTAAGAAGGCATATCAGACAATTACTTTAAATAAGAGTTCTGCTGCTACTGCCTCACCTTTCCTTGGGCTTGTTTGACAATGGTTCTACTCTCTAAATGACTCACTGCTTAACCTAGTCTAAAGAAACAAAAGGAAAGATCTTGCAGTTTATTGCAGGAGCACAATTATAGCTCTCTTTCAGCTTCTTTTCTAAAGATTAGTTCCAATTTGCCAAACTGGAATCAGGTGCAGAAAACAAGCTCCCTCCCCACTTAACATGTCACCTGTTAACCATCATTTTATTATCCAAATAAAAGACTCAGGTTTTAGAAAATGCAAATAATGATTTATTTGGGATAATTTTTGTTTGTTTGAATTGTATGGTTAAAATAATGACTATTCCTCTACTTCTATGTTCTGGGTAGCTAGTTCCATTGCCTTCTACTGGTAGATGTGGTAGTTGGTTTGCTAATTTCAGAACTGTTAAACATTTTCATGCATCATGGTATGTCACAGTTGATGTTTGGATAATGACACCAAATTTTGAAAGTCTACTTGAGATCAGAGATGAAAGAAGAGCTCCAAATTATCACTCTTCCTGCCTTGAATATGTTTAAGATTAATTGCTAGCACTTTGGCATGTGTACCACAGTTCAAATATATACAAAATGTGGTTATTTTTAAATTGAGAACTGTTGAGGAAAAATGTCTACCAGCTCTGTTATACTGTACTTTCCAAAGTACTGAGTACAGTGGTCTCCACACAGTAAGCACTCAAATACCATTGATTGTTTGGGGCTTTATGATATCTTAAACTGATTAAGGTTTCAATTGACACCTGATTTTGGGGGGGGAAGATGCTACTTTCTCTCGAAATGTTTTCATTTCATGGGGTGAGGAATCTAATTAGCTGGTTCTTTGTTTTAATCATTAAAGTCCTATCCATGCCCTATCATTTTTCCTACAGTACCTGAAAACCATCATTTCATAAAGAGGAAAATGGGTAGTGATTTTTGATGTGTCTAAAATTGTTTCTTGCTTGAATTCTTTGCCTTAAATATCCATAAAAGCTGAATAACAATTAGAAGAAGCATCAGAGACAAATTTAACCTTCAATTGCAGCTAATATAATGACCTTAATTATGGTACTTGTTAAGCACTTACTATGTGCCAAGCAGTCTTCTATGCACTGGAGAAGAGACATGTTAGGTTGGACACAGTCTGTTCCACATGGGACTCACAATATTAATTCCCATTTTACAGTCAAGGGAACTGAGGCAAAAAGCAGTTAAGTGACTTGCCCAAAGTTTCATATCAGAAATGTGTCGGAATCAGATTTAGAACCCAGGTCCTTCTGACTCCCAGGCAGGTGCTCTATCAGACTATGCTCATCAGATATTAGGACATTCAAGCGATCATAATACTCAACCTTCTCCATGAAAATGGAATCTAGACCTCCCACAGCTGCCTATATTCATTCATTCAATTGTATTTATTGAGTGCTTACTGTATGCAGAGCACTGTACTAAGTGCTTGGGAAGTACAAGTTGGCAACATATAGAGACGATCCCTACCCAACAATGGGCTCACAGTCTAGAGGAGGGAGACAGACAACAAAACAAAACATGTAGACAGGTATCAAAATCATCAGAACAGATAAAATTATAGCTATAATGTTCATCATTAACAAAATAGAATAGTAAATATGTACAAGTAAAATAAATAGAGTAATAAATCTGTACAAATATAAACAAGTGCTGTAGGGAGGGGAAGGAAGTAGGGCGGGGGGATGGGGAGGAGGAGAGGAAAAAGGGGGCTCAGTCTGGGAAGGCCTCCTGGAGGAGGTGAGCTCTCAATAGGGCTTTGAAGGGAGGAAGAGAGCTAGCTTGGCAGATGTGTGGAAGGAGGGCATTCCAGGCCAGGGGGAGGATGTGGGCCAGGGGTTGACAGCGGGACAGGCGAGAACGAGGTACAGTGAGGAGGTTAGTGGCAGAGGAGCAGAGGGGGCAGGCTGGGCTGTAGATGGAGAGAAGGAAGGTGAGGTAGGAGGGGGTGAGGTGATGGAGAGCCTTGAAGCCGAGAGTTTTTGCTTGATTCATAGGTTGACAGGCAGCCACTGGAGACTTTTGAGGAGGAGGGTAACATACCCAGAGTGTTTCTGTACAAAGATAATCCAGGCAGCAGAGTGACGTATAGACTGAAGCAGGGAGAGGCAGGAGGATGGGAGATCAGAGAGGAGGAGAAGGAAGGACATCAGTACCTTACTTAACAGCAAAGGGGTAGTTACAATCTGAGACACTAAAGATCCTGGGCACCAGTCAGAAAGCCAGCATAGATAAGATATCCAAAGCATCACACCTCTACCAGCTGCATTGTTTAAACAGAACTGATGGCAGCAGGAGGGCAGTACAGCTGCAGTGTGGTGAGATGAGTCAGAGAAACAGTAAACCAACCACAAAAACAGTAGACAAAAGAAACACTTAAAAGACATTTGTCATCATTCAGAAAGCTGTACTGGATGCTTCTTTGGACACAGCATCTTTCAGTCTACTATCTGGAAACCACTGAGGTGATCACATATTAAGTGGAAGTATTTAAGGAAAGAAACCCCCCCCCAAAAAACCCTTTCAGCACCTTAAATATGATCCCCTGCCACCAACCCGAACTCCACTGTCACAAACCAGTCCTTCTCCCCAAAATATGAACTTCCCCTCTTTAAATAAAATAAGGCAAAAGGGTTATACTGATTATGCCTGTCCTCTGAGTAAAAGTGTCACCATGATGTCAGATCATACTTGCTCCTTCCTCATTTTCTGTGTCCAATAGAAGCAACAACAGGATGTTTGCTGAATCTGAAGGACTGTTTCCTACCTTAAGTAGAGTGTACTAAGCATTTGCACCATACCTTCTGGCCTCAATCCTGGAAAGTCTCCCCCTTCTGGACTGAATTTGGGACCTTACTGTAAACTCATAAACCAGAATCTAGATGGAGCCATTCTGTACATAAGAGTAACAAGGGAAGATTTGGAATTAACAGTACCCACCAGCAGCCAATGGAGAAAACTACATAGATTCCAGCCACCATGTGTGAACTATAATCCCAAGCCAAACAATATTGCATTCAGGATTTAATTGGTAACTGTAACGCAGGAGTTTAGCTCCAAGCAGATTCATTCTGGATTCGGTGAGACCGAAGAAAGAGCGAGGAGCCTTTGCATTGGGGTTCATATCACCTTTAATCTCGCGGCGGCCGGTCGAGGTCCTGATGCAAGGAACATCCGTGGAGCATCCGCAACGCAACAGGCGTGGGGCAGGCTGTTATACAGAACCGGACAGAGGTGGCCACTTGCCAAAGGCTTATCTAAGGCCTACATAAGTGTGGCGCTGTTAGAAATATATGGCGCATGAGCAGAAAGCAGAGCAAGGAATTCTAGGTATCATAACAAAGGGATCCTGGATATCACAACAAAGCAAGGGATTCTGGGTATCACGGTATTCTGTGGACATACAGTAACACAAAAGGAGGATTTCAAGGTAACTCTTTAAAACCACTGAAGGTTTTGAAGATTAGCAGGCCAACCTACCACCAGACCATGTGGTGACACTATGTCTGGGTCATTAAGGAACTTTGAGAAACCAAGTTTTGGCTGAAATCGCACATAAATTATTTTCTTATCAAATTAACCCACACTAACCTTTAATTTCACCTGAGCTGTAGCTTGGATAGAGATGAAGAACTCACCACGTGCAAACTGTTTTAGCTGGGTCGTTGAAGACAGAACACAGACCCTTTCTTCCAGTCTCTATCAACTCCAAAAGGACTAAGCTTCTCCAGTTTGGTTCCCAACAGTTCTCAGCTCCTCCCCTAAGGAAGTGGAGTTTCCTTCCCTACTGGCCCCAAAAGAGTTTCCTTCCAGAACATTCCAAATGAGCCTGGAGGGGGAAGACAAAATCTGGTCTAAATCAACTTGTGACCTGGTTAACACCTGATCTAGTCCACCTACTCCCCACTTAAAGGAGCCCACGCACATTTGATCCATGCTCTCTTGCCCTGTTCTCTCTGGAAGAGGAGAAAGACACATTTTTGGAGGGAGGGGTAGTGTGCAGCACGGGGTGGGGAAAATTCACGTGGTGAAAAATATTGAGAACTACTACTCAAAAGATTTTTGAATGTTTGCAAAATGCAAAGTATGATTAGTCCTATTTTGCCATTAGCAGTCTCTGCAGGTAAATTACTTGAACAACAAAAATTGTTCAGGCAAGACCCAGTTCTTTTTATAGGCTACTCTTTCATTTCAAAAATGCTTAGGATAAAAAAGAACAGGACACGAGATTCTTATATGAGAACATATATTCTTTCCTGACTGATATTTAATTTCCTTTCCCCAGTGGCTGAGTGGCACAAAAAAAGGACTTCCTATGTACAAATACAAAGGTTAGAAGCAGCATGGCCTATTTGAAAAAGCATAGAACTGAGTTTAATCCTTCTTCTGCCACTTGTCTGCTGTGTGTTCATGGGTAAATCACTTCACTTCTCTGTGCTTGAGTTTCCTCATCTCTAAATTTGGGATTAAATACCTGTTCTCCCTCCCACTTAGACTGTGAGCCTCATGAGGGACAGAAACTGTGTCTGATCTGTTTATATTGTATCTAGTTCAGAGTTTGATACATCATGAGAAGCAGTGTGGCTTAGTGGATACAGCACAGGCTTGGGCGTCAGAAAGATGTGGGTTCTAATCCTGACTCCACCACATGTCTGCTGTGTGACCCCAGGCAAGTCACTTAACTTCTCTGGGCCTCGGTTACCTAATCTGTAAAATGAGGATTAAGACTGTGAGCCCCATGTGGGAAAGGGACTCCGTCCAACCTGATGAACTTATATCAACCCCAGTGCTTAGAACAGCACTTGGCACACAATAAGCATTTAACAATTACCATAATTATTATTACTATTAGTGTATGCTTAACAAATTCCCTAATTATTACAGCCAATCAATCACATTCATTGAGCACTTACTGTTGCAGAGCACTGTACTAAGCACTTGGGACAGTACAATGTAACAATAGACAGACATATTCCCTGTCCACAATGAGCTTATGGTCTAAAGGGGGGACAGACATTAATATAAATAAATAAATAAATTACAGATAAGTAGATAAGTGCTGTGGGGCTGGGAGGGGGGATGAATAAAGGAAGGCAGTCAGGGTGATGCAGAAGAGATTGGGAGAAGAGGAAAGGAGGGCTTAGTCAAGGAAGACCTCCTCCTTTAACTCACACCAAATAATAAAGAGGTACAGTGAGTAGGTTGGCATTGGACAAGCGAAGTGTGTGGGCTGGGTTGTAGTAGGAGAGTTTACAGGTGAGGAAGAAAGGGGTAAGGAGATTGAATGTTTTAAAGTGAATGGTGAGGAGCTTCTGTTTAATTTGGCAGTGGATGGGCAACCACTGGAGTTGCTTGAGGAGTGGGGAAACATGGCCTGAATGTTTTTGTAGAAAAATCATCTGAGCAGCCGAATGAAGTATAGGCTGGAGTGGGAAGAGACAGGAGGCTGGGAGTTCAGCAAGAAGGCTGATACAGTCATCAAGGAGGGGTAGGATGATAGATGATACATGCTTCTGGATTTGGGGGTGGGACACTGTTGTCCAGCCATGTCACCACCCACCTCTTGTCAAACCTTCCTCTTACTGCAGGATCCTGTGGGTAGAGATGACCCCCTCCTCTAGGGGTTCAGGCTGGTAGGGGGGCCATGGCACACTGCTTCAAAGCACTTAGTACAGTCCCTGGCACATAGTAAGTGCTTAACAAATACCATCATTATTATTATTATTATTCCTGTGTCTGACTTGATTATCACATATCTACTCCAGCGCTTTGTACAGTGCTTGAAATATAGTAGGTGCTTAATAAATATCACAATTAATATTATTTTTAATATCACTATCCTTATTATTTACTAGCCCTCCAATGAGTCCTGGAATGGCAACTTCACTTTTTCATCCCACTTGCACTTTTGCTGTTCATTTAGGGTTCCAAATGAATGGAAAGGGATCTTGGGGATGGAGTTAGCAGGAGGACTTAATGGAAACAATTTTTCAGAAATGGGACAGCCTACCCCGGACATCTCTTAATTTTAAGGCAGTTAAAATAGGGGTTTCATTTCCAAATATCAGTCTAGATTTCTCATAATGAAGGGCAGATGATTCTTCGAACATAATGTCAAACTACACGACACATCTGGCATCCTGTGCGTTTACAAAAAGAAAAACAGAAAAAAAAAACTTGCCAATGGTCAGGAGCTGATGATTCAAAAACTAAGACCCTTCTTGGACAACACTCTGCTTCCAGTCTCCTGCAATTAAAACCTGAAGGCCAATAGTAAATAACATGCAGGAATCCATTTACATCAGATTTGTCCTCTGTAGTCAGGGATGACTGTGATCTCATTTCAGCTGGTAATGGAGTACATCTAGGGGTGGGACTGTGGCAGAAAAGACTTATATGTGGCCAACAGCCCCTTCCACACAATGCACTTGAAAAACTGTGCATTGAGAAGTATACTGAAAAGCAGCATGACGTAGTGGAAAGAGGATGGACCTGGAAGTCAGAGATCTGGATCCTAATTCTGGCTCCTCCATTTGTCTGCATGTGTGACTCTGGACAAGTCACTTCACTTCTCGATGCCTCAGTTACCTCATGTGTAAAATGGTGATTCAGACTGGTGGGCCCCATGTTGTTGGGTAGGGACCATCTCTATACATTGCAGACTTGTACTTTCCAGGCACTTAGTACAGAGCTCTGCACACAGTAAGCACTCAATAAATATGATTGAATGAATGAATGAATGAATGAATGTGGGACAAGGACTGTGTCCAGCCTGATTAGATTGTATCTACCCCAGTGCTTAATACAGGACCTGGCACACAGTAGGGATAGGGACTTAACAAATGTCATTAAAACAACAACAATAACAGAAAAAAAAACTGTTTCGTTTTGTGTTGGATAAAGGCTCTTGCATTATGACTGCAAGGATTTTTTTAAATCATATTTGGTACATATCCCCACACCCTAAAAATCTCCAAAAGTTGCCCAATTCTTTACATACCAACCAGAAATTCTTGGCCATTGGATTTAAGGCGCCTAGCTCTTTCCCCTAACTTATCCTTGCTCTTCTCCTACTATACCCTTGATCTCTTACTTTGTTCCTCTCAAGTGAAACCTACCCACTGCCTTTTTCTTGTCTCTCTTGGTGCCAGCCTCTTGCTCATGTTCCTCCCTCTGTTTGGAATTCCCTTCTCCTTCACATCTGGCAGACTACTGTTCTCCTCATCCTTAAGGTCCTTCTGAAATCACATCTCCTTCCAGGAAGTTCTGAGACATCTAAGGACTTGGGTATTCAGCCCGCCCCATAGCTCTTATGTAAATATATTTACAGTCTATTGCTTTTTACTTCCTGTACTTTATTTTAGCATCAACCTTCCCAGCTAGATAGAAAACTCTTCAAAGGCAAGAATCATGCCAACTAATTCTACTGTACTCTCCCGAGAACTTAATACAGTGTTCTGCACACAGTAAACACTCAATAATTATTAAATAAATGATTAGCTCAGCCAAGAAATTTATTTCATGCAATATCAGGATCTTGGAGTTACTCAAGTCCCAGTTGCAAGTATTTAAAATTCATTGTTTATGAGAAACCTATTTCTAACAGGCCAAACTAGTTCCCTGTGAGGAGTTAAAGACTGCTGATAAGTGTCTGATACGTGCCAGAGAACTGTCAGAGAAGTGTGGCCTAGCGGAAAGAGCATGGGCCTGGGAGTCAGAGGACTTGGGTTCTAATTTGCCATTTGTCTTCTGGGTGACCTCAGGTAATACACATAACTTTTCTGTGTCTCAGTTGCCTCATCTGTAAAATGGAGATTAAGACTTTGGGTCAGGGACTGTGTCCAACCTGATTAGCTTGTATCTACCCAAACACTTAAATACTATTAAAACACACACACACACAATAAACAAGGGAAGCAAAATTGTTCACTGCAAGTTTTTGCTTTAGAAAGCATGCTAGAGAACCTTTATAACACTCTTGCGTATTTCTCAATTTTGGAATTTCACCTGGTGTAATAGAAGGCACATATTGTAAGCTCCTTGTGGACAGGAAATATGCCTACCTACTCTGTTATATTTTAGCCCCCAAAATACCTAGTACAGTGCTCAATAAATATGATCGATTGAAGGAAGTACTAAACACTTGATAAAGTATATAATAATAATAGCATTTGTTAAGCGCTTACTATGTGCAAAGCACTGTTCTAAGAGCTGGGGGGATACAAGGTGATCACGTTTTCCCACGTGGGGCTCACAGTCTTAATACCCATTTTACAGATGAGGGAACTGAGGCTCAGAGAAGTTAAGTGACTTGCCCAAAGTCACACAGCAGACATGTGGCAGAGCTGGGATTTGAACCCATGACCTCTGGCTCCAAAGCCCGTGCTCTTTCCACTGAGCCATGCTGCTTCTCTCCCTAACTTTATTTTCTTCTGAAGCAATAAACCCAAGGAGTCTAGATTTATCTTTCCACCCTTCTGATCATACCATACTGTCAGCTGTCTTCTCTCTTCTGATTAATTTCTTTTTATTTGTAAGTTTATTCATTCACATCTATCATTTTTATCACACCTCTCATCCTTAACTCTGGTATATTTATCCATTGGCATCTGCTCCAGCCTAGTAAAGAATCAAATAGCAGCAGCTTGAGGCCTTCTTGACTTTGGGAACATTAAGAAGGTCATTGCCATAAACACAATTGTAACTTCTGAACTTATTCATTTGAGCCACGAGGAGCCTGAAGTCCTGTTGCTCTTTTACCATTTTCTGTCATCTTTGCCTTTCGAATTTTTGTTTGCCTCACCTTAAGTTGAGCATACACTGCCTGGAGCCAGGGACAGTGTCTTTATGTCATAGGTGTATTTCTTTCCTAGAGTTTAGTAGAGTTCTTTGTACATGGTTAGCCCTCATTAAATACTACTACTACATTTAAATTTATGTCTTTCCTCTCCCTGAATAGACATACAGCTTCTCTAGAATAGGTACCCCATCTTTTACGTCTTCTTTTTTTATTCCCCAAACATCCAGTACAGTGCACCATGTTCAGTAGACACCTCAAAAAGTACTGTTGTTGTTACTAATATTAGATTCTGCCTGGAAGTCACAGCCTGGTAGCAAGGTTTCAACCAGCCTAAAATGATCTGGCAGAGGCAGATATGTCACTATCAAAACGCCTTGAAGGGCTCTGAATGTGGGGCCCATCGAGGCTTTAGACCATAAGCCCCACCTCTAGACTATAAGCTTATTGTGGGCATGGAATTTGTCTGTTTATTATTGCATTGTACTCTCCCAAGAGCTTAGTACAGTGTTCTCCACTCAATTAAGCACTCAATAAATACAACTGAATAAATGAATGAATGAATGAATGAATGACTACTGTTGTATAGATTAATTACACAGTTCCCAGGCTCTTGACACTCACCCTGCTGTTTCTAATGGAGATCACCCTCAATACCACCTAAAGTTTCTATTTTATTAGTTCTCTTCATTAATGTGCCTCTGTTACATCTGTCAAAGCTTTCCGCATGCATCAAAGACTAAATTAGAAAAGTAAGCCCAGGCCTGTGACAACTGGCCATCTATTAAAATACACTTCAGAAAATAATTAGTCATCTAAAAGATACAACACTGGACTCTATATCTAAAATTAACTTGCTATTATTTTTAAATTGACATACATATGAGCTTTGAATTATAGGTAGGAGACTAAATTTTAATACATTTCCATTAGCTCATAAAGAGTTAGCTCTTGATCGATGACTGAGTTTATGGATTTTAACTGACTGTGTTTTTACATTTACAGATTTTGTTTTTATTGCCCAAGGAAGGCAAGCTTTTAAAATCCACCATTTGTCAGGGTAATATAAAGTAAACACTGATGAGGAAGGAATGGTAATCCAAAATATCTTCAATGTTCACTATATTAAATCATTGTTTAGCAAAGTTGGCAGGTCAGTTGTGTTTCTCTCTCCAAAGGGCTCCCTGTTTCTTCCCAAAGAATGCAGGAAATGGCTCAGAAGTTAAGAATGGGCTACACAGATTAGAGCAATGGTAGTATTAATAGTATTTATTGAATGTTCACTGATTGTGACCCATTGTACTAAGTGCTTGGGAAAGTATAGCAGAAAAAAAACCCAAAACAAACACATCTCCCTGCCTTCAAGGAGCACACTATTTAACTGGGGAGAAACAGTGGCAAAAATTATTCACAAATACTGGACACAGTAGAAAGAACAAGGATCAGCTAGTGAAGTAAAACAAATATGCCAGATTGAAATATCGGAATAAAAGACCTAGTATACAACTGAACATACACATATTCATAAGTACTGATTTATAAATATGTAAGTCTTGTCTTGTCTTATGCTGTCGAGTTGTCTCTGACCCATAGCGATGCCATGGACACATCTCTTCCAGAATGCACCACCTCCATCTGCAATCATTCTGGTAGAGTATCCATAGAATTTTCTTGGTAAAAATACGGGAGCGATTTACCACTGACTCTTTCCACACAGTAAACCTGGGTCTCCACCCTAAACTCTCTCCCCTACCCCTGCTGCCCAGCATAGGTGAGTTTTGACTTGTAACAAAGATTGCCTTCCGCTCGCTAGCCACTGCCCAAGCTAGGAATGGAATGGATATGCCTCGAATTGACTCTCCCTCCAGTAGTCGAGACTGGAAGAGTACTAGAAACTCTCCAGGTGTAACCCTGAGAGGGGAAAATATGGAAGTGCTAAGGGTGATTGCAGGGTTGAAATGACTGACTGTTGATACTTAATCAATCAATCAATCATATTTATTGAGCACTTACTGTGTGCAGAGCACTGTACTAAGTGCTTGGGATGTACTTAATCAGCAAAGGCTTCCTGGAGGAGGTGGAATTTGGGCATTTTGTTGGTCTATAATCCCATCCAGGAGATAGACAATGAGTCACTTTTAGGTAGATCAATCAATGGGATTTATTGAGCACTTAGTGTGTGCAGAGCACTGTACAAAGCACTTGAAATAGTTCAGTTACAACAGAGTTTGTAATCAATCAATTACATTTACTGAGCACTTACTGTATGCAGAGCACTGTACTTAAGCACTATGGAGAGTACAGCATAACACAGTTTAACAGACATATTCCCTGCCAACAACTAGCTTACAGTCTAGAGGGGGAGACGGACATAATATAAATAACAAGAAGCAGTGGATAGTGGATCCACTAGAGCAAGAGTCTAGGAGTCAGAAGGATGTGGATTCTAACTCCAGCTCTGTCACTTATCTGCTGTGTGACCTTGGGCAAATCACTTAACTTCTCTGTGCCTCAGTTACTTCATCTGTAAAATGCGGATTAAGACCATGAGCTCCATGTGGGATGTGGACTCTTTTATCTCATATCTACTTTAGCAGTTAGTACAGTGCTTGGCACATAGTAAGTACTTAGCAAATACCATAAAAAATGCACCCCTAGTACACTCCCTAGCCCTAACCTGAATCCTATCCCTAATGGTAGCCCTAACCCTAGCTGCCAGGACTCCTCCTGCTGATGGTTTGGATAACTTTTTCTTGCAATCTGGGTTCCTATCCACAGAGAGAATTCCACCCCCTCAGCCTTATAGAACTGCACCCCTGGAGACTCAATGCCACCCTCATGCACACGGAGTGTACATGTATGGTGCAGATGCAGAAAGTGACCTCCTCATCCTTTGGGAGTGAAAACCAGGCTTGGCAGAAATAAAATGTTTTTGGGGAGAAGGAGGAGAAAGGGAATGACAACCTTTAATATGACTGTGTGGAACTTCTGTTCCTGTATCTGCTTAAAGCAGGTTGGCTTCAATTGTTTCAAGCTAAATGGGGAAACAGCTGACAGAACTACAGAGCAGACCTTTTTCTCTGAACAGAAACTAAATCAATCAATCAATCATATTTAATGAGTTCTTACTGTGTGCAGAGCACTGTACTAACTGCTTGGGAAGTACAAGTTGGCAACCTATAGAGACAGTCCCTACCCAACAGTGGGCTCACAGTCTAGAAGGGGGAGACACAGAACAAAACCAAACATACTAACAAATTAAAATAGAGTAGATATGTACAAGCAAAATAAATAGAGTAATAAATATGTACAAATATGTACATATATGTGCAAATATGTACATGTGTGACCTTGGGCAAGTCACTTCACTTCCCTGTGCCTCAGTTACATCCTCTGTAAAATGGGGATGTATATATATATATATATATATATATATATATATATATATATATATATATATACAGGTGCTGTGGGGAAGGGAAGGAGGTAAGATGGGGGGATAGGGAGAGGAACGAGGGGGAGAGGAAGGAGGGGGCTCAGTCTGGGAAGGCCTCCTGGAGGAGGTGAGCTCTCAGTAGGGTCTTGAAGGGAGGAAGAGAGCTAGCTTGGCGGATGTTGGGAGGGAGGGCATTCCAGGCCAGGGGGATGACGTGGGCCAGGGGTCGATGGTGGGACAGGCAAGAACGAGGCACGGTGAGGAGATTAGTGGCAGAGGAGCAGAGGGTGCGGGCTGGGCTGTAGAAGGAGAGAAGGGAGGTGAGGTAGGAGGGGGAGAGGTGATGGAGAGCCTTGAAGCCGAGGGTGAGGAGTTTCTGCCTGATGCGCAGATTGATTGGTAGCCATTGGAAATTATTGAGGACTAAAACTAAACTTTTACTCATGAAAAATGGAAGGAGAAACGGTTATCTAAATGCAGTCCCATTTTGCAGAAACCTCGAGAAAGCCCCCTCCTTTCACTCAATGCTGGCCAGGGTTTTCAGTGAGCAGAGTCTGCCCCAGGCTGAACTGTTACCCTGAAAGGAGTGTGGAATTGACTGCTGATTTACCTCAGATCTTGAATCAATATTAAGTGAGAGGTCTGCCATCCCTGCCTCAGACTGAACAAAAAACAGAGGAAAAAAAAATTCAGTATCCCTTAGCATTGAAACTGCCAGAGAGGGTCTCTCTCTCCATTTCAGTGACATTTTCTTGCAGAAGTGGGAACTGATCCTATGAATTAATCAGTAAATGCTTTAGTTGATTTATGACTTTAGGACCAAGCCTATGGGTTTTAGCTATATTTAAGTCTGCTCACTTCCCCCACCCCCATTATACCCACATTCCCACATTCTTTTAGAAGTATGAGGCTCCATGCACTGGGAGAATGACCAATTTTGCTCATTTTTAATTGATCAGATCCAGTCTTCTTAAATAATACACATGAGCATATGCAAATAAAAACATTAGCCACTCAAAATCTTCAAAAAGCACCACCAATCAACATGTTATCTCAGTCCTATTGGTATTGAGTTTTCCTCAGGGGAATAGGGTATTGATTCCAGAAGGGGCATTGGTGACATGGTGGCAGGCTGAAACTATGAAGGAGGTTGAGGCCATGGGCTACCAAATAGCCTGAAAGTCCATTTGGAGTTCCTTGCCCATGGGACCACCATTCTACTGAGAAGCAATGGGAAGCTTTTCAATGATGTTCTCATCCCTTTGAGAAGCAGCATGGCCCAATGGACAGAGCATGGGTCTGAGAGTCAGGAGGACCTGGTTTCTAATCCTGATTCCACCACTTAACTGCTGTGTGACCTTGGGCAAGTCACTTCACTTCCCTGTGCCTCAGTTACATCCTCTGTAAAATGGGGATGAAGACTGAGACATGGAATGTGTCCAATCTGATTAACTTGTATCTACTCCAGTACTTAGAACAATGCCCGGTACATAGAGCTTAACAAATACCAAAAGAATAAAGGACCATACTTATTATTTATAAGTCAAGTGGGCAAAATAAATGAGTATGCACATTTACATGAGCACTAAGGAGAGTTTAAATTCATAAGTGCTAGAGTTGACTTTCGGTGCTTCCATCCAAGTATGGTTGGAAGGTCTGACACCCAACCAACAGTCATTTCCACCCTGTTCACATGTAAAAGTTGCCTGTGTTTTCAACAGAAGTGGTGATTTTGCTAAAGGACACCCCTCCAAACATTCCTCCCTTCTCCCAGGGAGAATCCGCTCTTTCCAGTGAGTGTAACTTTCAGTGGCTAATTTTGAGCATAGCCTGTGCACATGTTGATAAGCATTTTCAAAATAGGATAGTGCATATTTGACATAGTGAGTGAAAGACTTACAGAAACCTAAATGTTTTTGCTTACAGAACCAAGGCATTCCATAATTACAAATGGCAGCAGTGTGTTTCATTTTTACTCAAAGGAATGATGTAGTTCAGAAGAAATTTTGGTGCTTAAAGAGCGTGACAATGTTCTTGGTATAGTATTAACACTGAAAATGGAACTGACAGGTTTTATTATGTCACTCCTTTAAATGATTACAATTTGTGTCAGGGGTTGGACAGACTAGTGAAAAGGTAAGTGAATGAATTTGTATTACTATACTATCCTCTTGTTGTACCAGATAATAAATGGATCCAGCCTATATTTTCTTTGGCCGTTGTAAAAGTAATACAGAAAGATATATACATAATTTTTGTTTTATTTTTATATCCAGAAAAATAATGTGCATCCATCCACTAGTCCTATACTTTCGTGATTGTGTTCTTGCTAAAGCCTGAGTTAAAGAAAACCAGCAGTGCCCAACTCTCTGTGGTCATTGCTCTGTGCTTGCACAAACACACATGCACACAATATGCTATGTAAGCTCACTGTGGGCAGAGAATTGTGCCTACTAGTTCTGTTATACTGTACTCTCCCAAGCACTTAGTACAGTGCTCTGCACACAGTAAGCACTCAGTGAATACGACTTATTGGTTACTTTTACCACCTCAGCACACTGAATCCAAGCAAATATCAGATGAACATTTTCAAATACCCAAAGTGTATTTTCACCAAAATGTACTGTTTGAACTCACAGAATTGTAGAACTGATAGTTCTTAAAATAGCAAATTTAAAGAGGGTCTGATCAAAGAAAACAGTCTTGTAGCTAATGGTTTGGATCTCTAGACTGTAATCTCATTGTGGACAGGAAGTGTCTACCAACTCTGTTGTATTGTTCTCTCCCAAGCACTTAGTACAGTGATCTGCTCACAGCAAGCACTCAATAAAGGAATATGTTTCTTCCCTATAATCCTTTGATAATGTCAAATTTCTTTTTTAAGGGAAGTAAGACTTGGTTTCCTCAGGCCTGGCCTAACCTTAAACTGACCCTAGAAGGAGGGACAATTGTAAATGTTCATTTTTTCCCAGGAATTCATCATTGCCAGCATTTTCCCTGTGGAAACAGAGAGTGGAAAACTCCTTCCCTGGAGATCCATGACCAGCACTGATATGACAATTTGTTCTAGAGCACTTGCTCTCACGTTAGAAGGAATTTATGCAGGATCTGCACTCTTCTGTGAGGATGGAGTTTCCAATGGGGGTTTCTTCTCCTGACTGCTTTGCTTCCAAACATTCCTTTTTTAAAAAAAAATCATCAATTTACTCTTTTTGCCAAAGCATTTCCTTATTTGTATTCTGCCTCTGTTGTCTATAAAGGAAGCAGTATGGCCTAGTGGAAAGAGCACAGGCCTGGGAATCAGAGGACCTGGGTTCTAAACCCAGCTTCACTATTTGTCTGCTGTGTGGCCTTGGATGAGCCACTTAAATTCTCTGTGCCTCAGTTACCTCATCTGTGAAATGGGGACTAAGACTTTGAGCCCCATGTGGGACATGTACTGTGTCTAAATGACTATTGTGTATCTGCTGTAGTGCTTAGTACAGTGTCTGGCACAGAGTAAGCACTTAAATATCAATTTTTTTAAAAAAAATTGTTTTAATTGTTCCTAAATTCTCTCAAGCTGAAAGCTCAGCAAGAGGTATTGGTTGCTGGCTATATCATGGCAGGTAGAATTTCACATAATTCCAGATCTGGGGTAGGTGAGGGATGGAATTGAAAGAGCTAGTCTCTTTTACATTAATTTTTTGACCAGTAATGTCTGCTCCTTTGAGTCTTCCCCAATCCAATTCAGCAGCCTTAGTATTCTTGTAATATTAACCCACTCATTTGCCACTGAGTTTTTTATCCTTAATATTCATAGTTTATATCTATTTTTCCATGTGTTTAGCTGTTAAAGATTTATCATTGTATGTCTATTTCTTTTCCCTATTAGGTTGTAGAACTCTCTGAGGATAGTCATTTTTCCTATAAAGTGGGAATTTCTTTCTTGAATAACCTCACATTTCAGCGGTCATAATACGTGTGCTTCGGCTAAAATGGCATGGATGCATCTTGACTGACATATGTCCAACTGTTTTTTCTGACATCATACTGGATTCTAGCTAGACACACGTGCACTGTCAGAGAATCAATCAAGGAGTCAATCACTGGTATTTACTGAGTGCTTACTGTGTGCAGAACACTTTAGCAAACACTTGAGAGAGGACAGTAGAACAGAGTTGGGAGACACATTCCCTGCCCAGGGACTGTCTCCTGATTCTTCACCAGGGATCTATCCAAAATACCTGGTGACAACAGACTTTATGGAAAAACTGCCTGAATTGCTCTAGGTTCCCTCAGTATCTAGTGCAGCACTTTGCTCACAACAGACATTTCTAGAAGTTTTAAAAATGAAGATAAAAATGAGAAAATCAATGCCATGGATGAAATAGCTCTTTCCTTTTCAAACTTTGTTAAATATTCAAACATTTCATCTGTGATTAGCAGCAAAAGCATATCCATTACTTTTTCCCCTGTTAATCAGTTCTGAAAGCATCCAAAAAGACCTTTGTTTTGGGTTCGCTGCTTCGGCCCTGTTAATCCTCTCTTTGAAAATATCTCAAGATTCCCCCCAATTATCCTCTTCTGGATCAAATTCCAGACATTTGGATGATTCATTACCTTGGTTGTTCCACTATACTTTGTTCCCTTCATGCAGTAACTCTCTGCCTCTTGCATCTTGGAAAAGATAGCTGACTGACAGAAGAGAATAAATGAAATTGATTTGATTCTGGGCATCTTGATCACTGAAATCTGGGCATTCTCCTTGGCCCTGGTGGAGGAAGATCTGGGGTGCCTCAGAGATACCTAGACTGTAGCAGACATTCCCTTGCAACTAAGAGTGAAATCAATCAATTAATTGGGAGAGTACAATAAAACAGAGGCAGTAGATACGTTCCCTGACCAAAACAAGATTACAGTCTAGAGGGTGTGTGCTGAACTAGTCTACTCCAGTCATACCCTCTTTTCATCCCAGTACAGCAGTTGGGACACATTCCACCTATCCCCTCTGATTCCTCCCAACTCATTCAACCAATCAATCATAGATTCAGGATAAAATATCTAGCTGAAGCCTTCTGTGTGCTGATCATTATACTAGGCAATTGGGAGTAATAATTATAATAATTGTGGTAATGGTTAAGTACTTACTTTGTGCCAGGCACTGTACTAAGGGCTGGGGAGGATACAAGCAAATTGGGTTGGACACAGTCCCTGTCCCATGTGGAGCTCACAGTCTCAATCCCCATTTTACAGGTGAGGTAACTGAGGCCCAGAGAATAATAATGATAGTAATGATGGTATATGTTAAGTGCTTTCTATGTGTCAGGCACGGTGAAGTGACTTGCCCAAGGTCACCCAGCAGACAAGTGGTGGAACCAGGATAAGAACCCATGACTTTCTGACTCTCAGGCCTGTGCTCTATCCATTATGCCATGCTGCTTCTCTAGTAGCATTAGAAGATATGATCCCTGACCTGCCTCAGGGGGCTTACAATCTAGACAAACACAAAGTATATAACAGATAGCAAGAAGAGAATGGAATGATCTGTGGATCAATAAATGTTTAGTGTTGTAGGAGGTCAAAATGTATAGGAGTGCTACAGGTGACTGTGAGAGCATAAATGCAAAGGTGGAATAAAAGTGTTTGGATGGTGATTGGGAATAAATAATGAGAAGAAGAAAAATTAAAACAGGAAAACCCTCCCAGGCATCTGGAGATAAAGGCTCTGGTCAAAGGCATTGGAAGGGGAAGGAAGTTCCAGGTAGGAGGAAGAGCATGGGAAAGGGATTGGAGGTGAGGAACATGAAAACAAGATAAATAGAGGTAGATAGATTGAGGGGAAAGATGAGTGTGAAATGGGAGGTAATGAAAGAAAAAAATGGATAAGAGAGAGAGAATTGATGGAGTGCCTTAAAGTTAGTGGTCATATTGGTTTCAAGGCATTGTTTGATTTGGATCACAATGGTGTAAGCATTGAAAGTTTCTGAGGAATGGGGAGATATGCACCTAACAACCCCACATCATAGTGAAGTATGGGTTAGAGAAGGAAGAAGCTCAAGGCAAGGAAACCAATGAGAAGGCTAATTAGCTCAGATGGGTTATGATAAGTGCCTGAAAGAGGGTAGTGGCCATTTGGACAGATAGGTGGGGTGTAGATCTTTTGTTTTTGCATTTATGATGACAGTGTTTTGTTTCATCTTTTGTTATGTCTCTATGGCCAGTCCCTTCTTCCCATTTATATTTTTAGATTGTGAGACCAAGGAGGAACAGGCACTGTGTCTAATTCCCAACTGTCTGTTCTTTCCCAGCCCTTAGTTCAGCACTCTGCACACCGGAAGTGCTTAATAAATCCTACTATTAATACCAATACTAGGAAAAGCTGACAGGATTTGGTGTTAGTCTGAATAAGATAGCTTAAAGAGATTAAGGAGTTATGGATAAGTCCAAGATCAGGGACTTTGAGAGAGGATAATACTAATACTAATACTAATACTACTACTAATAATAATAATAATAATAGTGGTATTTGTTAAGCACTTACTATGTGCAAAGCACTGTTCTAAGCGCTGGGGAGGTTACAAGGTGATCAGGTTGTCCCACGGGGGGCTCACAGCCTTCATCCCCATTTTCCAGATGAGGTAACTGAGGCCCAGAGAAGTGAAGTGACTCGCCCAAAGTCACACAGCTGACAAGTGGCGGAGCCGGGATTTGAACCCATGACCTCTGGCTCCAAAGCCCGGGCTCTTTCCACTGAGCCACACTGCTTCTCTAATGGAGGATGGATGGTAGGGTCAACTATGAGGGGAAAATTTGATGGGGAGTGGATTTGGGAATTTAAGGTTTGTTTCCATTTATCTTTTTATAAGAAAACATGACAACCTGTAATTCCTTCCCCTTTCCTCTTGAGGTCTATTTATTGTAGTATTCAAACCTCTAAATTTTGAATTGGAGTTACAATGTTTCTTGTTTGCTTTTTTTTTTTTTTTTTTTTAGTTTGGTTGGAATAAAAGCATGCTTTGTTGAAAAGGTTGTTGACCTGTCCTGTTCATTTTGGCCCTGTGCCATTAGATTCTCCATCATAATGCTGGTCATTTGAGAAATTGATGGATTTGAACAGCTCGGTTTGCTTTGGGCTTTTAAGATAGTCAGGATAAAAAAAAGGTAGCCCGAAGCAGGATAAAAAAAAAATTGAGCATCACCAAGTTACTTAAAATTACTTTGTCTCTGAAAAATATAGGTCTCTCATTCTAAACTCAGGTTATTCCCCGAAGTCTCTGTTGTAAATATAAAAAGTAGGTGGATTTTGCCAATTCATTTTTCAGGGATTTTTTTGTCTTTTGTCTTATGCTGTTGAGTTGTCTCTGACTCATAGCGACACCATGGACACATCTCTCCCAGAATGCACCACCTCCATCTGCCATCATTCTGGTAGCATAGCCATAGAGTTTTCTTGGTAAAAATATGGAAGTGGTTTATCATTGCCTCCTTCTGCGCAGTAAACTTGAGTCTCCACCCTCTACTCTCTCCCGTGCTGCTGCTGCCCAGCACAGGTGAGTTTTGACTTGTAGCAGATTGCCTTCCATTGGCTAGCCACAGCCCAAGCTAGGAATGGAATGGATAGGCCTCTGCTTGACTCTCCCTCCCATAGTCGAGACTGGTAGAGTCCCAAAAACTCTCCAGATGCAACCCTGAGAGGGGTTTCAGGGCTTTAGCGATGGTAAAATCCTTCCATACTAGCTGTCCTGTCATAATAAGTTGAAAGGTGGGAATGAACTCTTTTTAATGGTATTTGTTTGGCACTTATTATGTGCTAGGCACCGCACTAAACACTGGGGTATGCACAAGACAATCAGGTTGTCTTGTCCATGTCCATGACCCACATGGGGCTCACAGCTTTAGTCCTCATTCTAAAGATGAGGAAATTGAGACCCAGAGAAGTTAAGCGACTTGCCCAAGGTCACACAGCAGGCAAATGGCAGAGCTGGGATTGGAACCCAGGTTCTCTGACTCCCAGGTCCATGTTCTTTCCACTAGGCCACACTGCTAAGGTGCACCACTGCCTAGACTTGACACCTGACCACATGTTTTGTTTTGTTTTCTGTCTCCCCCTTCTAGACTGTGAGCCTGTTGTTGGGTAGGGACCGTCTCTATATGTTGCCAACTTGTACTTCCCAAGCACTTAGTACAGTGCTCTGCACACAGTAAGCACTCAACAAATATGATTGAATGAATGAATGAATGAATGAACTTGCCTGCTGTGTGACCTTGGACAAGTCACTTAACTTCTCTGGGCCTCAATTTCCTCCTGTGTAAAATGGAAATTCAATACCTTTTCTCCCTCCTACTTAAACATGACCTTGTATCTTCCTCAGTGCTTAAAACAATGCTTGGCACGGAGTCAAGACTTAACAAATATAGTAATAATAATACTGATAATAATTATAATATATCTTTGGATGCAAGCCCAGCAGAAAAGACAAAGGGTGACTAATTAATGACCTTCACATCTTTTTCTCTTAGAAGATGGTCCTTACAACTGATCCTAAGAGTAATTCATCAGAAGATCCAGAATCAGAACTCAGAATTCCAGGCCCCAAACTCTTACCCATGTTCCCTCTATTTGGCGTTTTTGTTTGTGTGCCCCTGATTACATTGATATGTTTCTGTGAAGAGTGCTATTCATTATCTTTAGTAATTTAGTTTGTCATTTGAAAATCTCAAATAACAGCTAATTAGAACTGATTTATGAAGCCATGAAAATAGAAGCTAGTAATTTGAAGGTTGACATATTGGTAACCAGAGTTTAACAATGAGACTAGTTGATTTATTTATCTATCTAGTTGATTCAGTCAGACATGACTTTTTAAAACTTTAAATAATCTTATTAAGTGTCTGAAAATCAAGGGAGATGCAGGTTTTTCAAAGTACATCAATATCCAGTATTTGGATAACTTCCTTTCCTAGAAAAATGATTTGTTTCTCTATGCATCTAGGGTGGAAAAAAATCCAGTTTGCTAATCACATTCATGTAATTGCTTCTGCCTGACACTTCATTTTAAGTTTAAGTTGGTCTCTGAATGTGTTGTGATGATTAGTGCATACCTGAAAACTTTCTTTTTAATTTGCTCCTGTAACACTTGAATCTGATCCTATCAGGTAGGTCAAGGTTTACCTGAATTTAGAAAGGCACCTTGGGAAGAACAATAGCTCAACCCCCTAGGATCCACTGTAAAAAAAAAAAAAAAAATCTCATTTCTAAACAACAGTCTTGCATGATGCATATATCCTCTCGGTACTGAAGCCCTATGTTGTTTAAGCTATTTAAAGTGGGTGAATCTTGCATGCTTTTGAAAGTTATTCCTAGCTGGGATAGCCAAAAACAGTTCTCTCTCTCTGTGAGGCAGAGATACAGTGGTCTGTGAACATGTTCCACTGAGTTTCTTTTTCTTTATCACAGTGAAAAGTGACATGTGCAACTTCAGGTTGTTTTCAAGTCCCCTTATCTGTACTTTCTAAACTCCCCTTTCATTTCAGCATTATATATATATATATATATATATATATATATATATATATATACATATATTGGTATGGGAAGAATATTATATAGAGAAGCAGCGTGGCTCAGTGGAAAGAGCCCAGGCTTTGGAGTCAGAGGTCATGGGTTCAAATCCTAGCTCTGCCACTTGTCAGCTTTGTGACTTTGGGCAAAGCCACTTGACTTCTCTTTGCCTCAGTGACCTCATCTGGAAAATGGGGATTAAGACTGTGAGCCCCATGTGGGACAACCTGATCACCTTGTATCCCCTCAGCGCTTAGAACAGTGCTTTGCACATAGTAAGCGCTTAATAAATGCCATTATTATTATTATTATATAAAATAATTATTAACTCAATAATCTAAGTGCTGGAAGAATCCTCCATTGGTCTTGTGGTTCAACCCTATGCCTTTCAATAGAAAATAAACTAAACTTCGAGCAACATCATTTTGAAGTATTTTGTTTTCCAAAATGTTAGTGACCCAGTCCCATTTCAGTTCATCTACAACTTTAATGAGCCTGATATTTTTCACCCAGATTACCAAGAGACTTAATAGACCTGTTCCCAAAACTAATCTTTATCGAGCCATTGTTGATAAGCAGTGTGGTCTAGTGGATTGAGCATGGTGCTGGGACCCAGAAGGACCTAAATTCTTAGCCCAGCTCTACAACTTGTCTGCTGTGTGGCCTTGGGCAAGTCAAAGCAAGTCAATTTACTTCTCTGTGCCTCAGTTACCTCATCTGGAAAATGGGAATTAAGACTGTGAAAACCATGTAGGACATGGACTTTGTTCAAACGTGATATGCTTATATCCACTCCAGTGCTTAGTACAGTGCCTGGCACAAAGTTAGGGCTTAATGAACATCATTATCATCATTATTATTAAAATTGAAATCACCAGGTGTGAGGTCCCCCCAGTGCCCCCACCCACTATCTCATCTCCCAACTCCCTCCTGTTCCCCACAGCCACTTTTTTCCCCTGTCAGCCATCTCTATTGGGGAGGCCTACCACCTGGTTGATCATCTACCCCCTAAGGCTAGAGGTAATGCAGGATTGTAGGTTAGATGAAAGGTCAGACAGCAGTACAGGAGAAAAGGAGAATAGAGGCAAGTCCCTTTAGGAGGTGAGAGCACAGGTATCAAAGGCACAGGTAGAGAGGTGAGATTTGGAAAGCAGGTGAGAAGTCCCACTTGAGAAGCAGCTAAGAAAAATGAGAAAGTTAAGGATACTGTTGTGGAAGTGATGAAGATATGTCTTTCTATATTCCAGTTACTTTGCTGTTGTCTCTCCTATTAAAATCTAATCACCTGGAAAGCAGATATCACACATGTCTTTTACCTCTATTGTATCTTCCAAGGGCTATATATAGTACTTGGCATGCTGCTATTGCACCATAAATAGAACTAATTGATTGACTGAGACAGCATTTAATATACCTCCCTGCAGAATCATTCAATTGTATTTCAATCATATTTACTGAATGCTTGTTGTGTTCACAATACTGTACTAAGTGCTTGGGAAAGTACAATATAACCATAAACAGACACGTTCCCTGCCCACAGTGAGCTTACAGTCTACAGGATGATGGACACAGAACTCCGGAAAATTATTTTTGTGTGATACTTGAGCCAAGTGTGAGAGATTTAGCAACAGAGATGTAAATTTGGAAATGATAGTAAATGGTTAGCTGGTGCAGCTACTTTTGGTAGTCTGGCATATATCTCTCCATCTTTATTCTTATGTGATAGAGAAAAATGGTAAATTTGATGACTTCTGTTACGAAAAGACTATACCAAGATCTATATATGTTTTTAGATGTCAAAATTTAGCAATTTTGCACTGGACAACAGTGGAAAGTTTGGGAAAAATAACATTAAGAGCTTTTCATTTCTGGTGAGTGACAAGGGCAGAAGCTGAACAGTGTAGAAATAATTTGTGAAGGACACAACTTGAAACATATTATTCTGTCTGACAAAGTTTTGCAAGCCAGTGACAGAAATACCAGGTGGTCTGCTCACCTTTAAGGTATCACTTTCCCTTAACTTTAAACAAGTGATTTTTCAGTTTCTCCTTTGGTCAAAAACTGAGGTCTTTCTTTTTCTCATGTACCACAACCTTATGTTCTTAAATTAAAACTCTGATGACCTATCATTGTTCCAGAAGGACTTCAGAGCCTGGCACAAGAAGTTTTAAATCAATTTTTCATAGTAATATAAAGAGCCCAAGTCTTGAAATATATATATATAGAGATATATAGATAAGTTTGTAGATAGGTAAGTGCAAGACATATGAACAGTCAGTTACTGTCAATAGCAAGCAGGATCAAGAGGTTAATTAGACCTTTATACTATCCAAGCATCCATTTAGTTCTTTTTTATTTTTAACTTAATAATGACAAAATCTAGTGGGGATGAGAGGTTGTATGAAGTGGGGAACAAACATACACAGAACAATCCAATATTTATAGGATTATTATTTTGGAGTCAAATGGGACAGAGGGCAGTGAAATTGCCTTATGATGATCAAAACAGGGAGAAGAGAAAGGAATGAAAAAGTACAAGATTTAGAGTAAAATGAACCAAGGTAAAACATCCCAGTAGAAATCATTTGCCCTTAAACTGGATAATACAGAAGTTCCAGGGTATTTTTATTACTGAGTTTACCTTCAATTCTGTTTTCTGTATGCTGTACTGAGAAGCAGTGTGGCCTAACGGAAAGGACACAGGTCTGGGGGTCAGAGGAACTGGGTTCTAATCCTAACTCTGCCACTTGTCTGCTGTGTGACCTTAGGCAAGTCATTTAAGTTCTCTCTGCCTGTATTATCTCCTATGTAAAATGGGGATTAAGACTATGAGCCCCATGTGGGACAGGGACTGTGTCTAATTCCATTATCTCATATCTATCCCAGCACCTATACAGTGCCTGACACACAGTAAATGCTTAACAAATACCTCAGTTACTATTATTGTTATTGTTATCATCATAATCGTCATTATTATTCCCTTTACAAAACTACTCACAGTAGAATGTTTTTGAGTCCTGGTTTCCTTTCAGATGGGAATGAGAGAAAGAAGCTGTTAGAAGAAGATGCATTTATCCAATTAAGTTTCTCTCTTACATTATAGATTCACCCTATACTGTCACTAGGTGGAAATGCATCTATTCTAATTATTATATTTGAAAAAAAAAAGGTCCAAGGGGAATATGCTTTGTAATCATTCTGTTTCCAATGCTTAGAGAGAGGATGCTGGCCGGATTGAGTTTGACGCTTACCTTTAACATCTTCCATTTGATCTCTTTTCATAAATGGACTTTGCATAGGATTTCTGTTTGTAAGGGAATCACTGTTATCATCATCTTCATCACTTTATTTGTTAGGCAGTTACTGTGTGTCAAGGACTCTTCTAAACACTGGGGTAGATATAAGTTAATCAGAATGGGCACAGTTGCTGTTCCACATGGGGCTCATAGTCTAAATAAAAGGGAGAACAGGTATTGAATGCCTATTTTGCATATGAAGAAATGAGGCACAGAGAAATTAAGTGACTTGCCTAAGGTTACACAGCAGGCAAGTGGCAGAGCCGTGATTAGAACTCTGACTCCCAAGCCCGAACTCTTTCCATTAGGCCATGCTACTTCTCCATAATCTGGGGAGGATTTGCTAAATTGAAAGTACACAATCAAACTAAAATGGAGGTCCAAGCACTGCTCCTTACAGTTTTTATTTTCCCCAGAAACATTCATCCAACTAAAAACATAATGGAGGAAAGTCTTTTTGATCAGAGACAGAAGTGCCAATTTTACAATAAGCAATCATAGATTCAGAAATAACCTGCTGGCATCTTGCTAGACACCCTCTTTTGGCAGAATTAAATAACATTGATTCATTTCTTGGGAAGGTCAGATTTAGATAGATTAGTCTTCAGGCTTTTTCAGATTCTCTAAATAAGTCAAAATTGTCAATCAAAACAGAGGTTTAGAGGGAGACTGAGCACACCTATAATGGCCTAGGCAGCTTCTAATGATATCTTTCCTTCCTAAGGTCATAAAGCCCAGAGGAATTTCCATGTAATGATCTGTGTCATTGTTCAATGTTTGTTGAGTGTCCAGGTTATCCTGCCTTTGGCTTCCCATTGGAGCCAATAAGGCTAAATCAATCAATCAGCACAATTTATTGAACACCTACAGTGTGCAGTGTAATTAACACTGTACTAAGAAAGAAATAACAATAATAATTATGGCATTTGTTAAGTGCTTACTATGTGCCAAGCACTGTACTAAGTGCTAGGGTAGGTACAAGCAAATTGGGTGGGACACAGTCCCTGTCCCACATGGGGCCCACAACCTCAACCCACATTTTACAGATGAGGTAACTGAAGCACAGAAAAGTGAAGCGGCTTGCTCAAGGTCACACAGCAGACAAGTGGCAGAGCAGGATTAGAATCCACAACCTTTGACTCACAGGGCCATGTTCTATCCACTACACTATGCTGCTCTTAAGGAGCTCACAGTCTAGCTTGAAATCTGGCTTACAGTTTAACTGATACTAGCACAAGTCAAGCCTTTTAAGAGGAGTACAAACTTGGCTCACAATTCATCTCTGCCTACTTTGTACAGTCAATGTAGCAAAGCTCTGCCAGGATTGTCTTTGTCCAGAAACGCTCTGGGCATGTTACTCCCCTCCTCAATAATCTCCAGTGGCTACCAATCAACCTATGCATCAGGCAGAAACTCCTTACCCTCGGCTTCAAGGCTCTCCATCACCTCGCCCCCTCCTACCTCACCTCCCTTCTCTCCTTCTACAGCCCAGCCCACACCCTCCACTCCTCTGCCTCTAATCTCCTCACCATGCCTCATTCTCGCCTATCCTGCCCTCGACCCCCGGCCCACATCATCCCCCTGGCCTGGAATGCCCTCCCTCCCCACTTCTGCCAAGCTAGCTCTCTTCTTCCCTTCAAGGCCCTACTGAGAGCTCACCTCCTACAGGAGGCCTTCCCAGACTGAGCCCCCTCATTCCTCTCCCCCTCCTCCCCTTCTCCATCCCCCCGCCTTACCTCCTTCCCTTCCCCACAACACCTGTGTATATATATATGTTTGTATGTATTTATTTATTTTACTTGTACATATTTATTCTACTTATTTTATTTTATTAATATGTTTTGTTTTGTTCTCTGTCTCCCCCTTCTAGACTGTGAGCCCACTGTTGGGTAGGGACCATCTCTATATGTTGCCAACTTGTACTTCCCAAGCACTTAGTACAGTGCTCTGCACACCTTAAGTGCTCAATAAATACGATTGAATGAATGAATGAATGAAAGCTCTAATTAGAGTGTTACTAGTCTGAAAATGTTGACATTATTAATTGTGTTTATTGAGTACTTGCTGTGTGCAAAACACTGTACTAAATGCTTGGGAGAGTATGTTCCTCTCTAACTACTCAGCGTACTGTTAGGGAATAACTTTACATATGGGGAGACTAGGGCTCAATATTATTATTATTATTATTATTGATGCTAGATAAGATTAGACCATGGCTGCTTCATCAAAATGAAATGGAATATTAAGGCTCGCATTTAGGCATTTCAGGAAAATAGCTCCTTTCACATAAGTCACCCTGACTGGGCCGGCATGAGTGAAACTCGTGAATCATGTTGCTGTCCTGGCGTATAATTTAAGGTTGGATCAACTTCCATCCAAATTCACCATGTGGTTCGTTAAGGCCAGTCATGAAGACTGGGCCAAAATCTTCTGCTACTTGGAGCTTCTATCTAAGACAAAATGGTTCCACTGAAAGTCACACAAAAACACTCAGCTTTCAGAAGTCTTTCTCTTATGTGAAGTGAAACCTGGTCAAGCAATCATGTCTTCTGCCTTTTAAAGATGTCTTTCCCTCAGATTCCCTTTACCCCAGCTCATAACCTATGGTGTGACATGTGGGGGTCATTTTTCCTTGATTGTTTGGGTTTGGGATGCCCCCAAAGGAGCTATGGAATCTTGTTATTATTACTGGGCAGGGGACATGTTTAGCAACTCTGCTGTACTCTCCCAAGTGCTTAGTACAGTGTTCTGTACACAGAAAGAGCTCAGTAAATACCATTGATTGATATTCATAGTTAAATGATAAACTGGTAGCTGAGACTCATTTGAGACCAATTCACATTGACTGGAAGCTCATTTACTTAAATTGGTGTCACTGCCAGCAGATATATGCAAAACTATAATAATAATTCTGATACTTGCTTAGCGCTTACTGTGTGCCAGGCACTGCACCCAGCTCTGGGGTAGATACAAGATAATTGGGTTGGTTGGAAAAAGTCCCTGTCCCACATTTGCTCACAGTCTTAGTTCCCATTTCACAGATGAGATAACTGAAGACCAGAGAAGTGAAATAAATTGTCCAAGGTCACACAGCAGACAAATGGCAGAGCTGGGATAAGAACTCAAGTCCTTCTGACTACCAGGCCTATGCTCTGTCCCTAGGCAACACTGCTTCTCAATATCATAGACATTTTTTATTCCTATTTAAGCTGGAATGCTGAATGAATCTATTCTTAAACATAATTTTAATTTTCAAATGTGAGTTTCCTCTAGGTCTATATGCAGGAGGAGAAAGGCAGTGTTTGGAGTTCTTTCACCCCAAGGCAACTGGGCTCTCTGGCCACTCCTTCTCAGTCTCTTTCACGGGCTACTCCTCTGCCTCCCAACCTCTGACCGTGGGTGTCCCTTAAGGCTCAGTTCTGGGTCCCCTTCTATTGTCCATCTATACCCACTCCCTTTGAGAACTCATTCACTGCCATGGCTTCAACTACCACCTCTATGCAGATGATTCCCAAATCTACACTTCCTGCACTTCCCTTTCTCCTCCTCTGTAGTCCCACATTTCTTCCTGCCTTTGACATCTCTATGTGAACATCCTGACAACACCTCAAACTTAACATGTCCAAAGCAGAACTCATTATCGTCCCACCCAAACCCTGTCCTCCCCATGATTTTCCCACTACTGTAGACAGCTTCCCATCTTGCAAGCCTGTAAACTTGGTGTTATCTTTGACTCTTCTCTCTCATTCAACCCACATATTCAATCTATCACTAAATCCTGTCGGTTCAACCTTCACAATATCACTAAAAAATGCCCCCTTTTCTCTCCATCCAAACTATTTCCACGTTAATTCAAGCACTTATCCTATCCCACCTTGATTATACTATCAGTCTCCTTGCTGACCTCCCTGCCTCCTCTCTCTCCCATTCCTTCACTCTGCTGCATGGATCATTTTTCTGAAAAGCATTCAGTCTATGTCTCACCACCTGTTAAGAATCTCCAAGGATTTCCCCTCCATCTCTGCATTAAACAGAATCTCCTTATCATTGGCTTCAAAGCACCCACTCAGCTCAGCCCATGCTTCCTTACCTCATTGATCTTCTACTAGAGCCCAGCCCACCCACTTTGCTCCTCTAGCACCTAACTCACTATGCCCCATCTCATCAACCTTAATAATAATAATAATAATTAATAATAATAATAATGGCATTTATTAAGTGCTTTCAATGTGCAAAGCACTGTTTTAAGTGCTGGGGAGGTTACAAGGTGATCAGGTTGTCCCACAGGGGGCTCACAGTCTTAATCCCCAGTTTACAGATGAGGTAACTGAGGCACAGAGAAGTTAAGTGACTTGCCCAAAGTCACACAGCTGACAATTGGCGGAGCTGTGTTTTTTGCAGTTGACCCCTTTCCCACATCCTCCCGCTTGCCTGGAACTCCCTCCCCCTTCATTTATGCCAGACCACCACTCTCCCCATCTTCAAAGCATTATTAAAGACACATCTTCTCCAAGGGGCCTTCCCTGATTAAGCCCTCTTTTCCCTGCCTCCCTCTCCCTTCTTCATCATCTATGCACTTGGACATGTGACCTTTGGGCATTTGAAATACACCCCAGCCTCAACACCAGAGCACTTATGTAAATATATTTAAATTCCATATTTTAAATTATTTATTTATATTGATGGCTGTCTCCCCTTCTAGAATGTAAGCTCAAAGTGGGCAGGGAATGGATCTAAACTCTGTTGTACTCTCCCAAGCACTTGGTACAGTGCTTTACACACAATAAGCACTCAATACATACCATTGATAATGATGATTGAGGATACTGAGCCCAAGGAATCAGCCTTAGAAAAAAATCTAAGCCTTTAGCTGTAGCCCCAGGTTCAGGAGATTCAGTACAGAGCTGGATAATATCTTCAGTCTCTTAGGCTCTAAGCTGACAAGGAAATTTCTTGCTGAAATTGAAAACTTTCTCTGGGAAGGAGCTTGCTAAACTGAGGACTGTAGCTGAAACAGAAAGATAATAGAAGATCATTGTCCTTTTAAAGAAAAAGAACACAGAAAAGTACCAAATGTAAATATAACAAAGAATTTCAACCCAGGGGGTTTGCTGGCACCTTGTGCTGAACTCAGTCCCCTCTCAAGAGCCCCAGATTTGCATAACTTGGCCGTATTTGTCCACATGCCCCTTTATCTGTTTATTGCTCTTGGGTAATACAATTGAAGCTAACCCACAAATGGGTGGTGAACCCCAAACAAAAGCCAATGTGGATCCCCTGACCCAGAGCATTATGTTAATAAAAAATAAAAGAGGACAGCACAGTCAATCAAAAGAACTGATCCCCAGAGGATTGGCTGGTGGGTCTCCCCTCATCTCTCTCATTCCACCTACATAGTCAATCTGTCACCAAATCCTGTTGATTCTAACTTCACGATATTGCTAAAATCCACCCTTTCCTCTCCATCCAAATGCTAATCCAAGCATTTATCTATCTTTCCTTGTCTACTGCATCAGCCTCTTCACTGATCTCCCTGCCTCCTGTCTCTCCCCATTCCAGTACTTACTTCAGTGTGCTGCCCAGATCATTTCTCTAAATAAAACATTCAGTTCTTGTCTCCCCAGTCCTCAAAAACATCCAATGGTGCATTTATTCATTCAGTCATATTTATTGAGCACTTACTATGTGCAAAGCATTGTACTAATTGTTTGGAAGAGTACAATGCAACAATAAACAGTCACATTTCCTGCCCACAATGAGCTTACAGTTTAGATGGGGGGAGATGGATATCAATACAAATAAATAAAATTACAGATATGTACATAAGTACCACTGGGCTGGGAGGAGGGAAGCGCAAAGGGAGCCAGTAAGGGAGGGAAGAAGGGAGTGGGAGGCTTAGTCTGGGAAGCCCGCTTGGAGGAGATGCACCTTCACATCTGTTGGAATTAAGGAGGGAGGGTTTTCCAGGACAGAGGCAGGATGTGGGCTAGGGCTCAGTGGTGAGACAGGTGAGATTAAGGCAAAATGAGAAGGTTAGCACTAGAGGAGTGAAGTGCATGGGCTGGGCTGTAGAAGAAGAGAAGCAAAGTATAGTAGGAGAGGGCAGTGTGGTGAAGTGCTCCAAAGTCAATGGTGAGGAGTTTTTGTCTGATGCAGAGGTGGATGGGCAACCACTGGATTCCTGTGAGGAGTGGAGTGACATACCCTGTTTTCATAGAAAAATGATCTGGGCAGTAGGATGAAGTATGTACTGAAGTGGGGAAAAACAGGACCACCTCTTCAACAAACAGAAATCCCTTTAAAGCTCTCAATCAGTTTGCTCCTTTCTATCTTATCTCAGTAATTTCCTACTACAACCCAGCCCTCATGCTTTACTTCTCCAAAGCCAACCTATTCACTGCACCTCCATTCCATCCATCTCACCGCCAACCCCTTGCCCACATCCTCCCTCTGGTGTTCACATACAACAGACCACTCTCTCCTTTCCTTCAATGCCTTGTTATAATCACATCTCCGCCAAGAGGCTTTCTTGGACTAAGCCCTTACTTCCTCTACTGCCTCTTCTTTCACTGTGACCCAAAGGTAGTACCACTTGAAATCTGATTTCAATGAAGATACTGTTCAATGGACCAGAATTCAGGTAATACTACTACTACTATTACTATTAATAGTAATAGTATTAATAGAAGACACATGGCTCAGTGGAAAGAGCCCAGGCTTGGGAGTCAGAGGTCATAGGTTCAAATCCCAGCTCTGCCACATGTCTGCTGTGTGATCTTGGGCAAGTCACTTCACTTCTCTGAGCCTCAGTTACCTCATCTGTAAAATGGGGATTAAGATTGTGAGCCCCATGTGGGACAACCTGATCACCTTGTATCCCCCCCCAGCACTTAGAACAGTGCTTTGCACATAGTAAGCACTTAACAAATACCATTATTATTATTATTATTACTAATAATAGTAATAGTTAATAATGATGGCATTTGTTAAGCGCTTACTATGTACCAAGTACTGTTCTAAGTGCTGGGGTAGATACAATGTAATCAGGCTGTCTGACATGGGGCTCACAGTCTTAATCCCCATTTTACAGATGAGGTAACTGAGGCACAGAGAAGCTTAAGTGGCTTGCCCAAGGTCACACAGCAGACAAGTGGCGGAGCCAGACCCGTGCTCTTTCCACTAAGCCATGCTGCTTCTCATAAAAATATACAGGCAGGGCAGGCATCCCATGCTGTGGGCAGAGGTGACCCGCAGCCAGATGCTGTGAGTCTAAGGGCTGTCAGCAGGTGCAGAGTAGCACTCCTTCCTGGAAAGAGTCTTGGAGAGTGAGTACAATCATGCTGTACACTATGTTGTGTGAGAAATTTGGGTGTGCATCTTAATGAGCCCTTAAGGTAACCCAAGCTTATGCTTTGAGTGGGTGAGGTGTGTCCACTAATGACTTGCAATTCATTCATTCATTCACTGAGCACTTACTGTATGCAAAACACTGTACTAAGTGCTTGGGAGAGTATTATATAATGAACTGACCCATTCCCTGCCCACATTGAGCTTATAGTCTAAAGGGATATCAATCTATATCCCAGAATTCTGAATGGCAGTTCAAAACAGTCAGTCATATTTATTGTGTGCTCACTGTGTGCAGAGCACTATACTAAGCTCTTGGGAGAGTACAATGTAAGAGAGTTGGTAGGTACATTCCCCACCTACAGCGAGCTTACAGTACAGAGATGGAGACAGACATTAATATAAATAAATACATTACAGATATATATGTAAGTGTGGTGGGGCTGAGGGAGGGCAGAATTAAGGGTTAAAATAAATTCTTTAAGGAAGTAGATTCTCAGTCCTTTTCATTCATTCAATTGTATTTTTTGAGTGCTTACTGTGTGCCGAGCACTGTACTAAGGGCTTGGAAAGTACAATTCAGCAACAGATAGAGACAATCCCTACCATCTTTCAGCTAGAAACCCACCTCAGGAACAAAGATAACTCCCCAGCACCAGACCGAGAGATCTTGCCTCACAATTGATCAATCAAGGGTATTCATTGAGTGCTCACTGTGTTAGAGAACACTGTACTAAGTGATTCAGAGGGTACATATAGAGTTGGCAGACAGGTTTCTTGCCTTCGAGATGTTCAGAGAGTACCCTCCCCAAAGGCACAGGCCACCTTTCTTCAGAGAGATACAAAGGTCTCCCCCTCAGCCCCGTGTCTCTCTTACTTACATACACACACACATATACACACACACACACACACACACAAACATGCACACACTCACCTCCAGCTTCAGAGGCCCAGGTGGCTGATCCCGCCCCTGCCCCAGAACCAGGCAGCCTTAGACCCCGAGGCAACCAAGGCTGTGGGCCGGGGGTATGACGATGGAGCTTCTCCCCCCTCCTGCTGTCCCTGCATGCCTAACACCTTTGACGCCAGCCATGGCAGCGGCATCAGTCCTGGCCCAAGAACCTGAGGTGGCCAGGGATGCGCGGATCAGGGATGGGCGGGTGGGAGGGAAGAGAATGATGGCACAAGGGTGATTAAAAAAAAAAAAAAAGATGGTCCAACTAGATGATCCAAAGTAGATTTTCTTGTACAAACTTCCTGCCCACACACATGGACATGAGCAAGTCTAATAGGCTGCAAGTAAAATCCACCCCAATTATCCACTTGTGGCACTTTTAGACTTATCTAACTGATTTTCCATTGGCTCCAGTTTTCAAAGCTTCATTCTCTTAGAAGTCTAGCAAGTGAGCTAAATCTAAACTAAAAATAAAAGGTTTTTCTGAATACTTTGCTTTCTTTCAGCCACCCAAGCCCGTTGGAAGATTTGCGAAGAAAAAACCAGTGCTTTTGAATTTCCCTTTAGCAAAATGAACCATCACTGTAATTCAAGTTGTCACATGGTTGATTCACACACAAAACACAGCTGGGACTTGTGCTTGGTAGCCACTGTGGGGGCCAATTCTTGCTGTTGGCCAGTGGGCCTTTGAGCAGTTATTAATGGATTTAGGAAGAGAAACTTTAAGAGAGTCACACAGCTATGCACAGTTATTTGTGTGGTGGGGAGGGATCGAACAGATTAAATCAGAGGACTGTGGCAGTGAGTGAGTCAGATTTGGGGAAGCCAAATCTCAGGAAATAATGATAACCCCCAACTTGAAAATTGAGATCATGCTGTCTTTAGAAACCACTCTAAGTAGAAGACTATGCAAAAGGGTTGCCAGGCACAATTCAGTTGGTTATAGCTATTTGGGTTAAAATCTTTTCTAATGGAAAATATAATTATTAGCCCAAATTTCCTTTGTGGGTACTAGATTTAAATAACAGTTTTACTTAATGTTTGCACAGATCTTTGTATTTTTAGAGCCCATTTTACCTACATAGGAGTCTTTACAGCACATTATAGTATTTGTCTCCATCTTCATGATTCGGTCATAACATTCTGAAAAAAGTGAGTTTCCCAGGTCTTGGGGAGAGTTAGATTTGGCTTTAAAGCACTCAAACGCCTAGTCCTCCCTTATCTTACCTCCCTGATTTCCTAATACAACCCAGTCCATACACTATGCTCCTCCAGTGCCAACCTACTCATGGTACCTTGTTTTCATCTACCTCCCCACAAACTGTTTGCCCATATTTTACCTCTGACCTGGAAAGCCCTCCCTCTTCATACCTTACAGATGATCACTCTCCAACTTACAAAGCCTTACTGAAGGCAAATCTCCTCCAAGAACCTTCCCTAAGTCCTCATTTTCTGTTTTCCCACTCCCTGCTGCATCTTTTTGCACTTGGATTTTGACCATTTATTCACCTCAGCCTCAGCCCCACAGCACTTACATACTATCCATAATTTATTCATATTGCCTATCTCCCCTTCCAGACTATAAGATCACTGTGGACAGGGAATGTTCCTACCAACTCTGTTGTACTCTCCCAAGTGCTTAATACAGTGTTCTGCACACAGTAAGCACTCAATAAATATGACTGATTGGCTGACTGAACAAACTGGATTGAGAATTGAAGAGAGAGAAATTCCAGTTTCTGATTTCTAATTTTTATGCTTGGTTCCTTATTTGAGATGAAGTAGGCAGATTGTCATTTGTGACACAAAATGTTCTGAAGCATCAAAGAACATTATTCTGAGAGTCATGAACTGGAGGACATTACCTGATCCACCGCCTTCTCTCTAGATGGGTCAACAATTAGATACTCTGAGGTTTTTTCACTCCCACTTATGGAAGTTTAACTTCTATCTTGTTCAGTCCTCGGAGCATATGGAGGACAACAATTTGGTGTTCTTGTTATAATAACCCTTCAATCAGGAAACATGTCAACCAACTCTGGTATTATACTATCCCAAATGCTTAGTAAAGTGCTAAGGACACAGAAAGCACTCAGTGAATACTTGATTAATTTGAAGAGTTATCAAGTTGTTCCTTAATGTCTCCTTTCCAGATTAAATAACTTCTACTCCTGCAACCTTTCCTCATTATGACCTAGGCAGATGGTTGCCAGGATAACTGACACAGAGGTCATTGCTATAGCCTTTGCTGCCCAAATTAGCCAGCTATTTTCAGGACTCCTCCTGAGAGTGCCCACTACATGAGACACTATATGGGATTCCTTTGTCAGAAACCTTCATCATGGAAGCATGGTCTCAGGAGGCATTTACCTACTTCTGGCTTTTTCACCCCTTTTAATCATTATGGTACTTGTTAATTATTCATTCATTCATTCAATAGGTTTTATTAAAAAAGCACTTACTGTGTGCAGAGCATTATGCTAAATGCTTGGGAAAGTACAATACAGCAATAAAGAGTGACAGTTCCTGCCCACAATGAGCTCACAGTCTAGATGGGGGAAGACAGACATCAGTACAAATAAACAGACATCGATGTAAATAAGTAAAACTACAGATAAATACATAAGTGTTGTGGGGCTGGGTGGAGAGCAAAGGGAGCAAATCAGGGTGATGCAGAGATGGGAGATGAGGAAAAGTGGAACTTAGTCAGGGAAGGGCTCTTGGGGAAGGAAGCACTTACCATGTGCCAAGCACTGTTCTAAGTTCTGGAGTAGATATGAGTTAATTAGGTTGGACACACTCCTGACCCACATGGGGCTCATAGTCTTAATCCCCATTTTACAGATGAAGTAGCTGAGGCCCAGAGAAGTTAAGTGACTTGCCCGAGGTCACACAGCAGACATATGATGGAGGCAGGATTAGAACTCAGATCCTTCTCCCAGGTCCACGCCCTATCCAATAGGCCATGCTGCTTCTCAACCTTTCTACCCAGCACTTCAGAGGTGTGAGCAATGTCCAGCAGAGTGAAATTAATTTCTGTCCCTCAGTAGTCATTATTTCCTAGAGCTAAATTTTTCCTATTTCTATTAAGGAATCTCAATATTGTGTGTTACTTCATCTATGTGTAGTTTTAAAAATACTTATATTCAATTTGAAGTCCATTCTTCTTCTGTGTTTTTGCCTAGTCATACTTTCACCATCCTGTCTCCAAGTACCATTTGCGTAGTCACACTCTGACCACCCCGTCTACATGTACCATTTGATTTTTTTGTGTGTGTGACCTCAAATTGGTCTCTGTTAAAATTTCATCCTGCTTTCGGTGAACCACTTGTCTGATTTATGAAGGTCACTTTAACTTCTCATCTTCCAAGAATTTAGAAAGACCACCCAATTTAGTGCCTCCTGAAAATTTCAACTGTACACTGGGTTTGCATTATTGATAAAAATATTAAATAAAACAGCTAAAGGGCTAACCCTTGTTGACCACGATTCATAAAAAGATCTTGAAAGTGACTTTCCAATGCACCCACAAAATAGCAAGATTCCAAAGACCATTTCTTCCTAGCTTCATGATAAGACTGTGGTGGGGGTGGGAATAGAACAAACTTACTGTCATCCAGACCAATTGCATGTATTTTTTTCTCTTTGGTCTTTATGACACATCACTCTATTACACATGGAATGAAACTGGTCAGGCACAATGTACTCTTCACGAAGCTATGTGGACTGGTACCTATAATTTCTTCTTTAAGGCTGGGTAAGGAATAAGATGACTTGCCTATAATTACCAGGATTATACTGTCACCAATTTTTAGAAATTGATTTATGAAATGCTGCCACAGGAGGTCGATGAATGCCTTCAAAACATGTCTTTATTCCTTAACCTTCTGGGGAGGAATCAATCAATCAGGGATATTGAATGCATACTGTGTGTAGAGCACTGTACTAAGCCCTTCAGAGAGTACAATATAATGGAGTTGGTAGACACAATTTCTACCCACCAGGAGCTTACAGCTTCTCCTCCAAGAAGCCTTCCCTGACTATGCCCTCCTCTCCTCTTCCACTCCCTTCTGCGCCATTCTTACTTGCTCCTTCTTTTATCCTCCCTTCCATCCCAACGGCACATATGTATATATCTGTTATTTATTTATTTATCTATTAATTTATATTAATTTCTCTCTCCCCCTCTGGACTGTGAGCTTGTTGTGGGCAGAAATGTGTCTGTTTGTTGTTATATTGTACTCTCCCAAGTGCTTAGTACAGTGCTTGGCACAGAGTAAGTGCTCAATAAATATGATTGAATGAATGACTAGAGGAGGACCATATACTCTATTAACTGATTGTTGTTACAGTAGGAGTACAGTGATCCACATGTAATAGATGCTCATTAAATACTGATGATAATGATCAATCAATCAGTGGTGTTTATTGAGTACTTACTATGTGCAAAGAACTGTGCTAAACCCTTGGGAGAGTAAAATATAATAGAGATGGTAGGCATGATTCCTGCTCATGAGGAGCTTACAGCCTAGAGGGGGAGACAGACTTTTATGTAAATAAAAAAATTACATATATGTACATAGGTGTTGTGGGGTGAATATCAAGTGTTCCAAGGGTACAGATCCTGTCTGTCTTTCCTCTAGACTGTAAGCTCCTTGTGGACAGGGATCATGTCTATCAATTCCATTTATTTTCCTAAGGGCTTATTAGTTCAGGGTTTGGCACACAGTTAGTACTCAATTTAATATTATTTATTGATTGATGAGGATGGTATTTATTAAGCCCCTATGTGCCAAGAACTCTGTAAAGCATTAGGGTAGATACAAGAAAATCAGACCCAAAAATTCCTCTCACATCCAGAGCTCACAGCATAAGAAGGTGGGAGAGGAGGTACTTTATCCTTATTAATCACTACTCCCACTGAAGCTGCTGGAACTAACATTCTATATAAGGAGTGGCTTCATGACTGTGAGACCACTGTTGGGTAGAGACCGTCTCTATATGTTGCCAACTTGTACTTCCCAAGCACTTAGTACAGTGCTCTGCACACAGTAAGTGCTCAATAAATATGATTGATTGATTGATTGATTCATAGACAGCTGCCTCTGTGAAGGACACAGAGGGCCTTAGAGAAATGGCCTTACTAAACAGCTTTAGGATTTGGGCAAATGTGGTGGTCTTATCAGGCCACCAGATTTCAAAAGCTGCCAAATTGTTGTGAAGCTTAGATAAGAGGCCAGCATACCTGCCACAGCATAGTGGATAGAACACGGGCCTGGAAGTCAAAGGTCATGTGTTCCCTGCTCTGCCACTTGTCTGCTGTGTGACCTTGGACAAGTTATGTCATTTCTCTGGGCCTCAATTACTTCATCTGGAAAATGGGGATTAAGAATGTGAGCTCTATTTGGGACAACCTGACTACCTTGTACCTATCCCTGTGCTTAGAACAGTGCTTAGCACATAGTAAGTGCTTAATAAATACCACAGTTATTATCATCAAGCACTTAGTACAGTGCTCTGCACACAGTATGCACTCAATAAATACAACTGAATGAATGCCAGCCACTTGCCTAGTCTGCCCTAGGATTGGCTCAGAAGGAGGGAATGGATGTAAGGATCCCATTGTCCACTGCCTCCAGAGTGACCCTACGCAAGCCTGGATTTCACCATTCAGACTGGGGTGACTTCAAAGAGCAGAATCTTCACTTCGGGCAGTTCCTTTCTTTAAACCATCCCCTTCCTAAACCGAGTCTTAGACAGGATTGGATCCTGGAAACAATGTCTTCGGGAACTGATTCGGTAAGGGGGCATTTCAGGGAGCAATATCACCGGTGAGACCGATGGTTCTGCCCCGGAGGACCTCCTCTCCCAACCATGCTTGCAAAAATGCAGATTTGTCAGGAATGTAAAGGCTGTTCCCTTTCAGCATATGAACTCACTGGTCAATCCAGGGTATCTGAGAAACCAGAAAGTCAAGCAGCGAGAGAATGAAGTAGTACTTGTATGATGCATCCTCCAGAGGGTGCTATGACTTCTATTTTTAGGTGTTCACCTGTCATTTTGTCTTCAACCCACACTGCTACTTATGACCCCTTTGACTTACCCTGTAATCTATTTGGGGACTTATGTCAGCCTTCCCAGTTGTCTGTATCTAGAATGGATGCTGATAGGCTCACTCCCCTGGGAACGGCTAGTCTCCCACGCAGCTTCAACTCCTAACTTCACTGCCAGTATCTGAATAATACTGCGAGATAATCCTGCCTACTTTCAATTTCATACCTTGTCACAACATCTCTAATCAAATGCAAACAGCTGGGATCTGACAGAAGTTGCTTAATTCTATCACTGAGACTATTCATGAATTTTAAAAATACAGTTCTTTCATGTTGGAGCCGTCATGCAGATGGTGGGATAGCCAAGGGAGCACTCAGAAAAGGATGATGCATTCTTTGTTTATTACACTGGAAACAACACACAGATTTAGAATCTATGCTGGCATTTCATTTGGGCAACTAGGTTTTGGAAATACCAGTGGGGAATTAAGAAAATTTCAGATCCTTGTCAGAAGAGTGCAACCCAAATAAAGCATCAGAAAAGGGCAGTAGGCACACTTTCCTCTGAGTACTAGAACAGATAGATGGATTTGTGAGGATTTATGATCTTTCACCCTGAGGGAGCAATTTAATCCTTTGGAATTTTATTTTGCAAATAGCTAATCCACAGAAATATTCCTTAATTTGTGGGATGCTGCTTATTTTCTCCCATTTTTTCATGTCAATAAATTGTAAGTGATAATTTGTTTATCACAGAGAAAGTTTCAACTAACTTCCTCTACAGTTACACAAAAAGAGAAATGAAGCAACTGGAAATGGAAAGGGGAAAATGGTAAATAATGTATGAGATTATACTGAAAAGAAACCAAAATTTTCTCTCTCTTTATCTCTGTCTCCATTTCTGGTCTGTCTCTGTCTCTGTCTCTGTCTCTGTGTCTGTCTCTCTGTCTCTCTCTCTCTCTCTCTCTCTCTCTCTCTCTCTCTCTCTCTCCTTTTCTATCTTGTCATATCGTATTGGCCTGAAAACAAGCTTACGTGAATTTGATGGCTCCCTAAACTCCTTCTTTCTCCCACCTTTCTAAAATTTCAATTGCCAAAGAAAATTTGAAAAATGTTCCCCCCCACACACACCCCCTCTGTGGAGATGCCTGAAAAATGAATAATGCATTTATTTTGCATTTGCAACAACTTTTACTACTTTACCAGTTATGGGAATAATTTAAGAAATCGATATCAAAAAGCCTCTAGTAACACAACTCATTGTAGATTAACTTCATTGATTCACATAGCTTTCCAGCTAATATTTCTATGGTTTTATACAGTTCTGATACTAAAATAGTTTTAACAACTTCAAGAATCAAGATTTCCCTCAAACTTCTAATATTGTTTCTCTGAAATACCTTGAGTTAGATTTTGATCCATTTTAAATAATAAAACAAATGCAGGTCTTGGTAAATTTAAGAACTATATGTAAGACAAATTAGCATAAAAAGGGAATTGAAATATGATACTGACAATGGAACAATTTCCAAGGAAAAATAGGGATGAAAATCAATAATTTTTTGCTTTCAATAAAAAAATGATGGTACATGCTGAATCTCTCCTCATATTTTGTGGTATCATTTTCCCTCATATTCAAGCATCTCTTCTTCTGCTCTGGTATTTCATATTTGTCCAAATCTAGATGCTAGTTCATATTCATAATTCCATTCATTTTAAGTTTCAATCCTCAGATAAAATGTTGAAATGACTACTTCAGCCCCTTTTTGCTGGCCTTAGCTCTCTAGTTTCCATGCACTGCAGCTAAATCAATTTTCATCCCCACTGCTTTAACCATGTCTTTCCATTACTCTCAGACACACCTCTCTACGTTACTATTCATTATTCTGGCGGCTCTCCATCACCCTACAGATCAAATTTCTGGCCACTGCCTTTAATGCTCTCCATTAGTTACTTTGTGCTATCATTAACTGCAATGGACTAAACTGCATCCTCCATTTCATGTGCCTGTGTCCATACCTTTCCTCCCCCTGCCTCCAAATTCCAAGCACTTACATGGAAAACCAAACAATCAGGTCTATAGAAGTCCATGCCCCACAAGGCCAAAATTTCCTGCATGACATTTCCTGTATTTCCACTCTGTATCTCCTCAATGATCTCCCAGACTCTAGCCTCTCCCCACTCCAATATTTTCTATGTGATGTTGCATGGATCAGCTTCCTGTAATATCATGCAGCCCATCTATCTCTTCTCCTCATCACTGAATAAGTTGTATTTATTGAGCACTTACTGTGTGCAGAGCACTGTATTGAGCACTTTGGAGTGTATAATACAATATTATAACAGAAACGTTCCCTGCCCATAAACATATTTTCATGTTTCTCCCCACTGATGGAGTTTTAGCTGCTTATGGGCAGGAAACAGGTCACTTCATTCTTCTGTCTTTCTCAAGGGCTTAGTAGTGTGCACTCCACCCAGCAGTCATTCAGCAAATCCTACTAATCAATCAATCATTGGTATGTACTGAGCACTTACTGTGTTCAGAGCATGGTCCTAAGTTCTTAGGAGAGTAACAGTAACTGCATTTGTTTAAGTACTTACTATGTACCAGGAACTGTACTAAGTGCTTGGGGAAAATGTAAACAAATAGGGTTGGGCACAGTCCTTGTCCCACATCAGGCTCACAGTCTTAATCCCCATTTTACAGATGAGGTAACTGAGACACAGAGAAGTGAAGTGACTTGCCCAAGATCACGCAGCAGACAAGTGGCAGACGATAGTTTCTGTTTGATGTGAAAGTAGATGGGCAACTCCCTTCTCTCCTTCTACAGCCCAGCCCGCACCCTCCGCTCCTCTGCTGGTAACCTCCTCACTGCAAGGAACCGGAAAGGAGGTGCTTGAGGCACAAGAGCCCTCTGCCACTAACCTCCTCACTGTACCTCGTTCTCACCTGCCCCACCGTCGAACCCCGGCCCACGTCCTTCTCCTGGCCTGGAATGCCCTCCCTTCACACATCCGCCAAGCTAGCTCTCTTTCTCCCTTCAAAGCCCTACTGAGAGCTCACCTCCTCCAGGAGGCCTTCCCAGACTGAGCCCACTTTTTCCTCTCCTCCTCCACACCCCCCCGCCCTACCTCCTTCCCCTCCCCATAGCACTTGTATTTGCACAGATTTATTACTCTATTTAACTTGTACATATTTACTAGTCCATTTTGTTAATGATGTGCATATAGTTTTAATTCTATTTGTTCTGAAGATATTGACACCTGTCTACATGTTTTGTTTTGTTGTCTGTCTCCCCTTTGTAGACTGTGAGCCCATTGTTGGGTAGGGACTGTCTCTATATGTTGCCGACTTGTACTTCCCAAGTGCTTAGTACAGTACTCTGCACACAGTAAGCACTCAATAAATACGATTGAATGAATGAATGAATGAGTGGGCTGAACGTTTTTTTAAAAAATAATCCAGAGTGGAATATGGACTGGAGGGGGAGACATAGGAGGGAGGGAGGTCAGTGGTGAGGTAGAGGTAGGAGTCGAGGTGGGATAGATAAGTACTTAGATCAGCAGTGTAACAGTTTGGATGGAGAGGAAAGTGTGGATTTTAGTGACACTGAGAAGGAAGAACAATGGCTAAACATCATTTCCAGATTCTGATCTCACTGTGGGCAGGGACTGTCTCTATTTGTTGCTTAATTATACTTCCCAAGCACTTAGTATAGTGTTTTGTACACAGTAAGCACTCAATAAATACAACTGAATGAATTGTTAGTGTAACACATATAAAGTCATGTGCATCTGGGATCCAACATCTTCAACATCTTCAAGTGACTTGCCCAAGTCCAGATAGTGGCCAAGGGGGAGACCTGGATTGGAACCCAGGTCTTCTAACTTCCAGTCCTGTGAGCTTTCCACCAGTACATGCAGTTTCTCCATATATTGATTGAATGACTGCCATTCTTACCTTCCATTTTCCTGAATAGAGACAAGGGTTCCACTTCAGGCATCTATCTGGTGACTTCATACAAGATTTCACAACTGGCTTTTTTTTTTTGTTGGAAAACTCAATTTCTGTCAATTCCTTCGAAGCCTTGTGTAAGCCTTGAAAATGTGAATGTACACTGAAGCTTTTTTAATGGTATTTGTTATGCACTTGCTATGTGTCAAACACTGTACTAAGCCCTGGGGTAGATACAAGCTAATCAGGTTAGATGCAGTCCATGTCTCACATGAGGCTCACAGTCTTAATCCCCATTTTACAGATGAGGTACCTGAAGCACAGAGAACTTAAGTAACTTGCCCAAGGTCACAAAACAGACAAAGACTTTTCCACATTTGAATACATGGAGGTTGAATCTCTATGCAAACATGAAAGTTTGATTTTCTCTTAGTTCATAAGTCCCAAAGAGAAATCTATGTGCTGTCTGGTTCTGGGGTAGAAAGGAAGAAAGAGGAGTTTATTATTTCAAATGTTTTTAATCTTTCCATTCTTTCTTTTCTTGAACTACAATTCTCTGTTTCAATTTTAAGGGTCTCTCTGGAGAAATCAATCAGCTTGGTCTTCAAATAAAAGAGTTGGGAGGCTAAATGATAATGATATGACATTATGTTTATTAAGTGTTCACTACATGAGAAGCACTGTGCTAAGCCCTGGGGTAGAAGAAATCAATCAATCAATCAATCAAACACTGCATGCTAAATTACCTCTCATGGAAAGACCCTGCCATGGAGTAGAATCAATAAATCAATCAATAGTATTTATTGAACACTTATTGTATGCAAAGCACTGTACTAAGTGCTTGGGAGAGTGCAATATAACAGAGTTGGTAGACATGATCCCTGCCCACAAAGAAAGGAAGGATTCAGAATCCAAAATTACAACAAGCTAGCCAGTGTCCCTGCTTAACAGGTAGTGCTAGCAGTTTCTTTATCTCCATTTACAGATGTGGAAACTGAGGCCCAGAGAGGCTAAGAATCTTCCCAGATCATCCAGGGGGCCAATTTTAGAACTGAGTCTAGACTCTGGTTTTCCTGACTCCCAGTCTCCCTGGGTTTCCAAGGATGAGATTTCAAATGGTACTGGAATTGGTGTTAAATGTCCACTTAGCAGGGCATAAGGGACTCAGATACTTTGTAAAGATGTTTTAGTATGACAGACCAGGCTGTTCAAGCTTAGAGACTAATATGCAATGCCAGGAAATAGGGAATGGTCTGGTTCCATTATCAAATAGCCACAGCATGGCCTAGTGGAAAGAGCACAGGCCTGGAAATTGGGATTTGGATTTGAAAATCTCTGTCAAATTCTTGATGTGTGACCTTGAGCAAGTCACTGAACATCTCTGTGCCTCAATTTCCTTATCTGTAAAATGGGAACTTAATACCCATTCTCTCTCCTTCTTAGTGAGTCCTAGGTGGGACCGTGATTATGTTCAACATGATAAACCTGTATCTATCCCAGTGCTTAGTACAGTGCTTGACATATAGTAAGTGCTTGTACAGTGCTCTGGACACAGTAAGCACTCAGTAAATATGATTGAATGAATGAATGAAATACCATAATTATTATTCATGCAATCATATTTTTTGAGCACTTACTGTGTGCATAGCACTGTACTAAGCTCTTGGAAAGTAGGACTCCAGTTCAACTATGACATTCTTTATAATCAATCAATCATTGTTTGGAGAAGCAGCATGGCCTAGTAGAAGGAGCACAGGCCTGGGAGCTGGAAGACCTGGCTTCTAATTCTGACTATGTCACTTGACTGCAAGGTGACCTTGGGCAAGACATTGAACTTCTCTGGGCTTCAGTTACCTCATCTGTAAAATGGGGATTAAAAAAAATGATGGCATTTGTTAAGCACTAACTATGGAGCAAACACTGTTCTAAACACTGGGGTAGAAACAAGGTAATCAGGTTGTCCCAGTGGGGTTCACAGCCTTAATCCCCATTTTACAGTTGAAGTAACTGAGGCATAAAAGTTAAGTGACTTGGCCAAAATCACATAACTGACAAGTGGCAGAGAGGGGATTAGAACCCATGACCTCTGACTCCCAAGCCCGTGGTCTTTCCACTAAGCCATGCTGCTTCTCACATGTCTCAGGCAGATTAAGACTGTGAGCCCTATGTGGGAGAGGGACTGTGTCATGTATCTACCCCCGTGTTTAGTACAGTGCCTAGCACATTGTAAGGGCTTACAAAATATCATAAAAATTGTATTTATTGAATGCTTACTGTGTGCAGAAAACTGTATTAACCACCTGGAAAGGTACAATATAGCAGAGTTGGTGGAAACAATTTCTTCCCTCAAGGAATTTACAGTCAAGTTCGGGAGATGGACATTAAAATATGTTATGGATAGGGGAAATAGGAGAATATAAGGATATTTACAAAAGTGCTGTAGGGCTGGGGTGAGTATCAAGGTGCTTAGGGCAGTTAAAGTAAGTAAAGACTTTTTAACCACATCATACTTAGGTGTGCTAGGTCTAAACTAGAAATCACTACTCAGAATAGAATTTATATAAAGTGAAATTTAGGTTTCCACAGTGTTTAACTTGAAACGTAATAGCCCTAGAACAGTGGATTTTTATGTGATTTTCAATGTTTCCCTCTCAAGACTGTAACCTCGTTAAGGGCAAGGAATGTGTCTGCTAATTTTGTTGTATTGTACTCTCCTAAGAGCTTAGTACAGTGCTCTGCATGTAGTAAGCACTCAATAATACACTGATTGATGCATCTCTGAAATATGACTGAAGCAAGAGCAGGACAAACAGGTTTCACCTTTTGCAGTGCATATTTTTTTCTAATGAGGGAAAGGTGAAAGGCAGAGAAGATATGCCCTGATCATGCCAAAGGCCCAGTGACCAATGGGGAGCTAGGTCCAAACTTTCAGACCTAATGGAAAATGCCTTGACTGTGAACAGTGTTTAGCTGATCCAGGAAAACTGCTACAAATTATGAGTTGCAAATTCCCATTTCAAAGCTGTATCCATCTACACTGCTAAGAAACATGGCATTTTCTAACGAATGCCTGAGTTGAACCTTGCAGTATCAGCCACTGATTTTGTTGTGTTAAGGAGCTTATTAAGGAGCTACTTATCGTTACTACCATTAAACACCTACTTAACATTATCACTAAAGATAAATTCCTGCTGGCTTTAACTCCAACATCAAAAGAACTTTTGATCCATTTTAGGGAACAAACCCAAAATGTACAATTCCCTCTATTTAAACATAACCCTTGACAGAAGCAGCGTGGCCTAGTAGAAAGAGCACAGGCATGGGAGTCAGAGGAGCAGGGTTCTAATACCAAATCTGCCACTTGTCTGCTGTGTGGCATTGGGCAAGTCACTAAACTTCTCTGTGTGTCAGTGACCTCATCTGTAAAAATGGAGATTAAACCCTACTCCCTCCTACTAGACTGAGCCCAAAGCAAAAAAAGAGACTGTGTCCAACCTGATTATCCTGTATCTCCCTAATCACTTGTAGTACAGTGCTAAGAACATAATAAGTGCTTAATAAATACCATTAAAAATTAGCATGGGCTAGGCACACAATAAGTGCTCAATAAACATCATTGATTGATTGAAACGAGTAATCTTTTTCCAAATACCAGCAATAGACTGGCTAGTCTGGTATGGTTTTGGATTCTGAATCCTTCTTTTTATGTATTTCTGCTACAGAGCAGGATCTTTCCAGGAGAGGTGATAGAGCAATGCCATTTTGCAATGTATTTCCAATATTATGAGAAACAATTTCATTAAAGCCTTCTGGATAGAGAAGTGCCAAACAAGGTTTATGAAGAGAAAATCATTGCAGTATATTTCTTGCACTGTTTAGAAGTTGATAAAAGGGATGGTTATTGAAATCTCCATCTGGAATGCAGAACAAGCTAAGATGCATGGGTGACTAGGGTGGAATAGCAAGGATGAAGAGATACAAGTCTGTGCGAAAAAACACTAAATCACTGTTCTGTGCATCTCCCTGAAGCGGGAATGTGGATCCGCCTGTACCACAGCATGTGTGTATGTGTGTAACTTTTCTTCGTACTTGAAGGTGACACCACTGACAGTGAAATTCATTTATTTTTTTGTTAAACGCTTACTAATGCGCCGAGCACTGTTCTAAGCGCTAGATATACGTGTATTATGCTGGGCACGGTTCCTGTCCCTCATGGGGATCACAGTCTCCAAGCCATGTGTGGCTAAAAAGGCCAATGTGGACACACTGTGGACATGCACAAGTGAAAGTTTTGTTGTGCTATTATGTGGGATGTTTGCAGTGCCTGACTCTGTTTTTGCTTTTACCTCCTTGGGTCTCAAACCATTCAGATCTTATGAAACCTCTGCTCAAAAGAGTCACTCCTTTCTTGATTGCTCTGGGCCATGTGAACTACCTGAAACAATTGACTCACACTTTTAGCTGGCATGCAATATTGTCTGAGCCTTTACTCTTCCTAAGAAAGTTTCCTCTGCCCTCGTTTCTTTGATTTCTTAATTTCAGCCCACTATAGAGCAGCTGTTCAGATCTCCTGTTATCCATTTTCTCTTTTTTTTCTTTTAATGGCATTTGTTAAGCACTCATTATCTGCCAGGCACTGTACTAAACACTGGGGTTGACACAAGATAATCGGGTTTGACAAAGTCCCTGCCCCACATGGGGCTCACCATCTTAATACCCATTTTATAAATGAGGTAACCAAGGCACAGATAAGTGACTTGCTCAAGGTCACACAACAGGCAAGTGTCATAGCCTGGATTAGACCCAGATCCTCTGACGCTCAGGCCTGTAGTTTTTACACTAGGCCACACTGTTTCTCTTCACCAGTCCCATCCAACACAATTGGGCTAGAGTGTGCATAGCTCGATTCTAGCACCATTTTAAGAGATGGCCCTCCTCAAGATAAGGAGGCAACCTAAAAAACAGAGTAAGGACACTTCAGTGATCTCTGGTACACACTATATAGGAGGAGAACTCTAAAAGGAATATTAATAGATGTGCTATTTAGGTGCTTGCTGTGTGCCAAGCACCGGGTTGGAATCAACAGAATCAAGTAGGACACAATCCCTATCCCATATGGGGCTCATAACCTGGGAGGACAAATGGGGAAACTAAGGTGCAGAGAAGTTTAGGGACTTTCCCAAGATCTTATGGCAGGAGAAACCAAGATTAGAACACAAGTCTCCTGAAACCCAGCCCAATGATCTTTCCATCTAGCCACACTGCTTCTCAAGAACAGTTTGATCAATTTGTCTGCCAACAGGTAGGGGCATGGCTTTCTCCCTAACTCTTAATACCTCAGTGAGGCTCAGCATGACCTAGTGCAGAGAGCATGGGCCTGGGAGTCAGAAGGACCTGGGTTCTAATCCCAGCTCCACCACATGCCTGCTGTGTGACCTTGGGCAAGTCACTCCTTACCACTGGTTTTAAAGCAGTCAATCGCTTTGCCCCCTCCTACCTCACCTCAATAATCAATCAATCAATCAATCGTATTTATTGAGCGCTTACTATGTGCAGAGCACTGTACTAAGTGCTTGGGAAGTACAAATTGGCAACACATAGAGACAGTCCCTACCCAACAGTGGGCTCACAGTCTAAAAGGGGGAGACAGAGAACAGAACCAAACATACCAACAAAATAAAATAAATAGGAAAGAAATGTACAAGTAAAATAAATAAATAAATAAATAAATAAATAGAGTAATAAATATGTACAACCATATATACGTATATACAGGTGCTGTGGGGAAGGGAAGGAGGTAAGACGGGGGGATGGAGAGGGGGACGAGGGGGAGAGGAAGGAAGGGGCTCAGTCTGGGAAGGCCTCCTGGAGGAGGTGAGCTCTCAGCAGGGCCTTGAAGGGAGGAAGAGAGCTAGCTTGGCGGAGGGGCAGAGGGAGGGCATTCCAGGCCCGGGGGATGACGTGGACTGGGGGTCGACGGCGGGACAGGCGAGAACGAGGTACAGTGAGGAGATTAGCGGTGGAGGAGCGGAGGTTGCGGGCTGGGCTGTAGAAGGAGAGAAGGGAGGTGAGGTAGGAGGGGGCGAGGTGATGGAGAGCCTTGAAGCCCAGGGTGAGGAGTTTCTGCCTGATGCACAGATTGATTGGTAGCCACTGGAGATTTTTGAGGAGGGGAGTAATATGCCCAGAGCGTTTCTGGACAAAGATAATCCGGGCAGCAGCATGAAGTATGGATTGAAGTGGAGAGAGACACGAGGATGGGAGATCAGAGAGAAGGCTGGTGCAGTAGTCCAGACAGGATAGGATGAGAGCTTGAATGAGCAGGGTAGCAGTTTGGATGGAGAGGAAAGGGCGGATCTTGGCAATGTTGCGGAGCTGAGACCGGCAGGTTTTGGTGACGGCTTGGATGTGAGGGGTGAATGAGAGAGCGGAGTCGAGGATGACACCAAGGTTGCGGGCTTGTGAGACGGGAAGGATGGTAGTGCCGTCAACAGAGATGGGAAAGTCAGGGAGAGGACAAGGTTTGGGAGGGAAGACAAGGAGTTCAGTCTTCAACATGTTGAGCTTTAGGTGGCGGGCGGACATCCAGATGGAGATGTCCTGAAGGTAGGAGGAGATGCGAGCCTGGAGGGAGGGGGAGAGAGCAGGGGCAGAGATGTAGATCTGGGTGTCATCAGCGTAGAGATGATAGTTGAAGCCGTGGGAGCGAATGAGGTCACCAAGGGAGTGAGTGTAGATTGAGAACAGAAGGGGACCAAGCACTGAACCTTGGGGAACCCCCACAGTAAGAGGATGGGAGGGGGAGGAGGAGCCTGCAAAAGAGACTGAGAAAGAACAACCGGAGAGATAAGAGGAGAACCAGGAGAGGACGGAGTCTGTGAAGCCAAGGTCAGATAGCGTGTTGAGGAGAAGGGGGTGGTCCACAGTGTCAAAGGCAGCTGAGAGGTCGAGGAGGATTAGGACAGAATATGAGCCGTTGGATTTGGCAAGCAGGAGGTCATTGGTGACCTTTGAGAGGGCAGTTTCCGTGGAATGAAGGGGACGGAAGCCAGACTGGAGGGGGTCGAGGAGAGAGTTGTTGTTGAGGAATTCTAGGCAGCGCGTGTAGACAACTCGTTCAAGGAGTTTGGAAAGGAATGGTAGGAGGGATATGGGACGATAACTAGAAGGTGAGGTGGGGTCAAGAGAGGGTTTTTTTTAGGATGGGAGAGACGTGGGCATGTTTGAAGGCAGAGGGGAAGGAACCAGTGGAGAGTGAGCGGTTGAAGATGGAAGTTAAGGAGGGGAGAAGGGATGGAGCGAGAGATTTCATAAGATGAGAGGGAATGGGGTCAGAAGCACAGGTGGCCGGAGTAGCACTTGAGAGGAGGGAGGAGAGTTCCTCTGAGGATACCGCTGGGAAGGATGGGAGAGTAGCAGAGAGTGTTGAGAGCCGGGGGGATGGAGAAAGGGGGGAAGAGACTTTGGGGAGGTCGGACCTGATGGATTTAATTTTGTTAATGAAGTAGGAGGCCAGATCGTTGGGGGTGAGGGAAGGAGGAGGGGGAGGAACCGGGGGCCTGAGAAGGGAGTTGAATGTACGGAAGAGCTGGCGGGGGTGATGGGCATGGGTGTCAATAAGGGAGGAGAAATAGTTTTGTCTGGCAGAAGAGAGGGCTGAGTTAAGGCAGGAAAGGATAAACTTGAAGTGAACGAGGTTGGCATGGTGTTTCGACTTTCGCCAGCAGCATTCGGCAGCTCGAGCATAAGAGCGAAGGAGGCGGACACTGGCAGTGATCCAGGGCTGTGGGTTAGTGGTGCGAGAGCGGCGAAGGGAAAGCGGAGAGAGTGAGTCTAGCTGAGTAGAAAGGGTAGAGTTGAGAGCAGTAATCTGACCATCAAGACTGGGTAGAGAGGAGAGGGCGGCGAGGTGGGGTGTGAGGCGCTCCGAAAGATGGGTGGGGTCCAGAGAGCGGAGATCTCTGTGAGGGAGTAATATGGATTTACAGGGGAAAGGAGTGTGAGTGAGGAGGCAGGTGAGAAGATTATGATCAGAGAGAGGGATTACAGAGTTGGTGAGGGTGGACACAGTGCAGCGGTAGGAGATGATGAGGTCGAGGGTATGACCAAGTTGGTGAGTGGGCGAGGTGGGGTGGAGGAAGAGGTTGGTAGCGTCAAGGAGAGATAGAAGGCGGGCGGCAGAGGAGTCGTTAGGGATATCCATGTGGATATTGAAGTCTCCGAGGATCAGAGTGGGCATGGAGAAGGAGAGAAGGAAGGTGAGGAAGGGGTCAAAGTCGTTAAAGAAGTTGGAAGTGGGGCCGGGAGGGCGGTAGATGACGGCTACAAGAATCTGGAGGGGGTGGTAGAGGCGAATAATGTGGGCTTCAAAGGAAGGGAAGGAAAGGGAAGGGGGAGGAGGGATAGTGCGAAAGCGACATTGGGGGGCGAGAAGGAAACCGACACCTCCTCCTTTTCCGGTGAGTCTTGGGGAGTGGGAGAAGAAGAGGCCTGCACTTCAGAGAGCAGCAGAAGAGACTGTGTCGTCCGGCGACAGCCATGTTTCAGTTAGGGCGAGGAGGAGTAGAGAACTGGAAAGGAAAAGGTCCAGGATGAAAGGGGTCTTACTTAAAACGGAGCGGGGGTTCCAGAGGCCACACTTGGCAGCAGCTGTCGAGGGTGGGGAGGGAGAGGGAAGGGTGCGAGGGGTGGGGAGGGTTTGGATTGGGATGAGTTGGCGGGGGCCTGGGCGGGGAGAGTGGGAAGAGGGGTGGCGATGGGAAAGGAGAACTGGGAACTCAATACTCTACTACTACAACCCAGCTCGCACACTTTGTTCCTCTAGTGCTAACCTTCTTGCTGTACCTTGATCTCATCTATCTTGCTGCTGATTCCTCACCTCCCTCTGGCCTGGAACACCCTCCCTCCTCAAATTTGACAGATAAATACTCTCCCCTGTTTCAAATCCTTATTGAAGGCCTCCAAGAGGCCTTCCCTGTTTTAAGCCCTCCTTGCCCCTTCTCCCTTTCCCTTTTGAATTGCCCTGACTTGCTCCCTTTATTCACCCCCCTTCCCAGCCCCACACCACATATCTACATATCTGTAATTTATTTATTTATATTAATGTCCATCTCCCCCTCTAGACTGCAAGCATGTTGTGGGCAGGAAATATGTCTGTTTATTATTATATTGTACTCTCCCAAGTACTTAGTTCAGTGCTCTTGAAACAGTAAGCATTCCATAAACAGGATTGAATGAATGAACGTAACTTCTCTGTGCCTCAGTTTCCTTATCTGTAAAATAAGAATTCAGTACCTGTTCACACTCCCTCTTAGGCTGTGAGTCCCTTGTAATAATAATAATAATAATAATGGTATTTGTTAAGCACTTACTATGTGCCAAGCACTGTTCTAAGTACTGGGATAGATACAAGGTAATCAGGTTGTCCCTCATGAGGCTCACAGTCTTCAACCTCATTTTCAGATGAGATAACTGAGGCACAAATAAGTGGTGTGGCTTGCTCAAGGTCACATAGCAACCAAGTGGAGGAGCCAGGATTAGAACCCATGTCCTCTGACTCCCAAGCCCGGGCTCTTTCCACTAAACCATCCTGCTTTTCTCTATCCCAAGGTATAGTACAGTGCTTGGTATATCGTAAGACAACTAACAAATTCCACAGTTATCAATCAATCGTTATGGGCAGAGCACTGTAAAAAGCACTGGAAGAATACAATAAAATGGAGTTGGCATATACATTCCCTGCCCACAACAAGTTTACAGTCTCATTTTAGCAAACTGAAGATTTCTGTTGCTGCAGTGATCAACCTTCTTTATTTCTGTGAGAAGTGGATCTACCCCAGACTTCACATCCTACATCTACAGCAGCTTCACCTATGTTTCCTATGTGCTGTATTTAATATCAAGAAGTAATTCAGGATCACAAGCAATGAGATATTGGACATGCATTCGGGCGAGCAAGCGTTGACTCCCAGAAGGCACCCTGCAGTCATCATTCCCTCAGAAACAGAGCCCTCTCCTGTTCTCTCCACGGCGGCAGGACAAAGACCGGGCCAGCCATGTCTTCCATCCATCTAGAATCCCTCTAGACCATAAACTCTCTGTGTCGCAGGGAATGTGTCTGTAATATTGTTGCTCACTATATGCTACATACTGCTGCCATCCATTCTCTCTGTTTTTTTTCCTTTTAATGGCATTTGTTAAGCATTTATTATATGCCAGGCACTGTATTAAGCACTGGGGTAGATTCAAGATAATAGGTTTGACAGAGTCCCTGTCCCTGTCTTAATCCCCATTTTACAAATGAAGTAACTGAAGTAGGGATAAGTTAAGTGATTTGTTCAAGGTCACACAGCAGGCAAGTGGCAGAGTCGGAATTAGAACCCAAGTCCTCTGACTCTCAGGTCTGTGCTCTTTCCACTAGGCCATGCTCCTTCTCTTCATTGGTCCCATCCAACTCTTAGTAGTGTCCTGCACACAGTAAGTGCTCAAAAAATACCATTGATTGATTGGGGTCAGAGTTTTTGTGGTTTGGGCTGTCTGACTCTCAGTGGCCCTAACTGGATGGCATTTAGCAACCAAACTCCAGGCCTTATGCTAGTCATACTAATCTTTATCTCTTTATGTTGCTTTCTGGGTTTTTTTGTTTGTTCATTTCACCTTCTTTATGTGTCTGTCATCAACTCCCCCCTACACTTATTCTTTGTTTGTTCATCGCTTTACAACCAGAGACCTTGTCTGTTTTTAGTTTGGGGACTTTTTCCCAGGGTTTTGCACACTGTTAGCATTTACCTTAACCACTTGTTCTGAAGGAATGCATGTAATAGCCCACTTTCAGTGAGAAGAGCATGAGAGGAGAATGGCATGCTAACCTTCTCACTGTACCTTGATCTCATCTATCTTGCTGCCAACCTCTTGCTCACATCCTACCTCTGGCCTGGAATGCTCTCCCTCCTCATATCAGAGAGATAATTGCTCTCTCCCACTCCAAAGCTTTATTTAAGGTGCATCTCCTCCCAAGAAGCCTTCCCTGATTAAGCCCTCCTCTCCTCTCCTCCCACTTCCTTCTGTGATGCTCTTACTTGCTCCTTCATTCATCCTCCCTCCTATCCCCACAGCACATATGCATATGTCTCTATATATCTGTAATTTATTTATTTATATTAATGTCTGTCTCCCCCTCTAGACTGTGAGCTCAATGTGGGCAGGGAATGTGTCTGTTTGTTGTTATATTGTATTCTCCAAAGCTATTACTACAGTGCTTTGCACACATTACTCGCTCAATAAATATGATTGAATGAATGAAAGATAGACCAATAACTGATTTATGGTGGGTAGAAATGGGGTAACCAAAAACAGTATGGACAGAAGAAATACATGAAGCCAAAACTCAAAATTAGCAACACCAGGCACAATGTGTGGCCAATGTCGCAACGCAGTATGGAGCTATCTCTAATAATAATAATAATGATAATAATAATTGAGGTTTTTGTTAAGTCATTACTACATATCAAGCACTTTTCTAAGCACTGGGGGGTGATTTAAGATAATGAGGTTCCACATGGGGCTCACATTCTGAATTGGAGAGAGAACGAGTTTTGAATCCCCATTTTACAGATAAGGGAACTGAGGCACCGAAAACCAAGGCAAGTGGTGGAGCTGAGATTAGAACCCAGGTCCTCTCACTCCCAGGCCTGTGCTCTTTCTACTAGGCCATGCTGTTTTTCTTGCTGCTTTCATTCTGCTTTCTATATCATGCACACAATGTGGAAAAGATTGTCAGGCACAAATCGATTTCTCAGCCACAGCCTCACACACTAATCTAAAAATCCACCCTGTCCAAAGTTTGGAATTCTAAGCCAAGGGACAGTTGGACAATGACACAGATACAACACTCTTTCCATCTTGAAAGCTCTCTTAAAATCCTAGCTCCTCCAAGGAACTTTCTCTGACCAATCTCTCCTTTGTCCCACCCTATTTACCCTCTCTTCTGCATCACCCATGTACTTTTACCAATCAATCAATCATATTTATTGAGTGCTTACTCTGTGAAGAGCACTGTACTAACTGCTTGGGAGAATACAATATAACAGAGTTGGTAGACATGTTCCCTGCTCACACTTGGGTCGGTACCCACTTTGATATACAATCTAGCCCCAACCCAGAGGCCTTCCCAGACTGAGACCCCTCCTTCCTCTACCCCTCCTCCCCCTCCCCATCCTCCTTTCCTTACCTCCTTCCCCGCCCCACAGCACCTGTATATATGTATATATGTTTGTACGTATTTATTACTCTTTTTATTTATTTATTTTATTTGTACATATTTATTCTATTTATTTTATTTTGTTAATATGTTTTGTTTTGTTGTCTGTCTCCCCCTTCTAGACTGTGAGCCCGCTGTTGGGTAGGGACCGTCTCTATATGTTGCCAACTTGTACTTCCCAAGCACTTAGTACAGTGCTTTGCACACAGTAAGCACTCAATAAATACGATTGAATGAATGAATGAATGAACACCATAGCACTTATGCACACACCCTTACACTCTAGTGGATCCCCATCTGTCATTTAACATCACCCTCCCCTACTAGACTGTAAGCTCCTTGAAGGCAGGGAGCATGTCTACTAACTCTATTGTATTGTACTTCCAGAGCACAGGCCTGGGAGTCAGAAGGTCATGGGTTCTAATCCTGATCCTGACACTCATCTGCTGAGTGACCTTGGGCAAGAAACTGAACTTCTCTGGGCCTCTGTTACCTCATACATAAAATGAGGATTGAGACTCTGAGCCCCACATGGGAAAGGGACTGTGTCCAACCAGATTTGCTTGTATCCACACCAACACTTAGAACAGTGCTTGGCACATAGTAAGCACTTAACAAATACCATTATTTTTTTTTTATTATTATTATGTGCCAGACACTGTACTAAGTGCTGTGGTATATACAAGGTAATCAGGTTGTCCCCACGTGGGGCTCACAGTCTAAATCCCCATTTTACAGATGAGGTAACTGAGGCACAGAGAAGTTAGTGGCTTGCCCAAGGTCACACAGCTGACAAGTGGTGGAACCAGGAGTAGAACACACGTTCTCTGACTCCCAAACCCATGCTCTTTCCACTAAGCCACGCTGCTTCAGTGCTTAACAAATACTACTATTATTACTCTCCCAAATACTACAGTGCTCTGCCCAAAGTAATAATAATAATGATGGCATTTGTTAAGTGCTTACTATGTCCCAAGCACTGTTATTGATAAAAGAGGAGGAATAGGAGGAAGGTGAGAAGGAGTTGTATTTTAAAAACTGATCAAAGAAACAGGTGGATTTTCTGATGGCATAAATGTGAAGAGAAAATCGAAGGACCTCAGATGACTTATTTGCTTTTCTTACCTACAGTTTAATGTCTATGCACTTTGCATTCAAAAGCAGAATCCTTTCCTGCTCTTGTTGCAGGAGAGAAATGAGGGCCAAAGCACCAGAGGAATAAGTATGCCTTATGGCATACTAAATTGCTCCTCTTTCATGGAGTGAATATAATTAAAAACCCAAGCAGTTTTTGATTAAAGGAATTGAAAACAGTTATATTATGCACTTACTAAAAAAATAAGTGGAGAAGCCTAGGATTTCATTTCAATCCCCAGCTTAACTCCTTCCCTGCCATATCTGTGAATTTTCCATTTAAAGAGGTTTGAGTTCTTTTCTTTTTCACAGAACCCCACACAGGCTTTAATAGGAATAATACTCTCCCGGCTTGTGTTCCCCAACTCTCCACCCAGGCTGTTAGAATTAGCCCTGTAGTCTGCACAAAGCAAACATTCAAAAAGTAGGGAATGTGTCTGTTTATTGTTGAATTTTACTCTCTCAAGTGTTTAGTACAGTGCTCTGCACACAGTAAGCACTCAGTAAATACAAATTGAATGAATGGATAAATACAATTGATTGATTAGTTGATTAGCATCAGCTCCACAAGGCCAAAGAAGGACAAGGGGAAGGAGGGGCTGTAGACAACATCATTCAGAAAGAGAGGGAATCCCGTTGATCAGGGGTAGATTACAAAAGATGGACAGGGATACTGGAGGTCACAGTTGTGTGCAGTAGGTGTCAGAATGCCCTGCAGGGCTGTGGGTAGTAGAGCAATTGGAATAATGAGATTCAGTTTTCCTTCAGCAAATCCCAACAGCCTTCCAGAAAAGCTTTTCTGCTTCCAGACACTACAATCCTGCTGATGCTTGTCCACGACCACTTTCTGCTGGGGCTAAGAGTGATGTTTTTCAGAGGGGAAGCTGGGATTTGCATATGCTGTTGAGAAACTCTTATGCATCCTTTGGGATAAAGGGTGTTTCAGAATTTATATTGCTATCATCAGTCATCGCCTGGGATTGGCTCAATCTGAAAGTGAAAATCAAGAGGGCACTGAAAGAGCAGGGGAAAGATCTCGCTAGCAGGAAAGCATTAGTCTCAAGTAGAATGGGAGGCACCAATATCGGATCTGAAGTGGCACAAAAGCATTTGGATCTTGCGGACTGGAGAATGAGTTATGGAGAAAAAGGAGTTCTATTTTTCGGTTTACAAAAGAAAAGACTTTCAGATTTTCTTTGATGCTCCCTAAAGTGGATTGGCAGCCTGGGTTGACAGTATCAATAGGCTATCTGTTCTTGCAAGGATTGTCTATGCCAATACATCACAGAGATCATTACCCTAACAAGACACAAACCCAACAATATTTACAATGCTAGGGAAGTAAAAAAAAATTGAGCAGAGAGATGCCCATGATGGCTAATGAAAGTACAAAGAAAAAAATCCTAAGTGCTCAAGTTGATTGAAGGGATGATGTGCCTTAGAGAAGGGAATTTAAGCAGGGAAAGTTGGTGAGAGGATGTGAGATTTCAGGTGGGTTTCAAATGCAGGAGAGCTGTGCTCTGTCTACTTTGGGGAGGGATGGAGTTCCATGCCAATGGATCTAAGCAAGGGGAAAGGAGGTGGGAGAATTAACAGCAGAGTGCATTTCAAAGATTGGCTTGGGAGAAGCAAAGACAGAGTGTTGTGGAATAGAGGGGGAAAAGAGCAGGTAGTCAACGCACGGTCAGATGGTGGAGAATCTTGAGGCTTGCTGTGAAGACATTTTGTTTGATGTCAAGGGACCCAGGGAAGCAGTGGAATGGTTGAGAAGAGGAAGCATGTAGAGAAGGAGATGAGGAGGCAGAATGATGGAAAGACCAAGGGGGAGAGAGAGCTAATTGGGTGCTTAAAGCCAGTGGTCAGGAATTTATGCTTGATGCAAAGAGGAATGGTCATCTATTGGAGCATTTTGACCAGTGCAGAGTTGTGCACAAAATGATGTCTCAGAAAAATTATTTTAGCAGCAGAGTGAAGTATGGACAGGAAAGGGGAGAGGCTGGGTGCAGGGAGGTCAGCAAGAAGTCTAATGTAGTAGTAGATTTGGGAGATGATACGTGTTTAGAATACTGTGAGAAGATTCTGGAGATGCTGTGAAGATAGAAACAACAGGATTTGGTGACTGGATTAGTATGAGAGTTGAAAGAGAGAGATGAGTCCAGGATAATGCCAAGGTGGAGGAATTGAGAGACGGGGAGGATGGCATTGTTGTCAACAGAGTTGGAAAGTCAGGGGATGGAAAAGGTTTGGGCAGGAAGATGAGGAAGTAAGTTTTGGACACGTTGAGCTTGAGGCATTGGCTGGATATCCATGTGGAAATGTTCTGAAAGCAAGAAGAAATGTGAGATGGTAAAGAATGGGAGAGGTCAGTGCTAGTGAAGTAGATTTGGGAGTTGTCTACTTAGAGACTGCCCAGTGAATGGGTGTATATTGAGGAGAGAAGGAGACCCAGAACTGAGCCTTAAGGAAGAGCTGGCAAAAGGGACCAAAAATGTTCAGCTAGAAAGAAAGGAGAATCAGGAGAAGTGGGTGTAAGAAAAAACAATGTTTGATAATCTTTTTAGGAGAAGTTTACAGGGTGTTGGGAAGTCAAGGAGAATTAGGATTGAGTAGAGTTGGTTAGATCTGGCAAGGAGAAATCATTGGTGACTTTGGAGAGAGCAGTTTCAGTGGAATGGAGGGGGAGGCAGATGCAGGCTTAGGGAGTCGAGGAGGGTGTTGGAGCAGAGAAAGTGGAGGCAGCAGGTATAAAAAAATGTGTTCAAGTAGTTTGGACAGGAAGAGTAGGAGGGAAGTAAGGAAATGATCTGGATGGTGCAGTGGGCCAGAAGGATTACATTTAGGAAGGAAACAATGTGAGCATGTTTGAAAGCAGAGGGGAAGTGAACCTGGTTTCAATGTTGACAAAGAGGAGCAATGATTAGGTCAAGAACAGGTCAAGGATGAAGGGGAATTTGCCCACAACTGAATGGGGATTCCACGGGTCACATTTGGCCATGGTGATGGGTTAGGGATAGGGAGAGCAGTTGGCAAGACGGGTGGGAAAGGATCAGATGGAAGTAAGCCTATAGGCAGGTGAGGAAGACCCACAGAAGGATTTACTTACCATTGTGCTTGGCAGGATTAATGGGGCAAGTTGGAGTTGTGAGCACGGTAAAGTATCAGGCACTGAAAAGTTGGTCCCCGGAGCAGATGTAACCAAGGGTTTGTCTTTCGTTCATCATTCTCAGAATTTAATAAGCCCTCCATGGGATGACAGGCAATTGTTAAAGAAAAAAGGCAAATGTAGTGTCATTTTAATGTGGCAAAGGTATTGATTTATTGCTTTATTTTGCTGGTTATTCCACAGGGGAAACTGACACTATTATTTTTAATCTACTCAAGCTAGACTATTTGCTGAGGGTCATATTGCATATGATGATGATGATGATGGTATTTGTTAAGAACTTACTATATGTCAAGCACTGTTCTAAGTGCTGGGGTAAATGCAAGCTAAGCAGGTTGAACATAGAGTCTTCATACCCATTTTACAAATGAGGTAACTGAGGCACAGAGAAGTGAAGTAAAGGTCACATAACAGAAAAGTGGCAGAGCCAGGATTAGAACCCAGGTCCGTCTGCCTCCCAGGCCTGTGCTCTATTCACTAGGACATACTGCTTCCCCATTGTGACAAGGTGGTAAAGAGATTGCAACCCATTAAATTTTCAGTTACTGCTTATTGGATTATTCACCCATTCATTCAATTGTATTTATTGAGTGCTTACTGTGTGCAGAGCTCTGTACTAAGTTATCCTAAGGGGATGCCCTGAATTACATGTGGGTCCTTAAGAGTGAGTTCACATCTTTTACATTTCCAGTTAGACTGACAAGTGACAATGCTCATAGTAATCACTGTTATTATGACAGGTATGTATTTGCCTAAAAATGACTATGTGATGACATCCAATATTAAAGCCTAATTTAATATTTCTTTAGTTTTTGAAAGTAAATTTAATATTTTTCCCAAATAGGCAAAATATTACCCTGAAAAATTATATCTACCATTGCATTTTATAAACTTATTGAAACCGTTTTCCCTTCCGGGAACTTGTTCCCACATAACAAGTTCTTATTATTCATTGAATATTTAAGAGGTGGTAACATTTAGCACATTTTAGACATAACTTTGATTCAGGACAGAGTAAAAGTTGACAGTTTAGTAACAATTTCAATAACTATGAATCCTTACAAAAAACCATTTTGAAGTGCTTGTGTATGCATTAAAATTTTGTGAAAAATTACAGTGGTAAATGTGATGAGTGGAACTGGCAGATTTAAAAAGAAACATAATTTCTCACCTATTTGGTATGAAAAACGAAAGCAATTCTCATTCTTGGACTTCCTCAAAAGGTCATTAAGCTATTTATTCTTGAGAAAGGGAAGATAAAATTGGGAGAAAGGGAAAATATGGGGTCAGGACTACCGTGCTGGGATTTGAGGGACTTTGCAGTGCTCTAAATTGGCTGGGCCTGAGTCACTGAGCACCAAGAAGGACGGGTTATGACAGCAAATGGCCGAGGTTTTTTTCTATGGTATTTGTTAAGCAATTACTATGTGCTGGGCACTGTACTAAGTGCTGGGGTAGATACAAGTTATTCAGGTTGATAGAGTTCCTGCCCACAGAGGGCTCACAGTCTTAATCCCCATTTTACAGATGAAGTAACTGTGGCACAGAGGAATGAAGTGACTTGCCCAAGATCACAGCAGACCAGTGGCAGAGCCGGGACTGGAATGCAGGTTCTTCTGACTTCCAGGACCGTGCACTATCCACTAGGCCACAGTGATTTCTCATCTGGTGTCATTTCTATCTAGCCGGATGTTCAGCAGAGCATTCCTTTCCTCCCTCTGTTGAGGCCCTACCCCTCGTTTTCAGCTCCTGCTTTGGCTTTGTCCACAGCAGCACCTTGCCATACTCAAATGCTTCCAAGCATCCTCTGGGAACACTCTCAGGCACCCAAGTTTTCTCCACCATGGTTAGCAGAGTCTAATTGCCCCAACTTGTATTCCAAGGTTAGGAGGAAGAGGGTTGGGGGAAAGAGAAAGAGGAAAGGAAAGATGAGGGGGAGAGGAGTAGAGAGGCAAAGAAAGGAAATGAGGGAAATTCATAGAAAAAGGAAAGATGGTGGGACATTTTGCAGAGAAAGGGAAGAAGGAAGGAAATTCAGAGAAATGGAGTGGAAGAAGAGAGAGAGAGAGAGGAGAAGGGGTGAGAGAGAGAGGAGAAGGGAAGAGAGGCAGGGAAGAAGTGGAAGAGGAAAGGAGGCAGGAAGGAAAGAGGATAAGAAGGAATGAGAAGTCACAACTTCTCTGTGACTCAGCTACCTCATTTGTAAAATGGGATTTAAGACTGTGAACCTCACGTGGGATATGGACTCTTTCTAACCTGATTAGCTTGTACCTATCCCAGCGCTTAGTACAGTGCTTGGGACATAGTAAGTGCTTAACAAATACCAGTAAGAAAAAAAATATTTAATGAATTGAAAATTCAATGCAACTGGAAGATTTAGCTGTTTACAACTTAAAAGCTGGATAAGGTCATTTGAAGACATACCCAGTGACTTGGCTCAATGTTAAAACACTGAAATCAAATTTTAAGTGAATGCTGAATAAGAACCACACATTCGGTTACTATATCGAAATTTCTGCCATAAATCTCAATGACTGTCTTTTGAAACATTATTATGTGAGTCTTCATCAGCATTTAGAAAAGAAAATCTGAAACTATTACTCCAGGAATGACTTTGCTTCAATGTATACAAATTACATTTTGATTCATAATCAGGAAAATCCCTAAAGTGATTGATAATTTTATGAGAAAATGAAATATAATTACCCAGCTGCATTATTCTAACTATACTTGTCTGAAGACTCACATCTAGGTAATATGTCCATTTAACTATCTTCAACGCAACACCGATGATGATATTACTGTTGGTGAAATTTCACCATGGTGTTAAGGGTGAAAGATTAATGTGTGACCGTATAACATTGTTTCTCCATCCTTATTAACTTCCATGCCCATTGCCCATGCCAGCTGTTTCAGTTTCAGACGTTTAACTCCCACCTCAACAACACTGTTACCCTGCTCACCTCCACATCCCTTGCTCTGACTGACCTGTCCATGTACTTAATTGATAAAATTGAAACCATCAGGTAAGATTTCCCTAAACTCCCCTGCTCCTCTCCAGTCTCTGCCATCTCCTGCCCCTTCTTCAACTCCCCCATCTTTCACAGCAGTAACTCATGGCTCAAGTCTGGGTCCCCTTCTTTTCTTCATCTAAAACCCACTCCCTTGGAGAACTCATTCACTCCCATGGCTTAAGCTACCATTTCTACAAGGATGATACCCAAATTTATCTCTCTAGCCAGACCTCTGTCCATCTTCTCTCACATTTTCTACTGCCAGGTAGTACATCTCTACCTGGGTGTCCTGCAGACACCTCAAACTAAACATGTCCAAACAGAATTCCTCATCTGCCCCCACAAACCCTGTCCTGCCCTTGTCTTTCAAATCACTGTAGACAATGCCACTACTCTCCCTGTCTCACAATCCTGTAATTGTGACATAATTCTCAACTCATCTCTCTCATTCAACCTACCTATTCAATCTGTCACCAAATCCTGTTGGTTCTACCTTTACAATATCACTAAAATCTTCCCTTTCCTCTTCATCCAATCTGCTACTACACGTAACCGAGCACTTATCCTATCCTGCCTTGACTACAGCATTAGCCACTTTGCTGCCCACCCTGCCTCCTGTCTCTCCCCTCTCCAGTCCTTAAGTCCTCTCCAGGCCTCGGCTGCTCTGATTAATTTTTCTAAAAAAGTTCAGTCCCAATGTATCTTGATCTCATCTATCTCTTTGACGACCACTTTCCACATCCTCCCTCTGGCCTGGAACTTCTTCTCACTCCATATTCATTCATTCCTTCATATTTATTGAGCACTTACTGTGTGCAGAGCACTGTAATAAGCACTTGAATAATACAACTCGGCAATAAGGAGAGACAATCCCTGCCCACAATGGGCTTACAGCCTAGAAGTGGGAAGACAGACATCAAAACAAGTAAACGGACATCAATAGCATCAATATAAATAGAATTATAGATATATACCCATCAAAAGAAGTAAACAGGCATTCATATAAATAGAATTATAGATATGTATGTATATAAACAAGTGCTGCAGGATGGGGGGGTAGAGCAAAGGGAGCAAGTTGGGGCAATAGGGAGGGGACAGGGAGCTGAGGAAAAGGGGGCTTAGTCTGGGAAGGCCCCTTGGAGGAAGTGAGCTTTCAGTAGGGCTTTGAAGTGAGGGAAGTGTGATTGGTGGATTTGAGGAGGGAGGGCATTTCAGGCCTGAGGCAGGGCCAGAGGTCGATGGCAGGGCAGTGAGGAGTTTTTGCTTTATGCGAAGGTTGATAGGCAACCACTGAAGCTTTTTGAGGAGGGGGGTGACATGCCCAGAACATTTCTGTAGAAAGACAATCCGGGCAATAGAGTGAAGTATAGACTGAAGTGGGAAGAGATAGATCCACATGACAGACCACCGGTCTCCCTCACCCCCGCCCCCTTCAAATCTCTCCAAAAAATCACATCAAGTTCAAGGGGTCTTCTCCCACTAAACCCTCACTTCCCCTACTCCCTGTCCCTTCTGCATTGCCTATGACTTGGATCTATATTCATTCATTCAGTCGTATTTATTGAGCACTTACTGTGTGCAAAACAATGTGCTAAATTATTGGGAGAGTGTAATTCAACAATAAACAGGCATATTCCCTGCCCACAACAAGCTTTACCCTTTAAGCCATTAATATTGATCCCCCAACCTCAGCCCCACAGCAGTTATGTACATAACCATAATTTATTTGAATATTTGTCACGTCCTCTAGACTGTAAACTCCTTTTGAGTAGGAAATGTTGCTGTTTATGGTATTTGTTAAGCACTAACCATGTGCCAGTGGGAAAAAGAAAGATAGAAAGAACATCAATCCTTTAGAAATGTGGTGTTGGAGAAGGCTTTTGCGAATACCGTGGACTGCTTGCAAAACAAACAAGTGGATTTTGGAGCAAATTTAACCGAAGTGGTCTTTTGAAGGCCAAATGACTCGACTTAAATTATCATATTTTGGCCACAATCAGGAGGATTAATTCTCTGGAGAAGACACTAATGTTAGGAAAAGTCCAGGGAAAATGGAAGAGGCAGACCAGCAGCTAGATGGATAGACACCATAACAATGATAATGGAAGAACCATTAGAAAGCTTGCAGATTATGGCAGAGGACAGGACATTCTGGAGAAAATATATCCATGGAGTTGCTATGAATTGGAAATGACTCAATGGCACTTAATAATAACAATGTGCCAGGAAATGTGCTAAGCACGGGGGTAGATACAAACTAATCAGGTTGGACACAGTCCATGTTCTACATGGGGCTCTCGAGTCTTATCTCCATTTTACAGATTAGGTAACTGAGTCACAAAGAAGTTAAGTGACTTTCCCAAGGTCACACAGCAGACAAGTGACAGAGCCGGGATTAAAACCCAGGTTCTTCTGAATCACAGGCCCATGCTCTAGCCTAGGTGGCCAAGGTTGGTGGACACAGGAATGTATTCACTAACTCTCTTGTACTGCACTCTCACGTGTACTTAGTACAGTGCTCTGTACACAGTAAATACTCAATAAGTACTTTTTGAGTGATTGATGCTATCTTTGTTGTGCTGCTGTATTTACTACTTGGAAGGCCTAGTGCTCTTTTTTACTGCACCTCTTGTAAAAGTATCTTCCTGAAGAGCTGCTTCATTCTCAATACCACACACTGGCCAATTAACCCTTAATACTTATTGAGCACCTACTAAGGGCAGAGCACTGTACTAAGTGGGGGAAACACTGGTTTATCAGTGTTCTCTCTCTGATGTCCATAGCTCTGACATTTTGTTGGGAGATTACATTTCACTGACCTTTAAAACATTTCTACATATTTTGCTTGTGGCCTCCCCACTTCACAATGCCACAGGGGTGTGCATCATCCTTGACCCAGGTCATATAACATTGAATCATATCTATTTAGTCCTTTGGAAAATTTTCAAAAACCAATCAGCAGGTAACATTTTTACAAGTGAACAAAACTCCATCAGACCTTTCTACCTTTCTTGCCTAGTTATATGGCTGTTAATGATTGTGAGCATCAGAAGTATGGCTATTAATGAAAATGGCCATATTTTCCACTTTTACCTAAATTCTTGTTGATAGGGTAGATAGATTTCTTTCAAAGTTTAAGGTTTTTAGACTACTGCTACTTTGAGGGGTAAAAAGCATATTTTTTTTGAGAAGAGTAGGTTATTCATATTTGAAGAAATTCAATCTAAGGGAAATGGCAAACATCAATATATAATTATTCAAGTTGGTATGGCAGAGAATTGGTTTGGGTGAAATGATGAAAGTCATAACAGGTTAGGTCTGTCATTACACCATCTGTCAAATGATCAACTAAGGCTGCTAATGTGAAGCAACTGCCTTTATCAAGCAGTGATTCAATTATTCATTATTTTTCAGGAGAAAAACTTCTTAAGGTTACAAGAAAGTCATTAAATGCAAATTTATGGTCACATAAAATAATTTTAATGCTTTCTCTTGATAAGCATATCAGGTTGGTATTGTTCTTTCCTGTTTGAGATTTAGTTCACAGAAAGACCAAATCTACCTAAATTACAGTGTATGGTGAATTTAAATGGGACATTCATAAGCCTGAAGGGAAAGGAGATAGCTTTTGGTTGCTTTGCTCAGCTGCAGTTATCTCCAGCTTGACATGCATGTCAGGAGGAAGGACTCCTGACCCTCTTCAAGACTGTAAGCTCACTAAGGACAGGGAATGTATTTACCAACTCTATTGTATTGCAATCTCCCAAGCACTATATACAGTGCTCTGCACACAGTAAACACTCAGTAAATACCATTGATTGATTGACTCTCTGTGTTGGGAGGGAAGACGTCAGTTACCATTGGAGTTTCGCTCAGCTTCCACAAAGAGGGTGTCCCACAAACTCTGATCTGGGGACCCTGCACTTCTAAATTTACATTCACTCCCTTTGAGAGCTCATCCTCTCTTACAGTTTCAGCTGCCACATCTGTGAAGATAACCTCCAACTTGACCTTACTAGCTCTCAACTCTCTCTCAATCTGCGATCTCATGTCTCCTCTTGCCTGGAAGGTGTCTTCTTGTGCCTGGCCCACCAGCATCTCAACCCAATATGCTGAACACTGAGCTTTTCATTGCTCTTCCCAAATCATCCCCTCCACTTAACTTTCCCTTTACAGTTGACATTGAGCACAGGATTGAGTCAGGAAACTCAGATTCTAGTCCCAGCTCCAACACTTCAGTCAACCAAACAATGGCATTTATTGGGCACTTACTGGATGTACAGCACTGAACCAAGAACTTTGGAGAGTACAATTCAACAGAGTTGTTAGATTTGTTTCCTGCCCACAAGGAACTTACAACCTTTGCTCTAGGACCTTGGGCAATAACTTAAATGTTCTAGCTATCAGTTTCTCATCTCTAAAATGAAGTTAAACACATGTTCTTCCTCATAGACTATGAGAACCATGTGGGATGGAGACTGGGTTGGATATGATAATTTGTATCACTCAATAATTGCTTATTATTATTATAATAATTGCTTTAGAGTTTACCATGTGCCAGGCACTGTATTAAGGGCTGGGATTAATACAAGCAAATCGGGTTGGGCACAGTCCCTGTCCCACCTGGAGCTCACTGTCTCAATTCCCATTTTACAGATGAGATAACTGAGGCACAGAGAAGTGAAGTGACTTGCCCAAGGTCACACACACACAGCAGACAAGTGGCAGAGCCGGGATTAGAATGCATGATCTTCTGACTTCCAGACCCGGGCTCTATCCACTATGCCATGCTGCTTCTATCGCTCCCCTCAGAAACAGGGGAGGGGGAGGATGAGGCAAAGTAGTACTAAAGAGCAGGGAGGGTGAGGTGGTGGTTGTAGTAGTAGTAATAGTAGTATTGGTGGAAGAAGTAGTAATAGTAGCAGCAGAAACAATAGTATTAGTTTTAATAGTTTTTATTAAACAACCACTTCGTGCCAATTCACTGTAATAAGCATTTGGAAAGTGGGAAACAAAAGTTACCCAGTTCCAGTCCTACCAGTAATTTACATGCTAATGGGGAAGACAGACTTTTGCCCAAGTTCTACCTCTGGCCTGGAATGCCCTCCCTCCTCACATCCATCAACCAAGCACACTTCCCCCCTTCGAAGCCTACTGAGAGCTCACCTCCTCCAAGAGGCCTTCCCAAACTGAGCCCCCCTTTTCCTCTGCTCCTCCTCCCCTGCCCATTGTCTCTACTCCCTCCCTTTGCTCTATTCCCCTCCCCGCCCTACAGCACTTGTATAGATATGTACATCAACCAATCAATCGTATTTATTGAGCGCTTACTGTGTGCAGAGCACTGTACTAAGCGCTTGGGAAGTACAAGTTGACAACATATAGAGACAGTCCCTACCCAACAGTGGGCTCACAGTCTAAAAGTACATATTTATTATTGTATTTATTTTAGTAATGATTTATATAGATCTATAATTCTCTTCATTTATATTGATGCTATTGATGCCTGTCTACTTGTTTTTTTGTCTGTCTCCCCCCTTCTAGAGTGTAAGCCCATTGTTGGGTAGGGATTGTCATTATTTGTTGCCGAACTGTACTTTGCAAGCACTTAGTACACTGCTCCCCACACAGTAAGCGTTCAACAAATATGATTGAATGAATGCATGAGTGTTTACAAATAGAGTAATCAAAGTCATTAAATGTACAATAACAAAACATACAAAAGTGCTCAAGATAATAGTAAAGAAGTGTATCAATACTGGTAATTGCTTGTGGGTTTCAATTTCACAGATGAAGACACTGAGGCCTTAAGAGGTTAGGTGACTTGCCCAAGGACAAGGAAGTAGGCCAGTGGCAATACTGGAACTAGAACTGGGGTCTTCTGACTCAATTCTGAACTTTTTCCCTAGTCCATTCTGTGTTTATGAATTAATGAATGAATTAATTAATATTAATAAATTAATTGATATTAATGCAAAACAGCAGAAGTCTAAAGGAATCCTGGGTTGAAAAATTGGGGACTGCAAAAATAATAATAATAATAACAAATAATTATATTTGTTAAGTGCTATGTGCCAAGCACTGTTGTAAGCACTGGGGTAGATACAAGGTAATAAGATTGTCCCACGTGGGGCTCACAGTCTTAATTCCCATTTTACAGATGATGTAACTGAGGCACAGAGAAGTTAAGTGACTTGCCCAAAGTCACAGCTGATAAGTGGTGGAGCCAAGATTAGAACTCATGACCTCTGACTCCCAAGCCTGTGCTCTTTCCACTAATCCACTCTGGTTGTCCACTTTAGCTGTTGCATTCTGAGATTACAACATGTTTTGGGGAATTATTGCTGGGAGATAAGAAGAGAAGGAAAGCTGAGAAAAATTAAACTGAAAATGAAATGGCAGGCTCATGCTCTCTGCTGTGTGCTATGTCACCTTTAATCTAGCATATGACGATGCAAGCCACAGAAAAAGAAAAACAATAATGAAACAATGCTGGGTCATGCTGAAAATGAGTGGACTCTAACCAAGTATGGAAAACAATTTGTGAAAGTTTAACGAATGTCATTCTTCAAGGCAACAAAAATTGAGAGAAATTTAAAGTCCATTATTTTCTCATACAAACTGCAAAGGTATAAAGGACATAGAAGTAGAAATAGATACTATACCTCAAGTAAAAGAACTGAAACACTGCCAAAGTTCATTATAAAAATGTATTTGACTAAGAAAATCACTGCTGATTATAGGACAATAGTTTCAGGAAAAACACAATTTCCTTGATGAATCTTTGGTTCTTTCACCCTCTTATATATGGGACTACTCTATTTTTTTAGGATTCTAGGATCCATGGCAATTTGCAGCTGAAAATGATTATTTTGGGGTTCTTGGGGAACTCTCTTTGGGTCATTGTTAGTCTTGTCTTGACTTATGCTGTGGAGTCGTTTCCGACTCTTAGCGACACCATGGATACATCTCTCCCAGAATGCCTCACCTCCATCTAGTGCACCCTGAGACTTCCCCTGTAGCTTGCTGGCACCATCCTGTGACTTAACTTTGGAAATTCCAAAGGTTTCAAGAAGCTTCCGGGGTTCAGCCAGCCAGTCCTGCACCCTAAGGACCAAGAGTTGAGGCTTGGAGGAATGCAAAAGCTCCATTCCCTTCCCTTGACTGTAGGTTTCTCCAAATTTGCACTTTTCCCACATGAAGATTGCACTGACACACACATTTGTAATAAACAGTAATAATAATAATAATAATAATAATAATAATAATAATGGCATTTGTTAAGTGTTTACTATGTGCAAAGAACTGTTCTAAGTGCTGGGGAGGATACAAGGTGATCTGGTTGTCCCACATGGGGCTCACAGTGTTAATCCCCATTTTACAGATGAGGTAATTGAGGCACAGAGAAGTTAAGGGACTTGCCCAAAGTCACACAGCTGACAATTGGCGGAGCCTGGATTTGAACCTATGACCTCTGACTCCCAAGCCCGTGCTCTTTCCACTAAGCCACGCTGCTTCTCTACCTAGTTTATTAAAGACTTTGACAGACAAAGCAGCTGCAATACTCCTAATTATTGCAAAGATTAATATAATGAAAATTGTGGTACTAATTAAGTGCTTACTGTACACTAAGCACTGAATGAAGTTCTGGGGTTGACGCAGGATCTTCAGGTCAGACACAGTCCCCATCCCGACAGGTCCTAAGTAGGAAGGAGAACAGGTTTTGAATCCCCATTGCGTTACTGTACAGATGAGAAAACTGAGGCATGGATTAATTGACTTCCCAAAGGTCACACAGCAAGAAAAGTATCTATACAGACCCTAAGTATATATAGACACATATAGATATATTGGCACATAGTAAGTGTTTAACAAATACCATTATTATTATTATGTATTTATAGAGAGATATATGCATATAGCAGGTTATATTATGTATATTTAGTATATACATATACACCACACACACACACAAACAATACGTATATAAACATTCCCACAGCATTTATGCATATATACTTACACTATGGCATTTCCCCAATCAGTAATATATTTTAATGCCTGTCTCCCACCCTTTGTAGTCTCCTTGTCTTCCTCCTCTGTACTACTGAACCACAGCACCACTAGAAGTTGATTATCTTGTCTTCAAAAATAATGCCGGTAGTTACCTTTTCTCTGCCCTTTGACCTTCTCACCTTGATGTGCCCTACAGTCATGACTGGGGATCCTGTGAGTTATGGTAATTTTCATTTGAAAGTTCAATGCCTCGATACATTTGGAATGTTGATCACAGCAAAGCCCGAAACAAGTCTTTCTTTAACCAAGTCATCTCCTTGATGATCATTTTCACCTGGAATTGCACAGGATGTTTGGCAATTAAATATAAAACTAAAGGAAACTAGATGATTAAAAGAATGTGATCCCCCCACCCCGCCTTATTTTCCCATACTTAATAAGAGGCACATGATGAATTTGACAAGTAGTCCAAAAGAAAACAGATGGAGCATAGGCTTTCCATTTTTCAAAATAATAGAAGGAAGGTCACACAAATATATTCATCAAAATGTAAAAAAATACCTTGTCCAAGATTTATACTTATAACAGTCTCTAGATTTACACATTTTGGATCATAGTGTTCTGAAGACTAGAGAATAAGGAACTGGGTGGAATACTGGCAGGATTTTAACAGGTTTCTTATGAAAACAGAGGAAATCAGCTGTCACTAGTTATTGAGCTTCTCAATTAAATGCAATTTCAAGCACCTGTCTACATGTTTTGTCACTTGTCTACATGTTTTGTTTTGTTGTCTGTCTCCCCCTTCTAGACTGTGAGCCCGTTGTTGGGTAGGGACCATCTCTATATGTTGCCAACTTGTACTTCCCAAGTGCTTAGTACAGTGCTCTGCACAAAGTAAGCACTCAATAAATACAACTGAATGAATTAATTAATGAATTACTCTCCCCCACCCTTCAAAGATCTACTGAAGGCACATCTTCATGAGATCTTCCTTGACTAAGCCTCCTTTCCTCTTCTCCCACTCCCTTCTGTGTTGCCCTGACTTACTGCCTTTGTTCTTCCCCCCCATCCAAGCCCCACAGCACTTATATACATACCTGTAATTTATTCATTCATTCATTCAATCATATTTATTGAGTGCTTACTGTGTGCAGAGCGCTGTACTAAGCACTTGGGAAGTACAAGTCGGCAACATATAGAGACAGTCCCTACACAACAATGGGCTCACAGTCTAGAAGGGGGAGACAGACAACAAAACAAAACATGTAGACAGGTGTCAAAATCATCAGAACAAATAGAATTAAAGCTAAATGCACATCATTAACAAAATCAATAGAATAGCAAATATGTACAAGATAAATAGAGTAATAAATCTGTACAAATATATATAAAAGTGTTGTGGAGAGGGGAAGGAGGTAGGGTGGGGGTTAGGGAGGAAGAGAGGAAAAGGGGGCTCAGTCTGGGAAGGCCTCTTGGAGGAGGTGAGCTCTCAGTAGGGCTTTGAAGGGAGGAAGAGAGCTAGCTTGGCGGATGTGTGGAGGGAGGGCATTCCAGGCCAGGGGAAGGACGTGGGTCGGGGGTTGACAGCCGGACAGGTGAGTACGAGGTACAGTGAGGAAGTTAGCAGCAGAGGAGCGGAGGGTGGGGCTGGGCTGTAGAAGGAGAGAAGGGAGGTGAGATAGGAGGGGGCAAGGTGAGATCGGCAGGTTTTGGTGATGGATTGGATGTGTGGGGTGAACGAGGGAGCGGAGTCAAGGATGACACCAAGGTTGCGGGCTTGTGAGATGGGAAGATGGTAGTGCTGTCTCTGATGGGAAAGTCAGGGAGAGGGCAGGGTTTGGGAGGGAAGATAAAGAGTTCAGTCTTGGACATATTGAATTTTAGATGGCGGGCAGACATTCAGATGGAGATGTCCTGAAGGCTGGAGGAGACACAAGCCTGGAAGGAGAGAGAGAGAGAGCAGGGGCAGAGACGTAGATTTGGGTGTCATCAGCTTAGAGATGATAGTTGAAGCTGTGGGACTGAATGAGTTCACCAAGGGTAATTTATGTATTTATATTAATGTCTGCTTTCCCCTCTAATAATAATAATAATCATCATCATCATGGTATTTGTTAAGTGTTTACTATGTGCCAAGCACTGTTCTAAGCACTGGGATAGATATGAAGTAATCAGATTGTCCAACATGGGGCTCAAATTCTCAACCTGCATTTTACTGATGAGCTAACAGGCACAGAGAAGTGAAATGACTTGCCCAAGATTACACAGCAGACAAGTGGAGGACCTGGAATTAGAACCCACAACCCACTAGACTGCAATCTCATTGTGCGCAGGGAATCTGTTTATTGTTCTACTGTGCTCTTCCAAATGCTTAGTACAATGCTCTGCACACAATAAGTGCTCAGTAAATATGATGGAGTGACTGAATCAATGAACACTGTATTCCTACTGTAAGTGTTTCAAAAAAATGAGTCTAGGTAAAATTCATGAAAGCTTTATTGGATGCTTACACTAATTCATTCAGTTCTGCACAGATCCCCGAAGATTGCCAGCGGTAAACATAATTTTAGTATTAAAGGAATGACTGCTGGAGGCACAGTAGGACACTTCACATTTAGCATATCCAATATAAATTATAAGCTGTAGCTTAAAAGTAGTTTTAAGAGATCAAATGGGAATTGTTGGAAGAAAATAAAAATGGCTGAGAATTTTATCAGAAAATAAATTTATCCCTCATTTATTTCCCTGTGGGAGAAATCATGTCAGAGAAATGCTGAGCAGGGAGCAAATGTCATATATTTGATTTTCTGAAAACACTGATAAAGACAATTTCCATCTAACATCTAGAAATAGAAACTAAGAATAAGGTTAAGGTCAGGGAAAGGTCCAGTGGAAATAGTGTGGGCCTGGGAGTCAGAGGACCTGGGTCTTAATCCTGGGTTTGCCTCTGATGTGCTGTGTGACTGTGGGCAAGTCATTTTACTTCCTCTGTGCCTCAGTTTCTCCATCTGTAAAATGGGGATTCCATACCAGTTCTTCCTCACCCTTAGACTTGTGAGCCCTATGTGACAGGGATAGTGTCCCACCACATTATCTTGTATCTGCCCCAGTGTTTGGTATAATAGTTGGCACACAGTAACAAATACCAGTAACAAATACTAGCAACACAATAACAAATCAGAGAAGCAGCATGGCTCAATGGAAAGAGCACGGGCTTGGGAGTCAGAGGTCATGGGTTCAAATCCCGGCTCTGCCAATTGTCAGTTGTGTGACCTTGGGCAAGTCACTTAACTTCTCTGTGCCTCAGTTACCTCATCTGTAAAATGGGGATGAGACTGTGAGCCCCACGTGGGACAACCTGATCACCTTGCATCCTCCCCAATGCTTAGAACAATGCTTGGCACATAGTAAGCACTTAACAAATGCCATTATTATTATTATTAAATACCATTATTGTCATTATTATCAATTCATGGTCAGTGAAAATCATTCCAAACATTACTGAGAAGCCTGATTGTGATTATAATACAAGCTTGTCAGATCTCTGAAATTAAATTAGGCATATGTAGGGAGATGTATGTGTGCTTGTGTGTGTAACGCTCCCTTGCTTTTGCAGTTGATGTTAACAATGGCAAAATCCTATCCATGTGGGAAAAGTGTGACCAGTGTGACCAAGAAGACCAGTTCCAGGCCCTGCATCAATTATCCCACCTGATGATCAGATCTCTCATTATGGCAGCATAGAATAATTTGAACAATGTTATATCTACCTTACACACTTACCTCACTCTGATAGGGAGAAGGAAAGGGTCTGTCAGGCCTCCTTTAACTCTGACTCTACCAACCATTCCATTGTGGAGTTGCCTAAGCTTTGGGGTGAATTTCTCCAGACAGCTGAACATGCTTTAATCATTTCAAGAGTTCAGGTTCATTAATGTCAAGGAATTTTGTAAGGTCAAGGAATTCCATTTAGAGATCTCAGTGTTGCTCTCTGCACTTTTCCTATAGCTACCATGTTGTGAAGATCCTATCTGTTGTGTTTTGGTGGGAAGCCACTTTGTAATTCAAGAAGTGCAAAGTTGACTCTTCCTTGGGTAGTCTGTTCAGAGGAACCTCAGATAAAATCTTGCCTGCAGTGGAAAGCAGGGAAATTCATATTAGGTTCTCTAACAATCTCTCACTCCTTCCTTCTTGAAAACAGCAATTACAGTAGCATTTTTGTGGGAAGCAGCATGGCCTAATGGATACAGCATGAGCCTTAGAGTCAGAAGGTCCTGGGTTCTGATCTGAACTCTGCCACTTGTCTGCTGTGTGACCTTGGGCAAGTAACTTAACTTCTCTGTGCCTCAGATACCTTAACTGTAAAATGGGAATGGAGACTGTGAACCAAATGCGGGACAGGGACTGTGTCCAACTCAATTACCTTATACCTACCCCAGTGCTTAGTTCAGTGCCTGGCACATAGTAAGCACTTAACATATACCAAAACTATTATTATTATTACTACTATCAAGTTAGCTTCCCCACAGCACCTGTATATATGTATATATGTTTGTACATATTTATTACTCTATTTATTTATTTATTTTACTTGTACATATCTATTCTATTTATTTTATTTTGTTAGTATGTTTGGTTTTGTTCTCTGTCTCCCCCTTTTAGACTGTGAGCCCACTGTTGGGTAGGGACTGTCTCTATATGTTGCCAATTTGTACTTCCCAAGCGCTTAGTACAGTGCTCTGCACACAGTAAGTGCTCAATAAATACGATTGATGATGATGATGATGATGAAGTTAGTTGGAGGAAAAGCTAGTCTGAGTAATAGGTGTCGGTACAGTTCTGCAGGAAAGACATAAGATCCAGATTATTTTCTTTCATTATTATTATTATAAAGAAGAGACAAGCGAGTGTGAGCCCCACGTGGGACAACCTGATCACCTTGTAACCTCCCCAGCACTTAGAGCAGTGCTTTGCACATAGTAAGCGCTTAATAGATGCCACTATTATTATTATTATAAAGAAGAGACAAGCGAGCTAGTAATAATAATAAAATGGTGATTAAGACTGTGAGCCCCACGTGGGACAACCTGATCACCTTGTAACCTCCCCAGCGCTTAGAACAGTGCTTTGCACATAGTAAGCGCTTAATAAATGCCATTATTATTATTATTATTATTTCAAGGCTTTATCCTTTAAAAGTTGGGGTGAAAGTCATGTCTTTCTGTGCCTGTGTATTTCTGTGTATTTAGTGCAAATACCACTAAAAAAATACTCTTTTCTATGTTTCAGCCTCTCTGCTCACCTCTGCATTGAAGTCATCTTTGATTATCAATTTGGCTGTTTCTGGAGCTGATATAAGGAGTCCATCCAGGCCTCAAGGCTCAATACCAACTCGCCCCACCTTACCTTTCTGCTTTCTTCAGCTACTATTCCCCAACTCACTCTCTTCACTCCTTCCAAGCCAAATTCCCTAACCCTACCTCGCTCTTGACTTTCCTAATTCCATCCTCTTGCAAGCCGGACTCCCCGGTATGCAGCCACCCCCCCCCCCCCCCCCCCCCCCCACAAACACAGCCCAACACCAAATGTGACAGACTAAAGCTCTCCCCACATTCTCTTCCATTTAGACTGTGAGCCCCATGAGGGACAGGAACTGTGTCCAACCTGATTGACTTGTATCTAGCCCAATACTTAGAACAGTGCTTGACACATAGCATTTAATGAATACCATGATAATAACAAGTCTTCCCTGATTAGTTGCCAGAAACCTAAATTATATAAACCCAACAGCCATCTAAAGTTTTAAGCATGTTCTGATCCCCCTCTTCAGCACTTTTGTAAACAATTTATTCAATGGTACATTCAGTTACTCATCACTACTACTCTGTATATATATTGACAAAGTGGGGTTATGAAATGGGATCATTTTCTCATTGGTACATGAGAAACACCTTCCCTAAGTTACTAGTGGACCCTGGAGAAATGAATTTCCCCATCCATCAGCCCGCAGTACTTGAGAGAATGGGTCACATATTTTTGGTGAGTTTTTTTCCTGTCAAAGGCATTTCCATAAAACAAATCCCCAACCCTGAGTGGTCTATGATATTTTTTGGTCTTTTTTATGGTATTTGAAAAGCTTCTGGCATATGGTAAGTGTTGGGGTAGATACAAGATAATCAGGTTGAATACAGTCCAGATTCAGCACTTAGAACAGTGTAAATTAACACTTAGTAAGCACTTAACAAATACCATCATTAGTATTATTCCAAATAGGGCTCACAGTCTTAATTCCCATTTTACAGATGAGGTAACTGAGATCGAGAGAGGTGAAGTGTCTGTCACACCACAGACAGGTGGCAGAGTGGAGATTAGAACCCAGGTCTATTGTTTCCCAGACCCGTGTTCTTTCCACTAGGCCATGCTGCTTCCCATCATGCAATAGTACAGTGAGCCATGATAACAGCAGGAATCCACTGCAATACTGATGACTTAAACAGTCAGGAATTGAAAAGAGAAGGATAAATGATAAGGTAGAAATGCAAGGAATCTTGTGTGTGAATATAAAATATCATTCCTGTCTCATATAAGTGTGTAACATAATAAAAACTGGCATATTGTATAGCACCTTTCTTCAAAGGAGCAACTGATATTTCCTTCCAACAGAAAGATAATTATAATACTCTAACATGAAAGGCAGTGCTGTGAAATGTGGTATCTTGTCTGTTGCCCAAGGAGGCTTTCAAAGCATGAAATATAAACTATATAAAGCCTTCAGCTACTCATAACCATGTGATTCTTCCTTGATAACTCTTTGTTAAAACAAAGACAATTACAATGTCCACATGAATGCAGCATAAGAAGCCAAATAAAACTTTTACTGTGTTTCTAGTTTAAATACAGATTCTTTTTCTCCTCTTTTCTACCCTTGTACTCTTACCATTTCTCCTTTTCTCTAGTTTCAGTATTTTCTTTCTTTGAGGTTCCTTTTTGAACAATGGAGCAAAAATGGGAGTGATGAATTAGCAAAGTTCTGTGCTCTTCTATATTTTAGACATTTAACTGTAAATTGTTTCACCAGTTTCTCCCTGCCTTTAGTATGAATGCTATAGATCATCATCATCAATTGTATTTATTGAGCGCTTACTATGTGCAGAGCACTGTACTAAGCGCTTGGGAAGTACAAATTGGCAACATATAGAGACAGTCCCTACCCAACAGTGGGCTCACATCTAATGCTGAATCCTTCTAGAACCTAAAATTGTGGAGTGACAGATCACTGACTATGTGTGTGGTGAATATCTAGAAGACATCATTTAATTCTTGTTGAAAAATCACTATGCAAATTATTATTTAACTCCTGGAGCTCCTCATACTTCCACCCAAACACTATCCTCCCAGTGACTTTCCCATCGCTTTAGACAGCTGTCTTAAAATAGAGGTCGCAAGATGCTGGGTTACTTGGATTCTGAAGTACAGTATGTGTGAGATGGAGTTGCAAAGATCACAATACACAAAATATTGTTAAGCAAACATTTCACTTTACAATACTACTGCTACAGGGATGCAAGAGGGATTTTTTAGTATAAATGCAATCAATCCATATACATATGGTTAGGAGGAGAAAACATAAAGAACTAGATACAAAGGAGGAATAATACCATAACAGCATCCTTCTGCCTTGAGGGAGTCCCAGGTTCCCAAGTGGACCTTCTGCTCTCACACTATTTTGGGTTGCCTGGTGTCAGCTGCAGCATTTCTAGACCAAAGTCTGAGGCTCAACTTCCTAGATCTTACTTACTCTTTAAGCATCAAGCATAAGTATGTAGCTGGGCCTTCAAGCCTTTGAATAGCAGTGTGGCTCAGTGGAAAGAGCACGGGCTTTGGAGTCAGAGGTCATGGGTTCAAATCCCGGCTCTGCCAATTGTCAGCTGTGTGACTTTGGGCAAGTCACTTAACTTTTCTGTGCCTCAGTTACCTCATCTGAAAAATGGGGATTAAGACTGTGAGCCCACCATGGGACAACCTAATCACCTTGTAACCTCCCCACTGCTTAGAACAGTGCTTTGCACATAGTAAGCACTTAATAAATGCCATCATCATTATTCTTATTAATGGTCCACTGCCTCAAGAGCAGCAGGTCCTGCCCTGGGACTCATTCAGCTGCCTGCACGGCTGTTGAGTGTTTCGTGTAAGGCCACACACCAAAGTGTAATGGAAACTGTGTCTTAGGCTCCCAGGATGTGTTAGCATTACTCCTGGGTTGTTATGTTCATTTTGGGCATAAGATGCGACATTCCTTCAGTTAACTCTATATTTTATATTTTCCTCCGGAAGTACAGTGTTCTTGTGGGAGGTCGATGCCTACGTACACTACACCCCTTGACCTTCACACAAAGCACAATAGCATTGTGAATCTATCAAGACTACTATGAGGCCCCCCTCCCCAACTACAAGCTGTATATAATGCATCAAGGATGCCAAATTAGAACTGGAATCACATCCCAAGTTTACATGCTCAAGAGGAGTTCATTAAAACATGATCTAATGGTCAGGCTCACCTATGCTGGAGTACATCAGTTCTACTCATCCAAGGCTGCTTAAAAACCTCCCTTGGCAGCAGCAGGCAACATGGACTCCTTAAAACCCCATCTGGTGGCAGCGGGTAGCAAGATCACCCTTGGCCAAAGCAGGGTCTACTTGCAAACAATTACCATCCAGGTGCCCCTTAATCCTGGGGGTGCCACTGCAGAGAGAGCAGGCACCCTACACTCTGGGTAGGGAGAGTGTTCAACTAGCTGAAAGAGTTCTCACCCCCTACAACTCAGGGCTTCTTTATATAGGGATATCTGGCCAAACTCAGTTATGTCCAGTCCGTACTTCATACTGATGCAAGGGTCATTTCCTATGAAAACATTTCATCCATGTTCCCCCATTCCTCAAGGACCTCTAGTGGTTGCCCATCCACCTCCACATCACTCCTCTCACTCCAGCCATGTTTGCCTCTTTGTGACCTGCTGCTCTGATCTTCGCCCAAGCCCTCCATAGTTGAGGAGCAGGCTAGCCATTCTATATTCCAAGCCCTGGTCTTCTAAGGAATCGTGGAGGAACTAAAAATTTTGTTTGTCTTCACCTGGGTACTCTCGACTCTAGGTTCCCTCTTCAGGACCCACTGCTTCTTTAAAAACACAAAAGCAAACCAAAACAATGTGCCTTCTTGTTTCCATTCTGCTGAGACAGAGGAAAAAAGGTATAAAGATGACACTTCATCCTGTTTGGGTGGCTACACCATGCGCAGGGGAGGAGAACGTTTTCAGTACATAAAAAGGCTACAAATCAGTGGTATTTATTTGAGTGCTTTCTGTGTGCAGAGCACTGTACCAAGCTCTTGGGAGAGTACAATACAACAGAGTTGGTAGACACATTCCCTGATACATGTGTAAGTGCTGTAGGGCTCAGGGCAGGGTGAAGACCAAATGCCCAAAGTGTGCAATTACAAGTGCATCAACAGTACAAACCTGAGAAAGGGAAAAATGCAAAGTTGAAAAGAGTGCATAGGGGCAAAAAACAGTGGAGAAGATTTAGAGTGGTGTATGGCAGTGAGAATTGAAAGGCTTTGAATGGGTGGGAGAGTATTTTGAAAGTTTAGGAAAGGTGGACAACTGGTCCATCTACATCAAATTGGTTATTAGTGACCTTTTCTGAATATTAGAATCATTCATTTATTGTCTCATTACATTGTGTTTTGCTGTCACCCCTTGTCATCTGTGTGCTTGTCCACAGTTACTAAATTCTTCCTATTAAAAAGAAACTTGTACTTCCCAAGCGCTTAGTACAGTGCTCTGCACACAGTAAGCGCTCAATAAATACAACTGAATGAATGAATGAATGAATGAGTTGTGCCACTTAGGGTAGTTGCTCGGCCTTGTCTTGTTCTTCTCATTAGTTCAGGGGCATGGGCAAATACCACTTCCTTATCCAGCCCCTACAGGGTCCACAGCCCCTCAGGGTCAGCAGCTGCAGTCAAGAATGCCAACATCCGCTAACTGTGCGGATAGTGGCTTACGTGCCATGCCTGATTCAAACTAGTGGTGTCTTGGCAAAACAAAATGGAGTCCAGGCCTTGGGTCTATCACAATAGCACCACCATCCTCCCTGTCTCACAATCCTATACCCTTGGCATTATCCTTGACTTCTCTCTCTCTTTCAACATTTAATCTGTCACCAAATCCTGTCAGTTCAGCCTTCCCAGTATCACTGAAATCTGTCCTTTCTTCTCCATCCAAATTACTACGATGTTAACCCAAGGTCTTATCCTTTCCTGCCTTGATTACTGCGTTGATCTCTCTGCTGATCTCCCTGCCTCCAGTCTCTCGTTCATTCATTCATTCAATTGTATTTATTGAGCATTTACTGTGTGCAGAACACTGTACTAAGAGCTTAGGAAGTACAAATAGGCAACATTGAGACGGTCCCTACCCAACAACGGGCTCACAGTCTCATTCAACCGATATAACTGCCACCAAACCATGTCTGTTTTACCTTCATGACACTGCTAAAATCCACCCTTTCCTCTCCATCCAAACTGCTACCATGCTGATCCAAGCACTTAGCTATCCTGCCTTGACTAATGCACCTGCCTCCTTGCTGACCTCCTGGCCTTCTGTCTCTCCCGACTCCAATCCATACTTCACATTATTGCATGGATCATTTATCAACAGAAACATTCAGTCCATATCTCCCCACTCTTCAAGAACCTCCAATAGTTGCCCATCCACCTCTGCATCAATCTCCTTACCATCGGCTTTAAAGCACTCAATCAGCTCACCCCATTCTACCTCGCCTCACTAATTTATTACAACAGCCCAGCCCACGCACTCCGGTCTTCTAGCTTCAGCTTATTTACTGTGCCCCGACCTTGTCTGTCTCGTCACTGACCCCTCTCCCATGTCCTCTCGGTAGCCTGGAACTTCCTCCATCTTCTTATATGATAAACCACCACTCTCTCCACCTTCAAAACATTATTAAGGTCATAACTTCTCCAAGAGGCCTTCCCTGAATAAACCCTCTTTTTTCCAGGTTTATCTCTCTTCTGCATTATTTATGCACTTGGGTCTGTGACCTTTGGACATTTGATATTTGCCCCCCACACACTCCCCATTTCACTCTGCTGCCCAGATCATTTTTCTATAAAAATGTTCAGTTCATGTTTCTTGACTTCTCAAGAACCTCGAATGGTTGCCTATCCACCTCGGCATCAAACAGATATCACAGGTTTTAAAAAGCACTCACTCACCCTGCCCCCTCCTACCTTACCTCCCTGATTTTCTACTGAACCCAGGCTGCACATTTTGCTCCTCTTAACATCAACACTCTCAGTCTACCTCGATCTTGTTCATTCATTCATTCAATCATATTTATTGAGCGCTTACTGTGTGCAGAGCACTGTACTAAGCGCTTGGGAAGTACAAGTTGGCAACATATAGAGATGGTCCCTACCCAACAGTCGGCTCACAGTCTAGAAGGGGGAGACAGACAACAAAACAAAACATATTAACAAAGTAAAATAAATAGAATAGTAAATACGTACAAGTAGAGTAATAAATCTGTACAAACATATATACAGGTGCTGTGGGGAGGGGAAGGAGGTGGGGGGGGTGATGGGGAGGGGGAGAGGAATGGGGGGCTCAGTCTGGGAAGGCCTCCTGGAGGAGGTGAGCTCTCAGTAGGGCTTTGAAGGGATGAAGAGAGCTAGCTTGGCGGATGTGCAAAGGGAGGGCATTCCAGGCCAGGGGGAGGACGTGGGCCAGGGGTCAATGGCGGGACAGGCGAGAATGAGGCACAGTGAGGAGGTTACTGGCAGAGGAGCAGAGGGTGCAGGCTGGGCTGTAGAAGGAAAGAAGGGAGGAGAGGTAGGAGGGGGCAAGGTGATGGAGAGCCTTGAAGCCGAGAGTGAGGAGTTTTTCTCGCCACCGACCTCTTGCTCACATTCTGCCTCTGGACTGGAATGCCCTCCCTCCTCATATCCGACAGACAATTACTCTCCATACCCTCAAAGTCTTATTGAAGGCACATCTCCAAAAGGCCTTCCCTGACTGAACCCTCATTTCATCTTCTCCCAATCTCTTTGGAGTCACTCTGGTGATTGAATTTGCACCCTTTATTCACACCTCCACCCGACAGTGTAACAGTACTTATGTATATATATGCAATTTCTTTATGTTAATATGTGTCTCCCTCTAGACTGTAAGCTAGTTGTGGGCAGGGAATGTGTCTATCAACTCTGTTATACTGTACTCTCTCAAGCGCTTAGCACAGTGCTCTCTGCACACAATAATCACTCAATAAATATGACTGATTGAGTGAGTCACTTATTGAACCCAAATTTGGAAAATAGCACAAATGTTTTTTTTTCTTTTTCAAGGAGCCATTTCAACGTTAAAATCACAGATTAAGCTCATGGAATTTCTAAAGACACTGAGGAAAAAGTCTCCTTTAAGTTTTTTTCCACTTGCAACTAACAGACCTAAACACAGGGACTTCAATTCTGCTGGGTTTTCACACTGAGTTACATATTGTTCTAGAGAACTGCCCATTCTAGAACATTCTATAAATCTAGCTGTCTGGAAGATAAAGCCGTTCTCTGGCCAGGCTGCCAGCCTGGTCCTCAGGATTCCCAGTTTGCACTGCAGGGTGCAGGATGGATTCATCATAATGGAACACATCAGGTACAATCAGTAGGCACCCTGGCATCCATCAGAGGGTGGACTCACAAAAGAAGGTCCTGGGAAATTTGTTTCAGGCCCCTCCAGAGATCAGAACCTATCCCAGGGGATGTCTGTGATGGAAACAGCTCCCCAAAAATCAGTTAGTCAATCATATTTATTGAGGGCTTACAGTGTGGAGAGCACTGTACTAAATGCTTGGGAGAGTGCAATTTAACAATATAACACAGTCCTTGCTGACAGCAAGCTTACAGTCTCAACCTGTAGCATTTATTTTGAACCTACTGTGTGCAAGACACTGCACTAAGTGCTTTGGAGAGTACAATAGAGACAGAAAACACAAACCCTAACCCCATCGGGTAGCAATGCAGGGCAGGGTGCACTCTACAGCTTTCCTGTGCCACCCTGCATTGCTTCCTCTATAGTTGTGGTGCCCTTCTAGGACAGACCCCACCTGGTATAGCCTTCAGGGCAAATTGGTAGAACTAGAAAATCAGTGTTCTAGTCAGGTATCTGAGATTCTCTCAGTACTTTTAGAGGAGAATGAATTTTTTCAGCCTCCTAAGGGAAATACCGCATTTCAAATGTAATTCATTAACAGATCCACACCTCCAGGCATGCTTAATTTGTAGTTACCGAAAAACAGTTTTCCCCAACACCTCATCATTTGCTTCAGCAGCAGGTTTTCAGAGTGCCAATCTTTGGGGATCACTAGAAGTACAAGTATTTTGAGATAAGTGGGTACCTGACTATGTATGTGCTTGAAAAGGAATCCTTTGTTGTCCAGAAAACTCTAAATGCTTGGTTTTATGCATAAAGTTAGAGGCCAAGGATACTTTTTTAGAAAGCCTCATCATTAGTACAAGCATATGACTTTCACTGACGCTGTCCTCTCCTTTTTCTCTCCTATATTTCTGGCCACTCATTCTCAGTCTCTTTCAAGGGCTTCTCTGCCTCACAACCTCTGGCCATGGGAGTTCCTCAAGGCTCAGTTCTGGCTCCCCTTCTATTCTCCATCTAAACCCACTCCCTTGAAGAACTGACTTGCTCCCACAGCTTCAACTACCAAATCTATACAGTTGATTCTCACATCTCTCTCTCCAGTTCTGACTTCTCCTTCTCTGCAGTCTCTTAATTCTTCCTGCCTTCATTCATTCATTCATTCAATCATATTTATTGAACACTTACTGTGTGCAGAGCACTGTACTAAGCACTTAGGAAGTACAAGTCAGCAACATATAGAGATGGTCCCTACCCAACAATGGGCTCACAGTCTAGAAGAGGGAGACAGACAATAAAACAAAACATGTAGACAGGTGTCAAAACCTGGATGATCCTTAGGCATCTCAAATTTAAAATAGCAGCATAGCCTGGTGGATAAAGCACTGGTCTGGGACTCATAAGGACTTGGGTTCTAATCCCTGCTCTGCTACTTGTCTGTTGTGTGGCAAGTCTCTTCACTTCTTTGTGTCTCAGTTACCTCATCTGTAAAGTGGGGATTAAGATTGTGAGCCCCAGGTGGGACAGGGGTCCTATCCAACCCTATTTGCTTGTATTCACCCCAGCACTTAGTACAGTATGTGGCACATAGTGAGCACTTAAATACCACAATACTATTATTATTATTATTATTATTACCAGGTCAGAACAGAACTCATCTTCCCACCCAAATCCTGTTTTGCCCTTGTCTTTCCCATCACTGTAGACAACAGTGGAGAAGCACCATGGCTTAGTGAAAGCATCACGGGATTGGGAGTCAGAGATCTTGGGTTCTAATCCCAGCTCCACCACTTGTCAAACTGTGTGACTTTGGGCAAGTCACTTAACTTCTCTGTGCCTCAGTTACCACATCTGTAAAATGGGGATAAAGACTGTGAGCCCCACGTGGGACAACCTAATTACCTTGTATCTAGTCCAGCGCTTAGAACAGTGCTTGGCACATAGTATGCAATTAAATACCATAATTATTATTATATCCTTCCATAAACTCTCAGTCTTGATACTATCCTCAGTTTAAATCTCTCATTCAACCCACATATAGGTTCTGTTACCAAATCCTATGCATTCTACCTTCACAACATAACTCAAATCCACCCTTTCCTCTCCATCCAAACTACTACTATGCTGATCCAAGCACTTATTCCCACCTTGACTACTGCATCAGCCTCCTCTCTGAACTTTCTGCTTCTTATCTCTCTCTACTCCAGTCAATACTTCACTCTGCTGCCCAGATTTTTTTCAAAAAAAAAATAGTCCAGTCCATGTCTACCCACTCCTCCAAAATGGCCAGTGATTGCCCACCTACCTCTGAATCAAGCAGAATTTCCTTATCATCCTCTTTGAAGCACTCAGTCATCTTGCCCCCTCCAACTTTACCTCTCTGACTTCCTACTAAAACCCAGTCCACACACTTCACTCTAACACCAAACTACTCACTTCACCTTCATCTCATCTATTTTGACACTGATCCCTTGCCTACGTCCTCCCTCTGTCCTGTAACACTCTCTCCCTCCATATGAGATTACTATTCTCACCACCTTTAAAGCCTTATTAAAATCACACCTCCTCCAAGAAGCCTTCTCCCATTAGTTCATCTTTTCCTCTCTTCCCTCTCCCTTCTGCATAACCTTGGCATTTGGAGCTAAACCCTTTAAATATTTGATATTCACCCCACATAATTTATGTACATATCTGTAATTTGTTCAGTCATATTAATACCTATTTGATCCTCTGGACTGTAAACTCCTCATGAGCAGGGAATGTGTTTACCAACTCCCAAGCACTTAGAATACAGTGTTCTATTCACAGTAAGCACTCCATAAATACCAATGATTGATCGATTCCCATCATAACAGTGGTTGTCCCATGAAAACTCAAACTTTCACTTTTACTTGTTGAAATCCCTCCAAAAGGTTTTACTGTAGGCAGTCTGCCAAAAATTTCACCATAAAAACTTGAACAATTATAATTGTATCTATAAATGCTCTGCACACACTGGCACTCAATAAATGCTATTGATTGATTCAGCTGTTTGCTTTTTTACTCTTCCAAGTGGATTCATATGTCAGTATATAATTTGCTAGGTGACTGGACTCTGAATGCACTTTCTCCATTTGGTTGCTCTCTGCTGGTATTACTAATTCAATCTTTAGGAAGTTTTGCACCTTTATAATTTAAGCATGCAATTCTATTCACTTATGTAAGACCATGTCTTTAATTTGGAAACGTTCACACAAAAGAATGTTAGCTTGATTACAGAAAATAGCTTGACTACAAAAATAGACAGCTAATCAGATTGGACACAGTCCCTGCCCCACGTGAAGCTCACAGTCTTAATCCCCATTTTGCAGATGAGGGAACTGAGGCACAGACAGTTAAGCGACTAACCCGAGGTCACAGAGCAGAGAAGTGGTGGAAACAGATTTAGAACTCAGTTCCTTCTGACTCCCAGATCCAAGCTCTATCCACTAGGCTATGCTGTTTCTTAGTTCTTTCAAAATTCAGCTGGCTAGCCTCCTTAGTTACCCATGGGGGTATCGATTAACAAAAATTGGTGCTAATAATTTCCCTGTCTCCTAGCTCCTCAACTCAGTGTCTCCTGGAGGAGTTTTGTTGATTTCTTGGTCATTAAGCAGAAAGTCAATAGACAAGGAAAAACAGGTTTGGTGTTAAGAGGTTGACTGGAGATTTGGTGAAAGGGAAAGTCAAAAATCTGAGGAAAGGAGGTGACTCATGCTTGCTCGTGTGTGTGTGTGTGTGTGTGTCTGTGTGTCTGTGTTTACTTATGAGTGTGCTGCCCCACTGTAACTCCCTGCTGCTCCTTTCCTCCCCCACTCCATCCCTGACCCCACAGAGGATTTTGCTTTTAGAAGAGCAAGCTGCAGAGTGAAAAGGTGGAGAGGGAGGAGAGAGGAGATGCTGGCTTGGTTGCCAAAGCCATAAATAGATCCATCCATAGCTGCCACCACTCTGGCTGATGGTGCTTTGGCAGGCTACACCACTTGCCTGTTGGGTGGCCTTGGGTAAATCACTTTACTTCTATGCGCCTCAGTTCCCTCATCTGTAAAGTGAGGAATACGCCTGTGAGTCCCATGTGGGACAAGGGTTATGTACAACTTGATTACCGTGTATCTACCCCAGCGCTTAGCATGGTGCCTAGAACATAGTAAGCACTTAAATACCACAATTATTATTAATGACCTCATCCAGTAGTACTCTACGCATGGTGTCATCAGCATCGAGGATGATGTGGGTGTCCCCATTTAGACAGTCCAGCCTCAGGCCTGAGGGTCAGTAAAAGCAGCCCTGGTTTTGGATGGCCAACAACAAATGCACTGGGCATACTGAGAAATGAAATAGGTCTTAAATGACTCCCTTATGCTGTCATCCATCCATTCATTCATTCATTCAATCAATCGTATTTATTGAGCGCTTACTGTGTGCAGAGCACTGTACTAAGCGCTTGGGAAGTACAAATTGGTGACATAGAGAGATGGTCCCTACCCAACAACAGGCTCACAGTCTAGAAGTGGTCATTTGGCTTTGGTGAATACCTGGAAATGACACTGAAAACAGGAAAGACATATTAAGATATTGCATAGAGGGCAGTTGGGACAATCAATCCATCACATTTATAGAGTGCTTACTGGGTGCAAAACATGTACTAAGCATTTGAGAGTGCACAAGACAACAGATTCAGTAGACACATTCCATGCCCATAAGGAGCTTAGAATTTAGGATACTAAACAGTATCTCCTAAGACTGAGGTCATAATTCAATAATTTTCCTTCTTCCAAGTTACAAAAAAAATCTGATATTGCTCTGTAAGTTTGCCACTGCTAATTGCTTGACATTCTATTCCTATGCATTCACCACCCTGACCCTTTGTCCAGCTCGCTGTTGCTCAGCTTATTCTTGTGGGTGATGGTGTTATTCTTATTCCAAAAAATGGCAAGATGGAGCCCTGGGAAATAGGAACAGAAGTGAGCAGTAGTTCATTAGTGGCAAGTGAGACAACAATAATTTGAGCCCTCTGAGTGATTGTAAATGGACAAGGAAACATTGTTAACAAGAGATCCTGCTGAGAGTTAAATGCCATTTTAATGAACTTTGCCCCTTAAATAGTTCCCAGTTTGTCTAAGATGCTTATCTGGGTTACAACTTTCAAAGCTATCTAAAACAATTCTGCCGACTGACACCCTGGAAATGGCTCCACTCTCTGGATTTAGTGAATAAATTACGATGAATTTTGGTTAACGGTGGGAATTGGGGTTTTCATTACAGATACTTTGGAAATTCTGATATCACAAAGGATGAATGTTGATTAGTGTGGAGTATATTCCTAATCAATTCTAATGCTTTTCAATCAACTGTGAAAAACCCCTCTGAGATGGCCAAACAACACAGATAAGAAAACACTTAGGAAAAAATCCCAACAAAATGTTTAAAACCTGATGCACTGACCACCACCCTCTTCTGCCTCCCTGGCTGCTCCTTCTGGATCTCTTCTGCAGCTCCTTCTCTGCCTCCCACTCCTTATTCAATCAATCAATTAATGGTATTAATTGAGCACTTTATGCAAAGCAATGGGGTTCCCCCAAAGTTCAGTTCTGGGAACACTCCTATTTTAATTTTACCCCTACTCACTTGGAGAGCCCATCCAACCCCACAATATGAAATATCATCACCACTGATGACTCCCAAATCTACGGCCCACAACCCTGACTTCTCCCCTCCTATGCAATGTCACATTTCCCCCTGCCTCCACAACAACTCCAGAGAGAAGCAGCATGGCCTAGTGGCAAGAGCACGACTTTGGGAGTCAGGGGGCACGGGTTTTAATCCTGGATCTTCCACTTGTCTGCTGTGTGACCTTCACTTGACTTTTCTATGCTTCAGTTACCTCATCTGTATAATGGGGATTAAGACTGTGGGCCAACCTGATTACCTTGTATCTACCCCAATGCTTAGAACAGTGTTTGGCACATAGTAAGTGCTTAACAAATATTATTATTATTATTATCATTATTATTATTATCATTATTATTATGTCTAGCTCATCTTATCCAAAACTGAACTCCACTTCCTTCCCCAAGCCCCTCTTCCCCTTTGCTTTCCCACTGCTAGTGACAACACCACCATCCTCCCTGTCTTAAAAGCCCTCAGACTTGGCATTATCTTTGACTCTTCTCTCTCAACCTACATATTCAGACATTCATACAATCCCATTTATAGAGTGTTTACTGTGTGCAAAGCACTGAACTATGACCTTAAGTACTGTCAGTTCTTTTTTCACAACATCTCCAATTTCCACCCATTCCTCTCCATCCAAACCATTACCGTGCAGGTCCAAGACTTTGTCATAAACTCCATATCTCAACTACTGCATAAGCTTCCTGGCTGAGTTCCCTCCCTGCCTCCTGCCCAGCCTCTCTCTGGACCATATTTTACTTTGCTGCCCCTGCTATCTTCTCAAACCATGTTTCTGCCACATCTCCCCACTCATCAAAAACCTTCAGTGGTTTCCCATTCTTTTCCACACCAAGCAGAAACTCCTACTCACTTGTTTAAAGATTCTCAATCACTTCCCCCAGCCACTCAACTTATCTTGACTCCTTCTCCTCTACAATCCATTCCACACACTTGGTCCTCTTACACCAACCTACTATTCTCATCTCTCTCACTGTCAATCTGCTAACCATCTCACTGTCAATCTGCTAACCATCTCACTGCACCTTGATCTCCTCTATCTTGCTGCTGACCTATAGCCCGCATCCTGCCACTGGCCTGAAATGCCCGCCTTCCTCATGCCCAACAGGCAATTTCTCTCCCCACTTTCAAATCCTTGCTGAAGACTCCTCCAAGAAGCTTTCCCTTACTAAACCCTCCTTTCTTCTTCTCCCACTCCCTTCTGTGTCACCCTGACTTGCTCCCTTTATTCATCCCCTTTCCCAGCCCCACAATATTTACGGACATATCTATAATTGATTTATTTATATTAATGTCTGTCTTCCTCTCTAGATTGTAAGCTCATTGTAGACAGGGAATGTATATATTTGTTATATTCTACTCTCCCAAACACTTGGTACAGTGCTCTGCACACAGTACACACTCAAAAATTACAATTGACTGCCTGACTGAACCAGTTGCTCACAACCACCTTCCTCCTTCCTGGAACTCCCTTCCTCTTCATATCCAGGACACAATTATTCTTTCCATATTGCACCTCCCAAGACTTTTTCACCAGATACTGCAACTATTGAGTTGTCATCTCCTACGCAGTTGGGTCCTCACTCTATCCTATTCTCATTACAGCATATATGTACTTATAATTAAACTCAGTTGCTTCTCCCTACTTGTAACTTATTGTTATCTATCTTCCTTGCTAGAGGATAAGGTGTTTGACGGCAGGGATCATATCTACTAACGCTAATGTATCATCATCATCATCTATGGTATTTAGTGTGTTCTACTGTGTGAAATACTATACTAAATGCTTAGAAGAGTACAATACAACAGAGATGGTAGACACATTCCCTGCCCGCAGTGAGCTTATAGTTTAGAGGGGAAGAAAGACACTAATATAAATAAATCATTTATAACATATAATTTATAGATATATAATGAATTCTCCCAAGTGATTAGTAGAGTGCTCTGCACAGAGGAAGTGCTCAACAAATGCTATTGCTTGATTGATAACAGTTTCTGATGTGATAATAATTCTAAAATAGTTTAATCTGTCAGAAGTTAAGTGATTGGTCAACTATGAATCAATCAATCCTATTTATTGAGTGATTACTGTGGGCAGAGCACTGTACTAAGCGCTTGGAAGAATACAATAAAACAGAGTTGGTAGGCATGTTCGCTGCACACAACAAACTAGTTTGCAGTCTAGCAGGGGATAGAGACATTAATATAAATACTTATGGATACATATATAAGTGCCGAGGGGCTGAGGGAGAAGTGAATAAAGAATACAAATCCCAGTGCTAGGGCACAGATGCTGAGCTTTTAAAGTAAATATTCATAAGGTTGGTCTATTGAATTGCCTTGAAGGAATAAAATTCTATTGCTGTGAAATAGCAAGTGATTGACCAGTAGGATGTCCACTGTGCTGTATGTTGCCAATTTGTACTTCCCAAGCACTTAGTACAGTGCTCTGCACATAGTAAGCGCTCAATAAATACGATTGATGATGATGATGATGAAGTGGAAATCTCATGTCTTCATCGACTTTGTTTTCTCATATCTGTTTTCATTAAAGAATTACAACTTCCTTTTCTTTCTCTGGGCTTGGGTGATCTGTGGGGGGAACTGAGGCATGCCTCTTTCCTTGTTTTGATGTCTTTCCTATTCTAGATTCATTCATTCATTCAATCATATTTACTGAGTGCTTACTGTTTTCAGAGCACTGTACTAAGTGCTAGATTGTGAGCCCATTGTGGACAGAGATTGTCTCTCTTTATTGCTGCATTATATTTTCAAGCGCTGACAGTGCTCAGCACATAGAGCTCAATATTCATTTATTACTGTGTGCAGAGCACTAGACTAAGTGCTTGGTAAGTCCAATTTGGCAACAGAGACAATCCCTCACCTTGTAACATCCCCAGCGCTTAGAACAGTGCTTTGCACATAGTAAGCGCTTAACAAATACCATCATTATTATTGTTATTATTAGAAAGGGGAGACAGACAATAAAACAAGTAGATAGGCATCAACAGCATCAAAATAGATAAACAGAATTATAGATATATGCACATCATTAATAAAATAGAGTAATAAATATGTACAAATATACACAAGTGCTGTAGGGAGGGGGTAAGGCAGAGGGAGGGAGTGGGGGCGATTGGGAGGGGAGGAGGAGCAGAGGAAAAGCACTTAGTCTAGTGATCTGTATACGGTAAGCACTCAATAAATACGATTGAATGAATGAATGAGAAGGGGGGCTGTACGGGAAGGCCTCCTGGAGGAGGTGAGCTGTCGGTAGGGCTTTGAAGGGAGGAAGAGAGCAGAGAAGCAGCGTGGTTCAGTGGAAAGAGCATGGGTTTGGAGGTCATGGGTTCAAATTCCAGCTCCACCACTTGTCAGCTGTGTGACTTTCGGCAAGTCACTTAACTTCTCTGGGCCTCAGTTACCTCATCTTTAAAATGGGGATTAAGACTGTAAGCCCCACATGGGACAACCTGATCATCTTGTATCCTCCTCAGTGCTTGGCACAGTGCTTCCTCACTGTGCCTTGTTCTCGCCTGTCCCGCCATCGACCCCCAGCCCACGTCATCCCCCTGGCCCAGAATGCCCTCCCTTCACACATCCGCCAAGCTAGCTCTCTTCCTCCCTTCAAAGCCCTACTGAGAGCTCACCTCCTCTAGGAGGCCTTCCCAGACTGAGCCCCCTCCTTCCTCTCCCCCTCCTCCACCTTCCCCCCACCTTCCTCCCCCTGCCTTATCTCCTTCCCCTCCCCACAGCACCTGTATATATGTATATATGTTTGCATGTATTTATTACTCTATTTATTTTACTTGTACATATTTATTCTATTTATTTTATTTTGTTAATATGTTTTGTTTTGTTGTCTGTCTCCCCCTTCTAGACTGTGAGCCCACTGCTGGGTAGGGACCGTCTCTATATGTTGCCAACTTGTACTTCCCAAGTGCTTAGTACAGTGTTCTGCACACAGTAAGTGCTCAATAAATACAATTGAATGAATGAATTTATTCTGAACTCTATTTCTAAAGGGCAGTTGGCATTCTTGGCAAACCTCAGAAGGTTTACTTTTCAGGTTCATTGCAGATAAATATCTAAATGTATCTAAAGCTCAGGCGGGCCTCACCCTCTTACAAATTCAAGCTTGAAACCTTTCAAAAACATGTTTTCTCATGAGATTATTGTGGATGGCCTGGAAATCAGAAGCATAGAATGCTCCAAGAGGTGGAGGTAGGGTAAAATAGGAGACTTTGAATTGGCGATGGCTTGATTGAGTTGGAACTATGATGTGCAGAAGCTCATTGTGGGCAGGGAATGTATCTGTTATAGTGTTACATTGTACTCTCCCAAGCGCTTAGTACAGTGCTCTGCACAAAGTAAGTGCCCAATAAATACAATCAATTGATTGAGAAAAGAACACAGCCCTGGGAATCAGATAATCTGGGTGCTCATCCTGGATCTATCACTTGCCTGCTGTGTGACCTTGGGCAAGACATCAGCTGCCTCTAGACTGTAAACTCACTGTGCGGAGGGAACATGTCTACTAACTCTGTTAAACTGTACTCTCCCAAACACTACAGTACTCTGCATTCCATAAGCTCTCAATAAATATGATTGATCTAAGACATGTAATTGATCTATTCCTCTGTTTTGTCATCTGTAAAATAGAGATTCCTATACCTGTTTACCCTCCCTCAGATTACAACTCCTAGGTGGGCAGGGGACTGTGTAAGCACTGAATAAATACCACTATTATAATCACTATTAGAATGTACTCATCTCACAATAAGCAGGGTGGCCCAGTGGATAGAGCAAGGGCCTGGGAGTCAGAAGGACCTGAGTTCTATTCCTGCCTCCACCACTTGTCTGCTGTGTGACCTTGGACAAGTTGCTTAATTTCTCTGTGCCTCACTTACCTCATCTGCAAAATGGGAATTTAACATTGTGAGACCCAGGTGGGGTATGGACTGTGTCCCACCTGATCACCTTGTATCTACCCTAACATGGAATACAGTGTCTGGCACTTAGTAAGCACTCATAATGGGCAGGGAATGTGTCTCATAATTCTGTTGTATTGTACTCTCCCAAGTGCTTAGTACAGTGCTCTGCACATAAGTGATCAGTGAACACAACTGATTGACAACTACCATTAAAAAAAGTGACAGGATTTAGATATGTTTTTAGGCCCCTCTGTCAGGGATGCAAGTAATTTTTTTTCTCACAGCTATACCCAGGCATTTTAATATTGGAGGTAAAGCTGGGTGTGTCTAAGATGAGGACCTTCAGAAGAGAGCATTGATTGCCCGCCCACTGATCCAGGGTTCTCCCTTTAGGTTGCAGAGATACACAGATTTGTTTTGGCAAATTAGGTTTGTAAAGGCCGCCTTTAAAATCTGCACTCAGAGGCAAAGGATGGATGTGTGAGTTTTATTCCCGAAGAAGAAAATTGTACTTCAGAAAAGGAGACAGTGGTCCTTTTTTATCCTTTCTTGTTATAAAATTATGTAAGTGGATACAAATGAGTACTATCATTTTCTGCTAAAGAAGGAAACCACTCTCTGCATTTTAAGGAAAAAAAAAGTAAGGCAATTTTCCTTAGTACCCCACTGGCCAACATAGATCAGAGTTCTGGGCTCAGACTCTCAGGTAATTATCCATATGGGAAATCTACAAGAATGTTTAAAGGTAAAATAGAAAACTTTCAAGTCAGATAAAGAAAACTTCTTCCTATCCCATCTCCTGAGACGATTAAAGCCCTCCACTTCTTTCTGTGGCTTCCTAGAACTTGGGTGCTTTAATAATCTCAGGTGATGGGACAGGAAGAAGTATTTTAAGACAGGTTGAAGTAAGGCAGCATTTCCCAATGACTGAGAAAGGCAAACCAAGTAGCCTAGCAATACCACAACGTTTTGCAAGGACAGATTTCAAAAATCCATCTTATTCAATCAATCAATCAATCAATCAATCGTATTTATTGAACACTTACTGTGTGCAGAGCACTGTACTAAGCGCTTGGGAAGTACAAGTTGGCAACATATAGAGACGGTCCCTACCCAACAGTGGGCTCACAGTCTAGAAGGGGGAGACAGAGAACAAAACAAAACATATTAACAAAATAAAATAAATAAAATAAATATGTACAAATAAAATAAATAAATAGAGTAATAAATATGTACAAACATATATACAGGGGCATATAAACATGAAGCCCCTCTCTTTCCTTCTGCACCCAACTTCCCCTTAGTACCAAACTGTTTAGCCCCTTGGCTAAGCCAAGTCAAAGACTGCAGTTGCAGGGCTGAATTTCCACTGAATTTCTGCATGAGGCAAAGCTGGTGGCAGAAGCAGGTACACCTGGGCCCAGGCCTCATAGCCCCAGCCTGGGGTCTTGAGGGAGGCGGAGGCTGCTTTTCAGAATTATTGACCACTGAGGAAACAGCAGCCCCAAACAGAGTGTCAGTATCCTCAGGGGGAGGAGGTGGGGCAGGTTGGTTGAGCCTGTGGCTTTCTCAGTGTTGGATCCTTGAACTCAAGGAAGACAGGGAAGTCCTTTCTCTTCCACCAGCCTGGGGTCCTTGCACATTGAGGTTCTCAATCAGCCAACATCTAATCCCTCCGTGTCCCTGGGCCTTGGAGCAAGCAAGTCTCCTGAACCTGGGTCACCCACAAGAAATCACATGACTTTTCTGCCTCAGCAGCCTGGGTAAGTAGGAAGGGAGGTGGATAGAGTCAGGGAAAACAAAGATGTCAATAAAAGAAAAATGTTTAACAAGCCAAACTAAGCAGTGTGGCCTGGTGAGAATAATATGGGCCTGGGAGTCAGAGCTCCTGGGTCCTAATCCAGCTCTGCCACATGTCTGTTATGTGATCACAGGCAAGTCACTGAACTTCTCTGTTCCTCATTTCCTCATTTCTGTAAAATGGGGGTTAAATATCTGTCCTCCCTCTCACTTAGAGGGAGGACATGTTCCCCATGTGGAACAGGGACAACCCAAAGTAATTGCATTGTACTTACCTGAATGCTTGGAACAAGTATAACCTTAGCAATTACTACTACTATTATTAGTATTGTTGTTATTATTTTTTGAGACAGTGGAGTGGGGGAAGTGGTTAGACGAGGGTTTAGAAGGTGACAATCCTTGTACAAAAGAAAATTAAAGATGGTTGCCACGCATGAGAAAAAAGGGGGCAGGTGGAGACTGTGCACTCAAGGTGGCCATCTTCATTCATTCATTCAATCATATTTATTGAGCACTTCCTGTGTGCAGAGCACTGTACTAAGCACTTGGGAAGTACAAGTTGGCAACATATAGAGACGGTCCCTACCCAACAACGGGCTTACAGTCTAGAAGGGGGAGACAGACAACAGAACAAAACAGGTGGATATCATCATCATCATCAATCGTATTTATTGAGTGCTTACTGTGTGCAGAGCACTGTACTAAGCGCTTGGGAAGTACAAGTTGGCAACATATAGAGACAGTCCCTACCCAACAGTGGGCTCACAGTCTAAAAGGGGGAGACAGAGAACAAAACCAAACATACTAACAAAATAAAATAAATAGAATAGATATGTACAAGTAAAATAAATAGAGTAACAAATATGTACAAACATATATACATATATACAGGTGCTGTGGGGAAGGGAAGGAGGTAAGATGGCGGGGATGAAGGGGGGACGAGGGGGAGAGGAAGGAAGGGGCTCAGTCTGGGAAGGCCTCCTGGAGTAGGTTTGCTCTCAGTAGGACCTTGAAGGGAGGAAGAGAGCTAGCTTGGCGGATGGGCAGAGGGAGGGCATTCCAGGCCCGGGGGATGACGTGGGCCGGGGGTTGATGGAGGGACAGGCGAGAATGAGGTACGGTGAGGAGATTAGCGGCAGAGGAGTGGAGGGTGCGGCGTGGGCTGTAGAAGGAGAGAAGGGAGGTGAGGTAGGAGGGGGCGAGGTGATGGAGAGCCTTGAAGCCGAGAGTGAGGAGTTTGTGTTTGATGTGTAGGTTGACTGGTAGCCACTGGAGATTTTTGAGGAAGGGATGTAATGTGCCCAGAACACTTCTGTACAAAGATGATCCAGGCAGCAGTGTGAAGTATAGAATGAAGTGGGGAGAGACAGGAGGATGGGAGATCAGAGAGGAGGCTGATGCAGTAATCCAGATGGGATAGGATGAGAGATTGAACCAGCAAGGTAGCAGTTTGGATGGAGAGGAAAGGGCGGATCTTGGCGATGTTGCGGAGGTGCGACTGGCAGGTTTTGGTGACAGATTGGATGTGAGGGGTGAAGGAGAGAGAGGAGTCGAGGATGACACCAAGGTTGCGGGCTTGTGAGATGGGAAGAATGGCAGTGCCGTCTACAGTGATGGGAAAGTCAGGGAGAGGCAGGGTTTGGGAGGGAAGATGAGGAGTTCAGTCTTGGACATAAGGTTTGGTAAGGGAGTTATCTTGAATGTTTCAGTAGTTGGCCATCCTGGGAAGGTCAGGAGATGTGGCTGTCCCTGCCATTCCTACTGTGACTACTTACCTTGATTAGCTGTTAAACTTGCCCTGGGGCTGGATGAGGCAAAGATCTTGGGAGCAGGAGGGAAGGGAGGAAAAATAGCTCTTCCCCAGCTCCCAGCCCCAAGGTACTTGTGTATATATCTGTAATTTTATTTGTCCCTTTGCTCTTCCCCCTTCCCATCCCCAAAGCACTGATGTACATATTTGTAATTGCGTTTGTTTGTATTTACGTCTGTCTCCCCCACCTTAGACTGTGAGCTCAATGTGGGCAGGGAATGTTATTGTTTATTGTTGTATTGTAATTTCCCAAGTGCATCGTACAGTGCTCTACACGTAGTAAGTGCTCAATAAATATGATTGAATTATTGAATTAATGAATGAAATATTAGGATTAAATTAGTTTGATAGTAAGGAAGTCATATGCAGCTTGCTTCACACTTCAGTGCACTGTCAGGTTTTTCCTCTGTATTATAGGATAGCATGTCAGCTGTAGGCAACTTGTTCTTTAGACTGTAAGATTCCTGTGGGCAGAGACCATATCAATCAACTTTACTGTATTATACTTTCCCAAGCAAATAGAACAGTGCTCTGCACACAGTAAGTGATAATAATAATAATGATGGCATTTATTAAGCGCTTACTATGTGCAAAGCACTGTTCTAAGCGCTGGGGAGGTTACAAGGTGATCAGGTTGTCCCACGGGGGGCCCACAGTCTTCATCCCCATTTTACAGACGAGGGAACTGAGGCCCAGAGAAGTGAAGTGACTTGCCCAAAGTCACACAGCTGCCACTTGGTGGAGCCGGTATTTGAACCCGTGACCTCTGACTCCAAAGCCCAGGCTCTTTCCCACTGAGCCATGCTGCTTCTCCAGTAAATACTAGAGAAGCAGAGAGGCTTAGTGGAAAGAGCACAGGCTTGGGAGTCAGAGGACTTGGGTTCTGATCCCACCTCCGCCACTTGTCTTCTGTGTGACTTTGGGCAAGCCACTTAACTTCTCTGTGCCTCAGTTACCTCATCTGTAAAATGGGTATTTAGACTGTGAGCCCCACATGGGAAACCTGCTTAGCTTGTATCTACTCCAGTGCATAGAACAGTGCTTGGCACATAGTGAGCACTTAAGAAATACTATTATTATTATTATTATTATTACTGATTGATTGAAACTAACATTCTTGCAACTTGAGGAGAACCAGAAGATGGGGAAGCTACAACTTTCATCCTCCATTTGTGACTAATTATTTTTCTTTTTACAGCTGGATATATAACTCCAAAAGGGGCAGCCTAATATGCATATTAGCAATCTCACTGAAAAAATATAAAAAATTTAAAAAGAAAAACTAACAACTCCCCCCCACCCAATTATTTGAAGCCTTTACAGTGCTAATTTTCCTCAGGATTTGCTATTCCACCACAAAAAAAAAATGTTCTCCTGGCAGGTTTTTCCTCCTCGCTGTTTTATTTCTTGGACACCTGCTTAGTTACTTCCCCTAGGTGAGTGATTTTATCAAATCTCTGTCTAGGGCTCTATTTAGTCAGAAATATATTTTTCTCTTTTCTTTTCAGGTACAATAAACATGACTAATGGGCATAGGATTATGTCATGGATCATTAAATGCTTCAGTTAGCTTGTCATATGTAAAAAAAAATTAAAACAAGACTCAGACAAACAAAGCAAGACAGACTTCTCCCCCATACCCTGAAATAGAATAATATTGCATTGAACTGTGTTCTTTTCCCCTCAGGGGAAATGTGCTCGTGCTCTTAAAGGTTTACCTTTAAATTAAACTAAAGCCTAGTCCTTTGAACAACTTTCCTTTCTGACTTTTCATAAGGGTAAATGGTATTTCTTATCTATAAAAACATATTTCCTGCTGTTCAAAATAAAGGTTGTAGATGAAGGGACAAAGATAATGTTATTTCATTTAGCATTCATTAAGAGAGCTTGGTGAGCCAAATTCTAAGGAAAACATTAAAGTCTCTGAGGAGCTTATCTTCTAAAACAATGAAGAGCAAAGCATGCCCAAAAAGGAATATAAAAATTGATCCATTTCCCTTGGTGAGATTCTAAGGGATGAAGGATTTCTTGTTTGGTTAACAGGTTGAAATCTGGCCATACTTCCCTTTCACCTCAACTAAATAACTGCCTGGATGATCCAGAATAGATTTGTTAGCCAAAATGAGTTTTTAGAAAGGGAGTGGGGATGATGGCAGAATCAGTTGTTATGTGGGAAGTCTTAGATTTCAGGATAGTGAGGTAGAGTGGAGAGGGTTGGAAAATCAATGATGGGGAATGTAGAAGTAGTATTCCTGACTATTTTTAAGCTAACTACAACCAACTCTGTTATATTGTACTCTCCCAAGTTCTTAGTACAGTGCTTGGCACACAGGAAATGCTCAATAAATACCACTGATTGACTGATTTAGAGTCTTCTGCACCTTCCCTACCAGGGAAATTGGTGGCTGACCATGCCAGAGGGAGAATAAACCCGTTTGGTTTCTGCAGCTCTTGCCCATGAAGCCACCATCAGTTTGGCCATTGACTTCAAATGGGAAAATTTTAAGGATTTTGAGATTGAAAATTATTTTCAATACTTAATTTTTTATCATGACAATAATCTGCCATTTAAAACCATGCAATTCTTAAGTCAACCTAAATTCTAAAGTATCATAGCTCAAGGATACGAAAATGACCCTATAAGATTCCAAAAAGCTTGATATTTCCTTTTCCTTCATTTAATTTAGAGGACCAAAGGTAGCATTCAAGTTTTTGTATAATTTCTTTGATTATAATAATGTTAAAATTATTTCCATATCACTTTTGATTATTTTGAGGTATAAACTGTTCCTCTGAATGCACTTAAATTTATAAGCAGCCTACTGTTTCTGTGTTTAACTTTATTTCCAGTAAATTTGCTTCCTATGTTTAAACATGGCATCCCGTTCCTTTGAAAACTATTTTGTCTGGGCATTTTTAAAATATAAGGAAGTGTTTCATAGTAATTGAATATGAACCATTTTTGCAAGATAAGGTTAATTTCTCTCTCTGCTTTGTTTCAGGTTCTCCAACAGGCATTCTAAAAAATACGGTACATGCAACCAGAGGCTGATTTTCCAGTTTGACTATCTCTCTCCCATTTCACTTTTTCTTGGCAACTCCAGCGGCATGTAGCATGGAAAGTTATGGGAAGAATGATCAAGAGCAGACAACTTTTTTTGGAGAGCTAAAACTGGGAAACTGAAAGCTAGGATGACAGAGGAAACATTTTAAGGCCACAGTAAAACAAAGCCTCAGGCAAGAGCTTAATCCCCTGCTGAATGCTGGGAGACAATTACTGAGGAGAGACAGCATGGCACAGTGTCATTAAGAAAGAAGCTGCTATTTTCGAGTAAAAGCTTTGTGAGGAAAGGGAGACAAGAAGGCAATAGAGAAAAGGGTGACACAGGCTGCAAACATTAAACATGAAAAACACAACAAAGGATAGCAATTTTGTGTGCACAACGTAGTTGGGGTTCTACAGTGCTTTTTTTCAGCCACATACATACTGAATTTCACCATCAGTAGGACCTTCTTTGAAAATGATGAACGACTATATATTTGGTAAGGAAAGCGACAGGGAAGGAAACACAAATCAGTTTGTTTTTGTCAGTACTTTTAGTGAATTGTTCAGTGGGAAAACATTGAAATGAATGACTATTTTAAAGTTTTGGATTATCTTTGCATTTAAATTACTCCAGCTCTCCCTGTCCCCCATTACTATAGATTATTAAGAGTATTGTATTACAATGGTTTTATGCATCCTATAAATGCTTCTCCTCTTCCTCCTTTTTTCTTCCTCATCAGTGTTTATTGAGCTCCCACTTAGTGAATGTAAAGCCTTTCTTCCATCAGACTTTCTAAGATCACTCAAAAATATTAAGCATTTGGAGAACACTGTACTAAGCATTTGAGAAAGTATAAAAAGACTGTTTAAAAAACAGGATTCATGCCCTCAAGGAGCTTACAACATAATGGGAGCGATAAACATAAGTTGATTTGCGGCTAAGAGGAAAAAAAGACAACTTCAAAAGAAGAGAAAAGATGAATAAATGAGTAATTAAATAAAAGAGTATGTCTTGCCAAGGACACATTGCCCTATTTACTAGCTTCTCTATCTTGTATTGTACTCTACTGAGAGCTTAGTACAGTGCTCTGCACATAGTTAGTGCTCAATAAATACCATTGATAATACTTTCTCATCTATCCTTGCATCACTGCAGAGTGGGCTGCTCAGATGAAATGGGATTAGTATACTAATGAACAATGGCCTAGTTCTGCTCAAATAATGAGCCAAACATCAGGTCATAATCATTAACACAGTTGTGAGTGATATACCAAGGGAGAGAAAAATGTTAACTTGTATTAACTTTGCACATAGTAAGCGCTTAACAAATACCATTATTATTATTATTATTATTATTATTATTATTATCATCATTATATTGGAATTTGTTAAAGGCTTACTATGTGCCAGGCACTGTACTAAGCACTGGAGTGGATACACCACTTGTTCCCGGCTCCCCAACTTGTGACCTTGGGCAAGTCATTTCACTTCTCTGTGACTCAGTTACCTCATCTGCAAAATGGAGATTAAGACTATGAGCCCCATGTGGGACAAGGACTGTGTCCAATTTGATTCATTTGTATCTACCCCAATGCTTAGTATAGTGCCTGACAGTGTAAGCACTTAACAAATACCAGAACTATTATTATTATTACCATTTCATGGTAATAGTCTTAAGTCTTAATCCCCATTTTACAGATAAGTGAACTGAGGCAGAAAGGTTAAGTAATTGCTACCACGTTAATACAGTCACTCATCCTGGATTACTGCATCTGCCTCCTTGCTGACCTCCCAGCCTCCTGTCTCTTCCTACTCAAGTCCATACTTCACTCTGTTGCCTGGGTCATTTTTCTACAAAAACACTCAGGACATGTTTCCACACTACTCAAGAATCTCCAGTGGTTGCCCATCCACCTTCGCATCAAACAAAAACTCCTTACCATTGGCTTTAAAGTAGTTAGTGGACTGCCCCCTCCTACCTCATCTTGCTTCTCTCCTTCTACCACCCAGCCTGCACACTTCGCTCCTCTAGAGCTAACATTCTCATTGTGCCTTGATTTCGCCTGTCTCACTGCCAATCCTTAGCCCTAGTCCTGCCTCTGGCCTGGAACGCCCTCCCTACTTAAATCCTACAGACAATTACTCTCCTGCTGCTCCACCGTCAAAGCCTTACTGAAGACACATCTTTCCCAAGAGGCCTTTCCTGATTAAGCGCCCCCACCCCCGGCTTCCTCTTCTACTCCCTTCTGCTTCATCCTGACTTGCTCCCTTTGCTCTCCCCAACTCCCAGCCCTAAAGCACTTATGAACATATCTTTTTTTTATATACTAATGTCTGCCTCTCCTTTCTAGACTGTAAGCTCATTGTGTGCAGGGAATGTGTCCATTTATTGTTGTATTGTACTCTCCCAAGCGCTTAGCACAATGCTCTGCACACAGTAAGTGCTCAATAAGTATGGCTGAATAAATGAACCTGGCCAAGATCAAACAGCTTGGCTGAGGCCCAGAGAACCTAAGTAATGTGCCCAAGGTCACATAACAGACAAATGGCAGGACAGAGATTGGAACGCAAATCCTAGACTAGGCCGGGATTAGAACCCAGGTCCTTTTGACTCCTAGGCTCATGTTCTATCCACTAGGCCACACTGCTTCTCAACTGCTGTGACCAATGATTGGATGTCTCTTGGTGATCTTCTCTTCCAGGAAGCCTTGAAGCCTTAAAGACATTTCTACCAACTCTGTTGAAATGTACCCTCCCAAGTGCTTAGAATAGTGCTTTGCACACTGTAAGTGCTCAATAAATATAGTTGATTAGTCCTGGTTTGATGTGAATGGCTCTGAAATCATAAAACTCTCCATGGCAAAATAAACTATATATAATAAACACCTTGTGGATTAATTTTTAACCTCCCAGCTGTCACATCAGCACTTCTGTACTTCCTGGGTACTTAATTATCCAACCATTGATTGCATATTTTATGGCACTAACTCATGTACATACCACCTTTTCCTTCTCCTCTTGTCTGTAAATTAATTTCTGCAAGAGTGAAAGATCTTTGAGGCCAGGGATCACATCTATTAACTCAACCATACTCTCCCAAACATCACATCTATTAACTCAACCACACTCTCCCAAACATGGACCGTTACTGATTAATGAACCGCACCTTTGGAAAATCACTCCGTCGTTTCAGAGTACAGAGTGAAAGCAGGCATGATCTTTCTTCCATGTCAGATGGCCGAAGATATTCAGAGAAAAACATAAAGTGTTCCAAGTGGAGTCTGTAGATATCACAAAGACTTTTGACAACATTAGTTAATGTTCGAGTGGTTAGAGTATGGACCTAGGACTCAGAAGGATTTGTGTTCCAATCTCTGTCCTGCCATTTGTCTGTTATGTGACCTTGGGCACATCACTTAGGTTCTCTGGGCCTCAGTTCCCTCATCTGTAAAACGGGGTTTAAGACTGTGAGCCCCATGTGGGACATGGACTGTGTCCAACCAGACTAGCTTGTATCCACCCCAGCACTTAGTACAGTGCCTGGCACAGCATAAGCAGTTAACAACAGCAATAAAAATAAAAAAAGCATTTCAGGTTAATCATTAGAAGATAGAAGGGGGTGGAAGATGGGGGAAAGGAAGCACTCATGCTATTTATCTTAAAGATTTGGACATTTAAGTCCTAAGCTAGGAGAGTATTCATTTAAACAGACAAAAGACTATACTGAGAAAATGGGATCAAACAATCAACAATCAGTTGTATTTACTGAGTGCTTACTGTGGGCAGAGCACTGTACCTAAGCATGTGGGAGAATACAATGGAGTTGATAGACACATTTCCTGCCCATGAGGAATTTACAGTCTAGGAAGGGGAGACAGATAGACAGGAAAAGGGTTTATGTACATGAATAAATTACAGATATGTACATAAGTGATGTGGGGCTGAGGGTGGGGTGAATATCAAGTGCTGAAATGGTACATAGAGAAGCAGCATGTCTAGTGGAAAGAGCAGGAGCTTGGGAGTCAGAGGTCATTGGTTCAAATGCCGGCTCTGCCACTTGTCAGCTGTGTGACTTTGGGCAAGTCACTTCACTTCTCTGTGCCTCAGTCACCTCATCTGTAAAAGGGGATTTAGAATGTGAGCCCCATGTGGGACAACCTGATTACCTTGTATCCCTCCCAGCGCTTGGAACAGTGCTTGGCACATAGTAAGCACTTAACAAATGCCATTATTAGTATTATTATTATTACATATCCAAGTGCAAAGGCGATTCAGGAGGGAAAGGGAATGAAATGAAGCAAACCATTACCAGACAGCTCTTTTAATGATTAGGCAGTAGACCAGTCTCTTTGGGTGGAAATGTAAAGTTGGCTAATACAGGATTAGTTCTTATGACCATATATGTTTCATTACCTTCCCACATATTTTTCAACTTTAAACAAGAGAAAACTATTAAAAACCCTCAGGCATACCAGTTGGGCACTACATCATTTAACAATATTTACTGAACACTTACTGTGTGCTCTGCTATGTATTTTACTAAGCACTGACTATAGCTGTTACATTTCAAGCTTTGAGAAGCACATTGCAGCTGGGATTTAGCACCCATAAAACACAAATCCTAAATCCCCAAATGGATTGTTTAAGGATTTATGTTAGGACAATGTCCTCTTTTGAATTTTTATCTTTCTAGATTTGTCAAGGAAACCCAGGAAAGTTATGCAATTTTAGAGTCTAATTTAGCACCTGATTTTTAATTCAGTTTTTACTGATAGGACTTCTCTATTTTGAACACATATTTATTTACTTCCAAAGACAAGAAATATCAGATTTAGGGAGGCATTTTCCCCAGCCATTTCAATAGCTAAAGTAAATCATCTGAGGCTACTATTTAATTAAGATTGGGAGATTATTTCTGAGTCTCAATCCAAATCATTGTGAAACTGCCTTGTGCAGAAGTCATGGCTTCAACAGATCCATATCCTTTGCTTGGCATCAAAAATATCTATTATTCAACTAAGAAATCTAAAGAATTGTATAAACTTCAGTTTCTTCATCTCTCCCTATATCTTCCCTTATTTCTCAGTTGGCCTTTCTTCTGTAGAACTGTGGGATTGGGTTACAGTTGAGAGGATTTTGTCCCTGTATTTTTAAATAGGTAGAATGAGTCTAATTCATGCCAGTACTATAGTCATTAATCATTTGTATGAAACCACAGAGATAGCTGGGGTTTTTTTGTGGGTTTCCTTTTTTAGTGTGTGGGCTTTTTACTGGTACTCGTTAATCTCTGTCTATGTGCTAAGCACAGTTCAAAGCACTGGGGTAGATGCAAGATAATCAGGTTGGACACAGTCCATGTCCCACATGAGGTTCACATTCTTTATCACCATTTTACAGATGAGGTACCTGAGGCACAGGGAATTTAAATGACATGCCCAAGGTCACACAGCAGACAAGTGGCAGAGCGAGGATTGGAACTCAGGTCCTTTTGACTCCCAGGCCTGTGCTCTATCCAGTGCTGCTTTATTAACTAACCCTTTGACATCACCAGTACATTAGTGCTGCCTTTTCATTTACAACGGCAGCTGCCATCTACAGTTCCTGGCACACTGTGCAATTTCTGCCTCCTTGACTTTAAGTTTGACTAAGTCTTCTGCTCAAGGAAAGCCACTACATTTCTACCTGACCACTGGATGCAAGATCAACCATTAGCCATCTGTTCCTTCCAGAGGTCCTCATCGACATGACCTCATTCATTCTCTATGGTGTCTTTCATTTTATTAATCACAAAGCTTGACTCGATTCTCTTCTGGGTTTGCCTATGTGCTTGAGCCCGTTCCCTATAAGTACTTGAGATTGACCCCCACACTCAGCCATCAACACTTATGTACATAGCCTTATACTATGTTGCTTCCCCTATCTGCAATTTATTTTTAAGATCTGTCTCCCCACTAGATTGTAAAGTCCTTGAGAGCAGAGATTTTGCCTACATACTGTACTCTCCTAAGCACTTAGCTTGTCCTGTCTCCTCTCTCTGTTGTTCACTCGACCCATGGTCACCAACACTGGGAAAGGGTAACACCCCAACCTGCGAATCCCTGAGAACAGCTTGAGACCTAAGTGGAAGTACACTGTGGACCACCCCCTTCTCCTCAACATGCTATCTGACCTTGGCTTCACAGACTCCGTCCTCTCCTGGTTCTCCTCTTATCTCTCCGGTCGTTCTTTCTCAGTCTCTTTTGCAGGCTCCTCCTCCCCCTCCCATCCTCTTACTGTGGGGGTTCCCCAAGGTTCAGTGCTTGGTCCCCTTCTGTTCTCAATCTACACTCACTCCCTTGGTGACCTCATTCGCTCCCACGGCTTCAACTATCATCTCTACGCTGATGACACCCAGATCTACATCTCTGCCCCTGCTCTCTCCCCCTCCCTCCAGGCTCGCATCTCCTCCTGCCTTCAGGACATCTCCATCTGGATGTCCGCCCGCCACCTAAAGCTCAACATGTCGAAGACTGAGCTCCTTGTCTTCCCTCCCAAACCTTGTCCTCTCCCTGACTTTCCCATCTCTGTTGACGGCACTACCATCCTTCCCGTCTCACAAGCCCGCAACCTTGGTGTCATCCTCGACTCCGCTCTCTCATTCACCCCTCACATCCAAGCCGTCACCAAAACCTGCCGGTCTCAGCTCCGCAACATTGCCAAGATCCGCCCTTTCCTCTCCATCCAAACTGCTACCCTGCTCATTCAAGCTCTCATCCTATCCCGTCTGGACTACTGCACCAGCCTTCTCTCTGATCTCCCATCCTCGTGTCTCTCTCCACTTCAATCCATACTTCATGCTGCTGCCCGGATTATCTTTGTCCAGAAACGCTCTGGGCATATTACTCCCCTCCTCAAAAATCTCCAGTGGCTACCAATCAATCTGCGCATCAGGCAGAAACTCCTCACCCTGGGCTTCAAGGCTCTCCATCACCTCGCCCCCTCCTACCTCACCTCCCTTCTCTCCTTCTACTGCCCAGCCCGCAACCTCCGCTCCTCCACCGCTAATCTCCTCACTGTACCTCGTTCTCGCCTCTCCCGCCGTCGACCCCCGGCCCACGTCATCCCCCGGGCCTGGAATGCCCTCCCTCTGCCCCTCCGCCAAGCTAGCTCTCTTCTTCCCTTCAAGGCCCTGCTGAGAGCTCACCTCCTCCAGGAGGCCTTCCCAGACTGAGCCCCTTCCTTCCTCTCCCCCTCGTCCCCCTCTCCATCCCCCCATCTTACCTCCTTCCCTTCCCACAGCACCTGTATATATGTATATATGGTTGTACATATTTATTACTCTATTTATTTATTTATTTATTTATCTTATTTGTACATTTCTATCCTATTTATTTTATTTTGTTGGTATGTTTGGTTCTGTTCTCTGTCTCCCCCTTTTAGACTGTGAGCCCACTGTTGGGTAGGGACTGTCTCTATGTGTTGCCAATTTGTACTTCCCAAGCGCTTAGTACAGTGCTCTGCACATAGTAAGCACTCAATAAATACGATTGATTGATTGATTGATTGATTGGAATGGGAGGGAGAGAGGGGAGCCCCTCAAGGACTGCCTAGGACTCTCCCCCAGCCCCTGCTCCCTTTGCACTGCAAAGTCTGCTGAAGGACACCAGGGGGAACCCCTGCCTCTGAGGTCTAGTCTGCTTGGAATTCTAGTTCCCTCAAGACTGTAAGTTCCTTGTGGGCAGGGCATATGTCTACCAAATCCGCTATATTGTACTCTCCCAAGCAATTAGTACAGTGATCTGTACACAGTCAGCATTCGAAAAGTACATTTTTAAGATATGTGAATGCTTACTCTGTGACAATAATAATAATAATAGTAATTATGGTATCGGTTAAGTGCTTACTATGTGCCAGACACTGTACTAAACTCTGGGATGGATACAAGTAAATCAGATTGGACCGAGTCCCTGTCTGACCGTGGGACTCACAGTCTCGATCCCCATTTTACATATAAAATAACTGAGGCACAGAGAACTGAAGTGACTAGCCCAAGGTCACATAGCAGATAAATGAAGGAGCAGGGATTATAATAATAATAATAATAATAATCATAGTATTTGTTAAGTGCTTACTATGTGCAAAGCACTGTTCTAAACACTGGGGAGGTTACAAGGTGATCAGGTTTCCCACTGGGGGCTCACAGTTTTAATCCCCATTTTACAGATGAGGTAACTGAGGCACAGAGAAGTGAAGTGACTTGCCCAAAGTCTCACAGCTGACAGCTGGCGGAGCTGGGATTTGAACCCATGACCTCTGACTCCAAAGCCTGGGCTCTTTCCACTGAGTCATGCTGCTTCTCCCTCTTCTAACTCCCAGTCCCATGCTCTATCCACTACACCATGAAGCTTCTCTGATAAGTACTGTTCTAAGTGCTGAGGTAGGTACAAGTTGATTAAGTCAGACACAATCCCTGTCCCTCATGGGACTCACAGTCTAGGTAGGAGGGAGAAGAGATATTTAATCTCCATTTTATAGTTGAGGAAACTGAGGCCTATGGCAGAGCCAGTATTAGAACTTAGGTCCTCTGACTCCAGCCCCCTTCTCTCCCCATTACATCATGCTGCTTCTCAAGTGATTGATTGATTATTGGTTTAGCTGCCACTGCTGGGCTACAAAAATCCAAAAGGCCCATTAGGCTGGGCAGGGTGGAGCTGCTTCAGTACATTTGCTAAGGTGGAGATGTGAAACTCAATCACTTTTATGGGACAAGATTTCTCCTTTGCTGTCATGGAACCCTATAGTGCCCAGAACATAAAAGGTACTCATTACTGATTAAATGGCATATTTGTTTAAGTGTGCATCTATATTCTTGGTCCCTGCCTCTTTGTATCTTTTACCGAAAAAAATATGACCTGGAGAGAAATGCTGCCAACCCAATCAATCAATCAATCAATCAATCGTATTTATTGAATGTTTACTGTGTGCAGAGCACTCATCATCATCATCAATTGTATTTATTGAGCGCTTACTGTGTGCAGAGCACTGTACTAAGCGCTTGGGAAGTACAAGTTGGCAACATATAGAGACGGTCACTACCCAACAGTGGGCTCACAGTCTAGAAACCCAGGCACCTGATGACAAAATCCTCAGTAGAAATTTCAGTTCTATGGTGTTTGTATAGATGAGTATAAGGGAAAGGTAACTCCAATGCATTTCTCAAGTAAAATGTGGCAGTTCTCCAATCACTATTACATATTTTCACGTTCATCTCTTCTGTTGCCTACTGCTGCTTGAAAACACTCCATGCTGAAGCGTATCTTTATTATAATTTATGTCTCAGTATGCCGGTCTCAGCTCCGCAACATTGCCAAGATCCGCCCTTTCCTCTCCATCCAAACTGCTACCCTGCTCATTCAAGCTCTCATCCTATCCCATCTGGACTACTGCACCAGCCTTCTCTCTGATCTCCCATCCTCGTGTCTCTCTCCACTTCAATCCATACTTCATGCTGCTGCCTGGATTATCTTTTTCCAGAAACGCTCTGGGCATATTACTCCCCTCCTCAAAAATCTCCAGTGGCTACCAATCAATCTGCGCATCAGGCAGAAACTCCTCACCCTGGGCTTCAAGGCTCTCCATCACCTCGCCCCCTCCTACCTCACCTCCCTTCTCTCCTTCTACAGCCCAGCCCGCACCCTCCACTCCTCCACCGCTAATCTCCTCATCGTACCTCGTTCTCGCCTGTCCCGCCATCGACCCCCGGCCCACGTCATCCCCCGGGCCTGGAATGCCCTCCCTCTGCCCATCCGCCAAGCTAGCTCTCTTCCTCCCTTCAAGGCCCTGCTGAGAGCTCACCTCCTCCAGGAGGCCTTCCCAGACTGAGCCCCTTCCTTCCTCTCCCCCTCGTCCCCCTCTCCATCCCCCACATTTTACCTCCTTCCCTTCCCCACAGCACCTGTATATATGTATATATGTTTGTACATATTTATTACTCTATTTATTTATTTATTTATTTATTTTACTTGTACATATCTATCCTATTTATTTTATTTCGTTAATATGTTTGGTTTTGTTCTCTGTCTCCCCCTTTTAGACTGTGAGCCCACTGTTGGGTAGGAACTGTCTCTATATGTTGCTAATTTGTACTTCCCAAGCTCTTAGTACAGTGCTCTGCACATAGTAAGCACTCAATAAATACGATTGATGATGATGATGATGATGTATTAATGGCAAAGGGGTTGGAAATGTCTGGTCATTAATGCAGAAAAACATGTACTACACTGAGGATTAATGGACTCTCAAGACAGAATTTTCTATAGTTATATCAAGGCTCCAGAAAGAAGTGAAATTCTTGCAAGAGGGATAACTTCAGGAGAAGTAAAACTTGCTGAAAGGGTCTACAGCAGCCACTATATCCTAAGGAAAAGTTTTTCTCCTCCTCTAGAGTGTAAGCCTTTGGCGGACAAGGAATGTGCCTACCAGCTCTGCTGTATTGTACTCTTTCAAGAGCTCAGCACAGTGCTCTGCATACAGGAAGTGCTTGATAAGTATGATCAATTGACTGATCATACCCTTCCCCTTCCTTCCTCTCCTTCCTCTTCTCCCCCTCGTCCCCCTCTCCATCCCCCCATCTTACCTCCTTCCCTTCCCCACAGCACCTGTATATATGTATATATGTTTGTACATATTTATTACTCTATTTATTTATTAATTTTATTTGTACATATCTATTCTATTTATTTTATTTTGTTAGTATGTTTGGTTTTGTTCTCTGTCTCCCCCTTTTAGACTGTAAGCCCACTGTTGGGTAGGGACTGTCTCTATATGCTGCCAATTTGTACTTCCCAAGCGCTTAGTACAGTGCTCTGCTCATAGTAAGCGCTCAATAAATATGATTGATGATGATGATGATGATGATTGATTAGAGTAAGATCTGTGAACATCTTTTCAGTGTACCACTGATCTTTAATGAAAATAAATATCCCAGAGATAGGATGACCTAAATAAGTTAAAGTAAGTAACTAAGTGCAACTCCTTTTTTTCCATTTCACTAATCTGTAAAATGGGTCAACTGGTAGAATTAACCACGTCCCCTAACTCCTAATGGTGACTGTGCTTTGAGATTACAGGAAAGATCCCACCAGGAAAAGCCCTGTGGGCTAGTGGAAAGAACATGGGCCTGAGAGTCAGAGGACCTAAATCCTAATCCCAGATGCATCACTTGCCTGCTGGTTGACCCTGGGCAAGTCATTCCATCTCTCTGTGCCTCAGTTTCCTTAACTTTATACTGCAATTCAATACCTGCTCTAACATCTACTTCCCTGCCCCCTGACAGACCTCCTTCCCCTCCCCACAGCACCTGTATATATGTTTGTACAGATTTACTACTCTATTTATTTTACTTGTACATATTTACTATTCTATTTATTTTGTTAAAGATGTGCATCTAGCTTTATTTCTATTTGTTCTGATGACTTGACACCTGTCCAGAAGTTTTGTTTTGTAGTCTGTCTCCCCCTTCTAGACTGTGAGCCCGTTGTTGGGTAGGGACTGTCTCTATACGTTGCTAACTTGTACTTCCCAAGCACTTAGTACAGTGCTCTGCACACAGTAAGTGCTCAATAAATACGATTGAATGAATGAATGAATCTACTTAGACTGTGAGCCTCATGCTGGACAGGGACTGTGTCAGTCCTTATTAACTTGCACCTACCCCAGGACTAAAAATGGGGTTTGATGCATAATAAGTGCTTAACAAATATCATTAAAAAAAACAAAAACTGGCCCCCTCCTGCCCATGATGATGCTGATGCAGTCAAACAAGTGGTTGGGGTTCCAAAAATGAGGGAAGAAGAAGTTGCATCAGTAATAATAATAATAATAATAATTCTACTTGGTAAGCACTTACTGTGTGTCAAGCACTTTTCTAACCACTAGGGTATATACAAGTTAATCAGGTTGGACATAGTCCCTGTCCCACAGGGGGCTCACAGTCTTAATCCCCATTTTCCAGATGAGGCCCAGAGAAGTGAAGTGACTTTCCTTAAATCACACAGCGGACATGTGGCAGAGGCGGGATTAGAACTCAGGTCCTTCTGACTCCCAGGCCCATGCTCTAGCCACTAAATGGTGGATACAATGTCAGTGATCTGTGCTGCAAAACCTAGACTGTCTCACTTCTCCTACCAATCTCTCCTAAGTGTTCCTTCCTCTGTTAACATCTGAGCCCCAGGGCAGATCAATCAATCAATTGTATTTATTGAGCACTTACTGTGTGCAGAGCACTGTACTAACCGTGTGGGAAGTACAAGTTGGCAACATATAGAGACAGCTTCTACCAAACCCTGGGCTCACACTCTAGAATGGGGAGACAGAGAACAAAACAAAACATATTAACAAAATAAAATAAATAGAATAGATATGTACAAGTAAAATAAATAAATAAATATAATAATAAATATGTACAAACATATATACATATATACAGGTGCTGTGGGGAAGGGAAGGAGGTAAGCTGTGGGGGATGGGGAGGGTGAGGAGGGGGAGAGGAAGGAGGGGGCTCAGCCTGGGAAGGCCTCCTGGCGGAGGTGAGCTTTCAATAGGGCCTTGAAGGGAGGAAGAGAGCTAGCTTGGCAGATGTGGGGAGGGAGGGCATTCCAGGCCAGGGGGATGACGTGGGCCGGGGGTCGATGGCAGGACAGGTGAGAACGAGGCATGGTGAGGAGATTAGCGGCAGAGGAGCAGAGGGTGAAGGCTGAGCTGTAGAAGGAGAGAAGGGAGGTGAGGTAGGAGGGGGCGAGGTGATGGACAGCCTTGAAGCCGAGGGTGAGGAGTTTCTGCCTGATGCGTAGGTTGATTGGTAGCTACTGGAGATTTTTGAGGAGGGGAGTAACATGTCCAGAGCGTTTCCGGACAAAGACAATCTGAGCAGAGCCGTGAAGTATGGATTGAAGTGGGGAGAGACACGAGGATGGGAGATTGGAGAGGAGGCTGATACAGTAGTCCAGACAGGATAGGATGAGAGCTTTAACGAGCAGAGTAGTGGTTTGGATGGAGAGGAAAGGGCAGATCTTGGCAATGTTGTGGAGCTGAGACCGGCATGTTTTGGTGACGGCTTGGATGTGAGGGGTGGACGTGAGAGCGGAGTCGAGTATGACATCAAGGTTGTGGGTTTGTGAGATGGGAAGGATTGTAGTGACGTCAACAGTGATGGGAAAGTCAGAGAGAGGGCAAGGTTTGGGGGGGAAGACAAGGAGTTCAGTCTTGGAGGGCAGATATGCAGATGGAGATGTCCTGAAGGCAGGAGGAGATGTGAGCCTGGAGGGAGGGGGAGAGAGTAGGGGCAGAGATGTAGATTTGGGTGTCATCAGTGTAGAGATGATAGTTGAAGCCATGGGAGCGAATGAGGTCACCAATGGAGTGAGTGTAGATCGAGAACAGAAGGGGACCAAGAACTGAACCTTGAGGAACCCCCACAGTAAGGGGATGGGAGGGGGAGGAGGAGCCTGCAAAAGAGACTGAGAATGAATGACCAGAGCGATAAGAGGAGAACCAAGAGAGAACGGAGTCTGTGAAGCCAAGGTTGGATAGCGTGTTGAGGAGAAGGGGGTGGTCCACAGTGTCGAAGGCAGCTGAGAGGTCGAGGAGGATTAGGATAGAGTATGGGCCGTTGAATTTGGCAAGCAAGAGGCCATTGGTGATCTTTGAGAGGGCAGTTTCTGTGGAATGTAAGGGACGGAAGCCAGACTGGAGGGGGTCGAGGAGAGAGTTGGGGTTGAGGAATTTGAGCAGTGCATGTAGACGACTCGTTCAAGGAGTTTGGAAAGGAATGGTAGGAGGGAGATGGGGCGATAACTAGAGGGTGAGGTGGGGTCAAGAGAGGGTTTTTTTAGGATGGGAGAGACATGGGCATGTTTGAAGGCAGAGGGGAAGGAACCAGTGGAGAGTGGGCAGTTGAAGATGGAAGTTTAGAAGGGGAGAAGGGATTGAGCGAGAGATTTCATGAGATGAGAGGGAATGGGGTCAGAAGCACAGGTGGCCAGACTAGCACTTTGGAGGAGGGAGGAGAGCTCCTCTGAGTATACTGCAGGGAAGGATGAGAGAGTAGCAGAGAGTGTTGAGAGCTGGGGGGTTGGAGAAGGCTGGGGGGGAGTGACTTTGGGGAGGTGAGACCTGATAGATTTAATTTTATTAATGAAGTAGGAGGCCAGATTGTTGGGGGTGAGGGAAGGAGTCGGGGGAGGAACCGGAGGCCTGAGAAAGGAGTTGAATGTATGGAAGAGCTGACAGGGATGATGGGCATGGGTGTCAATAAGGGAGGAGAAACAGTTTTGTCTGGCAGAGGAGAGGGCTGAGTTAAGGCAGGAAAGGATAAACTTGAAGTGAATGAGATTGGCATGGTGCCGAGATCATAGATATACCCACTGTCACTATACAGTACTCTCCCAAGTGCTTAGTACTGTATGCTGCATGCAGTAAGCCCTCTATAAATATGATCAAATGAAATCTCCTCTGCCTATCCCTAGCTCCATGGACAGGAGAGGAACTAGCAGGGAAGGACATATCTGTTGGAGGGCATGGTCCTCAGAGCTCCAGGACCAAATTACCTCTGCAGTCTTTGAAACACTGTCTTGCCTTGTCTTATGCAGTCAAGGCATTTCCAACCAATAGTGTCTCCATGGACATATCTCTTCCAGAATGCCCCACTGTCCATCTGCAATCACTCTGGAAGTATATCCACAGAATTTTCTTGGTAAAAATATGAAGTGGTTTACCATCGCCTCCTTCCGCATCCGCTACCCTGCTGGTTCAATCTCTCATCTTATCCTAACTGGATTACTGCATCAGCCTCTTCTCTGATCTCCCATCCTCCTGTTTCTCCCCACTTCAGTCTATACTTCATGCTGCTGCCCGAATCATCCTTGTGCAGAAACGCTCTGGGCATGTTACTCCCCTCCTCAAAAATCTCCAGTGGCTACCAGTCAACCTACGCATCAGGCAAAAACTCCTCACTCTCGGCTTCAAGGCTCTCAATCACCTCACCCCCTCCTACCTAACCTCCCTTCTTTCCTTCTACAGCCCAGCCCACATCCTCCACTCCTCTGCTGCTAACCTCCTCATTGTGCCTCATTCTCGCCTGTCCTGCCGACAACCCCCGGCCAACGTCCTCCCCCTGGCCTGTAATGCCCTCCCTCCGTACATCCACCAAACTAGCTCTCTTCCTCCCTAAAGCCTTACTGAGAGCTCTACTCCTCCAGGAAGCCTTCCCAGACTGAGCCCCCTCCTTCCTCTCCCCCTCCCCATCCCCCCCACCCTACCTCCTTCCCCTCCCCACTGCACCTGTATATGTTTGTACAGATTTATTACTCTATTTATTTTACTTGTACATATTTACTATTCTCTTTATTTTATTTTGTTAATATGTTTTGTTTTGTTGTCTGTCTCCCCCTTCAAGATTGTTAGCCCGTTGTTGGGTAGGGACCGTCTCTATACGTTGCCAACTTGTACTTCCCAAGTGCTTAGTACAGTGCTCAGCACATGATAAGCGCTCAATAAATACAATTGAATGAATGAATGAATGAATGAATGTTGCTGCTGCTCAGCACAGGTGAGTTTTGACTTGTAGCAGATTGCCTCCCACTCGTTAGCCACTGCTCAAACTAGGAATGGAATGGGTAGGCCTCTGCTTGACTCTCCCTCCCATAGCTGGTAGACCACTAGAAACTCTTCAGGCGTGATCCTGAGAGGGGTTTGAATCACTGTAGTTGTTCTTTGAAGATCAATCAATCAATCATTTAATAATATAATAGCATTTATTAAGCGCTTACTATGTGCAAAGCACTGTTCTAAGTGCTGGGGGGGATACAAGGTGATCAGGTTGTCCCACGGGGGACTCACAGTCAATCCCCATTTTACAGATGAGGGAACTGAGGCACAGAGAAGTTAAGTGGCTTGCCCAAAGTCACACAGCTGAGAGTTGGCGGAGCCAGGATTTGAACCCACGATCTCTGACTCCAAAGCCCGGGCTCTTTCCACTCAGCCATGCTGCTTCTCTTCAATCCCCTCTGCCTGAGCTCACCACAAGTTCCACTCTGGGCTTTTTAACTCTGTCCTGGGTAATTGTGGAAGAATGGAAAACTGCCCCAGCTAAAGTAGTCCACCTACTCTGCACTAATCACCTAATCATCCATTGGCAGGGTTTTAATGTTTAGGCTGGAACAATGCTCAGTGTAGGACCAGAGCATTCTGGAGCTTGAAGATATGTCTCAGAATTCGGTGAATGACCCACAGCCCTCCGCACAAATGAGCTTATCACTGTCCTAGGGTTAAGGAAACTTTCATTTTGTCTTGCTTTCTTTCTGAAAGAAGTGTTCGAAAATATGAAACACAACTTTTTCTTCGTTCCCCTGGCTGCCTCGTAGCAAACGTTTTGCTAGAAGGCAGCCAGGAGAAGAAAGAAAGTTTTTTTTTTTCCTGAAACAAGAAAACTCAACAACTTTCCTCCCTCCAGGGTTGTTTACTATTTGGTTTGGTTAGGACAACTTGTAATTCTTCATCTACAATGAACATGGGCTCCATTACTTTAAAATAAATTGAGAGAAGGCCATAAAAGGAAACCCACTCCACTATGAATTTACCCCAAATTATCTAGAGACAAGCAGTTCTCCATGGTGAAACTGAAAAATGGAATAGCTCAGCTTTGTTTTCCTCAGACAATATTGCTTTTTTTTGAGAAAGGGAGTGGGTGGAGGTGATTGCAGCTGGAAAAGCTTATCTAGTCTATTTGGACAAAAATGGAAAATGAATTTTTTTAATGTCTCAAAAAATGGATGACATTTCATATAAAAGTATCAGTGTTGCCTCTTCCACAGCGCAACAATCAAGGGAAAATTGTGCCAAGGCCAAAGGGATCAATTAATCACTTCCCAGTGGAGAAGTCCACCTTTTCCCACCTTTTCCCCATTCATTCAATGCTCCATTTATGATCTCAAGATAAATTTGGGGAATCTTTTGGGGAAAGGGATGATGATGTTTTTAATTTATGGATTCCATGTTCAGTGGAAGCAAAAATGCATTTTAATTTAAACATGCCAGGATAGTTCAAAAATAAAGAAAATGAGCACAGCCTTATGGGAAGAACATGGGTCTTAGAGTAAAAGGACATGGGTACTAATCCCAGCTGTGTCACATCTACTGTGTGACCTTGTGCAAGTCATTTCACTTCTCAATGCTTCAGTTACCTAATCTCTAAAATGGGGATTAAGACTGTGAGCCCTATATGGGATGGGACTCTGTCCAAATTGATTAACTTGTATCTACCCCAGTGTTTACTACAGTGTTTGGCACACAGTAAGCACTTAAATACCATTAAGAACAAAGAAAAATACACAAATAAGTTATTTTCAAGACACTGGGCATCTCCAAGTGATTTTGTTCCAAAGGAGTGGGGCCACTGCATTTATCTAGTATACAGACTGGTAGGTTTTAAGGAAAATAATTCCCCAATAAAATACTGCATTACATAAAAAAGTGTTACTCATTGATTTTTTATATACTGTAATATTAATTCATTCATTCAATCATACTTATAGAGTGCTTACTGTGTGCACAGCACTGTACCAAACGCTTGGTAAGTACAATTCAGCAACAAATACAGACAATCCCTACCCAACAACAGGCTCACTGTCTAGAAGTAGGGAAACAGACAAGAAAACAAAACACAACAAAACAAGTAAACAGGCAACAATAACATTAATATAAATAGAATTGTAGATATGTACACATCATTAATAAAATGAATACAGTAATAAATTCGTACATATATATACAAGTGCTGTGGGGCGGGGAGGAGGGTAGAGCAGAGGGAGGGAGTCAGAGCGATGGGGAGCAGAGGAGGAGCAGAGGAAAAGAGGGGCTTAGTCTGGGAAGGCCTCCTGGAGGAAGTGAGCTTTTAGTAGGGCTTTGAAGGGGGGAAAAATGTGCTAACTTCACAGATGTGAGGAGGAGGGCATTCCAGGCCAGTGGTCGGACATGGGCCAGGGATCCACAGTGGGACAGGTGAGAATGAGGCACAATGAGGACGTTAGTGGCAGAGGAGCAGAGTTTGCAGGCTGGTCTGTAGAAGGAGAGGAGGGAGGTCAGGCAGAAGGGGACAATGGTGGAGAGCTTTGAAGCCAATAGTGAGGAGTTTAAAGCCATTTTCATGTAAGTTGAAGTTATTGTGTTGAGTCTCGCTGAGATTCATTTTTCACTTGTAAACCTCAAGTTGTTTCCCACAGAACTGCAGTCAAATTTAAAAGGAAAAATGCAGTGTTATGGTCATCTGCTAGGTGCACCCTCTCTGAATTGATCGAGTTCTCACCCACAAATACAGTGAGAATAATCCACATCAGTGGCCAATGCCTGGGGACATAGCAATCAATCAAATTTGCTGAGTTCTTACTCTTGTGTAGAATGTAAGCTCCCTCTAGTTTGTAACCAGAGAAACTGTTTACCTACTCTGTTATATTGTACTCTCCCAAAAACTTAATACAGTGCTCTGGAACAGTAAGCACTCTGGGAATCAGTTTAACCTAGTGGAAAGAGCACAGGCCTGGTAGTAAGAGGACTTAGGTTCCAATCCTGGCTCCACCAGTTGTCTGCTGTGTGACCCTGGGCAAGTCATTTCACAGCACCTCAGTTATATGTTCTGCATAACGGTGACTAAGACTGTGAGCCCCATGTGGGACATGGACTATGTCCAACCTGATTATCTAGTCTCTACCCCAGCACTTCAGTACTGGGCATGGCACATAGTAAGTGCTTAACAAATACCATTAAAAAAAACTAAATAAATGCAATTGATTGATTGTAGAGGACTGTGCTAATCACTTGGGCAAGTACAATAGGTAGTTGATATGATCTCTGCCCTTAAGAACCTTACAATCCAGCTGGTGATTGCCAGGAATTGCAGCTGTACTTAATGATTTTTCATCTACTTCGAGGTCTATCAATCAATCATTATCTCTACAATGGCATTTATTAAGCATTTAATGTGTGAAATGTAGGTGAAACAACCGTGAATCATCGAAAATCTGGCTTCAATTTATAGTGTTCTGAGCTCAAAAAATCCAGCATCTTTGACAAGAATTAAATATAAAAAACACTTACTAATAATCCAATAATTTCCCTGAAAGTCTGTTTGCCATTGTTTTTACTTGCTTTTCAGCTCAATCATGCATTTAAATTTACAGCAGCCAGGTCTGCCTTTTGCTAGCTAATGCTGGGGTATGGAATCTGAATGGAAAATAACTTAGTAAGGAAACACAAAGTTGCATTTGTATTGAAAGCAAAACTGCTTCCATGCTGATCCAAACACTCATATGCCATCTTGATTACTGCATCAGCCTCCTGGATAACCTCCCTGCCTCCAGGCTCTCCCCTTTCCAGTCCATTCTTCACGTTGCAGACCAGATCATTTTTCTAAAACAACTATCAGTCCTGATCTCCATATCAAACAGAAACTCCTTACCATCAACTTTAAGATACTCCATTAGCTCTCCCCCTCCTTCCTTGCCTTGCTGATCTCTTACGACAACCCAGCCTTCATACTTCACTTCTGTAATGCCAACCTTACTCACTGTAACCTAGATCTCATCTTTCTCACCCCTTGCCTACATCCTTCCTCTGAACTGGAACTCCTTCCCCATTCATATGTAGGAACACTAGAGAAGCAGCATTGCTTAGTGGATAGAGCATGGGTCTGGGAGTTAGAAGGTTCTAATCCTGTCTCCACCACTTGTCTGCTGGGTGTCCTTGGCCAAGTCACTTCACTTCTTTATGTCTCAGTTACTTCATCTGTAAAATGGGGATTGAGACTATAAGCCCCACATAGGATAGGGACTCTGTCCAACCTGATTACCTTCTATCTACCACAGCACTTAGAACAGTGTTTGGTACATAGTAAGCACTTAATAAATACCATCATCATTATTATTATTAGTTATGTTCTGATTTCACAACATAAGAGAAACATGAAAAAAAATGTAGAGGGTTAGGGAAGCAGCATGGTCTAGTGGAAAGACCCCGGACCTGTGAGTCAGAACTGTCTGCAGTATGACCTTAGGAAAGTCATTTCACTTCTTTGTGCCTCATTTAACTCCTCTGTAAAATGGGGATTAAGACTGTGAGCCCAGTGTGAGAAAAGGGGCTGTGTCCAACCTGAGTAGTTTACATCTACCCCAGCACTTAGAAGAGTGCTTGACACATAGTAAGCACTTAACAAATATCATTATCATTATCATTATTATTATTATTCAGAGGAGTTGACCCAGATGATTAAAGGGTTGGAAAATTAAGGTTCAAGAGGAAAAGATGAAGACTTAGGATTTCAACTTGAAAATCAAAAGTCAAGTCTGTTTAACTTACATGGTGGTGGATTTGAAAATGAGAACTGTTACTATAGAGCAGGAAGACCAGCTGTTGTCCTTGTTTCCTGACAACAGACAAGAGCTAATGGATGTAGACTGTAGCATAAGGGATTTAAGTGATTCACGAATCTCCTAATCATGGGCGTTGTGAAACTCTGGAAAAAGTTACTGAGGGAGACAATTGATTCTTCTTCTCTGTAAGTATAGGAAGTCAAAGACCAGCTAGTTCTCTTCCTGACAAGGATGGTTTTAGTATGGAACACCCTGAAGATACATTATTATTTTCATAAAATAAATGTTGCATGGCATAGATAGCCACATTTCAAGTTAGCTTACATTTGTCCTGTTATTTTCTGTCTTCTCCCTGTTCTATAACAGGAATCAACAGGGAGAGAGGGACTTTCGACTGGAAATAGAGACTTGCAAGGAAGAACAGAAGGAAAGGCAGAAGGGATAAAGGAAGGCAGGATAGATAGATTCTTTCCAACATACTATCTGGTCATCTGTTTGATGAAAGGAATGCCTGTCTCAGGATAGCCTGTGGGCCTGGTGGTGGCTTCTGTACTGTTTTGTTTTTTTTTTTTCTGGGCTCAACTTGGAAGGATAACTATTTTTGTGGATTGAAAAATATGTCCCCTTGCATTGAGAATCATGAACAATAACTAATAACAGTAACTAATAAAAGCAGAATGCTCTATTTTCTATTGCTAGTAAACTGTGGTAATAATAATTGTGGCAATTGTTAAGCACTTACTATGTTCCAAGCACAATACTAATTGCCAGAGTTTATATAAAGGTATTGGGTTTGGTGCAGTCCCTCTTTCACATGGGGCTCATAGGCTAAGTAAGAAAGAAAACAGATATTGAATCCCCATTTTACAGACGAGGAAACTGAGATACATATAAGTTAAGTGAGTTGCCCAAGACCACACAGCAGGTAAGTGGCAGAGCTGGAATTAAAACAAAGGTCCTCTAATTTCCAGGCTTGTGTTCCTTTCACTAGGGCATGCTGCATCTCTCTTCTCCTAATATCTGTCTGCCTTATTCTTCAGTGGTCAGGAATTTTTATCAATTTCCAGAAAAGGTTTTCTTCTAGCTGTGAAAAGGTCAGATCAGACACATGAGATATCATATTGGAAAGGAGCACTGGCTGCACTAGAGAACCTGCAATTTTGTTTTTATTTCATTTAACAAAATGGAACATCTTGGCTTGAAAAGCAAAAAACTAAGAGAAGTTTCCTGCTGAGTTACTGAAAAAGCCCAAATCCTCCTCATTTTATGATGCTGACTTTGTTCGACTCAGCATGGCTGAGACACCAGGGGAAGGGAGAGAAATTTAACCCAGAGATCCTGGGAAAGATATCCAGGAGGAAGAAGGAAAATTCAAGTAGCTTGAAAAACTATTCTATAGCGCTCTATTCTCTTTATGAGAAATGCCTTTATGAGAAAGGCATACTGTCCTGTCCTTAGCCACCAAAATTCCCCAAACTCTGCATTCAGTAGGTTGACCAATTGTCAAAGTAGATAAAAGTACATTTTATTGGGGGGGGTGGTATGGAGTAAGGAGAGTGTGGAAGAGGGGTATGTGGAAATTGGAGAACATGATTATTGTGATTTCAAAAATTGCAGGTTTTAGGGAAGAATAATTAAAATTACACGAGGTTTTGAAGTTGAAAGTGAATATCATAAAATTGAATCTAGGCATTTGTGAAAATACAGAATAAGCAGGTTATCTTGGTCTTTATAGATACAGAAATTTTGAGAGTGCCTACATGGCCACTTAACCTAGTTGCAAACTTTTTCTGTACCCTGAATCATTTTTCAGAGTATTTTAAAAATCCATTAGATTATCTTCAGTAACATATTCCCCTCCAGAACATGATTTTCACTCTTCAAGGGGATAGTGATGATAATAGCTTTAAAAATATGATACTGATATAGCCATTTTTGCATCAGGCTCTTTCCAAGGAGCATAAGGAAAACTGTGTGGGTAGGTCAGGATTCAGATTGGCTATGCTTTCTTAATTTAAATTTAACCTAAAACTTGAACATCAGCTTTTTTTGAGGATTGTGAATTTTTCCACCGAAGAAAACTCAAAAATATCATCTGGCTGACTTTTTATTTAAGGAGTAAGACCCTTTTCCAGTTAAGGTAATTCAAGCATACACACACAAAAAATGAGCCAATATGCCCCTCTCAACCAGGGGCAAAACCAGATTCAGAATTCCAGGTTCCAAGGGATATGGGCAGAACAGATCATACTGCCTCACAAAGCCAGAGTGTATTTGGGAGGGAGAGAACATCCAAGAGAAAGCAAGATCTTCTCTTTTTCCTTTAGTTCTGCCAACCAAGAATCTCAGAATTCAATTAATATCTTCCAATTCCCACAGTCTAGATTCCAGGTCTCCTCTTTAAATTCACTATTGTGGAACTGGAAAGCAAACTTTTATTCCTACTTCAGCCATGATACTTCTGTAATTTCCACTGCTACGCATTAAGGCAGGTAGTTAAAATGTGTTTACCAAGCACCACTGAGTGTTTAGGATTCCTTGAGGTGCCAGATTAAACATGGTCATAAACTTGTAAAAAAGTGTACACTCTAGTCAGACAAGGAAATTGCTCAACCCTAACCCAGCAGTGACAATCATCAGGATGGAGATCACCTGTTAAAAAAAGTAGCATTTGTTAAGCACTTAATATTCCCACAGCACCTGTATATATGTTTGTACAGATTTATTACTCTATTTATTTTACTTGTACATATTTACTATTCCATTTATTTCGTTGGTGATGTGCATCTACCTTTATTTCTATTTCTTCTGATGACTTGTCCACATGTTTTGTTTTGTTGTCTGTCTCCCCCTTCTAGACTGTGAGCCCGCTGTTGGGTAGGGGCCATCTCTATATGTTGCCAACTTGCACTTCCCAAGCGCTTAGTACAGTGCTCTGCACACAGTAAGCACTCAATAAATATGATTGAATGAATGAGTGAATGAATATGCCAGGCACTGTACTGAGAACTGGGGTAGATAGTAGGTCATACTAGACTTATTCCCCTAAGAGGTCTTCTCTAAGCGCCCCTCTTTCCTCTTTTCCTACTCCCTTCTGAGTTGCCTTGACTTGCTCCTTTTATTCATTTCCCCTCTGAATTCCACAGTACTCATGTACATATCTCTAATGCATTTATTTATATTAATGTCTATTTCCTCCTCTAGACTGTAAGCTCTTTGTGGGCAGGCAATGTATCTGTTTATTGTTATACTCTCCTCTCCCAATTGTAAGGAAGGAAGGAAGGAAGGACCACACAACCATAGAGGCCCCTCTTCTCCCTACCCTTATACTAACTACCCAGTTTCTAGCCTAACTATTCCTACCAGGGAACTCAGGAGATGGAAATAGTTGTGGAGGGCTTCCAGAAGCCTCCACTCAAAGGAAATGGGAAGGATCTTATTCATGTTTAACCTGGGATTAATGTGGCTCTGATTGTTACTCTTCTGAATAATGGGCCATTGAACATTTCTGCTCTTACTGGACCAGCTATTTGACTAGAATGTGAGTGAAATTTTTCCTCACTTTCTTCTCTAAGAAATCAGAAGATAAGGACCACCAGAGTCCTCTTTACCACTAGACTACAATGGCCTACAGCTCAGGAGAGAAGCTATCTAAAGTCCTCACCATTGAGATTTCCCATCACCCCTTGGTCCAGCCTAGGAAAGGTGAAGACTCACCCTTCTCAGCTTCTAGAATGTCGGGAAGCTGTAGCTTCAACTGAGACTGAGCTGTGACTGTGAGTGAATATATGGTGACCACTGGACACTGATCTATGAGGAGCCTTTAGCCACAGCACTCAATTGCACTTATTTTATTTACCACTCTCCTTATCGTTTATGATTTTTTTGTTTTTTTATTCTTTTCTCTTTCCATCCATGTCTACTACCATCTCCTCCTTCCCCTTTTATTCTTACACCATGAACCCCTTGGGGACCAGAAACTGTGCCTAATTCTCACCTGTGTATTATTTCTCAGTTGCTAGTATGGTAAATGCTTAATGAGGGGATGTTCCTTGCTCTTAGGAGTCCTCAACATTCTCTGGATTGTTCTTTTTCTTTTTCTTTTTTTTTAACAATACTTGTTATGGGCTTACTACATGGCAGCCACTGTTCCAAGTACTGGGGCAGATTCAAGGATGGAAACACTCTATGCTGTGGGGCTCAGAGTCTAAGTAAGAAGAAGTAGGATTTAATTCCCATTTTACAGATCAAGTGTCTTGCCCAAAATCACACAGCAGACACGTAGAGGAGCCAGGATTAAAACCCAGGTTCTCTCACTTTCAGACCCATTCTCTTTCCATGAATGGGAGCATTTTATAGCTCAGGAGGTCTGAGGCAAGAGCAAGAATTTCCACGGACTCTCTCCAAGATCTGTTCTGTTTTTTCATTCTTGTTCAGTATTTCAGGGCACAGGGAACTTAATTGTTGCCCCTTGTCCAGGGACCCAAATTGCTCTAAGCTCCCAGGGGGAACCACTTGTGAGGTGCTTTGCAGTCAAAGGCAAAATGGATCCTTTAACAGCCGCAAAGTCCTCTAAAGTATACATATCAGTCTGGCTATCTTTGAAAGCCAACTTACACTTCCCAAGCGCTTAGTACACTGCTCTGCACACAGTAAGTGCTCAATAAATACGATTGAATGAATGAACGAATGAATGAATGAATGAATGAAAGAAAAAATGAGCCTATACCTTTCCATCTCTCCCTGAAGAGGTGTCCCTGCATTCCAACAAATAATCATTGTGTCAGAAACAGGTCACAGTGAAGCATCTCAAAATAACTGAATCTGTCAGGTTGAAACTGTCGCTTGGGAAGGAATTTCAGCTTCACTGTCTCAAATGGAACTCAACAGAACAAATAGAAATGGATTAACTGGAACTTCACGGAAAATACAGGGAATTCAAAATGGAAAATCTCCTTAGCTCTAAAGACTTAGTAGATTACTTAGTGGGGGAGGGATTTCCAGGGAGCTTGAGGAATCTCTAGTTCTGGAGGTTTTTGAAAGTAAGATAGGCACCAACCGCCTATGGCAGTTTATATGCAATACTGTCTAGTGGGTGGGGCATGAAGCAGTTGGGTCTCTGAATTCCTCATCTTATCTCATTCATTCATTCATTCATTCATTCATTTGTATTTATTGAGCACTTACTGTGTGCAGAGCACTGTACTAAACACTTGAGTGAGTGCAATGTAACAATAAACACACACATTCCCTGCCCACAAGGAGCTTACAGTCTAGAGAGGGAGACAGACATTAAGCACTCAGTATGACTGAATTAATGATTAAATTATATAGTTTAAAGAAATGCACATGAATGCAATGTGGTGTTGTTTTTAGAGAAGCAGCGTGGTTCAGTGGAAAGAGCACGGGCTTTGGAGTCAGAGGTCATGGGTTCAAACCCCGGCTCTGCCAATTGTCAGCTGTATGACTTTGGGCAAGTCACTTAACTTCTCTGTGCCTAAGTTACCCCATCTGTAAAATGGGAATTAAGACTGTGAGCCCCAGGTGGGACAACCTGATCACCTTGTATCTACCCCAGCGCTTAGAACAGTGCTTGGCACATAGTAAACACTTAATAAATACCAACATTATTATTATTATTAAAAGTAAATAAATTAGAGATACATCAAAAGTGCTGTGGGGCTGTGAGTGGGGATAAATAAAGGGAGCAAGACAGGGCAATGCAGAAGGGAATGGGAGAAGGGGAAAGGGGAGATTAGTCAGGGAAGGCCTCTTGATGACTCATGCGTAAACTTGCTCCTCCTCCTAATTTGTTTATGTCCGATGATCACACCACCACCCTCAATGTGTGATAAATTCACTGCTTTGGCATCATCTTTCATTACTCACTGTCTTTTAATCACCACATCAATTAATCAGTCATCATTTATTGAGCACCTACTGCATGCAGAGCACTGTACTAAGTGCTTTGGAGCATACAATATAACAGAGTTGATAGACATGTTCTCTGACCCCAGTGAGCTTACAGTCTAGAAGGGAAGACAGGCATTAATTTAAATAGATAAATTACAGATACGTACATAAGTGCTGTGGGGCCAAAGAAAGCCCGTATAAAGGGTGCAAATCTAAGTGCAAGGGTGATGTTATTCTGTCAATAAATTCTGCCAGTTCTTTCTTCATGAAATTTCTCAGATCTGCCATCTCTTTTCCACTCTAAAGCCCACCAGCCTAGTTCAAGCTCTTTTCATCTCCCAGTGTGCTGTATCCGCTTTGCCACTGGTCCTTCTGTCTTCAACCTGATCCCTCTTCAGTCTGTTATACTCCACCACCCAGATCATCTTCTACTCACATCTCTTCCTTCCCCTAAAACTATTAATGGATACCCATTTCCCTCCAAAACAAGAGCTCCTGAGTATTGGACCACAGACCCTCCTTACTTATCCACTCATTTTCTTCTAGTTTCTTACACTTGCTTCTCATTCATTCGTTCAATTGCATTTATTGAGTACTTACTGTGTGCAAAGCACTGTACTAAGCACTAGGGAGAGTACAATACAACAACAGACACATTCCCTGCCCACAACAAGCTCACAGTCTGGAGAGGGAGGCTAACATTAATATTACATAAATAAATAAATTACAGATATACACATATATGCTTTGGGAATGGGAGGGAGGATGAATGAAGGGAGCAAATCAGGGTAATGCAAAAGGGAGAAGAGTAAAGGGGGGCTTGAGGAAGGTCTCTTGGAGGAGACGTGCATTCAATAAGGCTTTGAAGTGGGGGAGAGCAATTATCTGTCTGATAATTCCACCTCTGATCCTTCGCTTGGCATTTTTTCCCTACCTGAATCTCCTCCTTCTTTCAAATATGCCAGACCACACAGCTCTCTTCATCTTCAAAGCCCTCCTTAAATCTCATTCATGCCCCTGTTGTGAGACATTCTCCAATTTATTTTCTTCTTCCCAGGTTATAGCCTTTCAAATATCATCTCAGCACCCATGCACTCACAGCTACACCTACCTGGTCTACACAGATCAATTTATGTGCTCTATCATTTAAGTACTTGTTTATTTTCCTACTTATTCACCCTATTTTTTTCCTATCTGTAGTTAATTTTGCATCTCCCTTGCAAGACTGTAAATTTCTCGAGGGCAGGGGTCATTTCTTTTTCAAACACTTAATTTAGTACTTTGCCCAAAGTAGATTCTCAATGAATACCATTGATTGATTGGTCAATCTTCTGGTCTTGTAATTATAAGAGAGTCAATTTGACATGTTTACCTCAATACTTGTCACAAAATAGGTACTCAGTAGACACCCATTTCCACATTGATTGATTGATATTTTAGCCTTGCAATTCAAAGAAAGAGAGTCAATCAGACAAGTATGTGATGGATGGTCCCAACACCAGTTTATTTTGGACAAAGACAGCATCCCTTCGAAGGAGTCTTGGGAGATTCTTATGAGAAGCAGCATGGCCTAGTGAACAGAGCATAGGTCTGGGAGTCAGAAGGATCTGGGTTTGAGTCTTGGCTCCACAACTTGCCAGCTGTGTGACCTTGGGCAAGTAACTTGGCTTCTCTGTGCCTCAGTTACCTCATCTATAAAATGGGGATTAAATCCCACTTCCTCTTTACTTAGACTGTGAGACCCACTGCATGGACTGTATCCAACCTGATTAGCTTGTATCTACCTCAGGGCTTGGAACAGTGCCTACCGTGTAATTAAGTGCTTAACAAGTACCATTAAAAAACAAACAGTCCAGTAGGTGCTAAGGGCTCAAAAGACAACCACTCTTAATCCCCTCATTATCAACAAGTACTCTCTCTCTCTCTCTCTCTCTCTCTCTCTCTCTCTCTCTCTCTCCTCAGACTTAACTGAATTTCCCAGGAACTTTTGCCCTTTCAATCAATCAACCAATCAAGCGCATGAATAGACATGATCCATGCCATCAAGGAGTTTACAGGAGTGTGCTCTAGTGGAAAGTGTATGGACCTGGGAGTCAGAGGACCTAATTTCTAATCCTGGCTTTGTCACTTGCCCGTGTGACCTTGGACAAGTCATTTAATGTTTCTGGGCCTCAGTTTCCTCAACTGTAAAATGGGAACTTGATACCTGTTCTCCCTCCTACTTAGACTGTGAGACCCACTGTGTTTGATCGGATTTGTTTGTATCCACCCCAGCACTTAATAATAATAATAATAATAATAGTATTTGTTAAGCACTTACTGTGTGCCAAGCACTGTCCTAAGCAATGGGGTAGATACAAGGTAATCAGGTTGTCCCATTTGGGGTTCACAGTCTTAATCCACAATTTACAGATGAGGTAACAGGCACAGAGAAGTTAAGTGGCTTGCCCAAGGCCACACAGCAGACAAGTGGCGGAGGCAGGATTAGAACCCATGTCCTCAGACTCCCAAAACCAGACTCTTTCCATTAAGCCACACTGCTTATCATTGCTTGACACATAGTAAGCACATTAAAAATACAATTATTGTGACTATTGCTATTTTTATTATTAGTATTGTTACTTTCAATCTAAATTACTGATATGAAGAAGTAGAGAAGCAGTGTGGCATCGTGGGTTCTAATATCGGCTCAGCCACTTGTCTGCTGTGTGACCTTGGGCAAGTCACTTAACTTCCCTGGGTCTCAGTTACCTCATCTCTAAAATGAGGATTAAGATTGTCAGCCCCACTTGGGACAACCTGCTTATCCTGTATCTACCCCAGAGTTTAGAACAGTGCTTGGCACATAGTAAGAGCTTAACAAATACCATTATTATTATTAATAGAGTATACTGATATTATGTAAATGCTGTGGGGCTTTGTGAAGACTTAGGTATTTAAATGAGACTGCACCTTGCCCTTAATTATCCTTTCTCTGACACCAGATTCACACCATTCTTACTACCTGGGGTAGAGGCCATTGGATTTGTCAAGAAGATCATTGGTCATCTTTGAAAGGCAGTGAAGGGGGAGGAAGCCAGATCTGAGGGTATTGATTCTAGTGATGCCTGTCTACTTGTTTTGTTTCATTGTCTGTCTCCCCCTTCTAGACTGTGAGACCATTGTTGGGTAGGGATTGTCTCTATCTGTTGCCAAACTGTACTTTCCAAGTGCTTTGTACAGTGCTCATCACACAGTAAGAGCTCAATAAATACAATTGAATGAATTAATTAATTAATGAGGGTGTCAAGGAGAGAACTGAAAGAGAGGAAGTGGAGAGAGCAGGTTTAAACAACTTGTTCAAGGAATGATAGGAGGAATGGTAGGAGGAAGAAGGGGTAATAAATGGGAGGAGCCATGGGGTCAAGGGAGGTTTTTTAGGATAGGGAAGATATGGGCATATTTGAAAACAGTGGGGAAAAAGCAATTGGAGAGTGAACAGTTAAAAATGGAGATCAGGGAGGGAAGAAGGGAGAAGGCAAACACCTGGATCATGTGAAAAGGGATGAGGTTGGAGGTGCAGGTGGAGGGGGTAGATTTTGAGAGGAGGCAGGAGATCTCTTGAGATACTGCTAGGTAAGATGGGAGAGTTGGAAGAAGAGAGAGACTGGAGAGGATCAGGGGATATTTTAAGGAGATCATGCCTGATGGTATCAATTTTCTTAAAGTAAGTGGCCAGGCCATTAGGGGCAAAAGATGGGGGAGTTGTGGGGCACAGGAGGTTGAAGAGTTCTGAAACAACTGCTGAAAGAAATGGATAAGGAAGTCAATAAGGATGGAGAAATAATGTTGCTGGGCAGAGTTAAAGTAGGCAGGGATGAACTTAAGCTGGATGATGCTGGTTTGAAATCTGAATTTCCAGCAGCAGTGCTCTGAGACTCATGCACAGTAATTAAGTGGACTGTGAAGGTAATCTAGGGATGTAGGTTAGTGGCATGAGATTGGCAAAGAGACAGGGAAGAGAGTGAGTTGAATTCAGTAGAGAGGGTGGTGTTGAGAGTGTCAATTTGGTAATTAAGGGAAGGTAGTTTGGGTATGGAGACTAAATGGAGCATGAATAAATAACTTAATAAATGCTGTTACTATTACTACTACTAATAATAATGGCATTTACTAAGTGCTTACTATGAGCAAAGCACTGTTCTAAGCACTAGGGGGTTTACAAGGTGATCAGGTTGTCCCATGGGGGGCTCACAGTCTTAATCCCCATTTTACAGATGAGGTAACTGAGGCACAGAGAAGTTAAGTGACTTGCCCAAAGTCACACATCTGACAAGTAGCGGAGCTGGGATTTGAACCCATGACCTCTGACTCCAAAGCCCGGGCTCTTTCCACTGAGCCATGCTGCTTCTGGCACCTTACTAATAATAATGATGGCATTTGTTAAGCACTTACTATGTGCAAACCACTGTTCTAAGTGTTACTAGGCCTTCAATCTAGCAATCAGTCATTTGATCGGAGGTAGTTGTTGAGCAACTACCAAGTGCATTGTACTAACTGGTTGGGAGAGTAGGACTGAAGCAAAACTCATGTTCCTTGCCAACTAGGAGCCCACCATCTAAATTCACATCATTCCTTCAACCAATACTTAGTTCTTATCAATTTTTCACCTATCCTCATCACTCATTTACATATCTACATATGGATTATGTATGGATTAGTAGTATACATCAATCTTCTTATGCTACCCATTTATTCACCTACTTTAATTTTCCACCATCTTGGTATTATGTTATGCTTTTGTTATCAATAGACTGTTTCTATTGAGCTATTACTTTAAGCAGACATGACTACTGTATTCCTGCTCCCATTAATTGTAAATAATTGTCAATAAATCCGTTTTCAATAAAGATCTCAAAAAATTGTGCTTGATTGAATGAATTCAGTTGGATCATAAGATTTAAATAAAAGGACTTTTAAAAATTGCCTGGGGTGTTGTGATTGATATGTTTGTTTAGTTGCCCAGAAACTAAAATTTTCCCAGCTTTTCAGAAAGTTTTTCAGGATTTAGTTGACTCCAGATTCATATATAGAGGGCCCTAGTGTTTCAGTTTCCAGTTCAAACACTGATTTTACTCTGTTCTTTTTATTTTTTGGAAAATCTTTTTTCTCCTAAAGATTTCAGGAAAATAAGATAGCACTGATACCCTTGGCAGTAAGGGTAATATAACTCTGAATTCCTCATTCAGGAAGTTCCTAGCTGAATTCTGTAGCCAAAGCTCATCTCTCCCAAAAAGGCTTCACTATGGCATGATGAAATTACTAGTCCATTTTCTGGCTTTGGTTAGGGGTGTGAAGAATGTACTGGACTAGGTAAATCTCCAAATGCGCTTGCTGTTGTCTAATTTCCCAAAGGGCAACAGATAAAGTTTGGGGACCTTGGCAACTCTAAATTCTATTCTGTGACTATTCTTTTTTGGAGAAAAGAGGGAGGGAAAGTGAAGACAAGGCTCAGTTTTCACTCTTCTACAAACCTTATCAGACTTATAATAGCCTCAATTTAACATTATCTCAGAAAATGTAATGATTTCCCATTTTTTAAAATTCTATTTAGTGCCCTGTGATAAATTGTGGTGCTTGCTAGCCTCATTTTGAGAAGGAATTATTTCTCTTGATTTGTAATTTCTGGGACTTTTCTGTTCCTACCTTTGAACTGTCAGGAATAGACTAGCCATCTATTACAATTGTAGCTGAGTAGATCCTTAAAGCCATATACTGATACCAATTCTACTCATTCCTGATATATTAACTCTCTGTTCATGGCTTGCAGATGCCTGGACATCTAGAACCTGAATGAAAAATTAAAACAGCAAGGTGTTTTGAGGCCTGTATGATGATGATGATAATAATATTAATGATAATAACAATAATAATCATATTTGCTAAACACCACTATGTGTTAAGCACAGTTCTAAGCCCTGGGGAAGATACAAGACAATCAGGCTGGGCACAGGCCCTGTCCCATACAGAGCTCACAAACTAAAATAATCTTCTTTCTTTCATTTTAAATTTGTACAGATGTGGTGTAGGGAGGAGTTATGGGAATAATATACTTTACAAAATGTGATTTTGGGTAAATAAGTTTCTTCAATTGAGAGTAAAAATATGAATTTGTCTACATGTCTAGAATCCTTAAGTCCTTATTATATTGACTTTAATTGCTTGCTTATTCACAGAGGCATACAAATGAGGATATCAATTCGTTATAGCATACTCAGCAGTATTCTTTGGGTATCATTTATTCATATCACTTTCTTTCCTATAGGTATGGAATTTTCCAGATAATGAAATCCTTCCCCTCTAAATAAAATGGCTATAGAAAAATTTTGCAGGTGTGTAAAAGCAGGGAAGCTGCAGGCACATTCTGTTTATATATTTAAAAAAAGAATGCCTGCTCCATCTGTCCCTTTTCTTGGAGGAAAACAGTAAACCTCCCACAGTACTGCAACACATTTTAAGTTCCTGAAACTGTACTTGTTAGGTTTTCCAAGATATGCTTCTAGAATATAAGAACATTTTTGAATGTTGCATAATAGGAATATGGTCACTGACATCTGCAAAATGAATATGGATAATATAGGTAATTTAGAACCAAGAAAAGCTGAGTTAGAAAGTACTACATCGCTCTAAAATATTTGTATTTACAAAAGCAGCAAGAAAGTGGTTGTTTTTCAGGAACATCCATGCACATGTAGGACTAATAGCATTTATTAACTGCCTGCTATGTACAGAGCACTGTATTAAGTGCAGGGAGAGAATACACAGGTGACAATATACAGATGGACATGTGTTAGGCGTTTCTAACCAATCAGCCTCCTCCTGCCAAGGGGGAAGAGGAGCAGGAGGCACACTATGAAGCAATTAGAACTTGGAGAGTAAAAGAGAGCTTAATAGTTCTGGATCCCTCAAAGAAACACTGCCTTTTTTCCTGCTAAAATCTGCCTTTTCCACTCCATCCAAACTGCTGCCATGTTAATCCAAGCACTTATCCTATCCTGCTTTGATTACTGTATCAGCCTCCTTGCTGACCTTCATGCCTTTTGTCTCTCCTCACTCCAGTCTATACTTCCGCTGCTTGGATCATTTTTCTACAAAAATGTTCAGCCCATGGTTCCTCCTCCTCAAGAACCTCCAATGGTTGATCATCCACCTCTGCATCAAGCAGAAACACCTTACAATTGTCCTTAAATCACTCAATCACCTTGCTGCCTCCTACCTCACCTCTCTGCTCTTCTACTTTAACTCAGCCCACACACTGCATTCCTCTAATGTCAACCTTCTCACTGTACCTCAATCCCATCTATCTCACCACTGACTCGCCCAAGTCCTACCTCTGGCCTGGAATTCCTTCCCTTTTCATATTCGATAGATAATTACTCTCCGCACCAAAGCTTCCTTGAAGGCCCACTTCCTCCAAGAGGCCTTCCCTGACTAAGCCCTCATTTCCTCTTTTCCCACTCCCTTCTGTGTCTCCCTTTATTTACAGCCCCCAGCCCCACTACACTTACGCACATAGCCATAATTTATGTATTTCAGTCAATTATATTTATTGAGTGCTTACTGTGTGCAGAGCATAATATAACACACATTCCCTGCCCATAATGAGCTTACAGTCTATTAATGTCTCCCTCTTCCTCTAGACTGTTATTTGTTGTGGGCAGGGAATGTATCTGTTATAATGATGTGTTGAACCCTCCCAAGACCTTATTACGGTGCTCTCCACACACTAAGTGCTCAACATATATGATTGATTGATTGATTCACAAGGAGTTTACAATCACAAGGGGAAGACAAGCACGGAAAAATAACTAACTCTTTAACATCCAACAAACTTGAGCTGTCACTCCCCCTAGTCCTGAAACATCAGCATTCTCAAGGCTCTGACATTTCCCAATGCCATGGTCCTTGCTTCCACCACCCACCACACTTGTAGTGGGATCCAGGATGGGTGTTTCTAGGACTACAAATCCCCCAAAGGCCCAACCTTAATGGTACAGGGAGCTCAAATTGCACTCTCTACATAAGCACCTCTACAAATGCCACCATGACTACAACATATAGTATTCTGTAAATCATCGTTTTGGGACTAGAACTGGGGATTTCATGGAGCTAAAAGATGACCTTTAGAATCGTTTCACCTCCCAGACACCATCATGATGGATATGAAACCAGACTAACATTCTGAAACCAAACACGACTCTGCCCTACTGTGGTCATGACTGTTTTTTCAGTTTCTATCTGCAAACTGCAAATGCCCATGATTTAATGCTTTCCTAATTGTGCCTTTTTTTAAGGTTCTGTGGGACCTTAAGAGTTCACTGGTTGCTTTTCTTAAAATATTTATTAGGCCTTTCGTACTTGGTTAAGCTCTCCCGTAAAGAACCTTTCACTCATTTTCATAAAATTGTTTTCTGGAATTAAGTTCAGAAAGCAATCAAAGACATCCAAGAAGACATAACTGTGAAAAAGAACAGTATTAGTACTTATGAACTACTTGACACTGGATACCTAGAAAAGCTGTTTACCACTAATCAAAATCATTAATCAGAGAGGGGGCATTAATGGTTATCACAAAGGTGATGAGAAGTTCATTTACATAATGAATTGAAACACGATTCAAAGAGCAGCATGTGAGTAATTCTGAAGACCACAGTGAAATGGAATTTATTAAGAAAGAACAACACGGGATATAGAGATCAGAGTTCCTTTTGTTTCTAATTAAAAGCTATATGTGCCTAGAACTGAAAATCAAATTAAGGCTTCTGAATGAATTTTTGGCCCATATTGGAAGAGGAAATTATGCCCAGTAGGGGATATCATAATGTCAGGTGGAGCAATGTGGCTTAGTGGATAGAGCACAGGCTTGGGAGTCAGAAGAACCTGGGTTCTAATTCCAGCTCTGCCATATTTCTGCTAAGTGACCTTGGGCAGGTCACTTACTTCTCTGGGCCTCAGTAATCTCATCCAAAAAATGGGAACAAAGACTGGGAGCCCCATTTGGGACAGGGATTGTGCCTAACCTGGTTAATTTGTATCTACCCCAGGGCTTAGAACAGTGCTTGGAACTAATAATAAATCTTCTTGAATGCTGTCAAGTCATTTCCAATTCATAGTGACTTTATGGTTCTCTTTCCATAGAGTTTTCATGCTAAAAAATATGAAAATGTTTTACCGTTGTCTTGTTCGGTGCAGTAAAAACCTAAGTCTCTGCCATTGTCTTTGATCAACATTTTGATCACTTGATCATTTACCATTGATTCTTTCCCATGCTTTTGCTGCCCAGAACAGGTGAATCAACTCTGTCTGATGTTTCGGCTTTGACCTTTCCATTATGGGTAAACCTAATGAAAGAGTATCTCAATGGCATAGCTCTAAGCTTCATTAGTTTATGCAAACTCTCCTGCCATGGTAAGACACTGATTCATTATTACTATTATTAACTGACAAGAAGGTGTCCTATTAAAAGTCTTTACAAATGGGAGAGGGTCAGCTGTTCTCTGCTATGGCAACCAATGGCTAAGACAGGACTTCATGTTTGTTGTATTTTCAGTAAGTACTCCTGGGGACTTCCTGCTGGTATCCCTGAAATCCCCACTACCTCTGAATTGTTAACAAGGCAGAGGCTTCTGCTGGGCTTTATAAGTTCCCTTTGCTCTAAATTCTGTTGGTGCAAAGTCAGCTCATCCATAAAGCTGTTTCCCATAAAGTATTATGTGATGAGCAGTGAGGACTGTCAACTGGGAAGCATGGAATAGTGGCCTGGGAGTCAGAAGGTCATGGGTTCTAATGTCGCTCCACCACTTGTCTGCTGTGTGACCTTGGGCAAGTCACTTAACTTCTCTGTGCCTCAGTTTCCTCATCTATAAAATGGGGATTGAGACCATGATTCCCACTTGGGACAGGGATTGTGTTCAACCTGATTTGCTTGTATCCGCCCTGATGCTTAGAAGAGTGTGTGGCACATGGTAAGTGCTTAACAAATACCATAATAATCATTATTATTAACTGGGTGATTCTGATCCAGTAAAATCCACATTGGAACATCAGAATCTTACTCTCATCCTCAGAAATGCATCCTGGGGAAAACCTTCTAAAATGAACACCTGATGTGTGAAATGACTTGCGATCACCTGTCCTCTGCTAAACTGTGTCTGTTCCTGGGGAGTCAGGCATAATTTGTACCAGGCCTCCCTGGGATTCAGCCTACATTTATTACAGACCTTCCGGTGGAGGAGTCCTGATGCCTATGGGATGAGGCCCTGGTTCTTCTTTGGACACAGGTCATGGCAGACTGACCGGGTCAGTGCCGATGAATCCCAAGAAATGACGCACAAAACAAGGGTTCTTTGAACAGAGTGGGGCCGAAGGCAGAATGAAATTCCTACACTTGAAATCCCATCCAGCTTCCAAGGAGATGTTGTAGTGACTGGGATTCCGGTATCAGCCTGCAGCACTCTGCCACCCCTTCTTGTAAAAATTAAGCACTGCTGAAACTCACGTTTGAATGGACCAAGAGCTAGGTTCAAGTCAGGACTACAGTATCACGAAACTGGAGTGAAGCCACTAGCTGCCCAAAATCTGTTTGACTTTCCCCAAATGATCAAGAATTGACTGTCAAAGGATGCAAATGTCCCAACTCACTTTGAGCAGGGAATGTATCTGTTATATCATTATACTCTCCAAGTACTTAATACAGAGCTCTGCACACAGTAAGTTCTCAGTAAATACAACTGATAGGTGATTCTGATGACCCCCTTAGCTATATAACTCAGCTATAAAACCAGAGAAAAATAGATTTGTAAGTGACTGCCGGGACACTAAGGATTCAGCTCCTCTTAAAACGCAGGAACAACCAAGTTACCTATATTTTCAAGGGATGGCGAGTAGTTCAAATTAAGACATTGAGAAATGTTCCACTAACTCTCCAGGAGCAACATACTTGTGGGATCATCACCACAGTTCTTGAAAGGAATGTATTTTAGTGGTGTCACTCCACAGTACCATACATCAATGAGTATAATTTGAATCAGCCCATGAATCACCTTAAGTATCACTAAAGTGAAAGAGGCCTCTGATGTCATGGTGCTAAAAGCCACATGTGCATTTGGCTACTTTGGCAATCCACTACCTTCTATGCAAATCAGTCAAGGGGGCAACCAAGCCCATTCTGTACTACTGGAATAGGCAGTAGCCATATCTGCAGGGGGCACATATATTCACAAGGGAACATCATTTTAGTAGGAGTATCTCCAACACAATAAAGCAAACAAAAAGGGCTATCCCTGTTTGGAAAAACTAAGGTATTTGGGATCCTGCCTTAGAATCTGCTTCAAGATCCCTGCTGGGCAGCATGAGCAAAATGCCACATTTCCAGCTTTTTAAAATTTTTCAATAATGTCAATCATATGGACTTTTCACATGAGACTGAAGGAAATACTCAGGGTTTTCTGAGATGTCAAAAGCAGCTTTCAGAAAGTACAGAACATTACAAGAAAAACAACGTATCCTCCTGTTCAAGTGAAAATAAGCAGGTATTAGTTTGCACCAGAAATATGGGGATTCTTTTTTTGTTTATTTGTTTCCTTACAGGCTCTTGTTTCACTCCTTGTATATATGGTCAATTAATATAAGCAATGAGGTGTCAAACTCCTCTTCAGAATTGCAATTTTGCTTCCTTGGATGATATCCTGAAACACTGCCACTCTTGAAGAGAGTTAAAGCTGCAATCAGGTAGGAGTCAGTTATGGGGTAGTGTACACTGGAAGACTGCAACTAGGTCACTGAAATGATAAAAACTAGCTACATGATCATCATAATAATAATAATAACAGCATTTGTTAAGCACTTACTACGTATCAAGTGTTCTAAGCCCTGGGGGTCTACAAAGTAGTCAGGTTGTCCCACATGGGGCTCACAGTCTTAATCCCCATTTTACAGATGAGGTAACTGAGGCACAGAGAAGTTGAGTGACTTGCCCAAAGTCACACAGCTGATAAGTGGCAGAATCAGGGTGAGAACCCATGACCTCTGGCTCCCAAGCCCATGCTCTTTCCACTGATCCACACTGCTTCTCTTAAAATCAATCAGTGGTATTTATTTGAAATCACCCAGTCCCTTGGAGAACTCACTCACTCTCATGTCTTCAACTGTTACCTCTGAGTGGATGATTCCCAAATCTACCTCTCCAACCCTAACCTCTCCCCTTCTCTGCAGTTTCCACATCAAATGGAAACTCCTTACTATTAGCTTTATGACACACAATCAGCTGGCTCCTGCCTATTTTACCTGACTGACTTTCTACTGTAATCCAATCTGCACTTTTTGCTCCTCTCAATTTCATTTTTCAGGCCACTGATCGCTTGCCCAGATCCTCCCTCTGGGCTGGAATTCCCTCCTACTTCATGCATGAAAGACAACAAATCACCCCACCTTCAAAACCTTTTTAAAATCACTTCTTCCCCAAGAGGCCTTTCTAAGCCCTCATTTCCCCTGGAGTGGAGTTGGAATGGAGACCACCTCAGGAACCTAGAGCCTTGGTACCCTAGAGCCTCTGGAAGCTGGAGCAGGGACTTCAGGCACCTAGAACCTCAGGAGTCTAGAACCTCAGGAGTCCAGAACCTCAATGATCTAGAACTTCAGGAGGCAGCAACACCCAAGAAACCAGAAACTTGGGAGCCAAGGACCTCAGGTACCTAGAACCTCAGCAGTCTAGAACCTCGATGATCTAGTACTTCAGGAAAATAGAGCCCCTGGATGCCAGAGCCACCTCAGGAACCTAGAGCCTCCGGGAGCCAAAGCCGCTTTGGGAACCTAAAGCCCTGGGGTGCTGAAGGAACCTAGAGCCTTGGGGCACCAGAGCCCATGGATGCTGGAGCTGCGTTGAGAACCTAGAGCTTTCAGGGTGCTGGAGCTCGCAGATGTCGGGGCTGCCTCGGGAACCTAGAGCCCTTGGGGCACTGGAGCTGCCTTGGGAACCTTGCCTCTGGGAGCTGGAGCTTAGAACCTCAGGCACCTAGAACCTCAATGATCTAGAACCTCGATGATCTAGATCCTCAGGCACTTAGAACCTCCTGAGTCTAGAACTTTGGTGATCTAGAGCCTCACCAAGTCTAGAGCCTTGGTAATCTAGGCACTAAGACTGGGCACGGGAGGAACCTAGAGGCCCTGGATGCTGGAGCCACCTCAGAAACCTAGAACCCTTGGAGCGCTGGAGCCACCCTGGAAAACTAGAGCCTCTGGGAGCTGGAGCCTAGAACCTCAGGCACCTAGAACCTCAATGATATAGAATCTCCTAAGCCTAGAACCTCGGTGATCTGGAACCTCACCAGTAGAGAACCTCGATGATCTAGGCACTAAGACTGGGCATGGGAGGAACCTAGAGCCTCCAGGCACTGGATCCTCCCTGGAAACCTAGAGCCCCTGGGAGCTTTAGTCTAGAACCCCAGGCACCTAGAATCTCAATGATCTAGAACTATGTGTACATAGAACCTTGATGCTCTAGAACTTCAATGATCTAGAACCTCGAGTCTAGAACCACAGTGAACTAGAGCCTTCAGAATCGAGAACCTTGGTGATCTAGAACCTTATGAGTCTAGAACCTCTATGATCTAGGCCCTAAGATTGGGCATGGGGTGGACCCAGGGCCTCCAGGCACTGGAGCTGCCTCGGGAACCTTGAGCCTTGGGAACCTTGAGCCCCTGGGTGCCAGAGCCACCTCAGAAACCTAGAGCCTCAGGGCGCCAGAGCCACCTCAGGAACCTAGAGCTTCGGGGTGCCAGAGCCGCCTTAGGAACCTCAGGTACTCAAACCGAGAGCACACATCTTTAGAATATCAATTAAAATAGAAATGGCAGGTACCACTGGGAAATTCATCATTCCATAATGATAATTACAGACGTGAGAGGAGGACACCAATTTAACATTACCATGGCAAGTTGCTTGGGTGTTAAATGCAAAGAATCCCCTTTGGGACAATGAGAATCTTATGGAAACTTTGAACTTAATCAACTCTATTTTGGAGAACAGAATCTTCCCTCAAATACAGAACTATGGTATCAAATTGATAAGGTTCAAGAGAGCTTACTCAAGTTCTTTAAAGGAAAATTTGTCCAAATTTTAGTGTAAATGCTCAATAAGTACTTTGAAATTTCAAGAAAAGTTCACAAAACTTTCTAAAAGGAATGTCTTTCAAAACATTAGAATTGTATAGACTATTATAATACATTCCTCTGTCCTTTCTGCTTTATATCCATCACCCTGTGAGATTTAGACCTAATGTATACATACTTGAGAATGAGAATGAGAGAGCGAGAGAGAGAGAGAGAGGTGTCTTGTTTTTGAAAATGAGGCATATACTTGAGAATGAGAATGAGAGAGCAAGAGAGAGCGAGAGAGAGCGAGAGAGTTGTCTCTTGTTTTTGAAAATGAGGCTACTTATAGTAAAACCTTGTCCATGCCCTTGAGAGTCCCCGGAAAGATGAATGTGTAACTGACACTCTTTTCTGTGTTGTTTGGCTTTAAAGCTAGATTCTTGCATCACTAATGGGTTTGAGCAACACAAAACCTTGCCTCTGTTTTCCAATCTACTGTTCACAACTAGATCTTTATGACGGTTTTGCTTAGGGAAAACAATCTCTCTCCTCATAATGAACTCTCCCAAGTGCTTAGTGTCCTGTTCTGCATACAGTAAGTGATCAGTAAATACTCTTGATTGATTAACTGATTAATAGTCATAGTCATTAAACCCCTACAGATTGATATGATTGTCTGGCTATGCATTGTAAAAGTTCTTTGTAGAACAACAAGATTAAAGAAAAGAAGGGAAATCAAATGGTGCTCATTCAAATGGATGAAGCACGTTCCCATAATAGCTTGGACCCTACTACTAGTACATGAGAGTAAATGACTTTTCTTCTTTGAAAAGAACTTACTGTATCCAGCTTTTAGGGTCCATTTGGTAAAGTATAATTCCGGTGCAATAAAATTGAACCCTTATTATTTGAGGTTGTTCATGTCTAAAAGAGTAATTTGTTTTTTATTTGCCACTTGCACCATAGCTTACTATTTTAAAAAATATACAATATTTGTTGTAAACATGCCCACAGACATAGTGGTTGTCAATTTAGAGTTGAATTATAGTCAATGAAATAAACTAGCAGTCTAATTTAAAAATGTTTTGGGGTATATTTTAAAAGGTAAAAAATATACAATCACAGACAGAGTAAAAATATTTTCGTCAATCAATCAATCACATTTATTGAGTGCTTACTATGTGCAGAGCACTGTACTATTTAGATGCATAATTACCACTATGAAAGGGTTTCACTGCCCTTGAAGAAAAGTAGATAGTATGTATAAAAATGTACAATTCATTATTTATGAAGTACTTATTTTCCAATAATATAAAATTGTAGTAATTATCAGAACTTTGAAAATCAGATAGCAATGAATAATTTATGTGCAAGCAGTGACATTTATTCCCCAAGATTTGAAAACATGCCTCTCTATTAGCCTTTTAATGACTTTGCCCTTGATCTTTTATTTAAAGATAATCCAGAAGCTCTTTAATGTCAGTAAAGGAAAGAAAATGTTATTTTTTCCTTTGACAATTCAAAATGGTTGGAAAACAGGAAAAAATGACTTTTCCTTAAAATGAATTAGGTGCAGGTAATTTTTGACTGACCTTATCATTTCCTCCACCTTAATTAGCTTGTACATTAGAAGGGGTTTTATTATCAAAGATACAGCTGGCTGAGATACTCTCTAGGAGGGCAAAGAAGAGGGAGGGGGCACGTGTTTTTTAAGGTGCAAAAGGATGAGGTTGAAGGTACATGTGGAGATGGTAGATTTTGAAAGGAGGTGAGATGGTGCTGGGAAAGATGGGAGAGTAGAAGGAGCAGGAAGAGGGAAGAGTGGAGCAGGGTGATTTTAGGCAGATCACATCTGATGGCTTCAATTTTATTAATGAAGTATATAGCCAGGTCATTAGGGGCAAGAGATGGTCATGGGGAGTGGGGTGTGGAGACAGGGGTTTTGAGGGGGGAGTTAAATGTCTAGTACTGCTAGTGCAGGCAATAGTTAATCAGGATGGAGAAATACAGTTGGATGGAAGAGAAGATAGAGTTAAAGCAGGCAAAGATGGATTTACGATGGATGAGGTTGGCCTGATGTTTCGATTTCCACCAGCAGTGCTCCGCAGCTCATGCACCAGAGCACTGGAAGAAAACTGAGGAGCTGATTTAGGGCTATGGGTTAGTGGTATGAGACTGGTGGAGGGACCAGGGGAGTGAAGGAAGTGAGTTCAGTGAAGAGGGCCTCGGTAGCCACGATTCCTGCTCTCCAGACACTTAGAGTTTAGCTGAGGAGATGGACAATAAATTACAGATAGGGGAACCAGAAGAGTATAAGAATGTAGGCAGAAGTGCTATGGAAGTGCTATGGGGGTTGAATGTGTTAAAATACTTAGTGGGTACAGACCCACATGCATAAGCAATGCAGAAGGGTGGGAGAATAGGGTGGATAAATAAGTCAGGGAAAGGTTCCTGGAGGAGATATGATTTTTGTTGGGCTTTGAAAACAGGACACAATCATTGCCATTATGGAGCTTAAAGTCTAGAGTGAGGAAACAGACATTAAAATAAATTATAGAGAGGGTAAATGGCAGAGTATAAGGATATCTACAAAAGTGATATTGGGCTGGGTGTGAGGTGACTATCAAGTACTATCAAGTACTTGATACCAACTACTCTCAAGTACTTAAGGAATATAAATTGAATATGAGGGTTGAATGAGAGAGATGAGATAAAAATAATGCGATTGGTTTGGCCTTGTGAATCAGGATGGTGGTGTTTTCTACAGTGATGGGAGAGACATGGAGAGGACAGGGTGGGAAGGTGAGGAGTTCTGTTTTAGACTTGTTAAGTTTGAGTTGCCAGGAGGACATCCAAGTAGAGATCCTCTGAAGACAGAAAGAAAATGAGAGACTGCAGAGAGGGATTGAGGTTGGGGCTGGAAAGGTAGATTTGGGAATCATTTGCATACGGTAGTTGAAGCCTAGTTGAAGCCTTGGGAGTGAGTGAGTTCTGCAAGGGAGTGGATGTAGGTGAAAAATAGAAAGTGACCCAGAACTTAGCTATGAGGAACTCTTGTGTTCTTTTGTTTTTGTATCTTTATGCATTCAATCCTTCCTTGCTTAAACACCATCAGCCTCTTAGGCCCTTTTAAGAATGTGAGCACTATGATGGCCTGGGACTGAGAATTGTTGATCATTTACTGTACGTGACTGATGCTCAGTGAACAATATTTAAAAAATACCCAAAAGGCTTCAGCACGTGGGCCCTAGTCATTTTCAGGTTTCCAAAGGATAATTAAGGGCTCTCCATCACCTCGCCCCCTCCTAGCTCACCTCCCTTCTTTCCTTCTCCAGCCCAGCCCGCATCCTCCACTCCTCTGCCACTAACCTCCTCACTGTGCCTTGTTCTCGCCTGTCCCGCTGTCGACCTCCGGCCCATGTACTCCCCCTGGCCTGGAATGCCCTCCCTCCGCACATCTGCCAAGTTAGTTCTCTTCCTCCCTTCAAAGCCCTACTGAGAGCTCACCTCCTCCAGGAGGCCTTCCCAGACTAAGCCCCCTCCTTCCTCTCCCCCTCCTCCTCCTCCCTATCCCCACTGCCTTACCTCCTTCCCCTCCCCACAGCACCTGTATATATGTATATATACTGAGCCCCTTCCTTCCTCTCCCCCTTGTCCCCCTCTCCATCCCCCATCTTACCTCCTTCCCTTCCCCACAGCACCTGTATATATGCTTGTACATATTTATTACTGTATTTATTTATTTATTTATTTAACTTGTACTTATCTATTCTATTTACTTTATTTTGTTAGTATGTTTGGTTTTGTTCTCTCTCTCCCCCTTTTAGACTGTGAGCCCACTGTTGGGTAGGGACTGTCTCTATATGTTGCCAACTTGTACTTCCCAAGCGCTTAGTACAGTGCTCTGCACACAGTAAGCGCTCAATAAATATGATTGATTGATTGATTGATATATGTTTTTACATATTTATTACTCTATTTTACTTGTACATATTTATTCCATTTATTTTATTTTGTTAATATGTTTTGTTTTGTTGTCTGTCTCCCCCTTCTAGACTGTGAGCCCACTGTTGGGTAGGGACCATCTGTATATGTTGCCAACTTGTACTTCCCAAGCACTTAGTACAGTGCTCTGCACACAGTAAGTGCTCAATAAATATGATTGAATGAATGAACGAATGAATTTATATAAATCTTTTTTTTTCTTCAAAAATGTAACAAAGGAAAAAATTGAAAAAAATAGTATCTATTTTCCTCATTTCACCCTTTGGAATCTGTTCACAAGGAAACATTGGCAATATGAAGGCAAAGATTTTATTCTATTCAAGCATCTGGTTTCTTGGCAAGCAGTAGTGCAAATTCTGTAATTCTGCTGGCTTCAAATTCCTATAAACTTGGAAATTTTTATTAGTAAGCATTGCTATAAATGACTGGGCAACCCAACTTCTACTTGAAGATTTCTCTCTTGGTCCCTGACACAGAGATCTTAAATAGATTTTCTAGAGTAAGCTGTATTCCCTTGGGGACTTCTGAAGCCCCTACCAAATATTGAAAGTAAATAAAGAACTTTATTTTCCCAACCAAGAGAGAAAGTCACAAAAATTTACTGAGTGAAATAGATACTGAATTTACAGGCTGTTATTTTATGTTTTCTACTAGTTGATGCTATTATTTCCGTTTGCTTATGTGGCCTAAAATCACATCTGCAATATGTGTTGCAGCTCTTCACCCCAAACCACTAAGTTTACATAGGTATTTAAACCATGTTAACACTAGGTATTATCCTATTGGTCCAAAATATTGTCCCCTGTGTTGCATTTGCCTATTTAACCAACAATAAAACTAAGTCAGAAAAGTTTTGGACACTCCTGAAAGAGACATTTTTTACAAATACAGTCAACATGAGTTCATCTAGTAGCCGTTGAGGCAATGCATCCATTTCCCTTTTCCATCGTGAATCACACAGCCAGCCCCAGGCCTGTATGTGCTTCAGCCTTGCTGATGTGGAACCAGAGGCCCATCTTGAATTAGCTCTGGATGAATCCCACCCTAGCATTTCCTGCTCGTGTGGACTCCTCACTGTTATACTGCATTCTCCCAAGTGTTCAGTTCAGTGCCCTGCACATAGTAAGTGCTCAATAAATATGATTGAATGAATGAATTCTATAAGCACTGAATAAATATGATTGAATGAATGATTCATTCTACTCTCACATCCAACTTTCTAATAAGCCTTATTGGATTTTTTTTCCAAAAGATTTTGACTTACCCCTTGTTGTCCACTCAAGCACTCATCACAAAAAGACTGGGTTAGAGTTTCAGGCTCCTTGCTGGTCTCCCTGCCTCCAGCCTCTCCCCACTAAAATCTATACTTCAAACCATTACCCAGATCATCTTCCTGCTGTGTGGCTCAGCATACATTTCCCCTCTCCACAGACCGCTCTGATGGTTGCCTATCTCCCTCTACATTAAGGACTCCTTACCACTAGCTTCAAGGTTCTCCATCTCCTGGCTGAGCTCCGCTGTGATCTTACCTGCCTCCAACCCATTGCTCACGATGTCCCCAGGGCCTGGAACTCCCTTCCCTCAAATATCTGCCAGACCTCAGGTCCCTCCACCTTCAAAGCTCTCTGAAACTCCCACTTCCTCCAACAAGTCTTCCCTGCCTAATTATCTGTTCCCCTATTCCTATAATTCCTTTAGCCACCTCTTGGATTGGTAATTATGCATATTCAATATTTCTGGGTCTGTTTCCTTCATAAGAGTGCGAGCTTTAGGTCACAGAATATATGGTGGGCTTCTGCTGCACTTCCCAAGCTGTTTAGTACGTGCACTGCGTTCAATACTTGCTTGATATACACCATTACTCTTATGTCATGAGATTCATTCATTCATTCAATCATATTTATTGAGCGCTTACTGTGTGCAGAGCACTGTACTAAGCGCTTGGGAAGTACACGTTGGCAACATATAGAGATGGTCCCTACCCAACAGTGGGCTCACAGTCTAGAAGGGGGAGACAGAGAACAAAACAAAACATATTAACAAAATAAAATAAATAGAATAAATATGTTCAAATAAAATAAATAAATAAATACAGTAATAAATACCTACAAACATATATACAAAAAATACAGGTGCTGTGGGGAGGGGAAGGAGGTAAGGCAGGGGGGATGGGGAAGGGGGAGAGGGGGAGAGGAAGGAGGGGGCTGAGTCTGAGAAGGCCTACTGGAGGAGGTGAGCTCTCAGTAGGGCTTTGAAGGGAGGAAGAGAGCTAGCTTGGCAGATGTGTGGAGGGAGGGCATTCCAGGTCAGGGGGATGACATGGGCCGGGGGTCGACAGCGGGACAGGTGAGAACGAGGCACGGTGAGGAGATTAGCAGCAGAGGAGTGGAGGGTGCGGGCTGGGCTGTAGAAGGAGAGAACAGAGGTGAGGTAAGAGGGGGTGAGGTGATGGAGAGCCTTGAGGCCAAGGGTGAGGAGTTTTTGCCTGATATATACATATATTTATATATGTGTATATATATATATATATACAAGTGCTGTGGGGAGGGGAAGGAGGTAGGGCAGGGGGGATGGGGAGGAGGAGAGGAAAAAGGGGGCTCAGTCTTTGAAGGCCTCCTGGAGGAGGTGAGCTCTCAGTAGGGCTTGAAGGGAGGAAGAGAGTTAGCTTGGCAGATTCATTCATTCATTCAATCATATTTATTGAGCACTTACTGTGTGCAGAGCACTGTACTAAGCACTTGGGAAGTACAAGTTGGCAACATACAGAGATGGTCCCTACCCAACAGTGGGCTCACTGTGTAGAAAATGTGTGGAGGGAGGGCATTCCATGCCAGGGGAAGGACGTGGGCTGGGGGTCAACGGTGGGACAGGTGAGAACGAGGTACAATGAGGAGGCTAGCAGCAGAGGAGTGGAGGGTCTGGGCTGGGCTGTAGAAGGAGAGAAGGGAGGTGAGGTAGGAGGGGGCAAGGTGATGGAGAGCTTTGAAGCCGAGAGTGAGGAGTTGGGTCAGCCTTACAGTTTCCTAGAAGTTTGCACTTGTGTTCTAAGACATCCCCTTCTCCACTCTCAGACTGTGGAAGGGGTATCTCATATTGGAACTGGCCCCTAAAGGAAGAATAAAATTCCTTACAGAGCCTGCAGTGCCATTCTTTTAATGGTGGTAGTTAAGCCCTTACTATATGCCCTTTATTCATTCATTCAATTGTAACTTTTAAGCACTTCCTGTGTGCAGAGCACTGTATTAAATGATTAGGAAAGTACAATATAACAATAAACAGACACATTCCCAGCCCACAATGAGCTCACACTGTACTAAACGCTGGAGTAGTTACACACTAATCAGTTTGGACACAGTCCATGTCCAAGGTGGGGCTCATGGTCTCAATCCCCATTTTACAGATGAGGTAACTGAGGCCCAGAGAATTTCAGTGACTTGTCCAAGGCCACACAGCAGACATGTGACCAAGTCAGGATTAGAACCTGGGTCCTCTAACTCCAAGTCCCATGCTCTTTCCAGTAGGCTATGCTGCTTCTCTATTTTGCCATGGTTGGTTTCCTTCTCTTCCCCCTCTATAGCAAACTTACCCATCATTTTGTATTAACTGGCTCTGCTGTTTCTTCTGTATACATGACAGCACGGAAATGTCTGGGTGGAAACTTTCCTTTAACACGGCAGGATGTTCTGTACTAGCCCAAATTCGGTAATGAAATGTTCAATAACGGGGAACCGGTTTGGACGTTAAACTTGATTCCCCATGCCAGTATGCACTCCATTACAGAAACTTAGTGTGTAAAATTGGAACCTTCTGTTTATCCCTTTCAAGTTCTCCAACCTGTACTTTAATCTGAAATAAACATTTGATCTTCTATATGAATAATTCCTCCAGGCCACCTGACCTTTAAATACAGAAATGTGAATTAGACAGGGCAACCTGAAATCAAATGATAGTTTATGCCAGCTGTTGTCAAATGTAGCAACACTGCTTCATTTGAGAAGGTACCCATAGGGTTTGGAAAAACTCAGACTGTCTTCTTCTTACTGTTCTGACAGCTTAAGCTGCTCTGGATGTCATATGTTATGGTTCTTAACAATTAGATTCACGGGATGTTTGAAAATCTACTAGTAGGAACTGCAAGAGCCTCTGTATGTTGTTCAGAATGAAGCAGATATTTTAATTCATATTCAATAGTTGAGCTTTGGATAAGCTTGAATTTTACCCTTTTAAAATATTCCTTACCTGCACTTTAAATACTTTTCTTGTTCAATACAGTATTTGCAAAACCCATTGCCATTTGTCACCCAACCCTAAACCTAATGGGAAATCATACCTAGGAGGCTGCCTTCTCCATATTCATTCATATTCATCTTTTTTATAATTATTGCATGGATTAATTTCAAATGGTACCAAAAATGACCTGTTGGCTCTGAAAGGGTAGATCGTTTGCTTAAGCATAAAACCTGGTTTGACATCTGACCATGTAGAAGACTCCCAAATGATTATGGTTTCTGTTTAGCGCTATGTGTGAAGCACAGTTCTAAATGCTGGGGCAGATTTGAATTAAACCAGGTCAGATTGCAGTTTCTGTCCATATGGGGCTCACAGTCTAAGTAAAAAGAACAGATATCGAATACCCATTTTACAATTGAGGAAAGGGCCAGAACAGGGAGGTAAGAATGTTGGCAGAAGCAGGGTATGAAGTGGCATCACCCTTCAACAACATCTCTGTCTAATAATAATGGTGTTAATGATAGCATTTAAGTGCTTACTATGTGCCAAAACACTGTTCTAAGCACTGGGGAGGTTACAAGGTGATCAGGTTGTCCCACACGGGGCTCACAGTCTTAATCCCCATTTTACAGATGAAGTAACTGAGGTGCAGAGAAGTTAAGTGACTTGCCCAAAGTCACACAGCTGACAATTGGTGGAGCCAGAATTTGAACCCATGACGTCTGACTCCGAAGCCCGTGCTCTTTCCACTGAGCCACACTCCTTCTCCAGTGCCTACTATTTGCCAAGCACTGTACTAAATTCAGGAATAGATACCAGATCATAGATACCAGATCATCAGGTCCCACATGAGGATCACAGTCAAAGTAGGAAGGAGACCAAGCATTGAATGCCCATTTTTTCAGATGAGGGAACTGAGGCGCAGAGACGTTAAATGACTTGCCCAAGGTCACATAGCAGGTAAGTGGTGGAGCTGGTATTAGAACCCAGGTCCTCTGACTTCCATGCCCATGATCTTCCCATGAGGTCATGCTGCTTCTAATGATCTTCATTTATGTTTTTCTGATTACCTGACAGTGAGCTCTAGAGCTATACTTTTTTATGCTATTTGTTAAGTGCTTACTATGTGCTAATCAGCTAATAAGCTAATCAGGTTGGACGAAATCCATGTCCCACATGGGGCTCACAGTCTTAATCTCCATTTTACAGATGAAGGAACTGTGGCACAGAGAAATTAAGTGATTTGCCCAAGGTGACATGGAAGACAAGTGGCAGAGCTGGGGTATAATTTTCCTTCATAACTCCCTCATACAATGCCAGGCATACAGTGGGTGGACAAAAAATACTGCTCGTTAGCTTATTTTTAGTGGGATTAAATGCTCAACCAGTTAAAAGATGAAATTGAATGGCAAGAGCAAGGTTGATTGTCAGTGTTAAATGTGAAGAAGAGGATGGACCTCAACATAGCATTGGATTCTGGGAAGGGCTGGGTAGAGTGGGTTTGAATAAAAGGCTGGAGGGACACCATTGATGTTCTGGGGGTTGTAAGGGGTGGGGAAGGATGTGGATATTGGTTAGGATGCTCCAAGGGTCTCCATAATACATTCCTGTCAATTGGTGTTTCCTAGACCTTCTGTCCACTGAGCATGAGCAGATTATGTGAGCAGGTAATCACCTGAGAAATCTAAAACAAGATTTCACTCATACTCCATCAACAATAACATTTAGGCAATACATACAATACGTGACACATTTTCTCTAGCTAAATCTGTCCTTGAAGAACATATTTCATCCTGTGATGTGTACATAATCATCAGTGAATTACTCAATTAGATAACCACTAAATGCATACCCTAGCTTTAAGTAATGTATTATTGGGATAAGGTGCATTTATTTACTTCTCTTGTTTCTTTCATAAAGGAACACAAAGGTTAGATTTACTTATAAACTGTTTTCTCTCAAAAAAAACCAACAAAAAAAGTTAAATCATAAAAAAACTTTCTAGACCATCACACAAACAGAAAATATTAATTGAAAATATTACAGCATATTCAATTTTTATGGAATAATCCATTTTGAAATAATTCCATTTTAATTTCAGAATTAAAGATAAATTATACCTCATAAGGAATTTGAATTCATTTCCTCAAACAAAACAACAGGGTTAAAGATGTTTAAATGAAACTGTTTATTTCCCAAGTGAGTAAAAGTAATTTCATGTTTGCTATCCAGCAACTGCCTCCAGTATATAATAAACCACCAAAAATATTACTTTCCTTGAAGAGCAAATCCTTCACTTCTCTGACTTTTGCTAACTAAAAGTTCCAGTGCCTTGACTTTGGGAAAATGTTTCAACTACTTAATAACAATAATTGTGGTATTTGTTAAGTGCTTACAATATGCCAGGCACTGCACTAAGCTCTGGGGTGGACACAAGCTAATCGGTTTGTACACAGTCCCGGTCCCATATAGGGTTCACAGTCTTGAACCCCAATTTACAGATAACTGAAGCACAAAGAAGTGAAAAAGTGTGCTCTGCACATAGTAAGCTCTCAATAAATACGATTGATGATGAAGTGACTTATCCAAGGTCACACAGCAGACAGGCAGTGAACTGGAATTAGAACCCATGAACTTCTGACTCCCAGGCCCATGCTTTATCTACTGCACCATGCTGCTACTTGAAAACAATACTCTCCTAATTCTAATCTATTGTAGGGCTGAGAACCTCATGTATAAGATACCTGTAGCAGGCTCTAAAGTGTTGCAAGGAACAGGTCAGAAGGTAAACATTTCTTCTCTCCTCAGTCATTCTCCATGTTTCTCTCCCCAACCTCGACACATTCTAATTTATCAAGAAAAATGAAGCTTGGGTTGTGCTAGGGAAAGGTTTCAACATCTCACACCAGATACTTCCTTTTCCAGAAAGCTAGCTGAGGGGAGCACTGACTTTGGGTGGCTCATCAATGTAGGTTATAAAGAAATGCTCATTCAATCAATCAATCACATATATTGAGTTTTTACTGTGTACAGAGCACTAAGCACTTGGGAGGGTGCAATTAAATAGATTTGATAGACATGTTCCCTGCCCACAACAAATTCCAAATGAAAGTTTAATATAGATACTTCACCATTTTGGTATACTGTTCTATTTTCAGAAGTCTTATGAAGCTGCATTTCCTATTTTGTTATAGGGATCTGTCAGGTTTCAATCTTCTCAAAGCAAGTTTCATTATTTTTATTCAACTCTCTCCATTGCTGTCATTTAAATCATTAATATTTGGTACTTCCTCTATGTTTTTAGCATCCTAGGATTTATATCTCCCCTCAAGGAATGGGTGCTGAGAGGAAATATTTACCATTAGCGGTTCCTTGTCTCAGAATTCTTACCTCTTTATTGATATTGTGGACTACAATCTCTTTAATTCTTTGTTTGTCACCAAAGAAAGATGGCAAAACAGTTCTTATCAGAATGTTATTGCAATCAGTCTTTACTGAGAGTTGTGTGATTTCAAACCATCCATTTAAAGGTCCAGTTGAGAGCTTGCAAGGAAGCTGTAGAGAAGGAAACAACAAAGCTACTTTTCCCAGCAAGTTAAAGGGCTGATTTCCTTCATGTACCAGGAGCCATTGGATATTTTTGGTTTTGGTTTTTTTGGTATTTGCTGTGCATTTATTATGTGCCAGGCACTCTTCTAAGCACTGAGGAAGATGCAAACTAATCAAGTTGGACATAGTCTACGTCCTACATGGGTCTCACAGTCTTAATCTCCATTTTACAGATGAGGTAACTGAAGCACAGAGAAGTTAGGTGACTTGCGCAGAGTCACACAGCAGATGTGGTACAGCTGAGATTAGAACACAGGTCCTTCTGACTTCCAGGCCTGTGCTCTATCTATCCACTAGGCTTCGCTACTTCTCGGAAGGAATTTTCCTCTACTGCCAGGAATCAAATCTATTCCCATCTCCAAGGCAGATCCAAGTGAAGGGCTAACTCACTACATTCCACAATAGTAATGGATTGTCATGGGTGCAGTTAAGCTCTTAGAGTTCAATGGGGCTTAGACAGAAACCTCTCTCCCTTCTTCCCCGGATCTAGGATGAGGAACATGTGTTCGTCAAGCTCTTAGAAGAAAGATCTCAGACGTGGTACGTTTTCTCTCTTTGCTTAATCACTCAATCAATCAATAGTATTTATGGAGTGTTGACTGTGTGCAAAGCACTGTGTTAAGTATTTGGGAGAGCACAGTACCAAAAGAGTTGGCAGACATGTTCCCGACCCACAAGGAGTTTACATTCTAGAGAAGGAGCTTACTTAATCTGCATCTGTGGGGGGAAACAAAACAAAATAAAATTAGGGTAATCTATTTTGGAATTATAGTCTAAATTTTCTTTTGAAATGTTTTCATCCCCATTCCTAAAATGCTTAACAGAGTAAAGGTGCCCCTGTTTAGGGTGTCCTTGCCTTGAAATCTCTTCTTCTGGTGGGCAGTTTAATGCCAGTTTGGATTTTTCCATTCTACTCTCTCCTTGGATTCTTTGCAATTGCATTTTCAATTAAATACTAGTTTGGGGCCATTATCTGTCTGTGAAAATAGTTGAGCCATGTTCATCAAGGCTTCCTTAGCTCTTCCACTTGGATCCTTATCTTGTATCTACTCTGCTCTTAGCATAGTTCTTGGCTCATTGTGACCACTTAACCATTATAACATCATCATTAGTATTATCATTATTATTACTATTATTATTCTGATTGATTTCGTTATGGGAGGGCTCACAAATTCTGCTCCCTATTTAGCATTGCTCAGCAAGAAGGCCCAATGTCACACCTCTTGTGAGTCTAACTTTGCTTATCATTTTTTTCAGCATTCTGGAGAGTGAATCAATCAATCGTATTTATTGAGCGCTTACTGTGTGCAGAGCACTGTACTGAATCCTTAATGGTCTGTGTAGGGGTCTTTCCTGTATAGCTCACAGTCTCATTAAAGATGCTCTTTTACATGGGTTTGGAGACTCTGCTCTCTCATTCACCCCTCACATCCAATCCATCACCAAAACCTGCTGGTCTCACGGCTCCGCAACATCGCCAAGATCCGCCCTTTCCTCTCCATCCAAACCGCTACCTTGCTCATTCAATCTCTCATCCTATCCCGACTGGATTACTGCATCAGCCTCCTCTCTGATCTCCCATCCTCCTGTCCCTCTCCACTTCAGTCTATACTTCACACTGCTGCCCGGTTCATCTTTGTGCAGAAATGCTCTGGGCATATTACTCCCCTCTTCAAAAATCTCCAGTGGCTGCCAGTCAACCTATGCGTCAAGCAAAAACTCCTCACTCTCGGCTTCAAGGCTCTCCATGACCTCGCCCCCTCCTACTTCACCTCCCTTCTCTCCTTCTACAGCCCAGCCCGCACCCTCCACTCTGCCACTAACCCCCTCATTGTGCCTCATTCTCATCTGTCTCGCCATCGACCCCCAGCCCACATCCTCCCCCAGGCCTGGAATGCCCTCCCTCCACACATCCACCAAGCTAGCCCTCTTCCTCCCTTCAAAGCCCTACTGAGAACTCACCTCCTCCAGGAGGCCTTCCCAGACTGAGCCCGCTTTTTCTCTCCTCCCCATCCCCCCTGCCCTACCTCCTTCCCCTCCCCACAGCACCTGTATATATGTTTGTACAGATTTATTACTCTATTTATTTTACTTGTACATATTTACTATTCTATTTATTTTGTTAATGATGTGCATCTAGCTTCATTTCTATTTAGTCTGATGACTTGACACCTGTCCACATGTTTTGTTTTGTTGTCGGTCTCCCCCTTCTAGACTGTGAGCCCGTTGTTGGGTAGGGACGTCTCTATATGTTGCCAAGTTGTACTTCCCAAGCGCTTAGTACAGTGCTCTGCACACAGTAAGTGCTCAATAAATATGATTGAATGAATGAATGAATGTAAATGTGTGCAAAATGGACAGAAGGGAGACTACAGATATGGAGATCTTTTATACGATAAGAAAAAAACATACCCCAGGGAAGGGAGAACGGAGGGTGAGGCAAGTAGGGAATGGAAAAAGTGGGGAGAGAGAGAGGATTGATTAAAATAAGGATCATAAGAGGGAAGTGGGGACAGGGAGGTGGGGGGGGTGGGTATTTACCTCATCATCCCCTGACCCTCTCTCTCAGCTTTTGCTGCCCAGAGCAGAACTTCTGCCTTAGAGGACCAGTGAGTTTGCTGCCTGTGGGCACTGCTGCCACCCAAGATTGGCATCTGCAGGTGGTGGCAGTGGCAGCAGTCTGTCTTTACAGCCTTGACTTTTCATGAGCTTCAATCCCTCATCTTTTCTTGCACCTAGGAATCTCCACTTAGTTGCCCCATTGGCATCTCAAACACAGTGTTTATATCAGAAACTCATTCATTCATTCAATCTTATTTATTGAGCACTTACTGTGTGCAGAGCACTGTACTAAAGGCTTGGGAAGTACAAATCAGCAACATATAGCAGCGGTCTATATGGAGACATATAGAGACGGTCCCTACCCAACAATGGGCTCACAGTCTAGTTCACAGTCTACTTACCTTTCCTCTGAATCTCACTGCTCCTCCTAACTTCTCCCACTCAGTGGATAACATTATCATCATTCTTGACCACAGAAGCCTGCAATTTTGAAGTCATCCTTCACTCCTCACTGCCCTCCAAGATTCACATTCAATCTTCTGCCAAATCCCACCATTTCTTCCTAAATATTTCTCGGATTCTCATTTTTCTCTCTAGCCAAGCAGCAACCAGCCTGCTATAGATTCTGATCTTATTGCAGCTAGTCTATTGTATCAATCTTCTCATTGGTCTCCCTGCACCCAGCCTCAACACACTCCAATCTATATTATCCATTGCCACATGGATTATCTTCTTAGGAGTATCTTGACCACTCTCCTCTCCTCAAAATGCTTCACTGGATTCCTTCATTCAAAAACTCCTCACAGCTGGCTTCTATCCTCTCTGACCACATCTTTAACCTTTCACTCCTGGCTCATTTCCCTTTGCCTTTACAGAGAGGGGAGTGAGCCAAGTGAGAGTGAGTGGTTGAAGGCAGGTCTACATCCTCCCTATCCTATAAAACAATTCTTAATGTTGTAGTTTTAAGCACTATGTGTCAAGCACTATTCTAAGTGCTGGGGTAGATACAAGCTAGTCAGGTTGGATACAGTCCCTGTTCCATGTGGAACATGCAGCCCTAATCCCCATTTTACAGATGAGGTGACAGACACAGAGAAGTGATGTGACTTGCCCAAGGTCACACAGCAGACAAGTGGCAGAGCCTGGATTAGAGCCCATGACTTACCAACTCCCAGGCCTGTGCTCTATCCACTACACCAGGCAGAAACAACAACAAAAAACAACAACAACAACAAAACTTCTCTGGACCCCACTGTGCCTTTCAATTATTGCCACAAATCCCTAATTCCATTCCTGTACAGAGTCCTTGAATGGACTGTAAACTCAGGCTGCCACTAGACTGTAAGCGCATCATGGGCAGGGAATGTGTCCACCAATTCTGTTGTAGTCTCCCAAGGGCTTAGTACAGTGCTCTGCACACAGTAAGGGTTCAATAAATACCACTGATTGATTGCCTCAATTTCCTTCCTCTGGTTCCATGACTGATTTGCACATTTTGCTCTGTGAAACCTTAATCAGGTAAAATTGTTTATGATGGGAAAATTGCACCCCAATTGTGGACTCCTTGCTCCATCTCTCTTCTTTAATGTGTAGTTGAATATAGAAATCAGAAAGCATAGAAGGATGAACACAAATGTCTTTAGAAAATGAGATGTGATATGGTTGGGTCCTCCGGGGATGATTTTGGAGGCAGAGGAAGTTCTCCTCTTTAGAGATAGCTGGGAAGGATAAGAGAGGATGAGGACCTGGCAAAGAGCTAGGTAGGTGATGAGGAACTCTGGGGAGTTGAAATCTGGTGTTTTTCACTCGTCTTTTGTCAATAGAGTGGTTGGGAGGGTCATCAAGGACAGAAAAGGTGAACATAGGGGCAGTGGGGAGTTTGAAAGGTAGTTAACAATCTGGACTAGCTGGTCAATCAATCAATCAGTAATATTCATTGACTGCTTACTGCCTGCAGATAACTTACTAAATATTTGGGAGAGTACAGTACATAGGGTTGGTAGTGAAGGCAATGGACACAGAAAGTAATGAGGGAAGGTATGTAATACTGTTGACTTGAGGACTAGGGTAGAGTTTTAGCAGATAATGGGAAAAAATCAGCCTGGCATTGGGATGTGTGTCAGTAACTTCCATGGCCTGAGGACAGAAGTAAATGTTGTGGATTGTGGCTGTAATCCAGAGTTTATGAATTGATGTGGGAGGTGGGGGGACAAGGGAATAACAGAATTGAGTTTGGCATAGATGGTAGAGCTGGGGATGTGGATTTGTGCTTCAAGAAAAAGAAGGTTGGGAAGTAGGGAGCACTGATAGGGCAAAATGGCCTCAGATAGGTGTAAGAGATTAAGAAGTCAGAAGTCTTTGTGTGTGAAGAGGACATCTTATCAAAGATGGGATGTGTGGCACAGAAGGTAGATTAGGAAGTTTGGTCAGAAAGTGAAATTTTCGAGTTGGTGAACTCAGAAATGGTACAAAGACTTTTGCAGATTAATTTCAGTGTGTGTCCAAATTTGTGAGTGGGTGAAGCAGAGTGAAGCAGGAAGTTGGTGTATGACTGACACTGCTTATTGCACATAGCATTTTCCATAAATATTATCCATTTTTGTGTGTTGCCTGTTGCATTTGCTCTTCATAGCACCTGACTGTGGATTTTGAATCTGCCTCGCAGAATCATGCTCAACCCAAAGCCTCTTGGAATGAAAATCATGTCTAGTCAATTTTTTCTGTTTCAAACAAAGCATGTCAGTCACCCAAGAGACAATGAAATAACTTGCTTTTATTCTGCATTGACAGGAATACTGTATTGTAGTCTCAATCCAAAAATTCACAGTCCCAACATACATTTTCCTGTGCAGGTCTCCATGCACAAGGGGAAGTTCAAGGTCATAGAAGCCCCATGACCTTTCCTACAGAGTTGGCACAGGTGGATAAAATTAGTTAGGTTCTCTCCTTCTCCTCACCTCCCACCCACCTTTGGCATGTGTGGTGATGCTGAGCTGAACCTGGCACAAGGCACATTCCCACTCCTCCCTGACAGAACACAATGCCATTTGAAGGCATCCCCAAGATGGGCTGGAGAGGGAAGAGGCTATTCCAGGCCTTCCCTAAGTCCTCTTTTCCTTTTCTTCAGCTCCCTTCTGTGTCTCCCTGACTTGCTCTCTTTATTCATCCCCCCAGCATTTATGAACACATCTGTAATTTATTTACTTATATTACTGTCTTTCTCCCTATCTAGACTGTAAGTCATTGTGGGCTGGGAATGTTTCTGTTATACTGGTATATTGTACTCTCCCAAGCACTTAGTATAGGGCCCTGCACACAGTAAGTGCTCAATACATGTGATTGGCTGACTAGCCATCCTGACACTTTTTCAGTAGCCTCTGTCAACCCCTTTGGGAACGTCTATATATTCTTACAAGGAGTGATGGGAGGGTAACAGGACCCAGAGTCTCAAGCACCATGGCCTAGTGGAAAGAGCATAGGCTTCTGAGTCAGAAGACTTGGTTCTAATTCTGGCTCTGCCAATTAATTGCCTTCTGTGTGGTCTTGGGAAAGTCACTTAAGTACTCTGTGGCACAGTTACCTCATCTGTAAAATAGGGGTTAAGTCATGGACCAACTTGATTATCTTGTGTCTACCCCGTGTCTAGTACAGTGCCTGGCATATAGTGAGCATTTAACAAATACCAATAAAAAAGTCAATTGATCAATCGTATTTATTGAGTGCTTACATGTCACAACTTCTCAGTGTCTCAATTGCCTCATCTGTAAAATGGGAATTGAATACCCATTCTCCCTCCTATTTGGAACTTGAGCCCCATGTGGGCCAGGGATTGTGCTTCGTCTGATTGACTTGTCTCTAACCCAGTACTTTGAACAGTGTTTGACATGTAGTATACATTTACCAAATACCAAAAGAAAAGCTTCATGGCAGCTGTGAGATGTTCAGTGCCAAGAGATTAAGAACAGCCCTAGAAGAGCACAGCCCACAGTCAAATGGCTCCTGCAATGGTAAGCCCACAGAGGAACCAGGAGCTGTATATATATAAATTATATAGTCTCATATATAATAATATTATATATTATATACAACATAATATATACAACATATATCTTATATTAACAAATAAATAGTTTATTTAGTCATATTAATTTCTCTCTCCCTCTCTAGACTGTAAGCTCGTTGTGGTCAGGGAATGTGTCTGTTATATCATTATATTGTACTCTCCCAAGTGCTTAGTACAGTGCTCTGCACACAGTAAGCACTCAATAAATACAATTGACTGCTCTGCACATAGTAAACACTCAATACATAACATTTATTGATTGCCAGGAATGCAGAGGGGATTATCCTAGCTTCCCTCCGGGGACCCTAAAGGCTGCTGCAGAGATTCTCTAGACTGTAAGCTCCTGTGGACAGGGAATGTGGCTGTTTGTTGTTGCACTATATTCTCCCAAGCACTTAATACAGTGCTCTGTACACAGTAAGTGCTCAATAAATACAACTGATTGACTGCAGGCAACTCCAAGATGTCCAAGACCAGATGTGACTCAGCCATGGTGAATCTCAGCTCTGTCATTTATTTGCTGTGTGACCTTGGGCAAGTTACTTCACTTCTCTGTAACTCAGTTTCCTCATCTGTAAAATGGGGATTAAGACCGTGAGCCCTGTGTGGGACAGGGACCGTGTCAAACCCGATTGCTTGTATTTCCCCCCCAACCCCCTCCAGAGCACTTAGTACAATTCCTAACATAGTAATTGCTTAACAAATACCACAATTACTATTATTTAGTGTTCTCATGATCTGCCCAGTCTCCAACTGCGGTAGAATTAGGGAGGCAGAGGGGCATTTTGGGTCACCCTCTAAACAGTGCTCTGCACACAGTAAGCGCTCAATAAATATGATTGAATGAATTTGCTGTAGGTGTTGCTTAGCTCTGGCAGGGATCATGTCTACCAACTTTGTTGTATTGTGCTCTCCTAATTGTTTGCTAGAGTGTTCTACACACAGTAAGTGCTCAGTAAATACTATTGATTTGTTGATTAGCTATGCTTCCTATATCCCCTGTCTCAGATTCAGGTTCAATCTTCTCATACTAGTCTGATTCTCCAGAACTTGTGCTTTCTGTATGTGGCAGGAACAACACACAATTAAATAAACCCGGCTCTGACACTTTCTGCTGTGTGTCCTTGGGCAAGCATTTCACTTCTTTGTTCCTCAGTTACCTTATCTGTAAAATGGGATTAAGACTCTATGCCCCAGGTGGGAGAGGGACTCCAACCTGATTTGTGAATATCCATCTTAGTGCTTAGTACAGTGCCTGGCCCATAGTAGTGCTTAACAAATACCACACTTATTATTACTATTATTATTATTCCCTGCACCTTAAACCACACAAATCCATAAGGTTCAGTGTATTACAAGTGAATGTAAATTAATCAACCGATCATATTTTTAAGTACTTCCTGTGAGCACAGCTCTGTACTAAGTCCTTGTGAGAGTACAATATAACAGCATTAGTAGACTCATTCCCCGCCCACAGAGAGTTTACAATATTTATCTAAGAGGTAGTCCTCATTATTTTGTTTGCACTTTAGTCACTTTGAAGTGCATGGATTTTATACTTCAATTGTCCCATCCCAGATTCTCTCCTTTGTAACCCAACCCACCTACACCCCTAAATCTGGGCAATCTGAAGATTTCAGTCCTGATACAACAGGTGATACTCTGAAAGATGAGCAGAAGCAGACCTAGAGAAGCAGAATGTCTTAGTGGTTAGAACACAGGCCGGGAAGTCAGAGGACCTGGGTTTTAATCTCGGCTCTGCCATTTGTTTGCTGTGTGTACTTGGAAAAGACATTTGAATTATCTGTGCCTCAGTTATCTCGTCAATAAAACGCGGACTAAGACCGTGAGCTTGATGTTAGACACACACTGTGTAAACCTTGACTAGCTTGTATTTATCCCAGCACTTATTACAGTGCCTGGCACATACTAAGTACTTAACAAATGCAATACAAAGAAGAAGCTAGGTTGCGAAGACTTATTTCAAATTTTTCTGCAATCCACCACTGGATCATAAATGATACACAAGTTCTACACCAGGATGTTAAGGGGCTCTCTCAATCAGTATCTACAAAATTGTATCAAACTTTGTAGCAAAGCAAGAGGGAAGTTTAAATGCCTATCGGTGATTATAATTCTGCCTGCTACTCAAGCAGAATTTAAATTCAGCTCAATGTGTGAGAAACAGAACTATTTTATAGCCTAGAAACCTATCAATTTTTTAACCCTCAAACAAAATATCACATTCTTCTCTTGTCTTCTCTCGGCATCACAAATATGACATATTCAATAATTCTAATGCATTCATTTATTTTGGGGCTCACTCTTTCACAGCTCTGTTTATCTGATACATTTGTGGAGGGATCTTTTGAGAGCTCTTTGTATCTCTTTGTAGGTGCCAATGATGGGGAAAAAATCAACAGGAGCAAATTATTTTTAAGTTCAGAATGACTGTTTCATGTTCTCCTTTATCTGTGGATAGCATAGAGTCTATAATTCTGTACATCTCTCCTATCAATGGGCTTTGAGTAAGGCAAGACCTTTGAAGCCATTCAGAAAAGAGAATTGGAGTTCATGATGGGAATTATTATTACATAATTGTTTTAAGCATTTACTATTTGCCAAGTTTGTGCTAAGAGCTGTATAGATACAAGATAATCAGGTGGCACCCAGTCCCTGTCCTACATAGAGTTCACAGTCTAAATTGGGAGGGGATTTAATCCCCATTTTAAAGATGGGGAACTGAGGCCCAGAGAAATTAAGTGCCTTTTCCAGGTCACACAACAAACAAGTGGTGGAGCCAGGTGTAGAATACAGGTCCTCTAACTACCAGGCCCATGCTCCTTCACCTAGGCCTTGCCAGTTCCTGTGCAACATTGACTGGATTCTTTCCTTCACACCATGCCCAACCAAAGAATAAGCTACAGAGCAGAAAACAACCTTTCTCCACCTCCTGAATTGGATTTCCTTCCTTCTGTCACTCAGTGAATTCCTTGGGCACTCACTATGATGCACCCAGTAGAGGATGCTATACTTGGGGCAGCTCAAATCGCACTGTTAATTGGTTTTCCTTCATTATGAATCAATCAGTAATTGGTATTCATTGATCACTTACTGTGTGCAAGGCACTGTACTAAGCCCTTGAGAAACTTCTTTCTGCAGTGTACAGCTGGGGACTTCATGGCTGCTCTCACTCTAATACAGTTTGTCTGGCTGAATCCTATGTTCGATTTTCGGGTCCTAGAGGGCAGGGAATAGGTATCGTGTTGCTATTACAGTCTTTTAGGTACTTAAAACAGTGCTTTGTGCACATGGTAGATATTCAGTGGACAGCACTGATTGATATGTCTTAAATGCTGCATAACTACAAGGTAAACAGATCAAGCACAATCCCAAATCCCACCCTGGATTTACAATCTAAACAGATGCATACAACAGTAATGATGAAGTACAAAACAAGAATAAATATAAACAGGACCATCCAAGATAACCATATTAAACTAAGAAGCTAGTAAACACCCTCTGTAAACTCCTACAAAGCAAGAATAAATATAACCAGGACCATTCAAAATAACCATGTTAAACTAAGAAGCTAGGAACCTCCTTCTTTAAGCCTACAAAGCAAGAATAAATATAAACAGGACCATCCAAGATAACCATGTTAAACTAAGAAGCTAGTAAACTCCCTCTGTAAGCTCCTACAAAGCAAGAATAGATATAAACAGGACCATCCAAGATAATCATGTTAAATAAGAAGCTAGTAGCTCCTCACTGGCAGAGAATTTATCTACCAAGAGAAGCAGCATGGCTTAGTGGAAAAAGCACAGTCCTAGGAGTCAGAGGTTGTGGGTTCTATTCCAGGCTCTGCCACTTAGCTGTGTGACTTTGGGCAAGACACTTAACTTTGTGCCTCAGTTACCTCATCTGCCACTTGCCAACTATGTGACTTTGGGCAAGTCACTTAACTTCTCTATGCCTCAGATACATCTTCTGTAAAATGGGGATTAAGATTGTGAGCCACACCTGGGACAACCTGATAACCTTGTATCTCCCCCAGTGCTTACAACAGTACTTGGCAAATAGTAAGCCCTTAACAAATACCATCATTATTATCATCCACCTCTATTGTACTCTCTGAAGTGCTTAGTACAATGCTCTGCACTCAGGAAGCCCTCAGTGTAAAACATGGATTGATGGATGGATTGATAGGCACTGTTTTGGGAAGAAGGAGCCCTTAAGGCACTCAATCAGCTCTCTTCCCACTACTTATTATCACTCCTTTTCCACAACACTCAAGAACTCAGGCTTTGTTCCTTTCCACCAGGCTTCTAACTGTGCCTTGTTCTGGTCTCTCTCAAGATTGACTTCTTGCTGACATCCTCTCTCCTGTTCCCTTTCTTGTCCAAACAGACCACAGTTCTGCCCATCTCCAAGGACCTTTGGAAATCACCATCTCCTCTAGGCGTCCTTTTGTGATCAACCTCCCATTTTCCCACCCTATTTCACTCAGTCATATTTATTGAGCACTTACTGTGTTCAGAGCACTGTGTTAAGTGCTTGGGAAAGTGCATTACAGTAATAGAGATAGATCCTCCCCCAACTACTGCCACTTTCCATATAAGAGTCACTTCAGCCCTGCAACTTATGCAGGGTTGCATATATTCAGCAAATTACGCATCGGTGTTTAAGAAACTATCCTAATTATTTTGGTTGTACCTTAGTGTGGATTTTATTTTTCAATAAATTATATGAAATAACCACATTCATGGCAAATCAATTACATCCACAACAGGAAAGTAAAAACAAACAAAAATCAAGCCTTTGAAAGATATCTGACAAGTTTTCATTTTCTCTGAAAAATGACCAATCACCTTACAGTTGATTAATCTTTCATGAGTTTTACCTTCCACAGTGAAGAAATGAGAGTTCAAAACACCCAGTGATATTTTTTTTCCTACCTTCTCTGCTTAAATCAATGTTTTGCTCTTCTAAATTTGTCAGAGCAGAGTATAGCAATTTCCTTCCTTCTATGTGAATTTATATTTTTGTTATAATTAGGTTTATATTTGAGCAATTTGACAAAAAAAGTTGAACAAAAAAGGAAAAAAAAAGTTTTCTCAAATGATATCACTTTTTCAACTTAGTGATGTTTGGGCCTTTCAAATTCCCCTAACACAATTTGAAAAGCAGAGATCTGCTTTTCTGAGATCTGAAATCTTTGTTCCCTGGGAAAATAAGCAACAGAAAGTGTAATCTTTTTGTGAGTATTTTTCCCCAAATGATGTTCATAAAGACTCATCACAATTGTATTCCTGTCAAGCAGTCTAACTTGTTCTTATTTCATTTTGATTAGGTAAAAAAAAGTATGATATCTTGAGTTCGGCATTTTTCCCTTGTGACTGCCTCTGCTTAAAAACATTTTTAATTCATTGGAAGTGTGTTTCAAGAATTCCATAAAAACTAAATACTTGGGCACCCAATATAAAACTGGTACATCCAATTAATTTCAATGCAGGAGTCTTCATCACATTTTATGAAATAGACACATCTAATCTACAGGAAATTTATTATTTTTCTTTTGGAAAGAGCTTTCTAAGAGTTTTAGGAGGATTGTAACTGTCCTTTCTGTCTCTGTCCTGGTGCATGTGTAGGGAGGGTAGGGAGGGGAAGGGGGGAGAGGGAAAGGAAGAGAGAGAGGGAGGGGAAGGGGAGGGAGAGAGAGAGGGAGGGAGAGAGAAAAAATGAGAGGGAGAGAGAGGGGGAAAGAGAGGGAGAGCATGAGAGAGAGAGCAGAAAAAACACAGTTCCTTGAAAGTGCTGGGACATAGAATGGGATGTAGGCATTTCCTCCAGTTTGTAAGTTTCTCCTCTGGCCTGTAAGTTATTTGTGGTCAGGAATGTCTGAATCTCTTATATGGTACTCTCCCAGATGCTTAGTACAGTGCTGTGCACACAGTAGGCATTCAATGAATTATATTGATAGATGGGGAGAAGATGGGTTGGGGTAAAAAGATGGAGCCCAAATCAAAGAGGAACTTTAAAAAAGGTTAATTGGTATTGCTAATTCCATTTTCTTTTTGATGTGTTTAATCTTTCATCTTTGTTTTTCTTTTAGCAATCTGCGGCTGCTGAGTCCCACAGAGATATGTGGCTCCATGACTGCACACAGAGACTGAGAATGGAGCTCAGCAAAAAACTCCTTGGCAAAAGCAAATCTAGTAATGCCCTGCTGGCAGTAATAATAATGACCGTGGTATTTAAAAGTATTCTATGTTCCAAGCACTATATTAATCTCTGGGGTAGATACAAGATAACCAGGTTAGACCCGGTACCTGTACCAAATGGGTCTCACAGTCTGAGGGGGAGGGAGAACAACCTATTTAGATAATGAGCCCCTTGTAGGACAAACACTGACTGTGCCTACCCTGATTAACTTGTATCTACCCCAGCACCTAATACAGCACTTGGCACATAGTAAGCACTTACTGAATCTCCTTTTTACAGTTGAGAAAACTGAGTCATGGAGAAGTTAAGTGACTTGCTCAAGGTCATGTAGCAGGCAAGTGTAGGATCAGGATTAGAACTCAGGTCCTCTGACTCTGAAACACTCAATAAATACTACTGATTGATTAGGTCTCATGGTGAGAAAGAATACAATACCCAACAGCCCCCTTCATTCCTAAGTAGCTCAGTCTTAGAGTGTGAGCCCCCCAAGGGACAAGGACTATATCTAAATCCTACCCAGCACTCTCCACACACTAAGTACTGAATAAATACTATTATTGTTAATGAATGGCAAGGTGCCAGAAGTAAATGCAGTGTGGAAGAGATTCTATTTCAGTGACAGTCATCCATATGATTGCAATATCACCATCATCACCGATATCACTAAAAGAAGCAGCATGGCTCAGTGGAAAGCGTGGGCTTTGGAGTCAGAGGTCATGGGTTCTAATCCCAGCTCCCCCACTTGTCAGCTGTGTGACTTTGGGCAAGTCACTTAACTTCTCTGGGCCTCAGTTACCTCATCTGTAAAATGGAGATTAAGACTGTGAGCCCCATGTGGGACAACCTGATTACTTTGTATTCTCCCAGCACTTAGAACAGTGCTTGGCACATAGTAAGCGCTTAACAAATGCCATCATCATTATTATTATTACTAAGTGTGTTTGCCAGAAGATACTGAACCACTAGGCGGTTAAACTGACTTTGTCTTGGGAAATTAAAGATTGAATTTTTTTTAATTTTGAGAGAATTGCTTACACCCACTCTCTCCACTTCCTATCCTCCAGTTCTCTCCTAGATCCCCTCCAATCTAACTTCCGCTCCCTTCACTCCACAGAAACAACCCTCTAAGGTAAACCAACGACTTTCTTGCCCATTCTGTAGGCCACTACTCTATCTTAATCCCCTTAAACCTCTCAGATGCCTCTATCCAACACTGTAGACCACCCCTTTCTCCTTCAAATGTTATCAGACCTTGGATACATTGACACTGTCCTCTTTCAGTTCTCCTCTTATCCCTCTGACAACTCCTTCTTACTCTCTTTTGCTGGCTCCTCCTCTGCCTCCCACCCTCTAACAGTAGGAGTCACTTAAGGCTCAGTTCTAGGTCCCCTACTATTCTCCTTTTACATCCACTACCTTAGAAGAACTTATTAGCTTCCTTGGCTTCAATTACCACCTCTATGTAGATGGTATTAGAGTCTACATGGTATTACCATCTCTATGTAGATTCCCAAATCTATAGCTCCGGGCCTGACTTTTATCTTCACTGTAATCCCTCATTTCCTCCTGACTTCAAGACATATTTATGGATGTCCTCCTGAGACTTCAAATTAAACGAACGTGTCCAAAACGGAACTCCTTATCTTCCCACCCAAACCCTGTCCTCCACATGTCTTTCCTATCACATTCCTATCACTATCCTCAACACCAACTCTCTCCTCGACCCCCTCCAGTCTAGCTTCCATCCCCTAAATTCCATGGAAACTGCCCTCTCAAAGGTCACCAATGACCTCCTGCTTGCCAAATCCAGCGGCTCATACTCTATCCTAATCCTCCTCGACCTCTCAGCTGCCTTTGACACTGTGGACCACCCCCTTCTCCTCAATATGCTATCCAACCTTGGCTTCACAGACTCCGTCCTCTCCTGGTTCTCCTCTTATCTCTCCGGTCGTTCATTCTCAGTCTCTTTTGCAGGCTCCTCCTCCCCCTCCCATCCCCTTACTGTGGGGGTTCCTCAAGGTTCAGATCTTGGTCCCCTTCTGCTCTCAATCTACACTCACTCCCTTGGTGACCTCATTCACTCCCACGGCTTCAACTATCATCTCTACGCTGATGACACCCAAATCTACATCTCTGCCCCTGCTCTCTCCCCCTCCCTCCAGGCTCGCATCTCCTCCTGCCATCTCCATCTGGATGTCTTCCCACCACCTAAAACTCAATATGTCCAAGACTGAACTCCTTGTCTTCCCTCCCAAACCCTGCCCTCTCCCTGACATTCCTATCACTGTTGAGGGCACTACGATCTTTCCTGTCTCACAAGCCCACAACCTTGGTGTCATCCTTGACTCTGCTCTCTCATTCACCCCTCACATCCAAGACATCACCAAAACCTGCCGGTCTCAGCTCCACAACATCGCCAAGATCCGCCCTTTCCTCTTCATGCAAACTGCTACCCGGCTTGTTCAAGCTCTCATCCTATCCCGCCTGGACTACTGTATCAGCCTCCTCTCCAATCTCCCATCCTCTTGTCTCTCCCCACTTCAATCCATACTTCATGCTGCTGCCCGGATTGTCTTTGTCCAGAAATGCTCTGGGCATGTTACTCCCCTCCTCAAAAATCTCCAGTGGCTACCAATCAACCTACGCATCAGGCAGAAACTCCTCACCCTCGGCTTCAAGGCTCTCCATCACCTCGCCCCCTACTACCTCACCTCCCTTCCTTCTACAGCCCAGCCCACACCCTCTGCTCCTCTGCCACTAATCTCCTCGCCGTGCCTTGTTCTCGCCTGTCCCACTGTCGGCCCCAGGCCCACATCATCCCCCGGGCCTGGACTGCCCTCCCTCCCCAGATCCGCCAAGGTAGCTCTCTTCCTCCCTTCAAGGCACTACTGAGAGCTCACCTCCTCCAGGAAGCCTTCCCAGACTGAGCCCCCTCCTCCCCGTCTCCATCCCCCCCGCCTTACCTCCTTCCCTTCCCCACAGCACCTGTATATATGTATATTTGTTTGTATGTATTTATTACTCTATTCATTTATTTTACTTGTACATGTCTATTCTATTTATTTTATTTTGTTAATATGTTGTGTTTTGTTCTCTGTTTCCCCCTTCTAGACTGTGAGCCCATTGTTGGGTAGGGACCATCTCTATATGTTGCCAACTTGTACTTCCCAAGTGCTTAGTACAGTGCTCTGCACACAGTAAGCGCTCAATAAATATGATTAATTGATTGATTGATTGATTGTAGACAACACTACTATCCTCCCTATCTCACAAGCCCATCCTTTGTTGTTGTCCTGGTCTTATATTTCTTATTCAACCTATATAACTCAATCTGCCACCAAATCATGTCTGTTCTACCTTCATGACACTGCTAAAATCCACCCTTTCCTCTCCATCCAAACTGCTACCATTCTGACCCAAGCACTTACCTATCCTGCCTTGTTCAATGCAACTGCCTCCTCACTGACCTCCTGGCCTCCTGTCTCTCCCCACTCCAATCCATACTTCACATTACTGCATGGATCGTTTATCAACAGAAACATTCAGTCTATGTCTCCCCACTCCTCAAGAACCTCCAGTGGCTGCCCATCCACCTCTGCATCAATCTCCTTGCCACTGGCTTTAAAGCACTCAATCAGCTTACCCCATTCTACCTCACCTCACTAAGTTACTACTACAGAAGCAGCGTGGCTCAGTAGAAAGAGCAAGGGCTTTGGAGTCAGAGGTCATGGGCTCAAATCCCGGCTCCGCCAACTGTCAGCTGTGTGACTTTGGGCAAGTCACTTAACTTCTCTGTGCCTCGGTTACCTCATTTGTAAAAGGGACAAAGACTGTGAGCCCCACATGGGGCAACCTGATCACCCTATATCCCCCCAGCGCATAGAACAATGCTTTGCACATAGTAAGCACTTAACAAATACCATTATTATTATTATTATTATTATTACAGCCCAGTCCACACACTCCGTTCCTCTAGCTTCAGCTTAGTTACTGTGCCCCAACCTTGTCTGTCTCATCACTGACTCCTCTCCCATGTCCTCTCAGTAGCCTGGAATTTCCTCCATCTCCACATATGATAAACCACCACTCTCTCCACCTTCAAAGCATTATTAAGGTCATAACTTCTCCAAGAGGCCTTCCCTGAATAAACCCTCTTTTTTCCAGCTTGCTCTCTCTTCTGCTTTATGCAGGTGGATCTGTGACCTTTGAACACTTGATATCTGCCCCCCCCCCACACAATCCCACAGCAATTATGTACATATCTTTAAATTATATATTATAAATTATTTATTCATACTGATGTTTGTCTCCCCCTCTAGACTGTAAGCATATTATGGGAACGTGCCTGCTAATTCTGTTGCATTGTACCTTCCTGAATGTTTAATAAGGAGCTCTGCACATAGTATCTTCTTCAAATGTCATCGAGTCGCTTCTGACCTGTAATTACTCCATGGACACACACTCTTCAGAACATCCCATCTTCTGTCATAAAGTTGTTCTGGTATGTGTATCAATAGAGTTTTCTTGGTAAAGATATGGAAGGGGTTTACCATTGCCTTCTGTACAGTAAAAACCTGAGTTCCTGCTGTTGTCTTTGATCATCTGATCATCCCCTTTTGACTCTCCCTTATGCTGCTGATGCCCAGCACAGGTGAATCGACTTTGACGCTTCAGCTTAGACCTTTCCATTATAAGTAGTACTATATGGCATAGCTCTAGGCTTTATCAACATATGCAAACTTTCCTCCCACGATATGGCATCTATTCATAGGAGAGCTGCACATAGTAAGCACTTAATAAAAGCCTTTGATTGACTGATTAATCCTGCAACCTGAAGTCTGCAACCAATTCTAGCATTTTGGAATGCATTTGCACCCTCTTATAGCCCTCATGTATATTCATATACTCAGTTATTTATTTTCACCACTCCTGTACACTGCTGATTATTTTTAATTATGTGCATTTGTCCTTATATTTTATGTTGCTTTAGTATTTTATCATTTCATTGCTCCTTGCCGTCTGCCACCAATACTCTTTTGCACTTTATATTCTTCAATCTCTTGAGCCTTTTGAGGCCTGGAACGGGTTCTAATTTCCAAATCTGCATTTTCCCAGTGCTTAGAACAGTGCTCTTCTCAAAGCAACTGCTTAATGAGTACTATTACTTCTACCAGTTGTGTGTATTTTTACATTTGACTCCTGTTAGAGGGTAAGCTTCTATTGGGCAGGGACCATGTCCCTTCTTTATTTTGTCTGTTCCAAGTTCTAGTACAGGGCACTGAACTGAGTGCCTCCCAAATTCTACTGCTGCTAATACTATTTCTGCTGCTTCTGTTTCTATTACTGAAAGCCAACAACACCATCACTCTTACACAAAGGTGGTATTTGGTAATTAAAATCCCTTTCATTCTCCCTTTCTCCTCCTTTACAGGCAGTTATTAGACTCAAAATGTTTGGTTTTTTTTGCAATTTCCCGTCCTATTCCTCATTTCGTCTTGCAACATTATTTCTCTTTCCTTTCTTCTTTCTCATGATCCTCCCTGCAAAAAAGATTTTTTTTTTCCTGCACTCTCCAAAAGCGCGTCCCAGCAATAGGCTGTGTGTCCCACAACGGGATCATTTTTCTACAAAAAGGTTCAGGACATGTCACCCCCCAACTCAAAAAACTCTAGTGGTTGCCCATCCACCTCCGTATTAAACAAAAACTCCTTACCATTAGCTTCATAACACTCCATCACCTTGCCCCCTCCTACCTCACCTCACTACTCTCCTTTTACAACCCAGCCCACATACTTAGCTCCTCTAGTGCTAACCTTCTCACTGTGACTTTCTCTCACCTGTCTCACTGTAACAGACCCCTAGCCCACTTCCTGCCTTTGGTCTGGAACACCCTCCCTCCTCAAATCTGACAGACACAATTACTCTCCCCAACCTTCAAAACCTTATTGAAGGCACAACTTCTCCAAGAGGCCTTCCCAGACTAAGCCCCACTTTTCCTCAACTCCCACTCCATTCTGCATCACCGTCACTTGCTCCCTTTACTCTTCCCCCCTCCCAGCCCCACAGCACTTATATACATACCTGTAACTTTATTTGTATCAATGACTGTCCCCCCCTTCTTTAAACTGTAAGCAAGTTGTGGGCAGGGACTGTCACTGTTTATTGTTGTATTGTACTTTCCAAAATGCTTAGTACAGTGCTCTGCATACAGTAAGTATTCAATAAATATGTTTGGTGTTTGAATGAGTGAATTTAAGTCACAAGGAATAATTTCTCCTTTGAAAAAGGAGTGCAATGAGAACTGTCTTGCTTAGTTATTTTTGTAAATTATCCTTAAAAAAGAAATAACATTGTACCTGAAAGAGCCTTGATCTAATGAGATTGGGTTGCATTACCTTGACTGATTTAATTAGCACTTGAATAATTAAAAATGCAAAGTGGATAACTGCTGGAGTAAAGAGAAAATACTAGGGCTTTTTAGAATGGCAATCTACAGGATGTTCTGGATTATACTAACACTTCCTTCTTTTTCTTCTCAGCAATTTGCAAAGACTACTGAGTTGTTACATGGTGAGCAACTCATTCTAGAAAAAAACTTTAAAGATGTTACTTCATTGTTTTTATGACTATTAACATCAGTGGCTTAGAAATAGGAGAGACTTGGTGTAATGTCTTTGTGTTGGCCCTAGGAGCTGCAGCGGAGGAAGTTTCAGACCTGCATGACTATAGCTGTGTCACCACCAGAAACCTTTGGCCTGGAGCTGACAGTTGAGAAGCAGCATGGCTTAGTGGATAGAGCATACGCCTGGGAGTCAGTGGGACTTGGGTTCTAATCCCTCCGTTACATTTCTGCTGTGTGTTTTTAGGCAAGTCACTTCACTTCTCTAGCCTCAGTTACCTCATCTGTACAATACGGATAAACGATGTGTCCAACCTGATTAAAATGTATCTACTCCAGCACTTACAACAGTGCTGGGCACACAGGAAGCACTTAACAAGTACCATGATTATTATTAGCTGGGTGTCATGGACTGGCAGACCCAGCTCTTACATGGCAGTGTTGGCCACCTTCCCACCTCCCCAGACCCTAGCACTTTTCTCCTCTTTGTAGAGAGAGAGGCATCCTAACATGGACAAAAACTTTCCTCCCTAGGAGACCCATCTTAACATCTCAGCTAATAATAATTTTCAGCCATTTACTTTTCATAAGGTTGTACCAGTCACAGTCACATCCCAAAGGACTTAAATGTGGGATAAATCCTAAAGATTCAAAATTATTCTACTATTTTTATGGTATTTTTTAAGCACCTGTTGCCAACTTGCACTTCCCAAGTGCTTAGTACAGTGCTCTGCACAAAGTAAGCACTCAATAAATACGATTGAATGAATGAATGAATGCCAGGCACTGGAGTGAGCACTGGGAGAGATACAAGCTGATCAGGTTGGACACAGTCCCTATCCCATGGGGAGTCAGTCTTAATTCCCATTTTATGGATGAGGGAACTGAGGCCCAGAGAAGTGAAATGACTTGCCTAAGGTCACACGGCAGACATGTGGCAGAGGCGGGAATAGAACCCATGACATCCAGCCCATGCTCTATCCACTAAGCCACTCTTCTTCTCGCAATGAAACAGAGTACCATACAATCAATCAATGCTATTTCCTGCAAGCTTACTGTGTGAAGGACACCTTACTAAGTGCTTGGGAGACTACAAGAGAATTGCTACACATTTTCCCTGCCCACAAGGAATTTACAGTCTAAACGGGGAGATAGACATTGGTCAATCTATCAATCAATGGTATGAATTGAGTATCCATCCTCCTGTCTCTCCCCACTTCAGTCTATACTTCACTCTGCTGCCTGGATCATCTCTGTGCAGAAACGCTCTGGGCATGTTACTCCCCTCCTCAAAAATCTCCAGTGGCTGCCTGTTAACCTATGAATCAAGCAAAAACTCCTTACTCTCGGCTTCAAGGCTCTCCATCACCTCTCCTCCTCCTACCTCACCTCCCTTCTCTCCTTCTACAGCCCTGCCCTCAAACTCTACTCCTCTGCCGCTAACCTCCTCACTGTACCTCGTTCTCACCCGTCCTGCCGTCGACCCCCAGCCCACGTCCTTCTTCTGGTCTGGAATGCCCTCCCTCCAAACATCCACCTAGCTCAAAGCTCTACTCTCACCTCCTCCAAGAGGCCTTCCCAGACTGAGCCCCCTTTTCCCTCTCCTCCTCCCCACGCCCCCCACCCTACCTCCTTCCGCTCCCCACAGCACTTGTATATATATTTGCACAGATTTATTACTCTACTTATTTTACTTGTACATATTTACTATTCTATTTATTTTGTTAATGATGTGCATATAGCTTTAATTCTAATTGTTCTGATGAGTTTGACACCTGTCTACATGTTTTGTTTTGTTGTCTGTCTCCCTCTTCTAGATGGTGTGCCCATTGTTGGGTAGGGACTGTCTCTAAATGTTGCCAATTTGTACTTCCCAAGTGCTTAGTACAGTGCTCTGCACACAGCTAGTGTTCAATAAATACGATTGAATAAAGGAATGAATGAATGAGTGCTTATTGTGTGGAGAGCAGTGTACTAAGTGTTTGGGAGAGTACAGTACAATAGAATTGGTAGACATGTTCCCAATCCATAAGGAGTTCAGACTAGAGGGAAAGACAGACATTAAAAATACATAAATTATGACTACATATGTAAGTGCTATGTTGCTGAAGGCAGAGTAAATATCAAATGCTTAAAGGGTACAGATTTAAGTGCAAGGGCAATATAGAAGGGAAAAAGGGTGGGGGAAAGGAGGGCATGCTTAGGGTAGGCCTCTTGAAGGAGAAGTTAGGGCTTTTAAGTCATATTTATATTCTGTTCTTTTCAGGAGGGGAATTATAGGGATGGGATGGGATTGGAGAAATGGAAATGGTCTCGAACACGAACATAAATGATTGAGTGATTCGAGAGGACTAATGAGTTTCATCAAACCTTGATGAAAGGTTTGAAAAGCTATGATGGAAGGTTTCAAAATGCTAAAGGGGTAATGATGAGAGGTGTCTCATGGACTCCCAATTGAATTTTCAGAATTTCCATACCATCAGCAAGAGAGGTATTTTAGAAACAGGATTTTTATCAACCAATGGTATTTATATAGTGCTTACCGTGTAAAAGCATTCTCATAAGTGTTTGGGAGAGTACAACAGAGTTGGTAGACACATTCCTTGCCCACGGTGCGTTTATAGTTTAGGGAGGGAGGTAGTCATTAAAATAAGTAAATAAATTATGGTGTGTACATAAGTGCTGTCTGGATAAGGGAGGTGTAAATAAAGTGTGCAAAATGTGAGGGAGTAAGAGTAGAGGAAATGGGGACTTAGTTGGGGAAAGTCTCTTGCGGGGAGATGTGCTTTTAATAAGGCTTTGAAGGTGATAACACCACCAAAGGAGGTACTGGAAGTTCTCTGGGCTAGAAAATCTAAGTCCCACAGTTCAAAGCCCAGAGAAGGACCTGGAAAGATAGCAAAGAGGGCAGAAAATGATGGTGAGAGAAAATTTCTGAGGAGAAAAAAAAATCATGCCCCGGGTTTGAGGAGTCTGAGGTGAGGAAAGTTTAGATTGTACACTATAAACTCCTTGTGATCAGGGAACAGGTCTAACAATTCTGTTGTATTGTACCCTGCCAAGTACTTTGTACTGTTGTCTGCACACAGTAAGTGCTCAAATATACCCTTGATTGACTGATTATTTGAGGAAGGATATGAAAATGCTGTAAAGAAGTCCTTTTGGATGAGGACAAGATGACAAAATTCAGTTTAAAGAATAAAAAGTCCCCCCAATATAAAAAGGTAAATTTCCAAAATAGGCCTTTAAGAAAAAAAAATCTACATTGGCATAATCTGTGAAAATTATTCCAAGGAACTATTGCCTTCTCAGAAATGTAAGAAGAGAACCAAAATGGAAAAAGAAAAGTGACGAGGAACATTTCCATGGTTTCAGTTATGCTGGTTGTTATGATGGCTGGAACTAAACCAAAAACTAAATCTTTTATAAAAGCTCCTGTGGGTTTTGAAGAGTTTGTAACACCTTAAATTTGGATTCCAGGGTTCTTTGCAAAATGCTGTTGAATGGACATCAACTCTATTAACAGAATGGTCATATGGAAGCAGCAGCAATAGTAGGAATGGTAATAATTGTGGTATTTATTAAGTGTTTACTATGTGCCAAGCACTGTACTTAAAGCTGGGGTAGATGCAAAATAATAAGGTCCCACTTGGGGTACACAGTATAGTTAGGAGGGAGAACAGGTATTGAATCCCCATTTTTCAGATGAGGGAACTGAGGCACAGAGAAGTTAAGAGACTTGTCCAAGATCATTCATCAGGTAAGTGAAGGAGCTAGGATTAGAATTCAGCTGCTCTGATTCCCAGGCCTATGCTCTTTCCACTAGGCCATAAGGCTTCTCACGTTTTTGAGCACCCACTGGTTGACTGCACCATACAAAGTAGCCCAGAAAGTACAAATAAAAGCATGAGGTGTAGTCCCTGTCCACATGGTGTGTATACTCTAATGGGGGAAGGGATACTGACATCAAACTGTTTATAAACATAATGATTAGAATAAATCATTGAAAATACAATCGAGCATGTGCCTGGGAGTCAGAAGGGGATGGATTCTAACCTCAGCTCTGCTACTAGTTTGTTGTGTGGCCTTGAGCAGGTAATTTCACTTCTCTGTGCCTCAGTTACCTCATCTGTAAAATCAGGATTAAGACTTTGAGCCCTATGCGGGACAGGGGCTGTGTCAAACTGATTTGTTTGTATCTACCCCAGTGCATAATACAGTGCTTGGCACACAGTAAGTGTTTAATAAATACCACAATAATTAGTATGTAAAAAGTCCACAAGTGTTGAAGATGGAGCAGATTATTCTAATTGGAAATAGATAACCTCAAAATTCTTTCCCCATCAGATTACGATCTTGCTGAAAGACTCTTGGGAAAGAAGCAAAGATGTAGATATTTTATTAAAAAGTGACATGAATAAAACTGGATCATAAAGGGTCCATAAGTTCCAGGTGGAATTCTTCCCGATAGCACTGTTCTTCTGGGCCAAGAAGATTTTAGATATGCAATAAAAGGACAAAATTAATGCAATTGGATTCCTGAACTAACCTGCATTTTTATACTGAATCTGCTGGTTAACTTTTACTAGAAAAAAAGAGAGGTGCTCATATGGCCTCATTTCCTCAGGATACTTAGATGTAAGACACTGTGATGTAAATGCACATTTGAATTTAAGTGATCAATGTGGATTTTAGCAAACCAAAGTACTCATGTGTAAAGAGACAGTACAATATGGCAGATGAGGGGATGAATACAAAGGGCATGATTTAGCATAGTTACATAAATCATAATTTAAGAATTGAAAGTTGTTTGGTGGGTTGGAACTTGATAGAATTTCTAGCTGCAATATTTCAGGGAAATAATGCTTTTAGGGGAAATAAAAAAAGTGTGTCAAGAACTCACCTCATTCTTGTCATTACTTAAGCATCTATTCCACTGTCATAAATGGGGGAAAACCCAGTGAATTAATGGATAGTTTAATTTATAATGATCTAACAATTGGCAGGAACCACACACTTTATTCATTCTTTTTAAACAATAGTTCTGCCACTAAAATGAAACTTCACAGAGGCAGTTTTTTGTTGGTGGTGGCATTTTAATATAGAGCTGGTATATTAACATTCTGGTCTAATATTCCAAAAGTGTATAGCTTCTTAAAAATTCCATCCGTGAAACCTGAAATCTCTCCATCTCCATTTCTGGAAGAGAAGAGCTTTGGAGAGCGTACTGATTAAAAGAAAGTAAGCTCTGTGTTGAGCAGTGATAGCATCTGACCTGATTATCTACATCTATGTGCTTTGGTACATAGAAAGTGTTTAAAAGGCATAATAACTGACAAATTGCATTTGAAAAGTAAAAAAAAATTAAAATAATCTAATTTTCTGGGAAAACATTCCTTTCTGTGTAGTGTCCTTTCATACTGACCAAGCTATATAGGATAATAATAATAATGTTGGCATTTATTAAGTGCTTACTATGTGCCAAGCACTTTCAAAGCGCTGGGGTAGATACAAGGTAATCAGGTTGTCCCACGTGGGGCTCACAGTCTTCATCCCCATTTTACAGAGGAAGGAACTGAGGCCCAGAGAAGTGAAGCGACTTGCCCAAAGTCGCACAGCTGACAAGTGGCGGAGTCGGGATTTGAACCCATGACCTCTGACTCCAAAGCCCGGGCTCTTTCCATTGAGCCACGCTGCTGTGTGTGTGTGTGTGTGTGTGTGTGTGTGTGTGTGTGTGTGTACTCTAGAAATGGGACATACATAGAGTACAATGGAAAGGGACAAATCAAAACTTTGGGGGGGTCCTGCTACAGTCAGGGCCAGGGCTTCTCAATGCTTCAATTAATCGATCAGTAGTATTTATTGACCTCTTACTGTGTGCAGAACACTGTACTAAGTGCTTGGAAGAGTGCAATAGAGATAAGAGACACAATTCCTGTGCTCAAGGAGCTTATAATATGAGAGACAAGCTCCAAATTACTTTCAAATAGGGGGAAGAAAGAATGGGAAAATGGATAATAAATAAGTGCTTAAATAGGATAGCATAGACTGTGGTATATAGTGTTAGTGCTATGGTTCCTGTGAATATATAGGTGCTAAGGTGGAAGGTGGAAAGATATCATTATGAAAAAACATACAAATGAGGGGAAGCTTACTGGGAGAGGTGGAATTTCAGATTTGGCTCTGATAGCCCACGTCACACTTTTCACTCCTATCATCGAATCTATGCATCATTCTCATCTGCTCACACCCTCCCTGCTGTTTCTCCACCTTTCTAGACTGTGAGCCCTTTGTTGGGTAGGGATTGTCTCTATTTGTTGCCGAATTGTACTTTCCAAGCGCTTAGTACAGTGCTCTGCACACAGAAAGTGCTCAATAAATACAATTGAATAAATGAATGAATGAATTCTTGGAACTCCCTGCCCTCTTGACATCTTGACATCTGGCAGACCATCATTCTCCACATCTCCAAAGCCCTTTTAGAATCACATCCCCTCCAAGAGGCCTTCCCTGACTAATCTCACCTGTCCCCACACTGCTTGCACTACTAACACCACTTCAGCACTTGAACATCACCCTTGCAATTGGTTATTCACCCCTTCCCATTGCATTTATTAGCATAGCTTTACACTCCATTCAATCGTATTTATTGAGAACTTACTGTGTGCAAAGCACTGTACTAAGCACTTCCTTCCTCCTACCTGTAACTTCTTTTTGCCTCTGTCTCCCCTGCTAGATTGCAGGATTGCTAGAAACAGCAAGGCCTAGTGAGAAGCAGAGTGCTTAATGAATAGAGCAGGGGTCAGAAGGACCTGTGTTCTAATCCCAGATCTACCACTTGTCTGCTGTGTGACCTTTGACAAGTCACTTAACTTCTCTGGGCCTCAGTTGCCTCATATGTAAATTTGGGATTAAGTCTGTAAGCCCCATGAGAGACATGGATTGGGTCCAACCTGATTAACTTGTATCTCCTCCAGCACTTAGTACAGTCTCTGGCACATATAGTTTAAAAAATACCATAAAAAAAAGTCTTTGAGGGTATATTTACCTACTCCAGTGTTCTCCCTGAAGTGCTTAGCCCAATGCTGTGCACAGAGTAATAATCACTCTTCATCTATTAATTCGATAAGGTACCATGATTTGTGAAATGGCACATTTTAAGGATTTGATGACTACAGCAAGTCTAATTAGCTTTGTTTTTACTGCTTCATTAAACTCATGATAATATCGGTATTTGTTAAGCACTTACTAAGTGTCAAGCACTGTCTGTACTAAGCACTGGAGTAATCCCCATTTTACAGATGAGGAAACCAAAGCATAGACAAGTGACTCACCCAAGGTCATTCAATAGGCAAGCATCAGAGCCAGAATTAGAAACCAGATCTTCTTGACTCCCAGGTCCACGCTCTTTCCATTAGGCCACACTGCTTCTCATGGTGGATTCTTCAAGGGCACAACATTCAGATTCAGTCTTGTGACAGCTGTCCCTGCCCCTCAAACTTCTGCATTATTTGTTCATTTTCTGATTCATTGTTAGGCCCACAATGGCACACTGAAATACATATTTGCTTATTCTCCCTCAGTATCACAGTCTGTAGTACAGCAATCCATCTAAAGAGTCTTAAACCAAATAAAGATCAAAACAAGTGCCCCCAGAAAAGTAATGAGTTCATTTCTCCACCCACACTGTGTGGAGCTTGGCCTTTTAAAACCTCTGCTAATACTTATAAGTTTTGGTATTTGTTGAATGCTTCCCCACACACTTTATGAAGGGTACGTACAAAATACAAGGGTACATACATAATTAGATTGAGTAGAATCTCTGTTCCTCATGGGACTAGTAGACTGAGGAGTACAGAGAACAGGTATTTAATCCCCATTTCACTGATGAAGAAACCGAGGCCCAGGGAAGTGACTTGCCCAAGAACACATGGTAGGTAAGCGGTGGATCTGGGCTCTCTAGGCCCCAGGCCTGTAGTGTAGCTCAGTAGTCACTTTCCTGCCAAAAGAACATGACCTACAGCACATCAGCACAAGAGCCACTGCCCTTATACCCTCCAACAAAGTGTGGAGGAGGGGCCAGAATCTTGTTAGGGAGATTGCTCCAGCTACCTTGCCCAGAAACAGAGAGCTCCGTTCCAGCTTCAACTGGATCCTGGGAAGCTCCCCCTTCCCAGCCCATGTGTCCATATCTGTATTTTATTTATTTATATTAATGTCTGTTTCCCCATTTAGACTGTAAGCTAGTTGTGGGCAGGGAATGTGTCTTTTATAATCTACTCTCCCAAACACTTAGTACAGTGCTCTGCACACATTAAGTGCACAGTAAATACGAATGACTGACTGACTCCACAGCCAGCTGCCTCTCCCCAGCAAAGGGTACGGTGCCCAGAGGGGTGACTAAGTTTTCCCCTCCCTCTTGGATGAAAGGGATAAAGTGGTGAGGGGAACTTGAGAGGGGCTTCAGGCACTGAGCTTCTCTGAGGTAGAGAAAAATCAGTTGTCCCTGATGTCAATCAGTATAATGTCATTATGCTCCACTCTTCCTTCCTGCAACATTCTGGTTAATGTTCCTCTAAACCATAAGCTAGTTATGGACAGGGAACCTGTCCTCTAATTCTATTGTATTTGACTCACCCAAGTGCTTAGTACAGTGCTCTGCACATAGTAAGTGCTCAATAAATACCATTGATTCAGTGACTAATTTTTGAGAAGCAGCATGGCCTAGAGGAAAGCTCATGGATCTGGGAACCAGGAGGACCTTCTAGACTGTGAGCCCACTGTTGGGTAGGGACTGTCTCTATATGTTGCCAACTTCTACTTCCCAAGCGCTTAGTACAGTGCTCTGCACACAGTAAGCACTCAATAAATATGATTGATTGATTGATTGATTGATTGACCTGGGTTCTAATCCTGGCTCTGCCCCTTGTCTGCTGTGTGACCTTGAGCAAGTCATTTAACTTCTTGGTGCCTCAGTTTCCTCATCCGTAAAGTGGGGATTCAATACTTGTTCTCTCTCCTACTTAGTCTGTGTACCCCATGTGGGACAGGCACTGCATCCAATGTGATTAACTTGTACCTACCCCAGCGCTTAGTACAGTGCTTGACACATAGTAAGTACTAATTATTAGTATTACTGTGCCACCACCCCCTCTGAGGTTGTGCCATGAGGCTACTGCCTCACCCGCCTACTGTTGAAGCTAGCCTTGCCCTGGACAGTACACATTCCCAAGCATGCAGAGACAATCAATCAGTAGTATTTACTGGGCACTTCCTGCTTGTGCCAAGAACTGTACTGTAATACACTCTACTATGTGCTTGAGAATGTAAAATAGGAACAAGAAACCTGTTCCCTGCCCTCAAGAAATTTCTGATTTAATGGACAACAAGGAAACAAATTATTTAGAAATAGTGAAAGCAGGAGGAAGAAAAAAGGAGGCTAAAGTGACCAGGATCCTGTTAAACCAAGGGGTTAAGGGACTGAAGCCTCTGGCTAGAGATTTCCTCATTCAATCACTCAATCAGTTGTATACTTATACACCTTATTACCTTCTGACAGGAAAGTGACTACTGAGCTATACTACACGCCTGGGACCTAGAGAGCCCAGATCCACCACTTACCTACCATGTGTTCTTGGGCAAGTCACTTCCCTGGGCCTCAATATAATAAGTACTCAATATAATAAGGCTGAATAGTGTCAATGCTGTACCATACCACCTTGACCTAATAATAATAATACTTGTTAGTACTATGTGCCAAGCACTTGTTCTAAGTGCTGAGGTAGATACAAGTTAATCAGGTTGGACACAGTCCCTGTTCATTCAATCATATTTATTGAGTGCTTACTGTGTGCAAAGCATTATACTAAGCACTTAGCACTGTACTGTCCTAAATGGGCTCACACTCTGAATGCCCATTTTACAGATGAGGTAACTGAGGCCCTGAGAAGTGAAGTGATTTGCCTGTCAAACAGCAGACATGTGGTGGTGTCAGGATTAGAATCCAGGTCCTTTTGATTCCCAGGCCCATGCTCTGTCCATGAATCCACATTGCTTCCAGGAATCTGGAAGGCGGTTACCTTGGGAGTCGCTGTGGTGCTTGCTACATACTAGCCAGCTGGTTTTCAGGATGCTTATGGGGCCTGTCCAACTCATGGAATGTCTTAGGTTGTCCTTGGGCAGAAACTTTTACTGCTGATGATACAGTCTCAAGTGGTCTCCTAATTCCTAGAGGAGTGTGACCTAGTGGAAAAAGCATGGATCCGGATGTCAGAGGACCTGGGTTCTAATCCCGCATCCACCTCTCACCTGCTATGTGACCTTTTGCAAGTCACTTAACCATGGGTCTCAGTTTCTTCATCTGTAAAATGGGGAAAAGATAGCTGTTCTTCCATCCCTTTAGACAGTGAATCTCAGGTGGAATAGGGACTTGGTCAGTGGTGTTTATTTAGTGCTTACTTTATGCAGAGCACTGTACTGAGTGCTTGAGAGAGTACAATATAACAATTAACAGACACATTCCCTGCCGACAATGAGTTTACCCAATCTGCTTATACAGTATCAATCCCAGGGCTTAGTAGCGTGCTTGGCAAATGGTTAGCTCTCTACAAGTACCATGATCATCAGAGAGCAGTGCTCTTTCCACTGGACCAAAAGCAGGGCTGCCTGGGAACATATGGTAAAAGTCAAAGACAGGCTCTCTGCCCTTATAAAGCTTGCAATCATTTGGATGGACAAGGTACCAAACAGCTGCTGAAGGGCAAATTGAAATGGAAAGGCATTGTGGGCCCATAAGCAGGGAAGACAGTTCAAATGTTTGAGAAACAGAACCTTAATTAATATGGACTTTTGGTGGGCAGATCTAATGCTTCAATTATGCAGATCAGGATACTAGCAGTATAGTGTACAGATACTCTTTTAGTTTTAGTTGAAAACAGAAAAATGTCTTTATATGACTGAACAATAGTGAAAATAGTATTTGTTAAGCACTTACTACCTGTCAAGTACTGTTCAGAGCACTGAGGTACCTAAAAGTTAACCATAACAGAAACAGAATTGGCAGTAATAGTGTTTTTACATTCCAGGTACCATGAACGATCAGATAAAATCATGACCTGGGAAAAAGAATTCCAGCTGTTGGTTTTCTACTGACACATTTAGTTAGCCTGAACAAAATCAGTTTCCTCATCTGTAAAACTAAAGCATTAATCCAGGCCTATTGAATGGAAATGTGGAAATGAACAATTAGATAATGGCAGGAAGATTATCATCATGATCAAGTTCAGTTTTGAAGTACTCCAGTGGTGAGGTTCCCAAAGTTTTAAGTGAAGAGAGTCACTGAGTATGGGACACTGGGTGTTGAGCTGAATAATAAAATTCATTTATAATAAGTTGCATTGTGACAAATCTAACATTTTAAATATATATATTTCCAGGCCAAACCTATCTTTAGCTACCTATTATTTGAGGGATTTAATTATATCATCATTTTCATTTTTGTCACTCTTCTTTATGTTGTCATTATTATCATTTCTATTGTTATTGATAATGATGTTGTGGGATGAATTTGGCATTTACACAGATGAATTTGGAATTATCCTTATTTTCAAATTAATTATAAAGTGACATCTTGTCATAGACTATAGCCCCTCTAGACTATAAACTTGTTGGCAGAGAATGTGTCTAATAACTCTGTTACATTGTACTCTCCTCAGTGCTTGATATAGTACTCTACCCACAAGACATGCTAAAATTTTTATATCATATTTAAAAATTGTTATGAGGTTTATATAAACTAGGTACAATTGCTTTGGAATGCAATCTCAGCACATTCTATATCACTAAACAGTTAGGTCGTCATTACAATTTCACAAGCCAAGGTATAGATAATCTTCATAGCAGCTTCATTTATTTGCACATTCTGGAAAATAGATTGCTAAACTGTATTTTTTAGGAAGCTATTAGGATAGCTAATAGCTATAGGATGCTTCCTTCCCCTGCTTTATAACAGGTAGGTTAAAAAGGACTTTTGGACTTCTCATTAAGGAACAGCTACCATCATTTTACACATCAGAGAAACAGCATGGCCTAGTCGAGAGAGAGTGGGCCTGAGAGTCAACAGTCATGGAATCTAATTCCAGCTCAACCAATTTCCTGCTGTGAGACCTTGGGTAACACAATTGACTTCTCTGTGCCTCAGCTACCTCATCTGCAAAATGGGAATTCAAGACTACTTCCTTCTACTTAGACTGTGGGTGGGATAGGGATCGTGTCCAACCTGATTAACTTGTATCTACCCAAGCACTTACCATAATAATTAGTATATTATAGCATTAGTATAGTAATTACCATGTTAATACAATCACTCATCCTATCCCACCTGGATTACTGCATCAGCTTCCTTGTTAAACTCACAGCCTCCTGCCTCTCCCCGCTGCAGTTCATACTTCTCTCTGCTGCCTGGATCATTTTTCTACAAAAACATTCTGGACATGTCACCCGCCTCCTCAAAAATCTTCAGTGCTTGTCTATCCACCACCGCCTCCACATCAAACAAAAACTCCACACCATTGGCTTTAAAGCATTCCACCACCTTGCCCTCACCTCCCTCACCTCACTTTCCTTCTACAACTTAGCCCGCATACTGTGCTCCTCTAGTTCTAACCTTCTTACTGTGCCTTGATCTTGCCTGTCCTGTTGCCAAATGCTGGCCCACATCCTGCCTCTGGTCTGGAACGCCCTCCCTCCTCAAATCTGACAGACAATTACTTTATCTTCTAGACTGTGAGCCCACCTTCTAGACTGTGAGCCCACTGTTGGGTAGGGCCCGTCTCTATATGTTGCCAACTTGTACTTCGCAAGCGCTTAGTACAGTGCTCTGCACACAGTAGGTACTCAATAAATATGATTGATTGATTGATTGATTTATCCCCTTCAAAGTCTTATTGAAGGCAGATCTCCTCCAAGGGGCCTTCCCAGACTAAGCCCCACTTTTCTTACTGCATCCTTCTCCCACTCCCTTCGGCATCACCCTAACTTGCTCCCTTTGCTCTCCCCTCTCCCCGCCCCAAGTCCTACAGCACTTATGTATATATCTGTAATTGTATTTATTTGTATTGATGTCTGTCTCCCCATCTCTAGTCTGCCAGATCTTTGTGGGTAGGGATTGTCACTGTTTATAGTTGTATTGTTCTTTCCCAAGCGCTTAGTGCAGTGCTCTGCACACAGTAAGTGCTTAATAAGTACTATTGAATTAATGAATGAATGAATTAGCATATAGTAAGAGCTTAACAAGTTCATTATTGTTATTATCATTATTATTATATCAAGCATTAAAGTTTGCATGTTTCTGGAAAACAAAGTAGAAAGACATTTCCTTTTCTCCTCAAGAACACAATGCCTTTTTTGCAGAAGGTTCTGGGTTTTAAACATAAGTAAACTCATAGTGAAGTGGGAGACTATTGGTGAGACAGCACAAGGATTGCATAGGGATGGCAAAGTATGTATACTATGTGTACATGTATGTCTGTCATAATATGCATTGTTTTAATATACAGCTCTCCAATAAAATCTACCCAGCACATATATACAGTACAGTATATGGAAGCAGCACAGCTTAGTGGATAAAGCACAAGCCTGGGAGTCTGAAGGACCTGAGTTCTAATCCCGGCTCCTCCACATGTCTGCTGTGTGACCTTGGGCAAGTAATTTCACTTCTCTGTGCCTCAGTTACCTTATTAGGAAAATGGGGATAAGAGTGTGAGCACTATGTCGACAGGGACTGTGTCCAACCTGATTAATCTCTATCTACCCCAGTGCTTAGATCAGTGCTAGGCACATAGTAAGCACTTCTGCAAAATGGGGATAAGAATGTGAGCCCTTTGTGGGACAGGGACTGTGTGCAACCTGATGAACTTGCATCTACCCTAGCACTTAGAGCAGTGCTTGGTACATAGTAAATGCTTAACAAGTACCATAATTATTATTACTAGTAGTAGTAGTAGTAGTAAAGTACATACAGATGTGTCTCACTACAGCTCTCTCAGCCTCCTCACTCTGGTTGTGCCTTAGAGCAACAGCAGCTCCAAGAAGCATATCACTTTCTTGAAAGGGCATTTTTCTCAGCAGCTGCTCCTTGGGAAATCTTGCCCTATTGGTGTGGCAGACTAGAGACTAGGCTAAGATTAAGGCACAGTGCCTGCTTTCAAGTTTAAGTAATCAAAACAGAACCCAGGCATGGTTGGGTGTAGTTTTTGGAAATTTTACCCACAAGAAATATGCTTTGTCCTCCTTCAAGATGCACTTATATAGCCCAGAGTATATCTGCTTCATGTTCAGCCTGCAAAAATATTGAGGATCACGGTTTCATAGCCTAGTAATCTGAGACATGGCTGAAGTAGCACATGGCAGTAAAATTGCTGGACTTGTTTGCTAGAATGACACATTTCCAAGCTGTTACTCTTCCTACAGACCATATAAAATGAAAATTTCAAAACTCTGGTACGATTATAGAGTCTGAGAAACCCTTCCAAATTTCACTCAGTGAATACCTCTCTGTCCTGAAAAAATAAAACAAAAGCAATTTCTGAGCAGAGCAGCAACATTAAAAAAAAAGATGAAACAAAAGCAATTTCTTAGAAGAGAAGCAGTGCTTAGAATGGTGCTGGACACATAGTAAGTGCTTAACAAATACCATAAAAAAACAGGAAAATAAGATAAAAAGACAAAGAGGAATACTACACAAGCAGCAGAATACTGGGACTAAGTAATAGTTTCTTATTCCTCACTCTTCAGGCAGTTTTTTCTTTCCTCAGTGAAGACAGTGAAAAACACTTTTTCACCTCTCCCCAGAAATGGACAGAAATGGTGAAGCTCTGACAGGGACAATATTTTCCTACATTAGTTTTCAAGCTCTTTCAGACCAAGGGTAGCATCTTTTACTGTATTATGGTCCTAAGCAAAGACCACTCAGTTACAACCCAGGTAATACTGTTGCAGAGGATCTTGATGACAGTGATGAAGAGTTGAACCCAACGGGTTCATCTGGGATAAAAGATTTCCTGTAGCCATGTTTCCTTTTAGCTAAGATTCTGTTTTGGAAATAATGATTTGGGAAAAAGGAAGTATAATAATAATAATAAATGTGATATTTGTAAAGTTCTTACTATATGCCACACACTGTTCTGATCACTGGGGTAGAGACAAGTGAATCAGGCCCCACATGGGGCTCATAGTTTTGCATAACTTTTGAATCATTTAAACAGGGGTGAGCCTATTATGTAGGGTCATATAAAAAACTAAGTTTAGCAATAACAGAAGCAGAAGAAAAAAGGGACAAGGAGCAGTCTGGTTTATTGGACAGAATATGGTCCTGGGAGTCAGAAGGACCAGAGTTCTAATCCCAGCTCCACCATTTGTCTACTGTGTGAACGTGGGCAAGTCACTTAACTGTTCTGTTCCTCAGTTACCTAGAACAGTGCTTGGCACATAGTAAGCACTTAACAAATCCCCTTAAAAAAAGGAAGACTAGAGGTGAGAAGGACAGTAAAATAAGAAAACACTTAGGACCACATTTTTTACTTCTACTGCCATCTCTCTAGTGTTGCATACAATAGGAAACTTAATGAATTAACACTCCCCCCCCCCACTTCGAATAGTCTCTGTTGTCCTCTTCCTCCCATGGAATGTCACTGTCTGAAAGAAAAAACTCCTCAACCTGGGTCTGAATCTGCTGCCTAACCATATTCTGACCTTTTTATCCTCATAGCCTGGTGCACACTGCTATCAAAGCTTGCAATTACGTGGTACAGAGATTAATGCTTTATTCCTCCTCAAAAATTGTGGTGGGAAAATTATGCAGTGGAGTCAATTATGTGAGTGAAAACTGTCACTTAATACACTTAATTCCCATTTAGCTTTCTTTTATCTAGATCCTAGTACAGCTTATTTGCTATGGAGCTACTTAACAAGTACTTTAAAATCCACATTTTAAATAATCATGAGATCTGTGAAGTGTTCTGTAAATGTAAGGTCATTGTGAGCAGGCTGTATGTCTGTTTACTGTTATATTGTAATCTCCCAAGCACTTAGTATATTGCTCTGCACACAGTAAGCACTCAATATATATGACTGACAGATCTCATATGCAAAAGAGAGGTGATCACAGAATCACAGTCCCATGCACATGTGACACAACACAACCAATATACTTGAACAACTGCAATGACAGTTATTCTTGTTTATTCATTCAATCATATTTATTGATTGCTTACTGTGTGCGTAGCACTGTGGGGACGGGCCGGGCTTTTTCACTCACTCTTCTATAATCTATCCCAGCAGGGCCCCCTCAGCTTTTTTGGTATCAACCCACCCACTCATCCCCAACCCTCTATATAATACCCTGCTACTGCTCTGATCTACCTAATAATCATTGAATATTCGATAAGCACTAGAGTAAATATAATAATAATAATAATTATTATTATTATGGTATTTGTTAAGTGCTTACTATTGACCAAGCAATATTCTAAGCACTGGGGTAGATACAAGGTAATCAATCAGGTTGTCCCACATGGGGCTCCCTGTTTTACAGACGAGGTAACTGAGGCACAGAGAAGTTAAGTGATTTGCCCAAGACAGCAGACAAGTAGTGGAGCTGGTATTAGAACCCATGTCCTCTGACTCCCAAGCCCCTGCTCTTTCAAATAAACCATGCTGCTTCTCTATTCAACATAATCAGGTTGAATGAAAGCCCTGGCCCACATGAGGATCACAGTCTAAACAGGAGGAAGAACAGATACTTAATCCCCATTTTGCAAATGGGGAATCTGAAAGACAGAGAAGTTAAGTGACCTGCCCAAGGTCACCCAGCAGACAGGTGGCAGAGCAGGCATTAGATCCTAGGTCCTCTGGCTCCCAGGCATGTGTTCTTTCACTACACTTTGCTGTTTCTCTCAGCTTCAGGTCCTAGGTATGTAAGGGAGGATGTGCTTTTGCCTGCCCTTTGGAGTGGACATTCCCCACACGTGGCTCACCAGGAGAGCTTATGGCAAGGAATGACAACCATTACACAACCTTCCCAAGCTGGTCTACAACATTCAATGATAAATACTGGCCCCAGGAGTAGCTAGGATACTCCACTTCCAACAGCAATCCTTATATTCCATTGTCATGCCAAAGCAAAATAGAATGAGGACTAGTTTGCTTTGTTTTACAATTCAGTAGGTTTGGCTGATTTGTATGAGACTGTGAGAGAGTTCCTCCTCCCCAGCTCTTATTGGCAAGGAAAACTGGCTAAAGTGAGGTATGACTCATTGATGAGGCAGAGTATGGGCCTGCCAGTTTGTGACTAAACAAAACTCACTCTAAGGAGCATTTAATTTGCAAGTATTTAAATGACCTGAGCCATCAGAGTCCCACAGGTCACCAACAAGCCACCTGTGGCTGCACTAAACCTCTCTCATGCCTAATGGTTCCCCTGTTCCTTTGATTCTCTCTGAAGTGCTCCTACTCCTCCCTATCTTCCATTGCTTTTGGGGAGATTTAAAAATATTATCACTCAATCCATCAACAGTATTTAACAAGTGCTTACTGTGTACAGAGCACTGTACTAAGCACTCGGGAAAGTGTGTTTGGATTTTCACCCTTTATTCACCTCCCCCTCAGCTCCACAACACTTGAGGACATCTAAAATTAATTTATTTATAGTAATGTCTATCCCCGCTTCTAGACTGTAAATTCATGTGGGCAGGAAACATGTCTATCAACTGTTCTACTGTACCCTCCCAAACGCTTAGTACAATGTTCTGCACACAATAAGACCTCAATAAATACCATTGATTGAGTTGGTAGGCACATTCCCTGTCCACAGGGAGCTTTACTGTATTCTCCCACGCACTATTCAAGTTTTAAGCACACAGAGGGTTCATGCTACTTATCTGAATCAATTACTCAATCAATCATATTTGTTGAGCACTTACTGTAAGGATAGCCATGTCCTAAGTGCTTGGGAGAGTACAAGGTAAAACAGTTGGTAGGCATGTTCCCTGCCCACAAGGAGCTCACAGTTTGGTGATTAGGAAGTCTCTTGGGAGAAAGAGATGGCATAGATGGAGGTATAAAGGTCAGATGGAGTTCATGGGCAGGCTTGTGCACAAATTAGAGCTTTGAATTTCTAGACCTTTTCATTTTTTGTTGACCACATGTTGATCCAAACACTTAGCCTATCTCACCTTGTCTTCCACAAAAGCCTCCTTGCTCAACTCTACCTCCTCTCTACCTATTCCAGTCTTTGCTTCATTCTGCTTTCCCAACTATTTTTCAAAAAAAGTTCAGTCCACGGTTCCCCACACCTCCAGGTGTTGCCCCACATCAAACAGCACCTCCTCACTTTAAAACACTTTTAAACACTCAATCACCTTGTTCCCTCCTAACTTACATCTCTGATTCCCTACAATAAACCAGCAAGCTAACTTCACGCCTTAAACACCAATCTACTCACTGCCCCTCGATCTCATCTATCTTAGTGAAAAGTCCACATCCTGGCTCTGGCCTGGAGCTCCCCACACCTTCAAAGCCCTATTAAAAACATATTTCTTCCAAGAGGTCTTCCCGACTAAGCCCTCATTAATCCTCTTCCCTCTCCCTTCTGTATCACCCTTACACGTGGATTTCTACCCTTAATTCACACCACCATCAGCCCCATTGTCCTTATGTAAAAATCAATAATTTATTTCAATGTCTGTCTCCCCGTCTAGACTGTAAATTTCTTTGAGCAGAGCACAGGTCTAATAAACCTGCTATATTGTACCCTCCCAAGTGCTCAGAAAAGTGCTCTCACAGAAGTAGCATGGCTTAGTGGAAAGAGCCCAGGCTTTGGAGTCAGAGGTCATGGGTTCAAATTCTGTTCTGCCAATTATAAGCTGTGTGTCTTTGGGCAAGTCACTTCACTTCTCTGAGCCTCAGTTACCTCATCTGTAAAATGGGGGATAAAGACTGTGAGCACCCCATGGGACAACCAGATCACCTTGTAACCTCCCCAGCACTTAGAACAGTGCTTTGCACATAGTAAGCACTTAATAAATGCCATTATTATTATTATTATTGTTAAATACCATCAATTGATTGACTGAATGAGAAATGCAATCACTTGAATTACAGTATTTACTGAGTCTATACTGTGGGCTAATAAGAGCTCAAATGTAAGCAATGCAGGAGGATACGTCAATCTGGTCTCGTTCTTTTCAGCCACATTTTCAAGCTAGACAGGACTTCATGGTCAGTAGCATTATCTTTGAATATGAAGTACAGAAATAAATCACGAATGAAATGACTGAGCAATTTAGTAGACAAGTTGGGGTGGTCTGTGTCCCAGGCAGGTCTGCATAAAATTTCCCTGAGGGGACTTTTGAATTGACAGTATGCTGACTGTCCAAGAGAAGATGCAGTTGAGATGCTCCACACTAACTGTGCAGGAGACCACCAGTAAGAATCGAGGTCCCTCTCCTGGAGAGTTCTGTCTCCACCCATGCGACAAACTGCATTCTGCCTTCTGAAGCATGCAAACTCAGCCTTTCAGTCTGTCCTCTCTGATTTCTTTAGCTTTCCTGTCCCTTGAACCCATCCACTTCCCTCCATTCCCCTACCTTCCCTTCAATGTGTTCTATTTTTAGTCTTTCCACAATTTAAGGTTTTTATCTTCTCCAACACTGCTGTGTTCTGTCTACCAGGAATCTCTCAACTGCTTCCACCGCCACCACCATTACTAACTCCCAGAGCTTGTGATTTCTGTTTTCTGAGGCTGCAAAACCAAGGGTTGGGGGAAGGAAGAAGGGGGTGGTGATGGAGACGTTGTGGGGAGGGGAGGAACTTCCTCAACACTTCTTTTTTCCTTTGCCTTACACTTTCTCTTCAACTTCAAATAGCACAGAAGCAGCACGGCCTAGTGGAAAGAGCACGGGCCTGAGAATCAGAGTACCTGGGTTCTAATCCCACCTCCGCCACTTGCCTGCTGTGTAACCTTAAGCAAGGCACTTGACTCTGCGGGCCTCAGGTACCTCATCTGTAAAATGGGGATGAAGAATGTGAACCTCATGTGGACTGTGTCCAAACTGTATTGTTTAGTGCAGTGCCTGGCAAGTAGTAAATGCTTAACAAGTACCATTAAAGAAAAAAACACAAAATAAACTTGCCCCCCATTTCTTTTCATTACAGTCCAGGTCTCCCAGGTCTGCAGCCCTTGATGGCATGAACCACAAAATGTGGAAGTGGGTGGAGTAGTAGTGTGGTGGAGTAGTAGTGTGGCTCAATGGAAAGAGCTCAGTGGAAAGAAGCAGCATGGCCCAGTGGAAAGAGCACGGGCTTGGGAGTCGGAGGTCATGGGTTCTAATCCCAGCTCTGCCACTTGTCAGCTGTGTGACTTTGGGCAAGTCACTTAACTTCTCTGTGTCTCAGTTCCCTCATCTGTAAAATCGGGATTAAGGCTGTGAGCCCCACGTGGGACAACCTGATCATCTTGTATCACTCCAGCATTTAGAACAGTGCTTTGCACATAGTAAGCACTTAACAAACACCATCATTATTATTATTAGTGTGGTGGGGTTAACAACAGCAAGGTCCCTGATGGAACCTTGGTCTAATGGATAGAGCAGGGGCCTGGGAGTCACAAGTCCCTCCTTCTCAGCCCGGCTCTGCCATTTGTCAGTTGTGTGACCTTGGGCCAAGTACTTAACTTATCTGTTCCTCAGTTACCTCATTTGTAAAATTGGGATTAATACTGTGAGCCCCATGAAGGACATGAACTCTGTCCAACATGATTAGTTTGTATGTACCCACAAGCTTAGCACAGTGCCTGGCACATAAGTGCTTCACAAATACTATTTTTTTCAAGTTACTGAGTTAGTTGTTCAAAAAATAATCTAAAAGGATAGGTGGTGGTAGTGGTGCTGAGAAACTCAAGACGGAGAGAGGGTAGGAAGGACCAGAAACCATGGGAATTAGGAGAGCACGGCTTTGGGAAGGGAGCAAGGAAGAGGCAGGGTTACTTCTCTAGTGAATTCTCACATGTGGAAATCCATGGATATAACTTCTGCCAGACCACTGTGGAATTTCTGAGGGTTACTGAAGGGTAAATCACACTAATTATTGCTGCTAATTTCTAGTGGCTAGATAAATAGCATTTCATTGCTTTATCAATCCTTGTTCTTGGCTCCTAACAACTAGTCCAAGCTTCTCACATCCAGGAATTTCACAGCAAGGATAAAGCTATCACATCCTGTCTCCCTGGAACAATATTCAGAGCTTGTTTTGGAGGCAATTTGGGAGCTCCCCTGACAGATTGCGACTAGCCATGTGGTAGGTGACCATGGCTCATTAGACATCACTCTTAAACTTATGAGTCACCTAGAATTGCCTTCTCTGTATCACTATGCCTCGGCAGACAACTTCAGTAAGACAGTGTTTCAAGTCTTAGAGATGATATCTGATGGCTCATGTTGCCCAGGTTATTTGTGTTCCAATCCTCTTTACTGAGTGATGCTCAAGTTCTAGGAATCAGAGACCACTCTCACTGAATACAATCATAGAGTTGAGTTGTATTTTTTTTTTTTTTTGGATAGTCCCATTGATCAATCTGGCTCATCTTCTGTGCTAGCACAAGCCGAGCTTTCTGCTCTGGTGAGGAGAGCAACAGAAACAGCGTGGCCTAGTAGACAGAGTGGACCTTGAAGTCAGAAAGACTTGACTAATTCCAGCTTCATCACTTATCTGCTTTGTGACCTTGGGAAAGTCACTTCTTTCTCTGTGCCTCACTTCCCTTATCTGCAAAGTAGGTGTTAAGGCTGTGAGTCTCATGTGTCCAAACTGATAAATTTGTATCTACTTCAGCATTTAGTTCACTGCCTGGCACATAGTAAGTGCTTAACGAATACCATTAAAAAACAGAAACAATAATTTCTAACGGTGTTTCTCCTGATGTAGAGGAAGCAATTTCCATAATGGAAAGACCAATCTTTCAATTTCCACTCCACTAAAAGAATCGGCAACTGGATGCCTAAAGGAAAAGTCAAGCAACAAAGTTAGAAGGTGATAAAGGAAAGGGGCCAAATCAATTCCAAAGGGAAATATTCATGAATCCTCAGGCTTCTATGCCTTCTTTTCATTAGAGTTCATTTTCTCTTCAAAAGAAGAGACATATGTCAATAGGATCATTTCACCTTTCTGATCTCCGGGCTGTCCTATTGCCCTGATTTAGTTGTTTGATCCTCTTTCAGACCTTTTCTGGGGTTTGAGAAGAGATTTGATCCCTCTGGTTATTCATCAATCATATTTATTGAGCGCTTACTATGTGCAGAGCACTGTACTAAGCGCTTGGGAAGTACAAATTGGCAACATATAGAGACAGTCCCTACCCAACAGTGGGCTCACAGTCTAAAAGGGGGAGACAGAGAACAAAACCAAACATACTAACAAAATAAAATAAATAGAATAGATATGTACAAATAAAATAAATAAATAGAGTAATAAATATGTACAAACATATATACATATATACAGGTGCTGTGGGGAAGGGAAGGAGGTAAGATGGGGGGGATGGAGAAGGGGACGAGGGGGAGAGGAAGGAAGGGGCTCAGTCTGGGAAGGCCTCCTGGAGGAGGTGAGCTCTCAGTAGGGCCTTGAAGGGAGGAAGAGAGCTAGCTTGGCGGATGGGCAGAGGGAGGGCATTCCAGGCCCGGGGGATGACGTGGGCCGGGGGTCGATGGCGGGACAGGCGAGAGCGAGGTACGGTGAGGAGATTAGCGGCGGAGGAGCGGAGGGTGCGGGCTGGTTATTGTGCTCTTGGGTTCTTCAACCTGGTTAATTCAGTCGGGTCTTAGAGAAATACTTTGAGGTCTGTCCTAGAATTAGAAGGGCTTTTTTTTTATTCTCCAGAGAAGACACAATAGGATGCTGTTTTCCATCAGTCATCCCAGTTGTACTAATTCCACAATAATTTAACAGGCAGTGCCATGTGACCTGGTGGATAAAGCATGGGCCTGGCAGCCAAAAGGCCTGAGTTCTAATCCCTGTTCTGTTATTTGTCTGCTGTGTGACTTTGGGCAATTAACTTCACTTCTCTAGGCCTCAGTTACCTCACCTGTAAAATGGGGATTATGACTATGGGACAGGGAGTGTCCAATTTTATTAGGTTGTATCTACCCCAGGGATTAGAACAGTGTTTGACACATAATAAGTGTTTAACAAATACCATCCTTATTAACCCTGAATGACAGGAACACTTGCTGTTTTCTGGAGATGCCAGCCAGTTCTGTTAAATGCAATATTAAAAATAATGATAAAAATGATACCCTGATACCTCTCAACATCTGAGAGGAAGGCAGAGGCAAATGTTTATATCCCCCTTTTACAGATGAGAAAACTGAACCAGAGAGGTAAGTGAAGTCAGACCAAGGAGGACCCAGTCTCTTAACACCTCCACCCCCTGCCAGTCAGGGAGAGTCTGTTAGACCAAGGTTCAGAAATCTATGACTCACAAGCCCTATCTAGTTCTTCTGAAACAAAAGGTGGGCCATGAGGTTGACACCATTAAACCCAGATCCATAGCAAAATGCTGTACAGGGAGTTGAGCAGGAAGTAGCCCATCAAATCCCTTTGAGTCAGAAAGGGACTAAGGGTGAGCTGAGATGATGGCTCCACCCCTCTCCAGATGTCCCGATGAGTTGGAATTGCTTTGCCCCATGATGCCAGCACATGGCTGCCTACAGAGAAGCAGCATGGCTCAGTGTAAAGAGCACAGGCTTTGGAGTCAGAGGTCATGGGTTCAAATCCGGCTCCACCAATTGTCAGCTGTGTGACTTTGGGCAAGTCACTAAACTTCTCTGGGCCTCAGTTACCTCATCTGTAAAATGGGGATTAAGACTGTGAGCCCCATGTGGGACAACCTGATCACCTTGTATCCTCCCCAGTGCTTAGAACAGTGCTTTGCACATAGTAAGTGCTTAACAAATGCCATCATTATTATTAACTTCTCTGTGCCTCAGTTACCTCATCTGTAAAATAGGGATTAAGACTGTGAGCCCCCCATGGGGCAACCTGATCACTTGGTAACCTCCCCAGTGCTTAGAACAGTGCTTTGCACATAGTAAGTGCTTAATAAATGTCATTATTATTATTATTTATTATTACAGCAAACAGCATTGCTGTAATCCAAGCCAGAGAGGAAAGGAGACTATTCATCCTCTCTCAGCACTGCGGCTGACAGAAAGGGGGAAAATGTGTTGGATGTTTAAGAGATGAAGAGATAACACTTGTCTACATTTAAGTAGGGGTTTCCCTCTGCATTTATTGTGGAGTGTCACTGTGATTCTGGGTAAGAAGGGATGGGGGAGAAGTACTCCCTGCTACCTCTCTTCCACCACCACCCACTCTGTAACTGCTTTCCCCTCAGAAGATCAAGCCACTCAGGCAGGGAACATTTCTACCAACTCTTCTATATTGTTATAGCATAATCTCCTAAGTGGTTAGTACAGTGCTCTGCACTCAGTAAGCACTTAATTTGATTGAAGCAAGGAGACGGAGGTGGGAGGGAAAGTGTATTAGGGAACACCACTTTTTCATGGCAGTTTCCCTGACGTCTGTTCCATCCTTTCCTTCTCCTCCTTTCCCTTCCCTTCCCCAACCAAACACAAGTCCTCATGGCCCATGACTTTCCGCAGCACCTCTCCATCTATGTCACCACTCTGGCTGAATATGACAACATCATTGAGAATCATGTGAAGGGTAGGTGGAGTTGAGAGGGGTGCCAATAGAGAGTTCCACCCAGGGACCCAACTTCTCAGAATGCATCCCTGACTCAGGGCAGTCCAATGCAAAACAGGAATCAGGGTGTGGGGAGCTGGCAAGTCAGAGAGGAAGGAGAATAAAACTGCTTTTTCCAAGTACACCCACTCAGACTGTGAGAACACTTCCTAAGATGAAAACATCATCTCAGTCTGTCATTCTCTCTCTCTTTCAGCCCCCTCCCTTCTCCCTCTTACTCTCTCCCTTCTCTCTATCAATCAGTCCTATTTATTGAGTGCTTACTGCGTGCAGGGCACTGTACTTAGCATTTGGGAGATTACAACACAACAATATAACAGACACATTCCCTGCCCACAACGATCTTACAATCTAGAATTGGAGTCTTCTCTCTCTTTCCCTAAGTTCCATTAGAAAATGACAAAGCAAAATATTAACTTCTTCCCCTTCCTCCTTCTTATTTTTCTTCTCCATTAATTTTTCAGGTAAAATTAACCTTAAATTTATTCCTTTTTAGCCCAGGAATAGTTAAAGTGGAAAGAGGTACATTGCAATATGGAACTTCTTCAGGCTGGGTCCCAGGGAAGCCATTAGATGGGCAAACATAGCACAGCCCAGGAAGCTAAACCAAGTGTTTCTCCAAGTTTTCCATGAAAAAAATTCTGTCACACTCTCGGGGAGGGCTGGGAGGATGGAGCTCTCCCACTACTGGCTGAGAGGACAAGCTATCAATCATTCAATCATATTCATTGAGCTTATTGTATGCAGAGCACACTGCACTAAGCACTTGTGAGAGCACAATACAACACAGTTGGTAGATATGATCCCTGCCCCCTCCCAGACTGTCCCAATAGCTTCTGAGAAGCAGAGTAGTCTAGTGGAAAGAGCACAGGCCTGGGTTCTAATCCCAGCTCTGCCACTGTTCTGCTGTGTGACCTTGGGAAAGTCACTTAACTTCTCTGTGCCTTCTATATAATAGGGATTAAATAAATCATCCTCCCTCTGACAAACCGTGAGCCCCATGTGGGACAGCGATTTTGTCCAACTTGATTATCTTTACTCTACCCCACCACTTAGGTCAGTGACACATAGCAAGTGCTTAACAAATACCAAAATAAAAGTACAGGTAAAAGCAAACCCTTTTTACTTTACTTTTTGTTCTCTGCAAGCAACATGGCCTTGTGAGGAACATCACGGCCTAGTGGAGAGAACCCAGGCCTTAGAGTCAGAGGACCTGGGTAATGATCCGACTTCAGACACTTGTTTGCCGTGTGACCTTGAGCAAGTCCCTTAACTTCTCTGTGACTCAGTTACCTCATTTTATTTTTGACAGTATTTGGTAAGTGTTTACTATGTGTCAAACACTGTTGTAAGTACTGTGGTAGATACAAGTTAATTAAATTAGACACAGTAACATAGGGACTCCCTCCCAGGGTTGCACCTGGAGAGTTTCCGGTACTCTACCAGTCTCGGCTATGGAAGGGAGAATCAAGCAGAGGCCTCTCCATTCCATTCCTAGCTTGGGCAGTGGCTAGCGAGGGGAAGGCAATCTGCTACAAATCAAAACTCACCTGTGCTGGGCAGCAGCAGCATGGGAGAGAGTCAAGGGCAGAGACTCATTTACTGCATGGAATGAGACAGTGGTAAAACATTTCCGTATTTTTACCAAGAAAACTCTATGGATACGCTACCAGAACGATTGCAGATAGAGGTGGGGTGTTTTGGGAGAGATGTGTCCATGATGTCGCTATTGGTCGGAGACGACTCGACGGCATAAGATGAGATAAAACATGGGGACTAAATGTCTGTTCTCCTTCGTTTTTCTGACCCTGATGAGGGACAGAATCTGTGTCTGACCTGATTATCTTGTACCTATTCCAGTGTTCGGTACAGTGCTTTATCATTCTCAATATTGTGTCAAGTAACCATGACCTCTGACTTTGACACAGCTTCCCTGAAACCTCAATTATCACATGGCAGATGGCATGTTACTTGTTGCCCTTTCCCCTTATGAATTGTCTCCTTATTTTTCACAGCCCCTCTAGGTTTGAGAGGCTCACATGTGGTTGAGAAGCAGCTTGGCAAGGAAAATGGGCCTGGGAGTCAGGTCATGGGTTCTAATCCCAATTCCACCACTTGTCTGCTGTGTGACCTTGGGAAAGTCACTTAACATCTCTGTGCCTCAGTTATCTCATCTGCAAAATGTGGATTGAGACTGTAAGACCTACTTGAGACAGGGACTGTGTCCAACCCAATTACCTTGTACCCACCTCAGCGCTTAGTACAGTGCCTGGCACACAGTAAGGGCTTAGTAAATACCATGATTATTATTATTATTATTATGTGGTTATTTTGATGAAGGAAAGCAAGCCGAAATTTGAAACAGGTTTTTATAAATGCTTTTAGGAGTTTTAGAAGGTTGACCTGGACTAAAAACATAGTGATTATCTGCCTAGGGAAGAACAATAGGAAAATGAAATTTTCTAAGGATTTTAGCAGTAAATATGATTGTCAATTGTAAGTATATGCATTAATAGAAAAAATGTATTTTGAATTAATTTTTGGTTGACTGTGGGCAATCCAAAAGACACGGGGGTGTTTTAGTTGAAGAGGCCATTGACCTTATTCTAATTTTAAGAGAGGAAAATCACTTTGTAAGGTAAAATGAAATATATTTTAACTGCAAAACACACAAACTGTTAAGTTAGAGCTAATTATAGAAATGATAATGAATATCTGTTTTGTCTCTGCTATGAGGGGGTGTTAAATAAAAAACGATTTAAATACAATCATTCCTACTTTGTGTAGTCCCTAATGGACTCTAATGAGAAGCAGCATTGCCTAGTGGATAGACCATGAGCCTGAGAGTTAGAAGTACCTGAGTTCTAATCTAGACTCTGCCATCTCCCCCTTCTAGACTGTGAACCCGCTATTGGGTAGGGACTGTCTCCATATGTTATCAACTTGTACTTCCCAAGTGCTTAGTACAGTGCTCTGCACACAGTAAGTACTCAATAAATACGAATGAATGAATGAATTTGTCTGCTGTGTGACCTTGGGTGAGTCACTTAACTTCTTTGGGCCTCACTTACCTCACCTGTAAAATGGGGATTAAGACCATGTGGGACAGGGATTGTGTTCAACCTGAATAACCTGTATCTACCCCAGCACTCAGTAGAGTGTCTAGGCTTTTCTCAAAAAGGTCTTCACTTCCTTGGCCTTGTGATTCCCTGGAATTCCCTGTATCCCCTATAAACTCATCTGCTAGATTGTAAACTCACTGTGGGCAGGGAATGTGACTGTTATACTGTTATATTGTACTCTCCCAAGAACTTAGTATAGTGCTCTGCACACAGTAAGTGCTCAATAAATATGACTGACTGGCTTACCAAATGCCACTAAAATCAATGGGAATACAATGGTTTAATGGATGGACAGGGCCTTTCAGTAGGCCTCTCTTCATGAATCACTCCTCTCCCCACCCTTTATCCCCAAAACTGCCACATCCATATTCTCATGATACCTAAGCACGTAAATACTCACTCAACCCCAGAGCACATTTGTACTTGTCCTTATACTCTGTGTCTTTCTCCTGCCTGTAATTTATTTTATAGGATGACTCCTCTGCTAGATTATAAATTCCCTGAGGACAGGGATATAGTCCATTAACTCTACTGTGCTCTCCCCAAGTGCTCAGTAAAGTGCTTAGTACAGTAATATATAATTTATATAATGTATATGTTATATGTTAAACATTATTTAATTAAATCAATGCCTGTCTTCCCCTCTAGACTGTAAGCTTGTTATGGGTAGGGAATATATCTGCCAACTCTGTCGTATTGTACTCTTCCAAGAGCTTAATATATTACTGTGCACATAGCAATGCCTCAAAAAATACCAAAAAAATATTATTGATGATGATGCTCTGCACAGCCTATATGCTCAAGAAATATCAGTGACTGATTAATTGATCAACTCCACCACAGTAATTTTCTGGTAGGTTAATGAAGAGACAAAATTCAAGGAAAGGATTGTAATGATTCCTCAATAAGAAAAAATGAAGCCACCAAAAATTTTCCAGTAATTTTACCAACCAAGGCTGTCCATCTAGGGCTAGCAGAAGGAAAGTGGAGACCTGGGAAATAAAGACAAAAGGATGATAAAAAAAAAACCACCCCCTGGGAGGAAGTGACTCTATCACGGTCAATGTCAACCCCCATGGCTCCATCACGTAGTGGGTATAGAGTGGAGGGGTTGAGAGGGCCGGGGGGAAGGAGTTATACTACCAAGTCAATATGGAGCATGGGAGCCAGAGCTTTATGAAAAATAGCAGGTAGGGTGGCTGACTGGTAAAAATTAGTGGAACCAGGCCTTGCAAAAGGTTGCAAAGACCTGGTGCGGAGTAAGAAGAATGGTAAATATCCAAATGCCCCTGCTTGTGCTCTCCGCCTCAGCCATTAATGTGACAGGTAAAGCAGAAGATGGCTGATCCATTCTCCAACCATGAACAAAGTCAAAAGGAAAAGGATGATACATCTTAAGTCATTTTTACAATTTATAGATTTAAGAAAATGAAGGGAGTAGGATTCAAAGTCCCTCAAAAAAGAGTGTGCATAGTCACTCTGAAGGAGGCCTGTTGGGAGGACAAACTTTATGCAGGACTCCTGGCATCTTGTTGCACTGTTGTAGGTAGACCATGGGTATGACCCAGATGTAGCATGGCATTATCTATATTCACATGACCTTAGGAGAAAGCTGTCTTTTTCTAAAACAATTAACTGGAACCATTGAACAGCCATTAGGATAGTTTAAAAATATTTTTGTGATTTTAAATTTTACATAATTTAGATTTTAGAATTACATTTAAAAATATGTATTTTAATTAAGGAGTATCCCAAATCTTTTTCTTATTATCCATCTTCCCTTAGAAGAGTTTGACATTACATTTGCATTTCTTCCCCACTTTCTTTTGTTTTCTTCTCTTATTTTAGTCCTTGTTAAAACAGCCTTGACAAGGAAGGTAACTGCCGGGTTTTTCAATATGCACTGTCCAGATAGAAGACTGATCAAAATCTCTAGAGGCAATCTTTTTTTTTTTAACTGAACACTTACTGTGAACAGAGCTCTGTACTAAGCACTTCGGAGAGTTCAATATAATAAAGTTGGTAGATGCAATTCCCTCCCACAAGCTTATACTCTAGTGGGAGAGATTGACAATAAAATAAATTACAGATGGGGAAACATCAGAGTGTGAGGATTTGTACATAAGTGCAGTGAGGCTGGGGAGGGGAAAGAATCAAAGCACTTCAAGGGTAGTAAGGCAGTGTGGAATAGTATAAGAGTGCCTATCTAGAAGCCAAAGGACCAGGATCTGAATCTGAGCTCTACCACCAGCCTGCTGTGTGACCTTGGACAAGTCACTAAACTTTTCTGTGCCTCAGTTTTCTCATCTGGAAAATGGTGATAATATTACTTGACTTTCTACCTCAGAGTTGTGAGGGTAAAAATTTGATAAGTAATTTGAAAACACTTCAGGAATAAAAGTGTTTTATAAAAAGCAAGGTACAACTCTCCTCTTGTATGATTTGTAATATTTTTAACATTCAAAACATTTTACCTAAGAATAGCTCTCCCCATTTCATGGTGACCACTGTGCTCAGTCTCCAAAAATTATTTCAGAGGTCTTCAATATAACTTTCATTACTTCCTCTTTAGGAAAGCTGCATGGCCTAGTGGAAGGGACATAGAACTGGGAGCCAAGAGACCTGGGTTCTAATCCTAGCTCTGTTATTGGCCTGCAACCTGACCTTGAGCAAGTCACTTAAGTATTCTGTGCCTCAGTTGTCTCACCTGTAAAATAGGAGTAAATATATATCCTCTCCTTGGTCCAGGACAGGGATTGGGTCTGATTTCATTAGTTCATTTCTACCCCAGGGCTTGTCAGATATTAAGCATTTAATACCACTATTATGATTAATATTAAAGATTCAAAGTGTGAAAAAACACTTTCTTCCCTTTTGCCAAAACATTCTTTAAGTTTCTGATTAACCCACATTTTATTATTACTTAACTAAATAAATTTTGATAAGGACACTTTCAGAAAGATTACTGAAGTACATAAAAGCACTGAATGCATAAATGAATATTTAAAATTATTTGCCACTCTACTCAATGAAATGAATGTGACAAATGAGACAGTGTAATCACTGACAGAAAATTCAGGGAAATTAAGTTAGAGACTATTTCATTGTGCCCAAACCAACATTCACTTAGAACTAGTGGTAGATACTTAAAAGATCACACATAAATTTGTACTAGCCATTTTTCCAATGGCATATGTCAGCAAAAAGTGAAATGCCTGGCTTGCTCTGATAAAGCGATGCTTCTTTCAGCCAGCAATCTTCCTAAATTGTATAGGAAAAAAGGAGAGGTTACAATGACCTGACAACTCAAAGACCACAAAACAATTTACAAGTTCCTCCTCTCCATTATTTAGGGTATTGGAAAATTGCAGAAACAGTGTAACAAGTAGAAATGATTCCAAACCCTGGGACAACAGGGGGCCCAGGTCACTTATGGGTCACCCCTATGTTTGGTTAAGAGCCTGTGCTCATGAGATAAGTTTTACAACAGTTCAAGGTCTAACATCAAGTAATCGACTGAAATGTAGGGATTGACAAAAATATAGGCAATAGTAGTAATTATAGCAGTAGTAATTATACGTATTGTGATTACAGAGAAGCAGTGAGGCATAGCGGATAGAGCACAGGCCTGGGATCCAGAAGGATCTGGGTTCTAAACCCGGCTCCACCACATGTCTGCTGTGTGACCTTGGACAAATCACTTAACTTCTCAGTTACCTCATCTGTAAAATGGGTACAATGGAATGTGAGTGTGAGCCCCATGAGGGACAGGGGCTGTGGCCAACCTAATTAACTGGCATCTACCCCAGGGCTTAATACAGTGCTTGGCATATAGTAAATGCTTAACAAGTATCATTATTACTATTATTGTTGTTCATGTGTCCATTGGGCACAGTGGACTTCACTATGCTCTAAGGAAGTATGATCAATTTTATTTATTTAGCACTTACTGTAATAATGGTGGTATTTGTTAAGTGCTGATTATGTGTCAAGCATGTTCTAAGTGCTGGGGTAGATACAAGCTAATCGGGTTTGACACAGTCCTTGTTCCACATGGGGCTCACTGTCTTAGGCCCCGTTTTACAGATAAGGTAACTGAAGCACAGAAAAGTGTAGTGACTTGTCCAAGGTTACAAAGCAGGCAAGTGGTGGAGCCAGGATTAGAACCCGAGTCCTTCTGATTCCCAGGCCCATGCTCTATCCACTAAGCTATGCTGCTTCATTATAGTGTGCAGAGCACTGTGTTAAGCACATGGGAAAGGACATTATGACAGGATTGTTAGAAACATTCTCTGCCCACAAGGAGTTTACAGAGTAAGCAGCATGGCCCAGTGGAAAGAGCATGGGCTCTGGAATCAGAGGTCCTGGGTTCAAATCCTAGCTCCGCCATTTGTCAGCTGTGTGACTTTGGGCAAGTCACTTAACTTCTCTGGGCCTCAGTTCCCTCATCGGTAAAATGAGGATTAAGACTGTGAGCCCCATGTGGGACTACCTGATCACCTTGTAACTCCCCCCCCCCCCCCCGTGCTTAGAACAGTGCTTTGCACATAGTAAGCGCTAAATAAATGCCATCATTATTATTATTATAAGTGACATATATCCTGCCCACAAGGAGCTTACACTCTATTGGAGGAGACATAAAATTGCTGAATAGGCAAAAGCCTAATTCTATTGTCTCCTCGACTAGTTTGTAAGTTTCTTGAGGGTAGGGATCGAATCTTACAACTCTATTGACTGTACTCTCCCCAGCACTCTCTGCCCCCAAGAAGGGTTCAGTGAATAAATAAATTGATTGATTTGGATGGTTGGCTGGGCTATTGCAAAAAAGTCTACATTTGACATTCCTGGACATTAGGTGATGTGGGGGACAAAGAGCATGATATTAAACTTACAACTTGCACACACAAGGACATACTGCTAATAAAGAGAAGAAATATGGAGATCTTGAAGCTGAGCAATGAGCCAGAGGAGGACCCAAACATAGGGAACAATCCCTGGGGCTGAAATTAAGTAGCCAGGACAGACCCACTGGGAGAGACTCAATGGGATTAGAAGGCAGAGTTAAGAGTTGTGTAATGGGGTAGGAGCCCCAGAATTCATGACCTAAATCAACGAAGAATGGGAGCCAGGCTACACAAGATAAGAGGCTACATCTGCAAAAGACTGCAGCTATTCTTCCTCCTCCTCCTGTTTTAGCATCTCCTTTTAGGAAGAGAGTAGAGATTAAAGGCAATTTTCCTGAACTTTGAAATGGTTCACCTCTTATTATTCCGTGAAAGGGTCCAATCTTGTTATCCTTCACAGGGACGGGTAGAAAAACTGTTTACCAACAGAGAAATCAAAGTAATTAATTGAATGTACAGATAAATTTATTTAGTTACAAAATTCTAAGGATAGAGATAAATACATAAGTACCAGAGATTCCTGGTAGGTTTGACTTACTTGGGATTCTGGGAACTAGCCAGGGAAAAAGCTTATGGAGCAAGTGGGATTTGAGGAGGTTTTTTTGAATATGAGGAGAGTTGTGGTTTGTCAGCTTTTGTGGGGAAGAGTGCTCCTAGCTTGGGGAACAGCATGGCAGAAAAGATGGAGTCGGAGAGTCAAGTCTGAATATACCTGGAATGTTAACTTTGGGAGAATAGAGAGCAAGCAGATAGGTAAAATGGGTAAATTCAATCAATCTGATTTATTGAGGGCTTACTGTGTGCAGAGCACTGCATTAAGCACTTGGGAGAGTTCAATATAAGGGACACTTTCCCTGCTCACAATGAGCTTACAGTCTAGAGGGGAGCTTGTGAGTTGGAGGGGAGTCTCACCCTCTCCTACCTCACCTCACTGCTTTCCTACTACAACCTAGCCCACACATTTCTTCCCTCTAATGCCAACCTACTCACTGTTCCTTGATCTCATCTATCTCACTGGCAACCTCCCATTCCTGCCTCTGGCTTGGAGTGCCCTCTCTCTTCACATTAGACAGATGATCACTCTCCTCTCTTTCAAAACCATATTAAAAATACATCTCCTCCAAGAGGGCTTCCCTAAATCCTCATTTCCTTTTCTCCCACGCCCTTCTGTGTCACCCTTGCACTTGGAATTGCTCTGTACACAGTAAGTTCTCAATAAATATAATAGAATGAATTTGCACCCTTCATTCACCCTTCCCTCAGCCCCACATCACTTATGTACATATCCATAATTTGTTTATTCATATTAACGTCTGGGTCTTCCTCTGGGCTCTATGCTTGTTGTGGGCAGGGAACGTGTCTATCAACTCTGTTATAATGTACTCTTCCAAGCACTTGGTACAGTGCCCTGGATGCTGTAAGTGTTCAATAAATACATTTACTTGATTGACTGAGGAATTTTTCTTCATGAGGAGGAACACAAGAGCCCAAAATAGAGTTTTGAGGAGCAGAGAGATGTGCTCTGAGTAGAATGAAATAGTATGAAGCATGTATTGGATAGAGACAAGCACCTAGTACAGAGTTCTGTATACAGTTAGTATTCAATAAATACAACTGATTGATTGAGAGAGGTTGCAAGGAAGGACAACAGTGTGATAGCTGAAACACTAGCCGAGGCATATGACCAGAACATGACTTATTTTAAAAAGGGTTTGCTTAGCCTTTATCTCATGTCAGATCTAGAGAGGTCATTTAGTTTATTCCCTACCTTCAGGGACCCAAAATTATCCCTGGAGTTTCTGCATTTTAAAGCATTATATTTGGTAGTAGTCAGTCGCTTGTATTTATTGAGTGCTTACTGTATACAGAGCATTGTGCTAAGCACTTGGGAGAGTCCAATGTAACAATAAACATCCCCTGCCCACAACGAGCTTACAGGCTAGACATTAATATAACTTTCTCTTTCAAAGTGCTCTTCCTGTGCCTCCCATACTCTAATTGTGGATGCCCCTCAAGGCTTTGTTCTGGGAGAGAAGGGGACCCAAGTCTCCTTCTCTCCTCACTTTATACTTACTCTCTCAGGGAGCTCATCTGCCCCCCCATGGCTTCAACTACCATCTCTAAGAACTCCCAAATCTAACTTCCAAGACTTGACTTCTCTACTCTGCCGTCTCACGTTAACTCCTCTCGCTAGTATAACTTTAACTGATGCCAGCATCTCAAACTCAACTGCTGAATGCTTCCTCTTCTTTTCCACCTAACTTTCTCACCTGAGTTCGCATGACACTATCCTCTACATCTCTGAAGCTCACAAATTTGATATTATCCCTGACTCCTCCCTCTCTGTTAATACCTATATTCAATCTGTCACTAAACCCTGTTGATTTTTCCTCCATTTCCAGGATCTGTCCCTCCTCTTCATCTAAACTGTCACCACTCTGACCCAAGTACTTGTTGCATTCCAGGTTAACTATGGCAGAGAGGACAGAATCATGTCATGTAAGGACAGATTTGCATAATAATAATTATGGTATTTGTTAAGCACTTACTATGTGCTAGGTACTGTATTAAGCACTGGGGTGGATACACGCAAATCAGGTTGGACACATTCCCTGTCCCTCATAGGGCTCACAGTCTTGATCCCCATTTTACAGATGAAGTAACTGAGGCACAGAGAAGTTAAGTCACTTGCCCCAGGTCACACAGCAGACAAGTGGCAAAGCTGAGTTTAGAACCCATGGCCTTCAAGTCATCCTGGCCATTGATTGATTGATTGCTTGGTGTCTGGATCTTACAGACAATGTTCTGTGCCTCAAACATAAGAATAAAGAAAGCACACTGTGGAGGGGCTTCAGAACTGTTGGGATGGGGCAGGGGTTAATGATGTAAAGTAAATGGGAAGATAGGCAGGAAAGGGATTTGATTGACTTTAATTGAACATTGTCCTGTTTAAATGCATTAACAGCAGGAAGGTAAAGCAAGGAATGCTTGGGTGTCAGCATGGGCTGGGGTAATTGGAGGGGTTCTAGAGAACAAACAAAACAGTTTTGTGGGGAGAGGGATGTATGGGGGAGAAGCCAGTTGAGAAATCCCAGTCAATGAGTGGGATTTCAGAGCTGATGAGGTTAGAAATGTCTTTATATATGTATGTTGCTTCCATCACCCTCCCCATCTTTTAGACTATGTCTGAATTATTACCCTTGTTCCTCATCCCAGTTTTTAGTATAGTGCTTTGCACAAAGTGCTCTATAAATGTGATAAGTAATGATCTTAGTAATAACCTAACTTCAAGTGTTTTTCTCCATTTATCCTGCCAAACTCCAGTCTCCAAAATTAACAAACACAAAACACCCAAGTCCTTCCTTTGCAATACTCCCTTCCCCAAAAGAAAGAACACAATAACAACCCAAACCCTTCAGGATTTCCATTTCAGAAGGCTTTCCTTGCTTTATCTCAGTCAACTGCCACTGGACACGAATATCTCTTCACCTCATAAGAGCTAATGTACATGGACATGTATATGCATTCTTCTGGCATTCCAGTTTCTCACAGCCCCATCTCTGTCATTGGAAAGTCTCACCGTAAGTGAAGGACCACAGCAAAAGCCCTCCCTCATGCAAATACCATAGGAAACCAGTCAGGATCTTGTTTTACATTCATTGTCTCCCACTAGAAAATGCAACTACCCAGAATAAGTTATGCTTGTTCAGCTGTGACTATACTAGTTGCTGGGCTTGGTGGTTTGGCTTTGCTTCTCGATTTTCAGGTTTTCCTGCTGCTGTTAAATGCATAGTGTATATGATTATGACTAAACTCTTCAAAGAGCTCATCATGGGCTTCATCTGTATGTGCAGGCTAACTCTGCTTCTGAAACACTGCTTCCTAATCCCTCTTGGGTTTCTTCAAAGACATCACTTTATTTACCACTTGTACACTAATGGCCAAATTCATAATTTATGATGCTGAATTCTTTTGGGATTGGCCTTTGACAATGTCTACTGTCAGAAAGTCTAAATTGGACAAAGTACAAAGATGACATATAGAGTTACGGAACTATTTCCTTCTCTCTGAAGTTGTTATTGTAGTAGTTCATATGTAAAGCAGTAAGCCAGGAGGATGGGTAGGGGAAAAAAAAATCAGCCCTGCACAGGCTGCTACATGAAGTTTGGAAGGTAGGGTGCTAAGACTATTTGGTATTGTACCCTCCCACGTGACCAGTACTGTGCTCTGAACACAGTAAGTGCTCAATAAATACCATGGATTAACCAATAGGATTGCATTTCAGAATACAATAAGTGCATTTCACTGACTACTTATCATTCTTTTATAGAAGGAGTTAAAATTCACCTCCCCATCTGCTGCAGCTCTACCTGTTCTACTGCATGGTATTTAACTTCATTTATATTCTTAGACTATCTTTCCATGCATGTTCCTTAAGCCCAGGCTAATTCCAAGATTCAGTGGACAACCCTTTTCTTTTAAAACAATTTCTGATATTTTGAAGTCCTAAGAGTGTTTTCCACTCTAATAAATGGATAATTTGATTCACATTTTTCTGTTTCCTTCAAATGTGTTGCATGCATGAATAGGTATTTGGGGAAGAGTGTCCATCATTTGAATACATATTTAAAAAGTTAATCATTAGGTATTTTGACTTAAGCTGTTTTTCAGATTTGAATACTTCAAGTTAATTTGATTTAGTGTCAAAATGCCAAATGTCTCCAGTTTGATATATCACAGGCATTCTGAGATAGTGCACCTGTATCATCTGTTAGCATACCTTGTTTTTCTCAGGGTTTTGGGAGGCGCTTCTTGTAAGTATTTTATCTTCCCATGACCTGCTCACAGCCTCATCAGACATACATTTCCATCAGTGCCAAGTTCTGAATAGTGCAATTATTAGCTGACAAGAGCCCGAGGCCTTGTCCGAGTAATGAATGGCTGTTTGTTCTACAAGTGTTTTGAGTTAAATAAGAAATTTCACATCTGAGTTCCTTCATTTACTAAACGTTTCCTGGGAAGGACAAAATAATATATCAAAAGTACGATTCTACATCTTAGACCTACACTAAGGGTGTTAATCCAGAAAATCACTCTAAGGAAGTTTTGACTCTAGGCTGTAAACCCCCTCTACAAATGTAAACTCATTATGGGCAGGAAATGTGTCTACCAATTCCTCTTGCATTGTAGAGAAGCACTGTGGCTCAGTGGAAAAGAGCACAGGCTTTGGGGTCAGGGATCACGGGTTCAAATCCTGGCTCCACCACTTGTCAGCTGTGTGACTTTGGGCAAGTCACTTCCCTTCTCTGTGCCTCAGTTACCTCATCTGTAAAATGGGGATTAAGACTGTGAACCCCCCGTGGGACAACCTGATTACCTTGTAACCTCCCCAGTGCTTAGAACAGTGCTTTGCACATAGTAAGCACTTAATAAATGCCATTATGATTATTATTATTATTACTCTCCCAAGAGCTAAGAACAGTAATCTGCAAATAGTAAGCACTCAAAAAATACCACTGATTGACTGATGTCACTGAATAGAAAGAAATCAAACAGTGGTATTTACTGAGACTACTGGGTACATAACACTGTTCTAAGTGCTTAGGAGAGCACAACAGAATTTGTAGAAGTCATCCCTGCCCACAAGGAGCTTACCGCCTTCAGGGGAAACATGCATTAAAAGAAATTATGGTAGGGGAAATAGTAGAGTTTAAGAATATTTGTATAAGTACTGTGGGGCTGGGGCTAGTAAAGTGTTTAAGGGGTATGCAGCCAAGTGAAGAGTTAATGCAGATGGAGGATAGATAGGGGAAATAAAGGATTTAGTAAGGGAAGGCCTCTTGAAGGAGATGTGATTTTTAGGAGAGTTTTGAAGGTGGGGAAAATGGCGGCCTGCCAGGTATGAAGCAGGAGGGAGTATATTAATTTCTGTCTCAGAAATTATGTTAATTGATTAATGCTTGTTTCATATATTAACTTCCCTCTCCCCCTTTAGACTGTGAGCTCGCTGTGGGCAGAGAATGTTTCTTTTTGTTGTTGCATTGTACTAGTTCAAGTGCTTAGTACAGTACTTTTCACACAGTAAGCTCTCAATAAACACGACTGAATGAATGAATGAAAGTTCCTGGCCTGAGGGAGAATGAGGGAAAATAAATTAAGAAATCAATGAGCATGGGTTCCCAAGAGTAAAGCACTCCATCACCTTGCCCCCTTCTACCTCATCTCACTTCTCTCACCTTGCTTCTCTCCTACTGCAAGCCAGCCCACACACTTCACTCTTCTAAGGCCAACCTTCTCACTGTGCCTTGATCTTGCCTATCCTGCCACTGATACCTCACCTTCATCCTGCCTCTGGCCTGGAATGCCCTTTCTCCTCAAATCTGACAGATAATTACTCTCCCCTCCTTCAAAGCCATTTTGAAGGCACGTATCTTCCAGGAGGTTTTCCCTGATTAAGTGCCTCCTTTCCTCTTCTCCCACTCCCTTTTGCATCACCCTGACTTGCTCCCTCTGTTCTTCCCCTCTCCCACCCAAACAGTACTTATGTATCTATGTGTAATTTATTTATTTATATTAATATCTGTCTCCCCAACACTACACTGTAAGCTCATTGTTGGTAGGGAATGTATCTATCATCACATTTTACTCTCTCAAGCATTTAGTATAGTGCTGTGCACATGATAAGCACTCATTAAGTACAATTGAATGAATGAATGAGTAAGCTGTGGGTCTACAATGAGTATGGTGATTGGAGTGACCTTAAATCCCTAAATTCCAGGAATAAATTATAATTTGATTGAAAATAGGGGATAGGGGCAGTCTTATTAAAGGCAATTCCAAAAGTCATCAAGGGAAAGGGAAATGAAATTGAAAACTCAACTTCATCTATTGGAAGCTGAAAACAACAAAAAAAAGGGAAGGAAAAGAAAACTTGAGAAAATAATGCTTTTTTTGCACATCTAAGGTTATTGGATCATGCTTAAAATATATGTGGGAAGCAGCAACAGGGGGAAGAGGAGGGAAAAGCCCACAGCCATTCAGCATTAGTTGGAACTCAATGACTTGCAAAGTAGTGAAAAATAATAAAATGTAAAAACATTGCACAGCTAGAGGGGACTGAGCCCCTGAGGAGTAATCACTGTGGATTTATAAAGGGAATATCATACCAACCTTCCCATCTCACAAGCCCGCGACCTTGGTGTCATCCTCGACTCCACTCTCTCGTTCACCCCTCACATCCAAGCCGTCACCAAAACCTGCCGGTCTCACCTCTTCAACATTGTCAAGATCCACCCTTTCCTCTCCATCCAAACCGCTACCCTGCTTGTTCAAGCTCTCATCCTATCCTGTCTGGATTACTGTATCAGTCTCCTCTCCGATCACCCATCCTCCTGTCTCTCCCCACTTCAATCCATACTGCACGCCGCTGCCCGGATTGTCTTTGTCCAGAAATGCTCTAGGCATGTTACTTCCCTCCTCAAAAATCTCCAGTGGCTACCAATCAACCTACGCATTAGGCAAAAACTCCTCACCCTCGGCTTCAAGGCTCTCCATCACCTTGCCCCCTCCTACCTCACCTCCTTTCTGTCCTTCTACAGCCCAGTCAGCACCCTCCGCTCCTCTGCCGCTAATCTCCTCACCGTGCCTCATTCTCGCCTGTCCTGCCGTCGACCCCCGGCCCACGTCATCCCCCTGGCCTAGAATTCCCTCCCTCCGCACATCCGCCAAGCTAGCTCTCTTCCTCCCTTCAAGGCCCTATGGAGAGCTCACCTCCTCCAGGAGGCCTTCCCAGACTGAGCCCCCTCCTTCTCCCCCTCCCCATCCCCCCCGCCTTACCTCCTTCCCCTCCCCACAGCACCTGTATATATGTATATATGTTTGTATGTATTTATTACTCTATTTATTTCTTTTATTTATACATATTTATTCTATTTATTTCATTTTGTTAATATGTTTTGTTTTGTTCTCTGTCTCCCCCTTCTAGACTGTGAGCCCACTGTTGGGTAGGGACCATCTCTATATGTTGCCAACTTGTACTTCCCAAGCGCTTAGTACAGTGCTCTGCACACAGTAAGCACTCAATAAATATGATTGAATGAATGAATGAATATAAGGTAAACAATCACTGTTTCTTTTTTTTTTATTTTCTGAATGGAATCATGGCTTCTGAGGTGAAAAGACATGTTAAGAACTGTAGGTCCCTCAACTCAGAGCATGAAAGCCCTCTGAGGACAGGTACTGAGTGGGGCTTGATTAATGGATGAATTAAAATGTACCTGTCATGAAAGATTCCTAATTCAAATACAAGACCTAGGATTTCCTTGAAGCATCACAAGGAATAACAAGGTAATTAAGCAAATCAAATAGTAAAACCTCACTGATGGTCGATTATCAACACCAAGATAAATATTTTACATCAGTTCTCAAATTACTTTCCTTCAAATGTCCAATTATTTTTAGATCATATGCAGCTCTTTCCAGCTACAGAGATGCAACATGAGAGAATTATTCACACAAGTATCATTCACTGTATTTCGTAGCACACAGGAACAGGCATAAAGTGTGCATAGTTTGGCAGCATTATAAACACTTTGGAAGACAAGTCTTTAATTATAAATAATAACACACACACACACACACACACACACACACACACACACACACACACAAAATTGATGCTACTCCAGAGTAAGAAGGAGACCCAGACATCTTCAATTGACTCCAAGACTCTCTAAATTGAGGTTGGCTAAAAATCAAAATGCTGGCATTAAATTTTGACTTATGCTAGTCTAAAGGGTCCACTCTTCCTCTCCACAGAGTGGTACTTATGGATTGCCTATATATTGAGGAAATTAAACTATATATGCCCACGCATGAGATATACAAATTATATAACTTTCATTTACTATATAAACCCTTATTCACCTATCCATCTTTCCAATCTCTTCTTCCTCCCATCTGTTAATCCCCTCGAGTCTGTAAACATATTTGGGGCAGAGATTCAGTCATTCAATTGTATTTATTGAGTGCTTACTGTGTGCAGAGCACTGTACTAAGCACTTGGGAAGTACAAGTCAGCAACGTATAGAGACGGTCCCTACCCAACAATGGGCTCACAGTCAAGAAACAGGCTCATAGCCTAGAAACTCTGATGTATTGTGGCTACAAACTCTGTTATATTATACTCTTTCAAATGCTTAGTACAGTGCTCTGCACACAGCCCATGCACAATAAATACCATTAATTGATAATAATAATAATAATGTTTGTGGTGTTTGATAAATGATTACTATGTGTCAAGCCCTGTATTAAGCATTAGGGTAGATACAAGATTCATTCATTCATTCAATCGTATTTATTGAGTGCTTACTGTGTGCAGAGCACTGTACTAAGTGCTTGGGAAGTTCAAGTTGGCAACTTATAAAGTTCCTATCCAACAACAGGCTCACAGTCTAGAACGGGGAGACAGACAACAAAACAAAACGTGTAGACAGGGGTCAAAATTGTCTGAACAAATACAATTAAAGCTATATGCACATCATTAACAAAATAAATAGTAAATTTGTACAAGTAAAATAGAGTAATAAATCTGTACAAATATACATATATAATATATATATATATATATACATATATATATATATATATATATATATATATACAGGTGCTCTGGGGAGGGGAAGGAGGTAGGGCGAGGGGCATGGGGAGGAGGAGAGGAAAAAGGGGGCTCAGTCTGGGAAGGCCTCCTGGAGGAAGTGAGCTCTCAGTAGGGCTTTGAAGGGAGGAAGAGAGCTAGCTTGGCGGATGTGTGGAGGGAGGGCATTCTAGGACAGGGGAAGGACGTGGGCCGGGGGTCGATGGCAGGACAAGCAAGAACAAGGTACAGTGAGGAGGTTAGTGGCAGAGGAGCAGAGGGTGCAGGCTGAGCTGTAGAAGGAGAGAATGGAGGTGAGGTAGGAGGGGGTGAGCTGATGGAGAGCTTTGAAGCCGAGAGTGAGGAGTTTTTGCTTGATTCGTGGGTTGACAGGCAGCCACTGGAGATTTTTGAGGAGGGGAGTAACATGACGAGTGTGTTTCGGCGAAGAGATAACACGGGCAGCAGAGTGAAGTATAGACTGAAGTGGGGAGAGACAGGAGGATGGGAGATCAGAGAGGAGGCTGATGCAGTAATCCAGTCATGATAGGATGAGAGATTGAACCAGCAAGGTAGCAGTTTGGATGGAGAGGAAAGGGCAGTTCTTGGCAATGTTGCGAAGATGAGGCTGGCAGGTTTTGTTGATGGATTGGATGTGTGGGGTTAACGAGAGAGTGGAGTCGAGGATGACACCAAGGTTACGGGCTTGTGAGACGGGAAGGATGGTAGTGCTGTTTACAGTGATGGGAAAGTCAGGGAGAGGGCAGGGTTTGGAAGGGAAGATAAGGAGTTTTCAGTCTTGGACATATTGAGTTTTAGATGGCGGGCAGACATCCAGATGGAGAGGTCTTGAAGGCAGGAGGAGACATGAGCCTGAAGGTAGGAAGAGAGAGCAGGGGCAGAGATGTAGATTTGGGTGTCATCAGTGTAAAGATGATAGTTGAAGCCATGGAAGCAAATGAGTTCACCAAGGAAGTAAGTATAGATGGAGAACAGAAGGGGACCAAGAACTGACCCTTAAGTAACCCCTACAGTAAGGGGATGGGAGGGGGAGGAGGAGCCTGCAAAGGAGACTGAGAATGAACGGCCAGAGAGATAAGAGGAGAACCAGGAGAGTACAGAGTCTGTGAAGCCAAGGTTGGATAGCGTGTTGAGGAGAAGGGGGTGGTCCACAGTGTCGAAGGCAGCTTATTAGTCGAGGAGGATTAGGATAGAATAGGAGCCATTGGATTTGGCAAGAAGGAGGTCATTGGTGACCCTTGAGAGGGCAGTTTCCGTGAAGTGTATGGGTTGGAAGCCAGATTGGAGGGGGTCAAGGAGAGAGTTGGTGTTAATCAGTTCCCACATGGGGCTCCCAATCTAAGTAGGAGGGAGAACAGGTACTGAATCCCCATTGTGCGGTGGAGGGAACTGAAGCACAGAAAACTTAAGTTACTTGTTCAAGGTGACTCAGCTGACAAGTGGCAGATCTAGGATAAGAACCCAGATCCTCCAACTTCCAGATCCATGTTCTTTCCTTTAAGCCAAGCTTATCCTTAATTTATTCTACTGATTGATGTATGTACATATGCTCCCATATCCTCAACTTGAATCCATTACAAGCTCAGATGGTAGAAGTAGCCGTACAGGAACAGAGGGTAACCAAAACTCTTCAAATATTCCACTCCTGACAAAAGTACTACATCATTTCTGCTACTGAAAACCAGTGCCGTTTGAAAGGAGTGTTGAATATTTCACCAGACTTTTTAAAGAAGAAGCTTGTTATACTTTTCCAGTCTTAAAGTAAGTAGCTGAGAAATAGTTGTCCAACACCCCATTGTGGAGGAACTCCTTAAAACAGAGGGAGAGGCCCATTTCTGGCATGCGTCCCAAAACTTTGAAGGAGAGATACCTGCTTGACTAAAGGCACAGAGAAGTTAAATGACTTGCCCAAGGTCACAAACCAGACAAGTGGTGGAGCCAGGATTAGAACCCATGACCTCTGAATCCCAAGCTCAGGCTTTTTCCACTAAGCCATGCTGCTTCTGCTACTTCTCCGGCTGCTTCACTATGTCTTTAAAATGTTCTTTTCAGAACCTCCTGGTGGAGCTAATTCTGTTCCAGGACTTCATTTTGGCAATCCTGTCCTGCCTTTTAATATTGAGAATGATTCTGATTCTGTTCTATAAGCTAGGTTTGTCTTATATAGTATGTCCATATCTCAGTCAATCAGTGGCATTTATTGAGCCCTTACGATGTGCAAAGCACTCTGCGTGTCCTTGGACAGATGGGCAGACAGATAGGTGGATGGACAGATGGACAGATGAAAGGACGGAAGGGCAGATGGATGGATGGAAGGACAGTTGGACAGGTGGACAGTCGGATGGACAGATAGACAGACTGACAAATGGATGGATGGAGGGATGGACAGATGGACAGATGGATGGGTAGAGGAAGGAACAGACAGATGGTTGGACAGGCAGATGGACAGATGGACAGATGGATGGATGGACAGACCAAAAGATTGATGGACAGATGGCGTACAGATGGAAGGACAGACGGACAGAAAGGCAAATGGACAGTCGAACAGATGGATGGATGGACAGATAGACAAACATACAGAGAGATGGATGGACAGATGGGCAGACAGACCAGCGGGCAAGCGTATGGCCTACGGACAGATAGACAGATGAATGGATGGACAGATAGATGGATGGGTGAACAAACAGATGGACAGACAGACAGACAGATGGAAGGATGGACAGACGGATGGACAGAGAAAGACAAATGGACAGATAGAAGGATGGACTGAAGGGCATATGGATAGGTGGACAGATGGACAGACACACTGAACAGATGGACAGATAGATGGACAGACAGATGGATGTACAGAGAGATGGACAGATGGACTGACAGACAGATGGAAAGACACACAGACAGACAAACAGATGGACAGATGGATGACAGATAGATGGAGGGACAGATAAACAGACGGACGGACAAATGGATGGACAGATGGAGAGACAGACAGACACATGGACGAATGGACAGACGGACAGATGGGTTAGCAGACAAACAGACGGATAGATGGATGGACTGATGGATGGATGGGGAAATTCCTAAGGTAAAAAAACACCCAAGTCAGAGGTAGGTCACAAGCTGCCAAGAATTCAGGTGGAACTGAGAAGTAATGACCAAATGGGGAGCTAAAGCAGTTACATTCCGCACCAGGATTGGCACATTTTCCTAGTTCACGATGGTCACACTGAACCTACCTGTTGAGATGGGAATAAGAAACAACTCTGTTCAGGTTGAAGTCCTGAAAGATGAATCCGGAATTTCAGAGTAATGCAATGATTACGGCCAGGATTGTTTCACCTCCATTTTGGCTTTATACCATCATCTTCCTTGATTGCACTACCTTCACTTATCATCTACAGAACAGTGCTTCATCAGCGGTAAAAATGGACACATCCACCCTCCCTAGCAACTCCACTGCCTTTACCTGGCCTCTTCTGCTTCATCCCTTTTTTAAACTTTTCCGTCCCTCTTCCCTGCCAATCATTTCACAGTTTCCACGTGGCACCCACTCACACTCATGCACTCCACAACACACATCCCCAAATGTATCCCCCAGGAGCTCCATTCTCCTCTCCTTCCCAGTGCCATATTTCAGAATTTATTTTAGAGCAGCTCTCACTTGTTTCACAGGTATGTCAGTCCTTTCTCCGGCTGTGAAACCCAGTTCTGCCACCCACCCGGATGGCCCCAACTCCGGGGACCAACCCAGAGTGGGTCAGACAAGCCAGGATGGGAATGGAGGCCCAGGAGGGGCCACAGTGCCACCTATCCTACCTTCCCCACATGCAACTCCTGGACCCAGATAGTTGTAGGGACCAAAGGCAAGAGAAGACAGGGAAGAGGAAAGAGTGATTGTGCCCTCCCAGGCCTTTTCCCTAACCCCAACAAGTCTGTCTCAGCATGGCTTTAGAAGTCCTGGGAGACAGGGAGGAGTTGCAACTGGGCACAATAATAATGAAAATTAAGCACTGTGCAGGGTACCACCAGGTGGAGTCACCAGGAAGGGTCAACATGACCATTTTTCTTCCATTGAAGTCGCTTATCCTACAGTGTAACCTCTCTCACTCTTTACAGTAATGTAGTCATACTACTCATCTAAAACCCACTGAAGACCCAGAAATGTGTAATTTTGGTAAAAATAAGCTATGTGAACTTGTTTCAGAAGTCAATTTCACATTCATAACATTGTTCCTATAAGAAAATTTGTTCTCACATTTTGACATTTTCCAGGAACGAGCTGTGTCCTAAATCTGAGTACTACTTGGCTTTATATTCTCATTTTCTCTCATGATGACCTGGGTTTTCTTCCCTCCAGATATTCCTGTCATTCATTTATTCATTCAATCATATTTACTGAGTGCTTACTGTGTGTAGAGCACTGTACTAACACCTTGGGAGAGTACAATATACCCATATAACAGATACATTCCCTGACCACTATGAGCCTACACTCCTGTACTACCTTGTAAGATAGTGTCCATATAACTCAGATGAAATACATGATACTCAGAAATCTACAGGAAGAATTGAATTGCTCTATGATATGAAAAGATTAGCAAATATGTGAGAACATCTCTGAGGAAGCAAATTTAAAGGGACAGGTGTGGGAACCAGGAAAATAAAACCCATTTATTTGGTAAACTCTGAACTTATTGCTTTAGCCTTATTTTTTCTTTAAATTAGTGATTTCATAACCTGGACAGCAAGGGCTAATTACAGCTAAACATTCAAAATAATGCAATTAATTTTGGCTTTGTGCACAATAAAATGTAACACTATTCTTTATCCTGTGGTAGCATTCCATGTGATTTCCTAAAGCACAATATAACTGTGTTTGCAAAGAGAATCATCAGCATCAGACTGATACATGAAAGCCAATGACAGACAAGGATCAAGGTGGTGACCAAATCAGACTGACAAAATTATCCAGAGAACAAATGCCTGAGATGGACTCAAGATTGCTCAGAAAGCACTTCTTTACTAGGAAACTTACTTGACTGCAAGAAAGCAAGCTGGATAAAGCTATTATTCAACCATGAAATGTTGAATGAAGAAAATGATAAATACAGGTCTCCTGGGAATTTGAATTTGAATGATCTTAGCTGAGTGATGGTGCAGGTTTTGGGGGGATGAAATCTTGGGCAGAAAGCCAAGACAACTCAAACCGTTCAGAGAGAATTATTTTGAGTTGTGACATATTGGAAAATAGAATGAAAACTCCCTTAACTCTCCAATGTTGCCAGGAGTTGTGAAACTGGAGCAGTACTTGACAGGGCATTTCGAAAATTCTTTACCAGTGTAGCCGACAGAAAAACTCGAACCTGTTGGTACATGTTGGAAAAAATGGTTCCTTCAGCATATCTGTTTTCTTCACTGTTGCAAATGTGGCCAAAGGAACAGACGGATGGAGATTATCCTGGGGTCCACTCTCACAAGATATGGGTTTTACATTTGCTGGTTATAGAGAAGAAAATGTTCAGGGTTATGTGGATTCAAAATATAGCCAAGCATGGAAGAACAGAGTCCAAACAAAGGATCTGAAGGCAACAGATTGTTCAAGAATTGAGGATCAAAGAAAACAGTAATTCAACAGCAAACTTTCCCCTCTGGTCCACAAAGGAACATAGCCTGGAAAGAGTACAGGCCTGGGAGTCAGAGGAACTGCTGGGTTCCAATCCCTGTTCTGCCAATTGTTTGCTGTGTGACCTTGGGAAAGTCACTTAACTTCTCTGTGCCTTAGTTCCCTCATTTGTCAAATGGGACTTTAATATCTGTACTCCCTCCTACTTAAGCTGTGATCTCCTCTTGGGGCAGAGACTCTTCACAGCCTGATAAACTTGTCTCAGAGTTTGAGACTTAAATTGATGGTATTTAATCAATCAACAGTATTTAAGTGCTTACATTCATTCATTCAATCGTATTTATTGAGCGCTTACTGTGTGCAGAGCACTGTACTAAGCACTTGGGAAGTACAGGTTGGCAACATATAGAGACAGTGTGCAGAACACTGGAAATGTACAAAACAATAGTCAGTAGACATGATCCCTGCTCACAAGGAGCTTAGTCCACCAGAGTGACAGCACGCATAGAAGATCAATTATAGAGCTAGTGATTTGGGTAGGAGCACTTGCAGTCTCTCATCCTGCCAATCCCGTTCCCATTAGGCCCAGGAGTGCAACAAGCAAGTAGACAAGTAGGGATGTAGCACTTTGCAAAGTGCACATAATAACAACAATAATAATAATTAAGGTACTTGCTAAGCACTTACTATGAGCCAGGCACTGTACTAAGGGCTGGGATGGGTAGAAGAAAATTGGGTTGGATACAGTCTGTGTCCGACACAGGGCTCACAGTCTCCATCCCCAATTCACAGATGAAATAACTGAGGCTCAGAGAAGTGAAGTGGCAAATTGGGTTGGACGTAGTCAGTGTCCCACATAGGGCTCCCAGTTTCAATCCCCATTTTACAAATGAGGTAACCAAGGCTCAGAGAAGTGAAGTGACTTCTCCAAGGTCACACAGCAGACAAGTGGCAGAGCCGGGATTAGAACCCACAACCTTCTGACTCACAGGCCCGTGCTCTACCCACTACATCATGTAGTCTTGACCCTCATTAACTTGAGACAGGACTCCTAATTTCTTGTAAATGGTGAACTGACAATGTGCTGGATGAAAAGGGAAAGCTGATCTAAGAATAAGGATTTAAGAAAAGAGCATAACCTTAAAAAGTGAGGCATGAACAGTGGGCTGTATGGAGACCACATCGGGAAACAAACCATCTGGGTGTGTAGCTCTCATTAGGATAGAGGCTTTGGGAAGGCTTTGACAGTAAAAGGCAGCAAACAAAGAGAGTTGGCAGACCACCAGGATGGCAAAATCACAACTTCACATATTCAAAGTCATTTGAAAACAAGAGGGTAAACTCCTCAACCCAGAAAACATTTTTATGGCATTTGTGGTATTAACTACTCAGGGTCATTTGAAAAGAAAATTGTGAGCTTCTTAACCAAGGGAACTTTTTATGGCATTTATGATATTGACTATTTGTCAAGCACTGTTTTAAGTGTAAAAGTTAGACACAAATTAATAATCAGACCAGATGCAATCCCTGTGTCACATGGAACTTACAGTCCTGTAGGAAGGAGACCTCAAATTGAATCCCCATTTTTTGCAGTTGAGGTGCCTGCAGAGAACATAAGTGGCAGAGCTGGCATTAGAACCCAGGCTCTTTCTTATCCAACAGGCCAGGCTGCAAGAAATTTGCATCCTGCTATTGTTTTAACTCTCTCAAGAACTTAGTAAAGTTCTTTACATTTAGTAGGTGCTAAATAAATGCTACAAATTGATTTGTTGATAAAGGTAAAGACTTCTTTAAATATATGTGTACAAATGAAATGGAATCTTGTAGCGAAAAGAATGGGAATTTATCATAAAATCAATTTCACTTTTTGTTCTGAAAATCATCCCAGTTTAGTACAATTTACTATCTCCCAGACAGATTAACTACATATTTGGCAACTGATCCAGCACAGTCAGCACTTTTAAACAGTCTTGGAATTCAATTATGAGGTTGTCATTCTTCCAGGCAAAGGCGGCTGAGGCTGCAGTTCTGTTCACCCCAGATATCCTTGGTTAGAAATGCAATACAACATAAAAGCGTCTCTGTATATATGATGATTTACATTTAGTTTTCACCTTAATAACAGCCTTGGAATTTGTTTTCTAGGACAATTATGGAATTCTTAATTCTGAGGTAAGCATTAAATTAATGATAATAATAATAATAATTAGCATATTTGTTAAGCACTTATTATGTGCAAAGCATTGTTCTAAGTGCTGGAGGGGGATACAAGGTAATCAGGTTGTCCCGCAGTGGGGCTCGCAGTCTCAATCCCCATTTTACAGATGAGGTAACTGAGGCTCAGAGAAGTTAAGCGACTTGCCCAAAGTCACACAGCTGACAAGTGGCAGAGCTGGGATTAGAACCCATGACCTCTGACTCCCATGCCCGTGCTCTTTCCACTGAGCCACGCTGCTTCTCCACTCACTGTTTCTAGCTCTGGTTTCACTCACCCCTGACCTACTGCTCAAATAATCATAATGATAATAATAATGATAATAATAATAACAGTATTTGTTTCATGCTTATTCTGTGCCAAACACTGCAGATAATCAGATGGCACTTAGTCCCTGTACCACAAGGGGCTCACAATTTAAATAGAAGGGAGAATAGGTAATCTCCATTTTACAAATGAAGAAAATTAGGCTCAAGAGAAGTGAAATGACTTGCCCAAGGTCACACATCAGACAAGGGGCAGAGTCAGGATTAGAGCCCAGGTTCCCTGACTCCCAGACCTGCTTACTCTGCTAGGATGTTCTGCTCCTTCCCTCATCTATAATGTCCCTCCCTTTTCATAACTGATAGCCAGTCCATAGACCTCCAATCAACCAATAATATTTAGTACTTACTGTGTGCAGAGCACTGTACTAAGCCCCTGGGAGAGTGAAATATGGTATATGGTAGACAGGTTCTCTGCCACATCTTCAAAGCCCTTATGAAATTTCATCTCCTACAGAAAGCCTTCCCTGATTAATAGTTAAGCAATCAATCAGTGGTGTTTATTGTGCACTAACTGTATTCAGAGAACTGTCCTAAGCACTTGGGAGAGTACAAACCATCCGACCATTGTCCGACTCCCAGATCCCCGGGTTCAGAAAGGTGGAAATGGTGGCCTGCAACTTGGGGCATTTAATAGGCTATTATGGGCAAGCAGCAAGCAATCTGCTAGAAAGCAAACCTGACTGCTTTGTGGCTTGCCCTTGCACTTGGATTTGGACTCTTGATTCACCACACCCTCAGCCTCACAATCAATCCATCAATCATATTTACTGAGTGCTTACTGTATGCAGAGCACTGTACTAAGTGCTTGGGAAGTACAAGTTGGCAACATAGTGGGCTATATGGACTCACAGTGGGCTCACAGTCTAGAAGGGGGAGACAGAGAACAAAACAAAACATATTAACAAAATAAAATAAATAGAATAGATATGTACAAGTAAAATAAATACAGTAATAAATACGTACAAACATATATACATATATATAGGTGCTGTGGGGAAGGGAAGGAGGTAAGGCAGGGGGGATGGAAAGGGGGAGGAGGGGGAGAGGAAGGAGGGCGCTCAGTCTGGGAAGGCCTCCTGGAGGAGGTGAGCTCTCAGTAGGGCCTTGAAGGGAGGAAGAGAGCTAGCTTGGCCGATGTGGGGAGGGAGGGCATTCCAGGCCAGGGGGATGACGTAGGCCGGGGGTCGATGGTGGGACAGGCGAGAACAAGGCACAGCTACAATTTACTGTCATGTCTGACTCACCCACTAGACTTTAAGCTCTTTGTGGGCAGGGAACATACCTACCAACTGTGTTATATTGTGCTCTCCCAAGGGTTAGTACAGTGTTCTGTATGCAGAAAATGCTCAATAAATACCAATGATTGATTGATTAGTGTGAGTTGGGCAACCGACTCTTCCCAGGCAATCAATCAATCCCATTGATGGAGCTCTCACTGTGTGCAGAGCCCTGTGTGCAGAGCCCTTGGGAGAGTACAATATAACAGAGTTGGTAGACATGTTTCCTGACCACAACAAGCTTATAGTCTAGAGGTCTATCTCTTGTTTGAGAGGGAAGAAAATGAGGGACATTATAATTAATAATTATGATATTTATTAAGTGTGTATTATTTTCCAGGCACTGTACTAAGCAAGTACCAAGATCATACCTTGTGGAATAAGACAGGAAGGTCACATTCAAAAGGTACTATTTGGCTAAGGCTTTGTGGTAGGTGACAAGATGGGAAAACTGATAGTAAATGCTTACTTTCAAATGGCTTCTTAACCCGATACCATTTCATTTGGGTGCCTGATTAGCTGGAATGGTATTATAATTTAAAACAAAATCATGCCGCTCTTTAGCTGCCCAAGGAAAAACAAATTTCAACAATCAATCAATGGTATTTATAGAGCACTTACTCTGTGCAGAGTACTGTAGCTAGTGCTAGGGAGAGTAAAATACAACAAAGTTGGTAGACACATTCCCTGCCATAGCAATCATTCCTATCTTAAGATACTACTACAAAGCTAAACTTGCCAGAGTCAAGTTCCAAACTGAATTGGTTCCAATGCATCTTCAAATTTTACCCCAGTTTAAAGGTGATAAATTTTGAATTTGAGACAAATTCAGCTGGAACCATAAACAACACTGCACTCTACCTCTGTCAATCAATCAATCAATCAATCGTATTTATTGAGTGCTTACTGTGTACAGAGCACTGTACTAAGTGCTTGGGAAGTACAAGTTGGCAACATTTAGAGACGGTCCCTACCCAACAGTGGGTTCACAGTCTAGAAGGGGGAGACAGAGAACAAAACAAAACGTATTAACAAAATAAAATAAATACAATAGATATGTACAAATAAAATAAATAGAGTAATAAATACGTACAAACATATATACATATATACAGGTGCTGTGGGGAAGGGAAGGAGGTAAGGCGGGGGGATAGGGAGGGGGAGGAGGGGGACAGGAAGGAGGGGTCTCAGTCTGGGAAGGCCTCCAGGAGGAGGTGAGCTCTAAGTAGGGCCTTGAAGGGAGGAAGAGAGCCAGCTTGGTGGATGTGCGGAGGGAGGGCATTAGACAGACAAACCAGCTGAGCCATAGCATTGAGAGATGGGGTCAGAGAGATTGGAGAAGGGGACCAAGAACTGAACCTTGAGGAACCCCCACAGTAAGGGGATGGGAGCGGGAGGAGGAGCCTGCAAAAGAGACTGAGAATGAACGACCAGAGAGATAAGAGGAGAACCAGGAGAGGACAGAGTCTGTGAAGCCAAGATTGGATAGCGTGTTGAGGAGAACGGGGTGGTCCACAGTGTCGAAGGCAGCTGAGAGGTCGAGGAGGATTAGGATAGAGTATGAGCCGTTGGATTTGGCAAGCAGGAGGTCATTGGTGACCTTTGAGAGGGGAGTTTCTGTGGAATGTAGGGGACGGAAGGCAGACTGGAGGGGGTCGAGGAGAGAGTTGGTGTTGAGGAATTCGAGGCAGCGCATGTAGATGACTCGTTCAAGGAGTTTGGAAAGGAATGGTAGGAGGGAGATAGGGCAATAACTAGAAGGTGAGGTGGGGTCAAGAGAGGGTTTTTTTAGGATGGGAGAGACATGGGCATGTTTGAAGGCAGAGGGGAAGGAACCAGTGGAGAGTGAGCGGTTGAAGATGGAAGTTAAGGAGGGGAGAAAGGACGGAGTGAGAGATTTCATGAGATGAGAGGGAATGGGGTCAGAAGCACAGGTGGCCGGAGTAGCACTTGAGAGGAGGGAGGAGAGCTCCTCTGAGGATACTGCTGGGAAGGATGGGAGAGTAGCACAGAGTGTTGAGAGCCGGGGGGTTGGAGAAGTGGGGGGAGTGACTTTGGGGAGGTCCGACCTGATGGATTTAATTTTATTAATGAAGTAGGAGGCCAGATCATTGGGGGTGAGGGAAGGAGGAGGGGGAGGAACCGGGGGCCTGAGAAGGGAGTTGAATGTACGGAAGAGCTGACGGGGATGATGGGCATGGGTGTCAATAAGGGAGGAGAAATAGTTTTGTCTGGCAGAGGAGAGGGCTGAGTTAAGGCAGGAAAGGATAAACTTGAAGTGAACGAGGTTGGCATGGTGTTTCGACTTTCGCCAGCAGCGTTCGGCAGCTCGAGCATAAGAGCGAAGGAGGCGGTCAGTGGCAGTGATCCAGGGCTGTGGGTTAGTGGTACAAGAGCGGTGAAGGGAAAGAGGAGTGAGTGAGTCTAGCTGAGTAGAAAGGGTAGAGTTGAGAGCAGTAATATGATCATCAAGATTGGGTAGAGAGGAGAGGGTGGCGAGGTGGGGTGTGAGGCGCTCAGAAAGATGGATGGGGACAAGAGAGCGGAGATCTCTGTGGGGGAGTAATATGGATTTACAGGGGAAAGGAGTGTGAGTGAGGAGGCAGGTGAGAAGATTATGATCAGAGAGAGGGATTTCAGAGATGGTGAGGGTGGACACAGTGCAGCGGTAGGAGATGATGAGGTCGAGGGTATGTCCAAGTTAGTGAGTGGGCGAGGTGGGGTGGAGCAAGAGGTTGGCAGCATCAAGGAGAGATAGAAGGCGAGCGGCAGAGGAGTCACCAGGGATATCCATGTGGATGTTGAAGTCTCTGAGGATCAGAGTGGGCATGGAAAAGGAGAGAAGGAAGGTGAGGAAGGGGTCAAAATCGTTAAAGAAGTTGGAGGTGGGGCCGGGGGGGGCGGTAGATGATGGCTACAAGAATCTGGAGGGGGTGGTAGAGGCGAATAATGTGGGCTTCAAAGGAAGGGAAGGAAAGGGAAGGGGGAGGAGGGATAGTGCGAAAGCGACATTGGGGGGCGAGAAGGAAACCGACACCTCCTCCTTTTCTGATGAGTCTGGGTGAGTGGGAGAAGAAGAGGCCTCCACTGGAGAGAGCAGCAGAAGAGACCGTGTCGTCTGGAGACAGCCATGCACTGGGACATGTTAGGGTGCGGAGGAGTAGAGAGCTGGAAAGGAATAGGTCCAAGATGAAAGGGATCTTACTTATAACAGAGCGGGGGGTCCAGAGTCTACACTTGGCAGTAGCTGTCGAGGGAGGGGGAAGGGTGCGAGGGGTGGGGAGGGTTTGGATTGGGATGAGTTAGTGGGGGCCTAGGCGGGGAGAGTGGGAAGAGGGGTGGGGACGGGAAAGGAGAACTGGGATGGGGTGGGGGCGGGGAGGAGGGGAGGGAGGGGGCTGGGAGGGAGGGGGCTGGGAGGGAGGAGTGGACAGGCTATTGCCAGAAATTTTTAAAAAATCAGACTAAATCTCATATCAATGTACCTGAGCATGCTGTTAGTCACCTAAAGTTAAACTCATCATATGTGGTCTTTCTTTCATGTTGGCCAGCTAAGCTGTTTGTTCCTTCTCTAATAATAATGATGGTATTTGTTAAGCAGTTACCATGTGTCAGTCACTGTACTAAGCACTGGGCTGGGTACAAGCTAATCGAGTTGGACACAGTCCCTGTCCCATGTGGAGCCCCACATAGTCTCATAGTCTCAATCCCCATTTTACAGATGAGGTAATTGAGGCACAAAGAAGTGAAGGGATTTGCCCAAGTTCATGCAGCAGATAAGTGTTGGAGCAAGGATTAGAATCCATGACCTTCAGACTCCTGGGACCATGCTCTATCCACTACACCATTCTCTTAACTGTAAATTCTTTGTGGTCAGGGAATGTGTCTGGTTATTGTTACAGTGTACTCTCCCAAGTGCTTAGTATAGTGCTCTGCACATAGTAAACACTCAATAAATATGACTGACGACTTTAATATGGCAAACAAATTGGCATATTTCTCTGTCTCTGTTTCTTACCTTCAGCCATTCTGCATGCCCACTATATTTTTGAGACCCAATTCTTTAATCTGTCCTTTAATTTTTCATCAAGACAATTTATCTTCAACATGCCAAAAGAGGAATGTACTTATAAACAAAGCCCTGTTCAAACTCTACCTCTGAATAGAAAATGTGCCCGTAAATTTATGGGAAATACAATATCCAAATTAGAAAGAGGGATTACCATCTCTGAGGTCTGAATTCCAACTTTCCCCAGCATCCTTCTTGAAACCCAGCAAAGTTCAAAAACCAGCAGGGTAGTTTTATCACTAGATCACCTCGATAGGCAAGCATTCTTCTGGACCCTTCCCATTCTGTCAGTTTCTTCTGTAACAGATCTTCTAGACTGAAACCAGTGAAAATTCCAGGAAATGCCCAAATTCTCTTAAAAACAATGCTTAATGGAGCATCCTTGAAAAGTCTGCTTTCTTAATATAAAAATGGGTAAACAACTTGGGTGAAAGTTTGGTGAAAGAAAATCAACAAAAAAGGTAAATGTGATGCAGAAGACAAAGATTTGCAGAGACAGATTTGATTTTTTTAATAAAATTGCTGTGGAAATGACAAGCTATTCATGGATTGCACATTTGAGCAATGATGCTGCCTCTTTCCATTATTTCAGCAGAAGCCTACTTCTAGTACTTAATAGGCATGTGCTTACTTCAGAGCATATGGAGTATGTTTGCCATCCAATTATTCAGGCTTTTAAGCAACAGAAATTATGACAAAAACAAATAACTGAAAGAGTAAATGAGGTGAATGCATTAGGGCAGCATCAATTCTTTCAATTTCAGGAAAAACTTAAGGATTTTTGTGATTTTGTATTTTATTCACCTCTCTTCTCTAATCTGAACTTTACGCTGGAAAGAGTAGACCAAATTCAGAGAGATTGTGAAGCAGTGTGGTTTAGTGGAAATAGTACAGCCTGGAAAGTCAGAAGACCTAGGTTCCAATTACAGCTCGGTTATTACTGGGTAACCCTAGGCAAGACATTTCTCTGTGCTTCAGTTTCCTCACCTGTCAAATGGGAATTCAATATCTGTTCTCCATCCTACTATATTTATATTAATGTCTGTATCCCTCTTCAGACTGTAAGCTCTTTAAGGACAGAGAACATGTCTGCTAATTCTGCTTCATTGTACTCTCCCTAGCACTTAGTACAGTGCTTTTCATATAGTGAGTGCTCAATAAATATCACTGATTGATTGATACTTAGATTGTGAGCCTTATGTGGGATAGGGACTCTGCCTGACCTGTTTTATTTATATCTACCCCTGCGCTTAGAATCAATCAAGGCCTAGTGGCAAGAGCATGGGCTTCCAGAGTCAGAGGGCATGGGTTCTAATCCCAGTTCCACCACATGCTTGCTGTGTGAGTTTGGGCAAGTCACTTAACTTCTCTGTGCCTCAGTTACCTCATCTGTAAAATGGGAATTAAAGATTGTGAGTGCCATGTGAGACAGAGATGGTGTCCCACCTGATTACCCTTTATCTGCCCCAGTACTTAGAACAGTGCTTGGCACATAAGTGCTCAACAAATACCATAATTATTATTATCAATCAATCCCATTTATTGAATACTGCTTGGCATGTAGTAAATGCTTAATAAATACCATAAAAAAGAGATTATAGTCTAATTGAAAATGGTCACCCTTTAGACAGAAATTAAAGGTAAAACTGGCTCCAGGAACCTATCAGTGGGGAAGTAGCAGTGGGGCCTTAGATGAAAGAAGGATGGTTAGCAGTGGGAAGAGAAGAGGTGGCTCGAGAGATCTGGCCTCAGAGGAAGAAAGGCTGGGATGAGGTGAACTGTGGAGCCCAGATCTGTTGGCCTCTCCCCAGGTAAAGCCTTTCTGTTGGCTCACTGTGGGCAGGGAACGTGTCTGCCAACTTTGCTGTACTATACTCAACTGTTTAGTTCAGTGCTCTGCACACAGTAAGCACTCAATAAATCCCACTGATAATGATGTTGGGAGTCAAGAAAGGAATCCTCAAGAGGAGAAGTAGCAGGATGGATGTTGATTGGTGAGAAATTCCAGATATGTCCAAAAGAGTTTCTGATTACCAGCCATTACACTTGCTGCATGAAAGTGGCAGCAGGGAAGGCTAGTGGAAAGAGCACGAATTTGAAAGTCTAGGAACTCAAATTGTAGTTCTTGCCCTAGCCTGTTGTGTGACCTTGAGAAATCACTTATCCTCTCTGGCACTTATGTTTCCTCATCTATATAATGGACATAAGATCCCTGCTCCACCAAATTCCAAGACAGTGAACCTCAGATGGAACACATACTGCATCAATGCTTAATGAAGGGAAATTGTTTGACTGTTAATTAACTGTTCAATTGTTCAATTAAATTTATTGAGTGCTTACTGTGTATGGAGCACTGTACTAAGAGCTTGGGAGAGTACAACAATAAACAGACATATTCCCTGCCCGCAACTAGCTTACAGAAGACCGCGAAGTGATCCAACAAGGGACAACTGGGAGAGGGCTGGGTAGATAAAACCAAGACCGGAATATTCCTAGGAGAAGGGAGCCTTCAACAGGGATGGAGACAGGGACAGACAGACACACACACACACACACACACACACACACACACACACGAGAGAGAGAGAGAGAGAGAGAGAGAGAGATCAAGGAAGATTTGGCCAGAGTTAAGTAAGAGATTCAGTAAGTGGGTTATCACGGACCTCGGAGGGAGAATGGTCTCAGTGCAGTCAAAGGGCCAGGAACCAAGGACTCCATGTAGAGCCCTGACATCCTGGGGTGGGGGAGACCTCCACAGATAGGAGCTGGGTGTCAGAACCCATTTCTGTGGGACACTGTCTGTCCAGCATAGATTTGAGGGAGAACTTGGATCTACAACCAGTGAGAAGACTTGCAGTTATACAGCTTTCATTGGTATTACCCACTTGATGGGCACCTCCACACACCATCAGCTAATCTTAACCACCTATGTCATTTTCTTTTAATTTGAAACAAACCCTGCAGTGACTTCAAAGGGAGTTGCAGAGAACTGAGGAGCACCTTTTTCTTTACTGGGGAAAATGGGGGCAATTCATCATCATCATCATCAATTGTATTTATTGAGCGCTTACTGTGTGCAGAGCACTGTACTAAGCACTTGGGAAGTACAAGTTGGCAACATATAGAGACAGTCCCTACCCAATAGTGGGCTCACAGTCTAAAATTGGTTTTTGTTTTCAAAGTGGAAGACTAAGCCATCAAAACCGTTGCATGAGTGAGGTTGGTAGCTGATGGGTAGCAGCAGAGCCTAGCGGAAAGAGCATGGGTCTGGGAGTCAGAAGACCTGGGCTCTAATCCCAACTCTGCCCTGGGTGAGTCACTTAGCTTCTCTGTGCCTCAGTTCCCTCACCTGCAAAGTGAGGATTCAGTACCTTTTTTCCCTCCTACTTAGACTGTGAGCCCAGTGGGGGACCTGATTATCCTGTATTGGCCCTAGCATTTAGCACTGCCTTGCATATAGTAAGCACTTAACCAATACTACAATTATCATTTATTTGTACCTAGGAAACTTTATTGAGCCAGCAGTATCCCAACACTGACAATTTTTCAAATCCTTAATGAATAGTTGAAGGGGGCAATGGAGTGAAATGTACAATTCTGTGGTTGTGATGGTTAAATGATGGAAAATAGTTACCAAATGGTTTTTGAAGTTCAGGTAAGCAAATTTTGAGGTTGAGATTGAAAAGTCTCACTAAACACATAGGCAAAGTATCTCCTTTTGCCAACTGAGTTTTGGCCTCATTTTCTCAATAAGGTTTATAGGTTTGTGTGGTTATAAAACTACTGCTATAAGAACTTAGTATTAAAACAGAAAAATACCTAGAATAATGAATATCCCTTTCTTGGCAAAGGGGTTATTTCAGAATATTCTTTCATTGTTTAGAAATACTGATTTCCTTTCCACTTAGGTATACAGAAGTTTCTTTGTAATTATACACTATATAATTCCCAGGTCTACCCATTGACTTTCATTTTTCAACTTATTAAAATCACATCTCCTCCAAAAAGCCTTCCCCAACTAATCCCTCTTTTCCCCTACTCCTTCTCCCTTCTGTGTTGCCTATACATTTAGATCTGTACCCTTTAAATGCTTCATATTCACCCCATCATCAGCCACACAGGACTTATATCTATGGTTTTTTTTATATTGTCTCTTTCCCCCTGTAGACTGGAAACTCCTAATGGGCAGGGAACCTACCAACCCATTTGTATTGTACTCCCTCCTAAGTGCTCTGCACACAGTAGACAACAAAAAACATTACAAAAAAGAGCCTCAAAATGTAGAGTCAAGGGGAAACTGACAACAAAGATGAATCATAGCCTCAAAGACTTCTCTCTTCCCTGTGCCTGACATTCCCTCTACACAGGAAACGTAAATGACCTGCTTTATTTGATGTTATTTCTGTTGGTTTAAATTTATATAATGTTTGGAGAATGTGTGTTCCTCATATGAGTAAGTTTGTTTGCAAGCTTATCTGGAAAGACTTGTTCCAAACCACTCGTACTTGCCATTCTGTGTCCCAAGGAATATTCATCTCAGATGTAAGCAAGTAGGGGGCAGGGAACATGTCTACCTACTCTGTTGCTCTGTACTATCCCCAGCACATAGTACTGCACACAGCAAGCATTTAATAAATATAATCAATTTAATAAATATAATTGATAGACTGATTGAATGGATGTGCAATATAGATCCTGAAAATGTTTCCCTACATATTCCCAGAGAATAATGATAATAATAATGATGGTATTTGTTAAGGACTTACTATGTGCCAGGCACTATACTAAGCACTGGGGTGGATACAAGCAAATAGGTTTGAACACAGTTCCTGCCCTGCATAGGGCTCACATTATCAATCATCACTTTACAGATGAGGTTATTGAGGCCCAGAGAAGTGAAATGACTTGCTTAAGGTCAAACAGCAGACAAGTGGAGGAACCGACATTTGAACTCTTAGCCTTCTGACTTCCAGCGCATGCTCTATCCAATATGCTATGCTGCTTCTCAATAATGGTATTTGTTAAGGTAATCAGATTGGACACGCAGTCCCTGTTCCACATGGGGCTCACAGTCTTTATCCCCATTTTACAGATAGGGTAACAGGCACAGAGAAGTGAAGCCAAGTGTCAGAGCCAGGATTAGAACCCATTTCCTTTTCACTCCCAGGCCTGAGCTCTATCCACTAAGCCATGCTGCTTCTGGCACAACCTGTGCACGTGTGACTGCACAGCAGCTGAGAAACCTCAGGTCTAGGGAGCTGGAAGAGCTATTATGTGTTCACCTTTGGAGAGGGATCACAGTTTTCCATCACTTGGTTCTCCCTGACACTCTCAGTCTTGTGGCTTTACCAATCCTAATTCACGTACGTCTATGGCATGAAGAAAGGACCAGTTATCACCGCCCCATTTTAAAATGGGTGAACTGGACACACAGAACATGGACTACTTTAAAGCCAAAAGGGAAAAGCCAAGAGATAATAATAATTATTATTATAATTATAATAATTATGGTATTTGTTAAGTGCTTACTATATGCAGAGCACTGTTTGAAGCACTGAGGTAGATACCAGGGTAATTGGGTTGTCCCAAAGGGGACTCGTAGTTTTAATGCCCATTTTACAGAAGAGGTAACTGAGGTACAGAGAAGTTAAGCAGCTTGCCCATGATCACACAACAGACAAGTGGCAGAGCTGGAATTAGAACCCATATCCTTTGACTCCCAAGCCTGTGCTCTTTCCACTAAGCCATGCTGCTTCCTCTGGGAGATTTGGGTTTGGAACCAAGTTAACTGTCTCCAATTACATTCCTGATTGCAGCCTAAAAAAAATTTACCACTGGAGAGATTGTTGAGACTGCTGCCTGATAGCAAACTCAATCAGAGGGAACCTCGAAAATAACACTGCTTTGAATAAGTATAACACATCTTTCCAGAGCATTTATTCATCACTGATCTCACTTTACCCTTGCCACATTCCTAAGGGGTAGGGAGAGGCAGACTTTATTATTCCCATCTCACAAATGAGGAAACCGAGGCTCAGAAAGGATTGGTGACTCGCCTCAGGTCACATGACAAGCTAGTAGCAGTGTTTGGACTAGAACCCAGTTCTCCTCACTTTCAGCTCCTTCCAATAAGCTACTTCCAATAAGCTGCTTAGGAGAAGCAGCGTGGCTCAGTGGAAAGAGCCCGGGCTTTGGAGTCAGAGGTCCTGGGTTCAAATCCCGGCTCCGCCACTTGTCAGCTGGGTGACTTTGGGCAAGTCACTTCACTTCTCTGGGTCTCAGTTATCTCATCTGTAAAATGGGGATTAAGACTGTGAGCCCCATGTGGGACAACCTGTTCACCTTGTAACCTCCCCAGTGCTTAGAACAGTGCTTTGCACATAGTAAGCGCTTAATAAATACCATTATTATTATTATTATTATTATTACACTACAAATTGGGCTCACTGCTGGTTTCATCCAGAAAGGGATACTGGGCACTGAAACAGGTGATTAAGTGAAGTTGTGAAATCTCTTGAACTGGAGACCAATTGGGAATTGTTTATGCATCTTACTTGCAGGCAGGGGATAGGGTAGGAGCATGAATGCATGATGGGAGGTGGATGAACAATTTACATTTGCACTGCAAGCCAGAGTTAGTAGTGTATAAATGATTTTATTTTATACTGCATGATACAAAAAACTTTTCATATTCAAAAGCCAGTTGGAGACCAAAAAGTAGGAACATATTTTGTCAGACCTGCAAAATTTTGATCTGTGCAGTTACCATTTCTGCTACCAGGGAAAACACTGTTTCACAGCACAGAAGCTCATCAAGTTATGTGAAATGTACTTTCTTGTTTAAGTGGAGGAAATAGTACAGGTGCACAGTGGAACAGCACTTTATCCCAAAAAACAAAAAAAACCTCCAAAAAACAATAATTGCAAAGTTCAGTGGTAAGCATTTTGCGCATTGCTACCTTCCATTTATCCATTCTACACCGTATTTCCAATTGGTTTCCCAGCAACTAATTGAATCATGAAGGACTTAGCAGAGAGGCCAAAAGGCAAGGGGAATAGCACAATTAGTTTCTAGGGAGGCAGAAATATTAGACAAATGAACCTCCTGATCCCACCCTCCTACCCCTGGTCTCTGTTCCCCCCCTGGACTGGTGTGGCCTGGGGTATGTACAGTGGCAAATCCTCCTGAAGCATGATGGGAATGAACTTTCCAGAAAGGGTTTTCCCAGTTTTCAAAAATAGTGCATATTAGCTGATTAATTGATAAACCCAGGCTAATGCGATTGTTTATTGTAGAAAATCTGACTGTGAAATTATGTGCTTTACATTTCAAATTTCAAAATCAGGAGGCAACATTCTTTTCAAATTATGAGCTCTATCATACTTTGCTAAGGGATCGGATAACTATCATAGTAAAATTTCTGAAGTTGGAGTATATTATTTGGATATTAAGCATGGCTCAGAGGAAAGAGCACGGACTTTGGCTATCCAACCTTGGCTTCACAGACTCCGTCCTCTCCTGGTTCTCCTCTTATCTCTCCGTCCATTCATTCTCAGTCTCCTTTGTGGGCTCCTCCTCCCCCTCCCATCCCCTTACTGTAGGGGTTCCTCAAGGGTCAGTTCTTGGTCCCCTTCTGTTCTCTATCTACACTAACTCCCTTGGTGAACTCATTCACTCCCATGGCTTCAACTATTATCTCTACGCTGATGACACCCAAATCTACACGCTGCCCCTGCTCTCTCTCCCTCCCTTCAGGCTCGGGTCTCCTCCTGCCTTCAGGACATCTCCATCTGGATGTCTGCCCGCCATCTAAAACTCAATATGTCCAAGACTGCCCTCCTTATCTTCCCTCCCAATCCCTATCCTCTCCCTGACTTTCCCATCACTGTTGACGGCACTACCATCCTTCCCATCTCACAAGCCCGCAACCTTGGTGTCATCCTCAACTCCACTCTCTCATTCACCCCACACATCCAATCTGTCACCAAAAACTGCCGGTTTTACCTTCGCAACATCACCAAGATCCGCCCTTTCCTCTCCATCCAAACCGCTACCCTGCTGGTTCAATCTCTCATCCTATCCTGATTGGATTACTGCATCAGCCTCCTCTCTGATCTCCCATTCCTCCTGTCTCTCCCACTTCAGTCTTTACTTCACGCTGCTGTCCGGATCATCTTTGTGCAGAAACGCTCTGGGCATGTTACTCCCCTCCTCAAAAATCTCCAGTGGCTACCAGTCAACCTACGCATCAGGCAAAACCTCCTCACTCTCGGCTTCAAGGCTTTCCATCACCTCACCCCCTCCTACTTCACCTCCCTTCTTTTCTTCTACAGCCCAGCCCACACCCTCCACTGCTCTGCCACTAACCTCCTCACTGTGCCTCGTTCTCGCCTGTCCCACCATCGACCTCCAGCCAGCCCATGTCCTCCCCCTGGCCTGGAATGCCCTCCCTCTGCACATCCACCAAGCTAGCTCTCTTCCTCCCTTCAAAGCCCTACTGAAAGCTCATCTCCTCCAGGAGGCCTTCCCAGACTGAGCCCCCTTTTTCCTCTCCCCCCCCGACCTCCTTCCCCTCCCCACAGCACCTGTATATATGTTTGTACAGATTTATTACTCTATTTCACTTGTACATATTTACTATTCTATTTATTTTGTCAATGATGTGCATCTAGCTTTACTTCTATTTAGTCAGATGACTTGACACCTGACCACGTTTTGTTTTGTTGTCTGTCTCCCGATTCTAGACTGTGAGCCCGTTGTTGGGTAGGGACCGTCTCTATATGTTGCCAACTTGTACTTCCCAAGTGCTTTGTACAGTGCTCTGCAGACAGTAAGCGCTGAATAAATACAATTGAATGAATGAATGAATGAGTCAGAGGTCATGGGTTCAAATCCTGGCTCCACCAATTGTCAGCTGTGTGACTTTGGGCAAGTCACTTAAGTTCTCTGTGCCTCAGTTACCTCATCTGTAAAATGGGGATTAAGACTGTGAACACCCCGTGGGACAACCTGATCACTTTGTAACCTCCCCAGCACTTAGAACAGTGCTTTGCACATAGTAAGCGCTTAATAAATGCCATTATGATTATTATTATTATTTCTTATAAGGTCTCACATGGTTTGTTCTAATTTGAATGGTTTCCTTTTGAGACAATATTTTGCAATGGCTCTAAAGCAGAAAAAAAGTTAAGCTAGAAACTTTATTCAGAAAGGGATATTTTTATTAAATAAACCACAGGAGCAGTACTAGAGAGTGATATCACTGCATGTTTTTTTTTTTGGTTTGTTTGTTTTTGCATTTGCCTTGTATAGCTACTGACACATCAGTAATGTTGACAGTTCCATAATATTGGAAAAACATCTTTTTTATATAAAGCCAGGTTTCAAAAATCAGATATGATCAATGAAGGCTGAGAGTCCATCTAAATCTCTGCTTATTATAAAGACAATATAAAAGCTCTGTTAATCATAAAGATGAAAGTTATGTTTCCTTCTCATTGCTTTTAACATCCTGCTGAATGTCTGGGGACTAATATCTCTATATTCACTGTTGACCTTTTCAAATTGAATGATCCTTTTTCAGTGAACCAGTTAATAAATGAGTTTTATTAAAATTAATGTTTTTCCCCAGCTTTCAAGTACTTTAGCTGTTACCCTTTTTTTTTTTAACAAATAGTATTTTGAGATTCATTTTGGGAGACAACAATCTTCATGATTTCCCACTTCTATAGAAAGCACATTGCTTGTGATTTAAACTTTCTCCATGTGTCTCTTTATCACTATGTGAGATTGACTTCTCGAAGGAAAAATTAAATGACAGACGATGGCAGAGGCTCAGATCCTCAGAATTACTTATGAATTTACCTTCTTTCATAGGAAAAAAAATCACCTGTGAAAATAATTTCATAGAGGCAACATTTTTGTATGTACTTATTTTCATATGCATGTGTCTGTGTCTATGGATTTGTATACGAACAGAGCAAGTCTATGAATATTAAAAAAAATAGTATCACCAACTTCTGTGGTGCTAAAAGTGAGGAAGATACTCTGCCTCAGGATTAAAAATAAGACTGCATGATCCCAATCTCCCTACCAGAATCAAGGCTCACACACTGGTAGCTCTGCATCTGTGGTACCAGATTCTGTTCAAAAGGTATGTTTCAAATAGAAGTGACAGAGTAGTACTCAAATTTCATGAGAAGCAGCATAGCCTAGTGGAAAAAGCACAGGCATGGGAGTCAGAACATGGGTTCTATTCCTAGCTCTGCCAGCTGTTCGATGTGTGACCTTGGGCAAGACAGTTAACTTCTCTGTACCTCAGTTTAAAATGAGGATTAAATACCTGTACTCCCTCCCATTTATACTGTGAGCCCCCTGTGGAACAGGGACTGAGTCCAACCTGATTAACTACTCCAATGCTCAGAATAGTGCTTAATCAATCAATCAATCGTATTTATTTAGCGCTTACTGTGTGCAGAGCACTGTACTAAGCACTTGGGAAGTACAAGTTGGCAACATATAGAGACGGTCCCTACCCAACAGTGGGCTCACAGTCTAGAAGGGGGAGACAGAGAACAAAACATATTAACAAAATAAAATAAATAGAATAGATATGTACAAGTAAAATAAATAGAGTAATAAATACATACAAACATATACATATATACAGGTGCTGTGGGGAAGGGAAGGAGGTAAGGCGGGGGGGATGGAGGGGAGTGGGAGAGGAAGGAGGGGGCTCAGTCTGGGAAGGCCTCCTGGAGGAGGTGAGCTCGCAGTAGGGCCTTGAAGGGAGGAAGAGAGCTAGCTTGGCGGATGTGCAGAGGGAGGGAATTCTAGGCCAGGGGGATGACGTGGGATGGGGGTTGACGGCGGGACAGGCGAGAACGAGGCACGGTGAGGAGATTAGCGGCAGAGGAGCAGAGGGTGTGGGCTGGGCTGTAGATGGAGAGAAGGGAGGTGAGGTAGGAGGGGGCGAGGTGATGGAGAGCATTGAAGCTGAGGGTGAGGAGTTTCTGCCTGATGCGTAGGCTGATTGGTAGCCACTGGAGATTTTTGAGGAGGGGTGTAACATGCCCAGAGTGTTTCTGGACAAAGACAATCCGGGCAGTGGCGTGAAGTATGGATTGAAGTGGGGAGAGACAAGAGGATGGGAGATCGGAGAGGAGGCTGATACAGTAGTCCAGACGGGATAGGATGAGAGCTTGAACGAGCAGGGTAGCGGTTTGGATGGGGAGGAAAGGGCGGATCTTGGCGATGTTGTGGAGCTGAGACCTGCAGGTTTTGGTGACGGCTTGGATGTGAGGGGTGAATGAGAGAGCGGAGTCGAGGATGACACCAAGGTTGCGGGCTTGTGAGACGGGAAGGATGGTAGTGCTGTCAACAGAGATGGGAAAGTCAGGGAGAGGGCAGGGTTTGGGAGGGAAGACAAGGAGTTCAATCTTGGACATGTTGAGTTTTAGGTGGCGGGCAAACATCCAGATGGAGATGTCCTGAAGACAGGAGGAGATGCAAGCCTGGAGGGAGGGGGAGAGAACAGGGGCAGAGATGTAGATTTGGGTGTCATCAGCATAGAGATGATAGCTGAAGCTGTGGGAGTGAATGAGGTCACCAAGGGAGTGAGTGTAGATTGAGAACAGAAGGGGACCAAGAACTGAACCTTGAGGAACCCCCGCAGTAAGGGGATGGGAGGGGGAGGAGGAGCCTGCAAAAGAGACTGAGAATGAAAGACTGGAGAGATAAGAGGAGAACCAGGAGAGGACAGAGTCTGTGAAGCCAAGGTTGGATAGCGTGTTGAGGAGAAGGGGGTGGTCCAGTGTCGAAGGCAGCTGAGAGGTCGAGGAGGATTAGGATAGAGTATGAGCCGTTGGATTTGGCAAGCAGGAGGTCATTGGTGACCTTTGAGAGGGCAGTTTCCATGGAATGTAGGGGACGGAAGCCGGACGGAGGGGGTTGAGGAGAGAGTCGGTGTTGAGGAATCTTAAATACGGTAATTATAACAATAATAATAACAACAATGATAACGTCTCCTGGCCCTCTAGGAAAATGGGTGTATGGGTTGGGTTTTTTTTTTTTTTTTTTTTTTGTGTGTGTGTGTGTGTGTATGTGTGTACACACCATGGTGTTGCTCTGCTTTGTGTGCCACTGTTTTGAGTCTGTCTTTCATCACAATCATATAATAGTAATAATAATAATTTTGCTATTTGTTAAGCACTTACTATGTGCCAAGCACTGTTCTAAGGCTGGGGAGGATACAAAGTGATCAGGTTTTCCAATGTGGGTCTCACAATCTTAATCCCCATTTTACAGATGAGGTAACTGAGGCCCAGAGAAGTTAAGTGACTTGCCCAAAGTCACACAGCTGACAAGCGGTGGAGCTGGGATTTGAACTCATGACCTCTGACTCCCAAGCCCATGCTCTTTCCACTGAGCCATGCTGCTTCTCTATCTTAAACCTCTCACCCTATTCCTGACTGCCACGCTGTTTATTTCTGTGATCTTCCAGGAGCCCTCAGCTAGGACACTCTGCTTGATGTTGGAGTCCTGTTTATCTTTAAAACATTTCATTTGCCCCCTTCTCTCAATTCACTCCATTTTTCAGTACCTGCCTGGGTATCCTGAGGTTAGCCATCCCATGGATATGTCCCACCCAAACGAATCTGTGTTGCACCAAGTATTGTTTCTATGATGGCAAAGCAACTGCATTCTAGTAACTAATTTGTGATCCTGGCTTTATGTTGCAAATAAATATTATCTGTAGATAATCATCTTCAACTGGGTCTGAAGCTTGATGCCTTGTAGTTAATACTATGTATCTGGTATCCTGACTACTTGGTTGTCTATTAATACATAGGTGGATATTGAGCTCAGTAAATAGTATTCAGAAAACAGTATTCTATTTTGTATCGCTGGTGAAACTCTTTGATTGCAGGTAGGGTTACCATAGTCCGGAGAGGAACACAATCTTTATTTTTTTAGACCTTTTGGTAGGCTACAGCACTTTGATGATCTTGATATTTAAAATCATTTGCATGTCTTTCTCCCCTTCTGTACTATAAACTCCCAGTGAGCAGGCAACATGTCTGCCAACTAAATTATATTGCACTTTCCCCAAACACATAATTCTGTGCTCTGTACACAGTAAGTGCTCGTTAAATATGCTTGATATCTTCTTATTCCAAGTCATTAAGAGCTCGATAATTAATACATAGATTTTCAAAGGTGCTCAATTGTCAGTGAGGTCCAGAATACAGTTCCAGTATCAACTTCTGGGTCCTTTACATCCTCAACCCACCTACATAGCCTGGATTAAACTGGTCCTATTTCACAAGCTTGCATCACTCTTTTGGAGTTGTGAAATAGGCCTTTGTAGGGATCCTATTCAGAGGAAAGCTCTAACAGAGAGTCCAAATTGCCATCAAGTCCTCCTGGTAGGTAGTGGAGGCCCAAGGGAAAAGTTTACAACTTTTACAAAGGGTAATTTGGAGTTACAACAATGTTGGATATGGTCACTGAACAAGGTCATACTACACAAGTTCTCAAACTTAGAATAAACCCTAAGTTGGTTCACTATTGAAAATACAATATTATTTAACAGGACCTAGGAATTATATAGAATGTGGTTAAACATAATTTAGGGTCAATGCTCCCAAATGAGGGACAGCGTATTGTATAGTGCAGAAAGTAAGACTCACTGAGCCCCTAGCACAGTTAGGTCAGAAGCTAAGTTTCATTTGAAAGACTAAATTATGACTTGTAGAAATGTTAGTTAGCATTTGTTTGTTTCCTGCACCTAAGAGTACTGCAGAAATTATATCCTTAAGCCACTCTATTAATTCCAGGGATTTCACCGGGGCAAAAAATCCTACAGAAATATCAATAGCTTTTCTTGGTTTCTCATTAGTCTTGGAGCAACATTCTGCACCCAAGCTACTGTTAGTGATTTCCTGGTTACTGCAGAAGAAGGGTAATGGATCAATTAGTGATGTGCATGGACTTCCAATAATTCTGCCCTTTCTTGCCATAAGTATGCTGTGTTAAGACCATTTATCCCATTGTTTTAAAGGATGAGGAAACACTCAAATCAGATGGCAATTTAGGGCTAAGTGAACCCATGAATAAAACTCAAGGGAGCTTTATGCTTATTGGTGTCTTTTATTCTCTTACTTTCACAAAGTTTTAGAAGAGACATCAGAAAAGGAAATTATACCTCCAAAGAGCAGGTCTGCATCTGTAAAATAGTTCTATATATATACACATATAATATGCTGCAGTAGACATGGGTTATTGTTCCATTCATTCAATAAAACATGTCTTCTTCAGTGTATGTTCATATTTAATATATATATATATGTGTGTACCTGTGTGTATATATGTGTGTGTGTGCATATATATGTGTGTGCCTGCATCTGCTTGCATGTGTGTGTATATATGTATATGTATGAAACAAACTATGCTAGTTACTAGTCAAAGTTGTTCCCCAACTGTTCACTGCTCATAGGCATTGTTTGAGATTTTGCTTCACTATCATCTTTATATCATTTACTCTGTTCTTCTGGCTTCCACAATAGGTGCCCAATACAATTAATGGATTAATTGATTTAGGGGAAATTTACAAGAGGATCTTGGAAAAAGACAAGAAAAGGAGAAGTAATTAAGCTTAATCCCCAGAGACTAGTATCAACATGTTTCCTTACAGAGCTAGCATGGGGTGACTCTCTAGTTGGTCTGGGCAGGGCCCTGTGAGGCCTAGAGAAATGATTGGGGAAGCTTGCTGGACTCAACAAAGTCCTGGCCTGCCAATGGAAGAGGGGAATGGCTGTGCAAACCTGTGACAGATCCAGGAGAGGAGGAAGGGAGAAGGGGGAGAGGAAAGTGAAAGATGGAGATAGCGTTGTGTGAGTTTGCTTCTTTCAATCCAGGTGTCCTGCTCCTCAAAAAAGTGTTCCTTCCACTGCATAGACTGCATAAACTCTTGGTTAATCTCACCAAATGGCAAACAGCTTCAGTTCCCTCAAATCAGTGAGCTCCCCTTTTGTTGTTGTCTTCATTCTTCTCACTTCAAGCTGTTTCCTCAGTGACTTTTCATCAATTCACCCCAAGGCAGAGTTTGCTTTTCTGCTTCCGTAATGATTAACTAGTCCTTCTTTCTGGGCTCTCTAAACTGATCAGTAAACAGTCTTCTGACACTAAGTGGTACTTAGTTTGTGATACTTAATAAGTGGCTAAGGTTCACTGTGCCCTCCACTGATTCCTTTGGGCCTTCTTGAGACTTCAAGATGGGCATTATTTTGGCCATCCATGGGATTATGAAAGTTTTTTTCTGGTCAGTTACAACTCCTAGATTTCCAGCAATTTTGACTAATTAGCCTCTTCCATTCCCTGAGCCTGCCAGAAAACAGCGCTTTTACTGCCATGGGCATTGCTGCATTTTATTAACTCTGCAGTGCTGAACAACCTCATAATAATGCACACTATTTGCTGACCTTTGAAGTCTAGTTATTGTCTGTCTAATATTTCCAATAGGCAATAACCAGAGGCCTCGAGAGAAACTCTCAGCAATTTTCCCAAAGGAACAAATTTTAATAGTAGTTTTGGGAAATTGGAGATCTTCAAACCAAATATCTTTAAAAAAATAATCACACTGCCCAGTTAAGTGGGTTAAATTAAAAAAATCTCCAGTTTTCTCTCTGATTTCTGGTACACTTGAAAATAAAAATATAAGCATCAGCTGATGGGCAATAAGTGCTGCAGACTGCTTGTTGCTATGACTTACTAGTTTTTAAGTTCAAAAACACTTATACAAGCATTTCCTTCCTCCATGAGTCTACAGCTTTAATATTTCCATTTCTGAAAACCACAGGCTAGCTGTGCTTGAAACACCTATTAGATTAAGCCAGGGTAGACAACAGTGATTTTTATGCAGATACTCAAAGTCCTCCACATTTCCAACTCAATTAAATTTGCATCCACTGCCATGCAATGTCTTTCTCAAAGCACATTCAGAAAGATCACAATCCGTTGCAGCTATTTTGACCTTTCTGTGGTATTTAGATAGTTATTAACCTAAGAGGAAGAAAGCTCAGGAGTTGTTCATGTTCAAGCCTTTCCTCCACTGTGTGTATGAACATCCAACAGACACGACAGCACAACAAAAGATGGTCTTTGGGTCAGCACATTTTGGTCGGGACTGGATGCCTTTGCTCCCACAGCTTCATCTATCATCTCTAAGCAGATGACACCCAAATCTACATCTCCTCTCCTGTTCTCTCTCCCTCCCTCCAGGCTTGCATCTCCTCCTGCCTTCAGGACATCTCCACCTGGATGTCTGCCAGCCACCTAAAATTCAACATGTCCAAGACTGAGCTCCTTATCTTCCCTTCCAAACCCTGTCCTCTCCCTCACTTTCCCGTCACTGCGGACGACACTACCATCCTTCCCGTCTCACAAGCCCTCAACCTTGGTGTCATCCTCAACTCCGCTCTCTCATTCACCCCACACATCCAATCTGTCACCAAAACCTGCCGGTCTCACCTCCACAACATCACCAAGATCCTCCCTTTCCTCTCCATCGAAACCACTAGCTTGTTGGCTCAATCTCTCATCCTATCCCGACTGGATTACTGCATCAGCCTCCTTTCTGATGTCCCATCCTCCTGTCTCTCCCCACTTCAGTCAATACTTCACTCTGCTGCCCGGATTATCTTTCTACAGAAATGCCCTGGATATGTCACTCCCCTCCTCAAAAAATCTCCAGTGGTTGCCTATCAACCTTTGCATGAAGCAAAAACTCCTTACTATTGGCTTCAAAGCTCTCCATCACCTTGCTCCCTCTTACCTTACCTCCCTTCTCTCCTTCTACCCAGCCCAGCCCAGCCTGCACACTCCGCTCCTCTGCTACCACTAACCTCCTCACTGTGACTCATTCTCACCTGTCCTGTCATCCTACCTCTGGCCTGGAATGACTTCCCTCCACACATCTGCCAAACTAGGTCTCTTCCTCCCTTCAAAGCCAACTCACCTCCTCCAGAAGGCCTTCCCAGACTGAGCTGCCCCTTATCCTTTGCTCCTCTTCCCCTCCCCATCACTCCCACTCCCTCCCTCTGCCCTACCCCACCTTCCCCTTCCCACAGCACTTGTGTATATTTTTACATATTTATTACTCTATTAATTTTATTAATGATGTGTATATATCTATAATTCTTTTTGTTTTGATGGCACTGACACCTGTCTACTTGTTTTGTTTTTCTGTCTGTCTCCCTCTTCTAGATTGTAAGCCCATTGTTAGGTAGGGTCTGTCTCAATATGTTGCCAAATTGTACTTTCCAAGCACTTAGTACAGTGCTCTGCACACAGTAAGTGCTCAATAAATATGATTGAGTGAATGAATGCCTTGGTTTTCTTAGCCACAGATGTACGCATGGAGAATTTCACCATCTTCTTCAAGCACAAAGGACAACTATACACACACAAAGGCACGCATCTCACACTCTGATATTTGTGAATTTAGCCGGGTGTCTGGGGGAGAAGTGGGGTAGAAAACTAACTCCTATTCATCCACCATAACAGTAAGGTAGGTAGTATATCTTGGAGTTACAACATGGAACAACATGGACAGGGAACTTAAATCTAAGAGCCAACTGCACCAATGTCTACAGACCAACAACTTTTTCCACACAACTGGGGCAAGCGTGCTATGCAGGACATGCTTCCAGTATAGCAACTCTGTTATCTTCTATTCTCCTAAGCACTTAGTACAGTGCTCTGCAGTTAATCACATTTATTGAGTCCTTACTGTGTGCAGAGATCTGTACTAAGCACTTGGGAGAGTACAATATAACAGACACATTCCTTGCCCACAGTAAGTCAACAGCCTAGAGGGAAGTTCTCTGCTCACAGTAAGCACTCAATAAACACCACTGATTGATTGACATAGGTAGGTGCTCCCTGTCCTCTCCAACTCCATCCCTTTCTCTAGTCTTCCCATTCTTATTTCCCAGTTTTCATGTACCCCATCCCCTTTCCTTGTCTGAATTTACCCATGCTCCCAACTGTCCCTGAGACACCCTCATTTTTCTCTCTCTACCCCTCTGGAAGACACATCAAACAAAACTGAAGTTATTCTTTTTTAAAATGCTGTTTTGACTACCCATAATGTTAAGGGAGTATTGATAAACCCATCAATCCATCAATGTCTTTTTTTTAGCATTTACTGTGTGCAGAGCACTCTACTATGTGCTTGGGAGACTACACCATAATAAAGTAGGCTAGAGCGGTAGACATTAAAGTGTGTTACAAATGGATATGTGCATAACTACTTTGGGGATAGGTGAAAAACAGGGCTTAAATGTTATAAGTGCAAGAGTATAGGTGATGCAGGGAAAGAAAAATAGAGATAATGTGGGTTTAGTCCTTCTAGACTGTGAGCTCATTGTGGGCAGGAATGTATCTGTTGCTGTATTGTACTCTCCGAAGCACTTAGTATGGTGCTTTGAACACAGAGCACTCAATAAATATGACTGAATGAATGAATGAATGAAACACCTCTTGAAGAAGTGATTTTTGATCAGAGCAGCAGAGTGAAGTTTGGACCAGAGTGGGGAGAGACAGGACTCAGGGAGATCTGAGAGGAGTCTGATGTAGTAATCAAGGTGTGATAAAAAGTGATTAGATCTGCATGGTAGTGATATGGGTGAACAGTTAGGGGTGGATTCTAATGTTATTGTTAAGGTAGAACTGATAGAATTTGGCAATAGACTGAACATGCAGGTTGAATGACAGTGTTGCTAAATGTACATTTAATCTTGCTCAAAACAAGCATTCCTGCAAAGCTAAATCTTGTTATAACCAATTCATAGCCCTGATGACGGAATTCTTTCCCTTATTCTTCCATTGCATTCTATCCAAACTGCAGTTTAAAATGTTGAGCTTTGATGAGGAATATTTATGCTATAGCTACAACAGGAATTCAAATTATTTAACTATAGAGAACTATAAACTCTCCTTTTAAACTCTCCAACCTTAGTCCTTAAGTATTCACCCTTGTTACCTGGGCTTCCCTACAGTGATCAGCAGAGAGAAGGAGTTCAGGCTAACTTGAGTGGTCTCAGAATAGCCAACAGAGTTCAGGGAAGAAAGTGGCAGAAAATGGTCAAAGTAAGAGGGAAAAGAAGTATAGGAAAAGGAGGAACTTTAGTATCCCAGGACATTAGCTGCCCACTGGGTACGTCCCCAACCAATCAGGTGGTCTGGACCAGGAAGTTATTCCATGGCCTCATCTCTTCAGAGGCAGTCTGGCATTCTCAGAGTGAAAAATGAATTGCTATCAACACTGCTCTTCATCAATTCTCATTTAGTTAGACTACAAATAGGACTACGATCCAACAGTCATTAAGGAGTCATCAGTTTCCACGCAAATTCTTCTTAATTTCAGTTGTGCATTTCGCCTGGGCAGTAGGTCTGGATTAATTGCAGGGGCTTCTAGGGGCAGGAGGCTGTACCTACAATCTCTCTTTCCCTCTCCCGCCCTATCATCATGACCAAGTGGTATTTTCTGATGGAAAAGTAACAGAGGATAATAATAATGATAATGTAGATAATAATGATAATGGTAATGGTACTTGTTAAATGAGTACCTGAGAAGCACTGTTGCCTAATGGTTAGAGCATGAGTCTGGGAGTCAGAAGGAACTGCCAAATTATACTTTCCAAGTGCTTAGTACAGTGCTCTGCACACAGTAAGCACTTAATACAATTGAATGAATACATCTATATATCTATTGGGAGGTGGTGGGGACCCACCATCTGGGTGAAGCTGTGTCCAGCAGTGGGGACAGGGAAGGCCTGGCTCAGTCCAAATGCATCCTACTTCATGTGACATAATGGTGTTACCCCTAATCAATCAATCAATCATATTTATTGAGCGCTTACTGTGTGCAGAGCAAGGTACTAAGCGCTTGGGAAGTACAAGTTGGCAACATATAGAGACGGTCCCTACCCAACAGTGGGCTCACAGTCTAGAAGGGGGAGACATAGAACAAAATATATTAACAAAATAAAATCTATAGAATAGATATGTACAAGTAAAACAAATAAATAGAGCAATGAATACGTACAAACATATATACATATATACAGGTGCTGTGGGGAAGGGAAGGAGGTAAGGCAGGCGGGATGAAGAGGGGAAGGAGGGGAAGAGGAAAGAGGGGGCTCAGTCTGGGAAGGCCTCCTGGAGGAGGTTAGCTCTCAGGAGGGCCCTAATGTGTGTGTATGTTGGTGGGAAGTGGGGGGCGAGGAAGGGGCCTTACCCTACTGTTTGGCTCCGGGCCCCAGGATGGTTACTCCAGGTTTGCTTGGCAGACCTAACAGACAATATACCTGCCCTCAGGACTGGGGTGCTGGAACTCTACGGTTCCTCCAGGGCTGCAATGCTGCAAGAATCAGGCTCAGAGAAGAAATGAAATTAGGGTTCCTTTTAAGGGTTTAATTTGGTGATCTGCCAGGCAGAGGTTCATGGGTTGTTTTCGATGAGAGACTCCATTATAGTCATCTTGGCTCAATTAGATAAGCAAATTCTTAATTGTTTATGAGTCTACAAACAATCAGTCGGGCTCCAGGACTGCTTCCCATGAAACATTTCTCAATATAGCTCCTTGGATTGACTCCCTAGGCACTGTTACCCTCTGTGATGCCATCGCCCATTTATATTATTGCTACTGTTTTATCGCTTCTGCATCTCAATTGTTAACCTCCCACTGTGCTGTCATTTTCCCTGCTGACCTCACCATGAACTATCAACTCCCTTGCTCCCAACTGCAATTCCCATTCCTCACCTTCCCCTTCCCCTCTCCCACCCAGCTTTTTCCCTCCCTCTACCCCTCAACCACCACTCCCCCTCACCCCCTACCCTGGATCCCTCTGTACCAGCGCCAATCCTCAACTCCTCCCTCCCAGCCGCCTCCCTCCCCTCCTCCCCGGCCCCACCTCATCCCAGTTATCCTTTCTCATCGCCTCTTCCCACTCTTCCCACCCAGGCCCCCGCCAACTCATCCCAATCCAAACCCTCCCCACCCCTCACACCCTTCCCCCTTCCTCCCCTCCCTGAACAGCTGCTGCCAAGTGTGGCCTATGGAACCCATGCTCCGTTATAAGTAAGCTCCTTTTCATCCTGGACCTATTCCTTTCCAGGTCTCTACTCCTCCTAGCCCTAACTGAAACATGGCTGTCTCCGGACGACACAGTTTCTTCTGCTGCTCTCTCCAATGGAGGCCTCTTCTTCTCCCACTCCCCCAGACTCATCGGGAAAGGAGGAGGTGTCAGTTTCTTTTTCGCCCCTCAATGTCGCTTTTGCACTATCCCTCCTCCCCCTTCCCTTCCCTTCCTTTGAAGCCCACATTATTCACCTCTACCACCCCCTCCAGATTCTTGTAGCCGTCATCTACCGCCCCCCTGGCCCCACCTCCAAATTCTTTAACGATTTTGACCCCTTCCTCACCTTCCTTCTCTCCTTTTCCATGCCCACTCTGATCCTCGGAGACTTCAACATCCCCATGGATATCCCTGGTGACTCCTCTGCTGCCCGCCTTCTATCTCTCCTTGACGCTGCCAACCTCTTGCCCCACCCCACCTCGCCCACTCACCAACTTGGTCACACGCTCGACCTCATCATCTCCTACCGCTGCACTGTCTCCACACTCACCAACTCTGAAATCACTCTCTCTGATCATAATCTTCTCACCTGCCTCCTCATTCACACTCCTTTCCCCTGTAAATCCATATTACTCCCTCACAGAGATCTCCACTCTCTTGACCCCATCCATCTTTCTGAGTGCCTCACACCCCACCTCGCCTCCCTTTCCTCTCTACCCAATCTTGATGATCAGATGACTGCTCTCAACTCTACCCTTTCTACTCAGCTTGACTCACTCGCTCCCCTTTCCCTTCGCCACTCTTGAGCTGTAACGTAACGTTAGCCTAGTGATTAAAATTGCAGCATTCTTGAAACTGCCTGGCGTACCTGCTCCCAAAATAAGTATGGGCTTCTATCGTCTCTAGAGACAGCATCTGTTAGCAGTGTTCATTAGATTAAAGCATCAGGTGCTTTTTTAAAAAAAATTTGGAATGAAGAATGTGCATAATGACAATTTACACTTTAGCTCAGATTCTGAAATAGAATATAGGACTAGGAGAGAGGAGAACTGAGTTCTAGTCCTAACTCCACCACTTACTTATGTGACCCTGAGCATGTCATACAACTTCTCGGTGCCTCAGTTTCCTCATCTGTAAAATGGTGATTAAATACCTGCTGTCTGTGAATCCAATGTGGGACAGGGATGGTGCCTGATTTGAATATATCTACAGCAGCTTAGCATGGAGAAAACTTTTCACGTATATCACAGTTGTTACAAAAAAGTAATGCCTGGCCCAGTAAACAAGACATAGCTGGAGGACTATGGTGAGTGTAGCTCAGCTCCTGCCTTCTGATGCACCAGATTCTCCCACTACACTTCTCCTCCAAGAAATCCGTAGCTGAGACAAAGGTGGATCAGAAAGGAAAAGCCACTCAAACCCATCATCTTATAATCAATTTCCAGTTCAGCTCATCTTTTTCTTCACATCTCACTTTCCAAGCTGACAGTTAAGTCAGGCACCTAATATGAATATAAGGAAGCAGCATGGCCTAGTGGATAAAGCACAGACCTGGGAGCCAGAGGACCTGGATTCTAATCCCAGCTCAATCAATCATATTTATTGAACATTTACTGTGGGCAGAGTACTATACTAAATTTTTGGAAGAGTACAATACAACAGAGTTGGTAGACACATTTTCTGCCCACCATGAGCTCAGTCTAGAGGAGTGACTATGGATACGTACATAAGCGCTGTGGGGCTGAGGGAAGGGTGAATAAAGGTATCAAATCAGGCAATGCAAAAGAAAGTGGAAAAAAGAGGTAATGAGGGCTTAGTCATGGAAGGCCTCTTGGAAGAGATGTGCTTTCAATAAGACTTTTACGGTGGTGGGAATCTACCACTTGCCTGCTGTGTGACCTTGGACAATTCAATTAGCTTCTCCGTGCCTCAGTTTCCTCATTTGTATAAAGCATAGTAAGTGCTTGTTCTCACTCCTACTTAGACTGTGAGCCCCATGCGGGGCAGGGACTGTGTCCAACCCAATTATCTTGTGCCTACCTCAGAGTTTAGTATAGTGCTTGACATAAAGTAAGCTCTTAAATACCAAAAATAAATATATGGCTTTCAGAGTGTTTTAAATGCAAATGGGCTTCTTGAGGGCAAGGATCAAATGGAGAAGCAGCCTGGCATAGTGGATAGACCTTGGGCCTAAAAGTCAGAAGGCTGTGGGTTCTAATCTCAGCTCTGCCACTTGTCTGCTGTGTGACCTTGGGCAAGTCACTTCACTGGGCCTCAATTACCTCATCTGTAAAATGGGGATTGAAACAGTGAGTTCCACATGGGACAGAGACTGTGTCCAACCCAATTTGCTTGTACCCACTCCAGCACTTAGTACAATGCCTGACACACAGTAAGCGCTTAACTAATACCACAGTTATTATTATTATGATACCTACCTATTTTACCACACTCTCTTGAATTCATAGCCCAGTGTTTGGCATAACTGTCCCCAGGTGACCCTGGGGTACCAGCCATCTCAAGGTCTTATGCTATCTCATGGCCACCTGAACCAGCAGGTGGAACTCAGAAGTTCAGGTGGGATATCACCCCCTCAACCAAAACTGCTAGATCGATAGCCCAAGTCGGGAATACAGACGGTGTCCCTCGCCCCTGTGCCAATCAAATTAGGTAAGAAGGTGGGGAGGAGGGCAGGGATTTGATAAACTGAGGCCAGAAGCTGGAATGGCCTAGGAGCATAGGTGATAAATATCACCTGTATAATAATAGCACAGGTGGAGAAGCAGCATGGCTCAGTGGAAAGAGTACGGGCTTTGGAGTCAGAGGTCATGGGTTCAAATTCCGACCCCGCCAATTGCCAGCTGTGTGACTTCGGGCAAGTCACTTAACTTCTCTGTGCCTGAGTTACCTCATCTGGAAAATGGGGATTAAAACTGTGAGCCCCCCGTGGGACAACCTGATCACCTTGTAACCTCCCCAGCACTTAGAAGAGTGCTTTGCACATAGTAAGTGCTTAACAAATACCATAATCATCATTATTATTATTAAATACCTGTCACCTCTGACCTTCTGGGGGCAGAACACCAAGATGCGCAGCAGCGGCCCATTTGTCTTTCTCTGCTCAGGAGGCCAGACGCCTGCTCTGCAACCAGAACCAACACACCGAGGCAAGAGCTGCGGGATGGGTGAGTGTCTCTCTGACGTTCATGGGTGGGAGCCAGGTGCCCTGCTGCAGACGGGTAACATAAGTGGATTGAGACTGAGCCCTCTTTTTCCTCTCCTCCTCCCCATCCCCCCCGACCCTTCCTCCTTCCCCTCCCCACAGCACTTATATATATATATATGTACAGATTTATTACTCTATTTTACTTGTACATATTTACTGTTCTATATATTTTGTTAATGATGTGCATTTAACTTTAATTCTATTTGTTCTGACAACTTGGACACCTGTCTACATGTTTTGTTTTGTTGCCTGTCTGCCCCTTCTAGACTGTGAGCCCGTTGATGATAAGGACCAACTCTACTTGTACTTCCCAAGGCCTAGTACAGTGCTCTGCACACAGTAAGCGCTCCATAAATACAATTGAATGAATGAATGAATGGATTCCTCCCGTGTAGGCAGAGCACAGTGTGAAAGCTAGCCGCCCACCACGTGCACGGGTAATGTAATGGATTCCTCCCAAGTGTGAAAGTAAGTGGTTCCCATGTGGGAAAGCACATGGATTCTTCCCGAGTAGGAAGTGCACATGGGTGAGAGCTAGACACCTCACCCACATGTGACTAATGTATGAATGTGTTCCTCCTGTTAGGAAAGCTCTAATATTACTGATTAATCACATTCCTCCCGAAAGAGAAGTTCAATCCATCGCAACTAAACCATTAAACAATTCAATTTGCCTGCTAGAATGAATTTTATATAAATCTCAGGCTTTCCGTCCCCGGCCTCCCTCTCTCTCTCTCTCGCCACGCCGATTACCAAATGAACCTGTCCCTGGACGAAGGGTGTCAATACCATAAGTGCTTGATAAATACAACGAATTCTCATATATTCTGACTGCCTTGTGTATCCTCTCTGTAGTGAACACAAAAACGTTTGATGCACATTAGGGTACAATACATCTCTGAGAGAAAGTTGCCGCAGCACATCTGAAAGCATTGGAGCAGAGAAAGTTTACAGTAAGAAATAGCAGAAGCTGGTTCATTCATTCAATCATATTTATTGAGCACTTACTGTGTGCAGAACACTGTACTAAATGCTTGGGAAGTAAAATTGGTAAATAGTTCCAAACATATCAATCCAATTATGTTGCCATAAAGAAAAATCCACACCACTGGCATGCGGCATGCTTATCAGATAAGTAATCCAACAGACTGGGAACCTCATGTAACTGCTTACCGTGAACAGCACAAAAGTACTTTGACACAGTTTACAAGTTGCCTAACATTTTGATGGTGGTCGCGTGCTAATGTCATTCGTGGCATCTTCCAGGTGAGATAGAATGGCTGCAGAGTAAAGCGGTAAAAAGAGGACTCCTCCTTGGCACCATCACCAAAAACAGTTTGGCCTAGTAGAAAGAAAATGGGCCTGGGAGTCAGAGGACCTCAGTTATAATCCTGGCTCTGCCACTTGTGTCGGGCAGTGACCTTGGGCAAGTCACTTAAATTATCTGTGCTTCAGTTACCTCATCTGTAAAATGCGGATTAAGATTGTAAATCCAGTGGGACAGGGACTGTGTCCATCCTGATTAACTTGTGAAAATAACAGTAATGATGATGGCATTTGTTAAGTGCTTACTATGTGCCAAGTACTGTTCTAAGCACTGGGGGTATGCAAGGTAATCAGGTTGTCCCACATGGGGTTCACAGTCTTAATTCCCATTTTCCAGATGAGGGAACTGAGGCACAGAGAAGTTAAGTGACTTGCCCAAAGTCACACAGCAGACAAGTGGCAGAGCTGGGATTCAAACCCATGACCTCTGACTCCTAAGCCTGTGCTCTTTCCTCTGAGCCACGCTGCTTCTCCACTGTGCTTAGTGCAGTGTCTGGCACATAGTAAGCACCTAAGGAATACCATTAAAAAATACCATTATTGTGAAAAGCAGTGTGGCTTAATGGACGGATCTTGGCAGGCCCTAGAATCAGAAGGACCTGGGTTCTAATCCCAGCTCAGTCACTTGTCTGCTGTATGATCTTGGGCATGTTACTTAACTTTTACAGTTTCTCATCTATAAAATGGGGATTAAGACTGCGAGTGCTATGTGGGACAGGAACTGTGTCCAACCCAATTACCTCCCTCCTCATATTTGACAGGCAATCACTCTCCCCACTTTCAAAGCCTTATTGAAGACACATCTCCTCTGAGAGGCCTTCCCTGATCAAACCCTTCTTTCCTGTTCTCCCACTTCCTTCCGCGTATCCCTGACTTGCTCTCGTAAATCATCCCCCATTCCAGTCCCACAACACATACTAATATAAATAAATTACAAATATATATGTGTCTGTCTCTCCCTTTAGACTGTAAGCTCTTTGTGAATAGGGAATGTGTTTGTTTATTGTTATACTGTACTCTCCCAAGTGCTCAGTACAATGCTTTGCACACAGTAAGTGCTCAATAAATACAAATGAATGAATGAATGAATGAGGAACCTCATGTTGTATGCAGCTGGATGTAAGATTTTTCACATGCAGGATAGCACGTTACCTTGGTAGTTGTGAGAATGAGTGTCAGTTCACAGTGCTCTGCTGTTTCTGAAAAGTGGTTTATAATCACCTGCACATCTTTTCTATGAGCTTCTAAGAGAAACATCATCAAGCAGGAATTCTTAAAAGAATGTGTCTGCCAATGCTGTTGCATTGTACTCTTGAGCATGCTTTGTACAATGCTCTGCACATAATAAGTGTTCAAGACATACCACTGATTGACTGCTTCATGGTCTTTTCTATCGTTCTCTGCAGTAATAGAATCACATCTTGCTATTGTTTTCCAAATTCCTCATCACCACCTTGAGCATGAGGCCAAAGGATACTCTCAATGAGACCAGACTTCTAGGTACAACCCTTACTGTATTTTTGCAAGAATCCTGGACTCCATAGGCATCAAACACTTTTTAAAATTTTTGGAAAAATGGTATAATAATAATAATGACATTTGTTAAGTGCTTACTATGTGCAAAGCACTGTTCTAAGTGCTGGGGGGATACAAGGTGATCAGGTTGTCCCGCGTGGGGCTCACAGTCATCATCCCCATTTTACAGATGAGGTAACTGAGGCTCCAAGAAGTTAAGTGACTTGCCCAAGGTCACACAGCAGACATGTGGTGGAGCAGAATTCGAACACATGACCTCTGACTCCAAAGCCCGTGCTCTTTCTACTGAGCCACGCTGCTTCTCTATAAAGGTCTTAGTGTCCTTCCCTGCACTCTTCTGGTATCTGATGTGCAGCTGATCCTTTCAATGGTGCCCTGCTGTTATCTGAAAATTCTGAGCTGTTCTGGGAATTCAGACTCCTAGTGACTGACTGCTACCTCTTATTAGTCTACCTTCCCCTCAGCCTCATCCTGCAAAGTTTGGCTCAGCTACTAGAACTGTGTTGTTCCAAGGTTGAAGCTTGGGATGGCAGCAAAATAGGAAAGCCAAAAGTTGAACAAAATATAGAAAGAATCCAAGGGCTGGGGGGAAGCACTCAATTAAAGGAGCAGCTTCAGGACCAAGCCCAACACGACATCCAAAGACAAGTCAAGGAAAATGATCACAAGTAGGTAGAAAATCCCTGATCTTGCCTCTCCCATCTTGTATGTGCCCAACATCTATAGTGGCCACAAGCCCCACCTGTTGGAAAATGGAACACACACACTGCAGCAGCCAGATTGCCATCAAAGCTTTCCTAGCTTCCCATCTGAGTTGATTCATCCTGAACATAAAGGCCAGAAACAAGGCTTCTCTCCCTCCATCTCCTTCTCTCTCTTCCTCTCTACTAATCTACAAAGTCTTCCTGGAGACCATCGGCCTAGGAGGCTGTAATGAGGAGAGTGTCTCTCTCCTTGACTGTAGTCCTCGGCAGAATGAGAAAAGTTTCAGGAGCAGTGTCTGGTCTTACGATTAGAAAATGCATCAGCATTGCTGATACATCCACAGTGTCATGGGAGTGACAGTCACACATAGACCTCTAATTTATCCTGCTCATAGGACCGCAATGTGGTTTAGATTCTTATTTATAAATGCAATCACCTTTGGGATAAGGTTAACTGCATTTTCTCACCATGTAAAAATTCATCTTACCAAGCTGAAGAGCTAGGAGGTATATAAATGGATAATTCTTAATGTGTGTATCCTTTTTCTCCAACATTGCTTCATTTTGCTCAATTTTTCTAGATATATCTAATTGCCTCTGACCCCTGTCAGAATATGGTGCCAAATTTCTAATTCAAGCTGAGAAAACACAGAGGCATATTACCCAAGCTCCAACCAAGTATGAAAAGAAGCTGACAGAACCAAGCTGTATGCATTTTTAAAATCCTACTACTACTTTATATTTATTAGCTTCACAGAGCGGGTGATTTCTATTGAATGCAGTAGCTTTCATTGAAGGGAGACCAAAATGGATGACTCAGCTTGCTCTTCTAACAAATTACCCAATCTATAATTATCCATTATGCTATAAAGGTAATAAATCAGCAAAGTTGGATAGAAAGTTTTGTGAGGGCTTGAAGGGGAATGAAGGAAGGATGGGTACATGGAATCTACTGTCTGATTATTCTAATCTGCAACAAAAGTCCTGCTTAGTGGTGAATTTCTCAAAACGTTCATAAGTAAGCACTTAAATACCATGGGAAAAAAAAGGATGACATGGGCATGGGGAGTGACAGATTGCCTGGACAGGGGAGAGGGTGGTGCCAATGAAGGAACCCAGAGAAACTTCTGGGAACTCTGAGGAAGGCACACTTAAGGAGATGAAAGTCAGTTGACTGGTTATCTGAGCCACATTTCAGCTTCAGATGCTGGATTGTAAAGTAGTAACTTTATCTGCCTCAAGGAGGATCTGTCAGCCTGGATATATTCATTTGCAGTAATCAGGAGCTCAAGCATACTTTCTCCCCCATCTAAAATGGCTTGTTAAAAGCTTCAGTTTATTGGATTAAAATAATGAAACAATTAAAGGAGTTGCTCATGTATGACCGAAAATTCACTTCATTTTTCTCTCTCAGAGTACTACATACTTCATTATTCATAATTATACAGAATGTCAGACATTATTAAAGGACAATTATTCCTTCTTTTTAAAATTAATATCTTGTGTTCTTTGAAATGGATCTTCATTCAAACCTCCATTTACCTGCACATAAATGACCAATATTTTTGAGTTCTTATTCCTGCCCTAGAGACAGTGATTAGCTAATTGGAAGGTCATTAGGAGTGCTTTCACTTCTTTTTATAGACATGTCGATATCCAAGGTGACCAGTCTTCTTTTCCAAAATATATACTATTTCCAGCACGGCTGCAGATTGTGCCATATGGATGTTCACTCTCCTCAAAGAGCTAGACAGAAGTGATGGAAAGCCCTCTGGGAGGTAATCAATCATTCTGTCCTTTTTGTTTACTTTGTAGGTTCACCCATCTGTTTAACCCCCAACTCTCAAATTGCCCTTTGGGGAACAGTGAATCTTAATCCAAATTACAGTGACATGGATCCCTATCCCTCTACATTATATAATGATTATGGCGGGGAGGAGGAGAGTATGTGAGAGTATGTAAATATACCCACACTCTTAACTAGCTCTTTTCTCAAAAGCAGTGACGTCTACAGGAACGAGCATAGGCCTGGGGTTTAGGGAACATGGGTTCTAATCCTGATTCTGCCTCTTGCATGTTCTGCTTTGAGGCCTTGGGATGAAACAACTTCTCTGTGCTTCAGTTTTCACATCTGTAATATTCATTCATTCATTCAATAGTATTTATTGAGCGCTTACTATGTGCAGAGCACTGTACTAAGTGCTTGGGAAGTACAAGTTGGCAACATATAGAGACAGTCCCTACCCAACAACGGGCTCACAGTCTAGACGGGGGAGGGAATTAAATACCTGTTATCCCTTGAACTGTGAGCGCCAGGTAGGAGAGGGATTGTGTCCAACATGGTAATGCTGTACCTACCCAAGACACAGTGCTTGACACATTGGTTCATTCAGTTGAAATTATTGAGTGCTGACTGTGTGCACAGCACTGTACTAAGCACTTGGGAGAGTACGATATAACAATAAACAGACACATTACCTGTCCACAATGAGCTTTCAGTCTAGAGGGCGAGACTGACATCAATATAAATTACAGATATGCACGTAAGTGTTGTGGCACATAGTTTAAGTGCTTAACCAATATTGTTATTATCATTATTTTATTTTTGAAGTGCTTACTATGTGTGACACACTGTTCTATGCACAGGGGAAGATACAAGCTAATCAAGTTGGACACAGTTCCTGCCCCACATAGGGCTCACAGTCTGAGAAAACAAATAAAAATAGATATTGAACAAATATCACAATTATCATTGTATTTACACAATGCATTGTGCATTTACTTGACCTAGAAAATGGCAGGGGAGAAATTAATTGACCAATAAGACAATATGAAAATAATTAGAATTGGAGGTGGGTGGTTTTATGAAGAGCAAAAAGTTATATTTGGAGATTAAATACCACAAAAAAAGAAGAGGAAATGCAATTAAGCCTTGTATGACCAAAACAAACTGTGGAAGACTCCATAGAAAGTTCCCTAAGGTTTTAAAATTGCATTTTGCCAAGATGTTAACTTGGAACTGAAATATTTGTCATCTCTGGATTCAAACATGGCTGAAAAAGTCTAATAAGAGGGTGTATGTTTGAATCACTCTTCCTAGACATTTATATTGTTACGACTTGATTGCAATCTGCTTCTAACCTATGTGACTTTCACTTAAATGTCCTTCCAGGAATACAATATTTCTGTAATACGTTCAGAAGTCAATATAAATGACTCAAGGCAGTATCCATACCTGATAAACTAGCAATGCTTCTGAAACCTTTGTGGAAAACCCTAAATGAGCCAGGTGACTTAGATGAATTTAAGTTTGAGGTTATCTTGCATTTGGCTGCTCTCAGTTATAATGTAAATCAATCAATCACTTTTATTGAGCACTTACTGGGTGCAGAGCATTGTACTAAGCTGTTGGAAGAGTACACATGACAATAAAGGGACATTACCTGCCCACCGTGATCTTAAAGTCTAGAGGGGGAGACAGACATTGATATAAATAAGTTACAGATATATAAATAACTGCTGTGTGGCTCAAGGGAGTGGTAAGTAAAGGGAGCAAATCAGGGTGATGCAGAAAGGAGTGGAAAAGGAGGGCTTAGTCAGGGACAAACTGACCTATTCTAACCATTAGTAAGACTCAGTTGATTTTGCTTTCTATCAGAAAAAGAATCGGATCAAACTGGTACTATCTGGGTGTTAGGTTGATTGATCAATCCATGGCACCTGTCAAGTGCCCAGTGCAATTTATGGCACAGCATCCAAACTCTGCTATGTTCACTTTGGGCTTAAGTGGGCCTTGAACGTACAAATTATTTGTGCGCCCTCTCTGCCCAGCTCCTTGCACTCTCCATGAATACCATGCCCCACTAAGAGCCCAGCAAAATCCAGGACATCAATTATCCAATGTGGGAACCCCTCAGGTATATAGCCATAATTTACTTAATATCTGGCTTATAAGCTTGTGGGCAGGAAATATGGCTACCAACTCTGTTACATTGGACTCTCCCAAGTGCTTAGTACAGTGCTCTGTACATAGGAAATGCTCAATAAATATGATTGATTGATTGATTGATCAGAAATAACAAACCATTTTAGGGTTCTGGAGTCTATCCAAATGTCCTGTGGTTCCAGCACAGATCCTGGGCCTCTTCTCAATAAATCCCAATGATACAAACCAACTGGAACAAGCTGGGATTTATAACCAAAATTGTTTCAAAAAAAAATTCCACCAATCCCTCTGCCACTTGTCTGCTGTGTGACCTTGGGCAAGTAACTTCACTTCCCTGGGCCTCAGTTACCTCATCTGTAAAATGAGGATTGAGACTGGGAGCCCCATGTAGGACAGTCTTCTAGACTGTGAGCCCAGTCTTCTAGACTGTGAGCCCACTGTTGGGTAGGGACCATCTCTATATGTTGCTAACTTGTACTTCCCAAGCACTTAGTACAGTGCTCTGCACACAGTAAGCGCTCAATAAATACAATTGATTGATTGATTGACAGGGACTGTGTCCAACCGGATTTGCTTGTATTTACCCCAGCACTTATTACAGTGCCTGGCACATAGTAAGCACTTAACAAATAGCATAATTATTTTTATTAATATTAGTCCTGTGTCTCCCCTGCCTATGGTGGTGTTACAATGCAGCATGCTAGGTACATTGCCAGTACTGCACAGGTTCAGTATACAAAAGTGAAATGTTAAAATAATGCAAATATCTGAAAAAAAATCAGCAAATATAAAAAGCAAAACAAGGAAGCCAGCATATTATTTAGGAGATGGCAGTATCTAAGGGTTACTAGGCTACAGATTCAAGCAAAGTTCTACAAAATCAAAATCTAATTGATGATCATTGTGGGCATGGAGCATGTCTACCAAATCTGTAATACTGAGCTCACCCAAAGCACTTTGTAAAATGATCTGCATACAGTAAATACGATCTATTGATTGATATGGATTTAAAATCTATAACTTCCTCAGATTCCCCATCCAATGACCGGAGCAGTTTAATCAACACCACTCTGGGTCTCACTCAACATCAAAAGCCAAACCAGAATCCCAAACGATGAAGTCCTATGACGAGGTCCAGCTCCTAGAATTGAAACGATTCTTACCTCAAAATGCTGAATGGGGCAGCAGGGGAGAATTGAAGACAGCCAGATACCCAAGCAGATGAAATTGGGCAACTGAAAACAAGGACACAGAAAATACTTTAAGAAGGCTGTAAAATAAAACCTCAGGTAATGATGCACCTCATCTCACAATTGAGGAGTCACTTTATAAGACAGACCAGTATAGTACACAACCTTCAATCAACCAGTAGTATTTATTGAATACTTACTGTATGCAGAGCACTGCAATAAATGCTTGGGAGAGGACAGTACAAAAGTTGGCAAAAAAAAATCTCTGCCAATAAGGAATTCACAGTATAGGGGAAGATGGGCATTAAAATAATTTACAGATATGTGCATAAGTGTCATGGGGCTAAGGGTGAGGTGGATATCAAACACTTAAAGGGTACGAACAGACTCTAGTGCATAGGTGATGCAGAGGGGAGAGAGAGTAGGAAATATAGACTTAATTGGAAAAGGCCTCTTAGATATGTGACTTTAATACATTTTTGAAGGCAGGGAGAGCAATCTTCTGTCAGATTTGAAGAGGAAGAGAGTTCCTGGCCAGAGGGAGGATTTGGGCAATGGCAAAGTAGAAGGTCCTCTTAAGCAGAACGCCTCGATTATGAAACAAGGAGGCAAAAAGCATGCATAGACAGCACCAGGTGCTTCAGACAACTAGCACAACAAAGGAAAACTTAATATGCACTATATGGTTGCAACTGTGGAGCCCCACAGTGGCCATTTTAATCACATCCCCATGTGCAAATGAACTTCACCAGCAGTAATGTCTTCAAGTATGAAAAATAACTATTTTTGAAAAAAATTCCTTAAATAAATATTAAATATGGGAAGCCTTAGATGAGAAGCATCATGGTCTAGTGGATAGAGCACGGGCTTGGGAGTGAGAATGACCGGGGTTCTAATTCTGGCTCTGCTGCTTGCCTGTTGTGTGACCTTGGGCAAGACACTTAATTTTTCTGTGCCTCAGTTACCTCACCTGTAAAATGGGGAATTATGACTGTGATCCTAGGTGGGACTTAGACACAGGCCAACCTGATTAGCTTGTATCTACCCAGCACTTAGTACAGCACCTAACAAATACCCTAAAAGTTTGGTTGGTTTTTTAATGGAATGAAATATGCTATCAGTATCTGTACTAAGAAATGGCTCAAACACCGAGCACTCCCTGTTGGTGACCCAATGAATTACTGATGGACTGTTCCTCACCCATGAGCCCAAGGTGATTATAATTAAACCCACAGATGGCCCCTTTGCCCTTCAATTAAATCACTCCTAAAAACAAAACAAAAAAACACCCTATATATCTCTGTGAGAGGAGTTCAAGCTTAGGCAACTAGAAGGAGCTGGGCTTTGGCCTATGGGCCATCATGGTTTCTCCATTTTGCATCTGTGCATCTTCACACTCCACCTGAAATCTCCAACTTTCCTTGGTTGAACTTGGTTTGTGGGCACTAGTTCACCTAGCTCATGCTCTGAGCAGGACTGGGGAACCTGGAAACTTTGATGGGGTTCAGCTCCTTCATCCCAGTTGCTCCCCTTTCAAATTCAGCCTTCTAGCCTCACAACCCCTCTCTCAGTTTATCAATCAATGGAATTTGAGTGCTTACTGCTTGCAGAGCTCTGGACTAAAGGTTTGAGAGAGTAGAAAGGGAGTTTATAAATGTGACCCAAATAGATTAAACATATGTGGTGGTCCAGGGTCTCACTCCAGGTAGACTCAGGGGCTTCTGACTCAGTGGAAACATTTTATGATTTAAAGAAAAAAGCCTCTACACCTAAGTTTTCCTCTCTGATGACATGACGCTTGAAAAAGGTCATCTCTCTAATGAATTGAGAGGTCAGACGAGGCTTCCTGTTATGGTTCATATGAAAGAGTTTTATTTAGGTCATTTAAAATTTCCCACAGCTCTCCCAGCTCATTAATTGGTAACTCAACCTGAAGCTTTATCAAATACATAGGGACTTAAAACAGATACAGTGGAGCAGTTTCTCATACTCAGAAAAGGCTTGATTAAGTTTTTGCAAATATGGTCATGATTCACCAAAAATTTCTTCCATAAATAAGATTGTTTTTATGAGTTATAATCTAGCATCAGAAAGGTTTAACGATCCTCTCCTGAAATGGGTTGTCCTTTGTCAATGTTTTCAGTCAGTCATCATGATACTGTCACCTATGATATTCTACGAGCCGGTCAAAAATCACATATGGGAAGAGCAACTCTTTGGGTCGCTGAAGGTTCTGAAAAAACACATGTTAGTACTCATGAGAAGCAGCATGGCTTAGTGGAAACAGCACGGGCTTGGAAGTCAGAGGTCTTGGATTCTAACCCCAGCTCCACCACTTGTCAGCTGTGTGACTTTGGGCAAGTCATTTAACGTCTCTGTGCCCTCAGTTGCCTCATCTGTAAAATGGGGATTAAGGCTGTGAGCGCCACGTGGGACAACCTGATAACCCTGTCGCTTTCGCACTATCCCTCCTCCCCCTTCCCTTTCCTTCCCTTCCTTTGAAGCCCACATTATTCGCCTCTACCACCCCCTCCAGATTCTTGTAGCCGCCATCTACCGCCCTCCCGGCCCCACTTCCAACTTCTTTAACGACTTTGACCCCTTCCTCACCTTCCTTCTCTCCTTCTCCATGCCCACTCTGATCCTCGGAGACTTCAACAACAACAACTCTCTCCTCGACCCCCTCCAGTCTGGCTTCCGTCCCCTTCATTCCACGGAAACTGCGCTCTCAAAGGTCATCAATGACCTCCTGCTTGCCAAATCCAACGGCTCATACTCTGTCCTAATCCTCCTCGACCTCTCAGCTGCCTTTGACACTGTGGACCACCCCCTTCTCCTCAACACATTATCTGACCTTGGCTTCACAGACTCCGTCCTCTCCTGGTTCTCCTCTTATCTCTCCGGTCGTTCTTTCTCAGTCTCTTTTGCAGGCTCCTCCTCCCCCTCCCATCCTCTTACTGTGGGGGTTCCCCAAGGTTCAGTGCTTGGTCCCCTTCTGTTCTCAATATACACTCACTCCCTTGGTGACCTCATTCGCTCCCACGGCTTCAACTATCATCTCTATGCTGATGACACCCAGATCTACATCTCTGCCCCTGCTCTCTCCCCCTCCCTCCAGGCTCGCATCTCCTCCTGCCTTCAGGACATCTCCATCTGGATGTCCGCCCGCCACCTAAAGCTCAACATGTCGAAGACTGAGCTCCTTGTCTTCCCTCCCAAACCTTGTCCTCTCCCTGACTTTCCCATCTCTGTTGACGGCACTACCATCCTTCCCGTCTCACAAGCCCGCAACCTTGGTGTCATCCTCGACTCCGCTCTCTCATTCACCCCTCACATCCAAGCCGTCACCAAAACCTGCCGGTCTCAGCTCCGCAACATTGCCAAGATCCGCCCTTTCCTCTCCATCCAAACCGCTACCCTGCTAATTCAAGCTCTCATCCTATCCCGTCTGGACTACTGCACTAGCCTTCTCTCTGATCTCCCATCCTCGTGTCTCTCTCCACTTCAATCCATACTTCATGCTGCTGCCCGGATTATCTTTGTCCAGAAATGTTCTGGACATATTACTCCCCTCCTCAAAAACCTCCAATGGCTACCGATCAATCTGTGCATCAAGCAGAAACTCCTCACCCTGGGCTTCAAGGCTCTCCATCACCTCGCCCCCTCCTACTTCACCTCCCTTCTCTCCTTCTACTGCCCAGCCCGCACCCTCCGCTCCTCCACCACTAATCTCCTCACTGTACCTCGCTCTCGCCTGTCCCGCCATCGACCCCCGGCCCACGTCATCCCCCGGGCCTGGAATGCCCTCCCTCTGCCCATCCGCCAAGCTAGCTCTCTTCCTCCCTTCAAGGCCCTGCTGAGAGCTCACCTCCTCCAGGAGGCCTTCCCAGACTGAGCCCCTTCTTTCCTCTCCCCCCTCGTCCCCCTCTCCATCCTCCCGTCTTACCTCCTTCCCTTCCCCACAGCACCTGTATATATGTATATATGGTTGTACATATTTATTACTCTATTTATCTATTTATTTATTTATTTTACTTGTACATTTCTATCCTACTTATTTCATTTTGTTGGTATGTTTGGTTCTGTTCTCTGTCTCCCCCTTTTAGACTGTGAGCCCACTGTTGGGTAGGGACTGTCTCTATGTGATGCCAATTTGTACTTCCCAAGCGCTTAGTACAGTGCTCTGCACATAGTAAGCGCTCAATAAATACGATTGATTGATTGATTGATTGATTCAATATCCACATGGATATCCCTAACGACTCCTCTGCCGCCCACCTTCTATCTCTCCTTGACGCTGCCAAACTCTTCCTCCACCCCACCTCGCCCACTCACCAACTTGGTCATACCCTCGACCTCATCATCTCCTACCGCTGCACTGTGTCCACCCTCACCAACTCTGAAATCCCTCTCTCTGATCATAATCTTCTCACCTGCCTCCTCACTCACACTCCTTTCCCCTGTAAATCCGTATTACTCCCTCACAGAGATCTCCGCTCTCTGGACCCCACCCATCTTTCGGAGCGCCTCACACCCCACCTCGCCGCCCTCTCCTCTCTACCCAGTCTTGATGATCAGATTACTGCTCTCAACTCTACCCTTTCTACTCAGCTAGACTCACTCGCTCCCCTTTCCCTTCGCCGCTCTCGCACCACTAACCCACAGCCCTGGATCACTGACACTGTCCGCCTCCTTCGCTCTTATGCTCGAGCTGCCGAACGCTGCTGGCGAAAGTCTAAACACCATGCCAACCTCGTTCACTTCAAGTTTATCCTTTCCTGCCATAACTCAGCCCTCTCTTCTGCCAGACAAAACTATTTCTCCTCCCTTATTGACACCCATGCCCATCACCCCCGCCAGCTCTTCCGTACATTCAACTCCCTTCTCAGGCCCCCGGTTCCTCCCCCTCCTCCTTCCCTCACCCCCAACGATCTGGCCTCCTACTTCATTAACAAAATTAAATCCATCAGGTCCGACCTCCCCAAAGTCTCTTCCCCTCTTTCTCCATCCCCCCGGCTCTCAACACTCTCTGCTACTCTCCCATCCTTCCCAGCGGTATCCTCAGAGGAACTCTCCTCCCTCCTCTCAAGTGCTACTCCGGCCACCTGTGCTTCTGACCCCATTCCCTCTCATCTTATGAAATCTCTCGCTCCATCCCTTCTCCCCTCCTTAACTTCCATCTTCAACTGCTCACTCTCCACTGTTTCCTTCCCCTCTGCCTTCAAACATGCCCATGTCTCTCCCATCCTAAAAAAACCCTCTCTTGACCCCACCTCACCTTCTAGTTATCGTCCCATATCCCTCCTACCATTCCTTTCCAAACTCCTTGAACGAGTTGTCTACACGCGCTGCCTAGAATTCCTCAACAACAACTCGCTCCTCGACCCCCTCCAGTCTGGCTTCCGTCCCCTTCATTCCACGGAAACTGCCCTCTCAAAGGTCACCAATGACCTCCTGCTTGCCAAATCCAACGGCTCATATTCTGTCCTAATCCTCCTCGACCTCTCAGCTGCCTTTGACACTGTGGACCACCCCCTTCTCCTCAACACGCTATCTGACCTTGGCTTCACAGACTCCGTCCTCTCCTGGTTCTCCTCTTATCTCTCCGGTCGTTCTTTCTCAGTCTCTTTTGCAGGCTCCTCCTCCCCCTCCCATCCTCTTACTGTGGGGGTTCCCCAAGGTTCAGTGCTTGGTCCCCTTCTGTTCTCAATCTACACTCACTCCCTTGGTGACCTCATTCGCTCCCACGGCTTCAACTATCATCTCTACGCTGATGACACCCAGATCTACATCTCTGCCCCTGCTCTCTCCCCCTCCCTCCAGGCTCGCATCTCCTCCTGCCTTCAGGACATCTCCATCTGGATGTCCGCCCGCCGCCTAAAGCTCAACATGTCGAAGACTGAGCTCCTTGTCTTCCCTCCCAAACCTTGTCCTCTCCCTGACTTTCCCATCTCTGTTGACGGCACTACCATCCTTCCCGTCTCACAAGCCCGCAACCTTGGTGTCATCCTCGACTCCGCTCTCTCATTCACCCTTCACATCCAAGCCGTCACCAAAACCTGCCGGTCTCAGCTCCGCAACATTGCCAAGATCCACCCTTTCCTCTCCATCCAAACTGCTACCCTGCTCATTCAAGCTCTCATCCTAGCCCGTCTGGACTACTGCACCAGCCTTCTCTCTGATCTCCCATCCTCGTGTCTCTCTCCACTTCAATCCATACTTCATGCTGCTGTCCGGATTATCTTTGTCCAGAAACGCTCTGGGCATATTACTCCCCTCCTCAAAAATCTCCAGTGGCTACCAATCAATCTGCGCATCAGGCAGAAACTCCTCACCCTGGGCTTCAAGGCTCTCCATCACCTCGCCCCCTCCTACCTCACCTCCCTTCTCTCCTTCTACTGCCCAGCCCGCAACCTCTGCTCCTCCACCGCTAATCTCCTCACTGTACCTCGTTCTCGCCTGTCCCGCCATTGACCCCCGGCCCACGTCATCCCCCGGGCCTGGAATGCCCTCCCTCTGCCCATCCGCCAAGCTAGCTCTCTTCCTCCCTTCAAGGCCCTGCTGAGAGCTCACCTCCTCCAGGAGGCCTTCCCAGACTGAGCCCCTTCCTTCCTCTCCCCCTCGTCCCCCTCTCCATCCCCCCATCTTACCTCCTTCCCTTCCCCACAGCACCTGTACATATGTATATATGGTTGTACATATTTATTACTCTATTTATTTATTTATTTATTTATTTTACTTGTACATTTCTTTCCTATTTATTTTATTTTGTTGGTATGTTTGGTTCTGTTCTCTGTCTCCCCCTTTTAGACTGTGAGCCCACTGTTGGGTAGGGACTGTCTCTATGTGTTGCCAATTTGTACTTCCCAAGCACCTAGTACAGTGCTCTGCACATAGTAAGCGCTCAATAAATACGATTGATTGATTGATTGACTGTACCTACCCCAGTACTTAGAACAGTGCTTGGCACATCATAAGTGCTCAACAAATGCCATTATTATTATTATGTTCTCTTAAAACAAATTCCTCCTGAAATTATTAATGAAAAATTAGGTGGATGAGGCAAGAATTTCTGCCATTGGAAAGCTTTGCTCTTGTTTCAAGTGGAGAATAAGGGGGAAGTCTGACGGAGGGTACATCTGAAGATGTTTTGTTCTAGTAATAAAAACAGTGATAACAATGGTGGCATATTTATTTGTTCAGTGCTTACTGTGCTAAGCACTGTACTAAGCACTGGGATAGATCCAAGGAAATTTGGCTCGCAGTCTAAGAAGGAGAGAGAACAGGTACTGAATTCTAATTTTACATGAGGAAACAAACACAACAAAGTTAAGTGACTTGCCCAAGGTCACTCAGCAGAAAAGTGGCAAGCTCAGGATTAGAACTCAGGTCCTCTGGCTGCCAGGCCCATGCTCTTTCCCTCACACTGCTTTGTTGTACTTGCAGGAGTAAAATATGGAAATCGAAACTACAATTCTCTAACAATAAATAATCCTAGTGGGATTATTAAAATGGTAGTCATATGTTGTATGAAAACAGAGCTTTTTTTATCATATCAATTACAGATCCCAAAATCTACCCAACTCATATTCATCACTCAGTTATCCTCAGCTACAACTTTCCCTATCCTCAAAATCCTCTGAAAATCATAGCAGACCTGGGAAGCCTGCCCTGATTAACCTCTCATTTATTCAGTTCTTCTTATTTCTTGAGTGCTTATTGTGTGCACAGCTTGAGAGAGTACAATATAACAATAAACAGACACATTTCTGAGCACAAGGAGCTCAGACCCCCACCCTGTTTTTCCTCCCTACTGGGACACCTAAATGCTTGAGTCCATTCCTCCTAAATACTTGGATACTCATCCCACCCCCAGAAAGCATCATACTATGCACTTTGGGGGGAAAAAAATGCTATTTGTTAAGCACTTACTATGGGCCAGGCATGGCAATAAATAATAATAATAATAATGATATTTGTTAGGCTCTTAGCACATGCCAAGCACTGTTCTATGCTTTGGGGTAGATAAATACGAGGCAATCTGGTTGTCCCACATGTGGCTCACAGTCTTAATCTCCATTTTATAGATAACAATAATAATAATAATAATAATAATGGCATTTATTAAGTGCTTACTATGTGCAAAGCACTGTTCTAAGCGCTGGGGAGGATACAAGGTGATCAGATTGTCCCACGTGGGGCTCACAGTCTTAATCCCCATTTTCCAGATGAGGTAACTGAGTACCAGAGAAGTGAAGTGACTTGCCCAAGGTCACTCAGCAGACAAGTTGTGGAGCTGGGATTAGAACCCATGTCCTCTGACTCCCAAGCCCATGCTCTTTCCACTAAGCCATGCTGCTTCTCATGGTACTAGGCACTGGGTTCCTGACTTGGGTGACTTGCCCAAGGACACATATCAGACAAGTGGCAGAGCTGGGGTTAAAACACAGGTCCTCTGACTCCCAGCCCTGTGTTCCTTCTACTAGGGAGAATACAATAAAGTTAACAGACAAGATCCCTGCCCTCAAGGAATTTTCAGTCTAGTGCTGGGGAGACACAAAAATAAACTACAAGTAAAGGAAGCAGCAGAACATAAGGATCTATTCTTAAGGGCTGTGAGGCTTAGATGTGGGCTGAGTATTTAAGTGCCTAGGGAATGAGGACATCCATGCATAGGTGACTCAGTATGGGGAAAAAGAGGTGAGGATTTAATTAGTGAGGGAATGGGGCCAGTAGGAAATGTGATTCTAGTAGGTCTACATTCGGGAGTCATTCATCCAAAGGGTAGAGTTGAAACTATGTGAATTGATTAGTCCCCCCCCAAAAGTGAACAAACTGATAAGAACAAAGTTTTCCAGAGTAAAGCGAGTAGGAGATGAAAAATAGCTAGAATTGTTACCCTCCTTCAGAGAATCCTCTATATCAAAATGGCATCACCCTCAGAGACAAAGATAAATACCTTATGACCCAGATAGATAAATCAACCTAGACAGTTTCAAGGAAGTAGATTGCATAATGTGTGCTTTTTGCAAGCATTGGGGTAGATACAAGGAAATCACATTGGACACAGTCCCTGTCCCACATGGGGCTCACAGTCTTAATTCCCATTATGCAGATGAGGTAACTGAGGCACAGAGAAGTGAAGCAACTTGCCCATGGTCACACAGCAGATGTGTGGCAGAGCTTGAATTAGAACCCATATATACATATTTGTACACACTTGCTCACACATACATACATACACATACATACACACATGCAGATATACACCAACTTGTTAGAAAGCAGCATAGCCTAGTTGAAAGAGCACAGGCCCGGGAGTCAGAGGACCTGGGTTTTAATCCCAGCTCTGTCAACTGCTTGCTATGTGACCTAGGGCAAGTCTCTTAACTTGCAAAATGGGGAGTCAATACCTGTTCTCCATTCCACTTAGACTGTGAGCCCCATATGGGCCAGGACTGTGTCCAACCTTATTAACTGTTAACTGCTTGACACATAGTAAGTGCTTAAATACCACAATAATACTATAATGTCACATTTTGGAATACATCTGCATTTTATGCCTATATTACCTTGAATTGAGGCCTTAATTATTTCCTTTGTTTTTAAAGGAGAAATATTAGTGGATATGTTTTATATAGCTAAGAACACCAACAAGAGCACAGATTGTCAGATTTATTTTGTAGCAAACAATCCTAGGTAACAAAACAATGCAGTTTCTACATTATTCTGCTGAAAAGCTTCACAAAATGCAATGTTTAAGTGGTAATTTACGTGATATTAGGTGTTGGAGTTAATGGGAACCCATTGCAGAGATATTTTTATAACACAGAAGTTGGTCTCACAAATGTGGACTGTTCAAAAACAGTACCCATGTAGAACTTGGGCTTTATCAACTAGCCTCTAATATAGTATTTCTGACTGATTTTAGTGGCCATTTTAGAGTTCAAAATGGTCTAGTTAGGTGTTTCATCATGTCAAGCAACAAGCTCCAATAGAAAATTCACCCAAGTTAACATCTCCCTGTTGTGCTGTTTCCATTTCTCATAGAGTTTGAGAACAGAGAACATTCCTGCTCCTCAACCACTATACCCTAATCAACCAAAAGACAGACTTGGCATGCAGACTTGGCATGGCCTTAATATAAAAAGTTACAGATGATAATGTCACATCTAACCATTTCCCCAAATTCCCAAGAGCAGCCAAGTCTGCTGATTTGTTCTTCCTTTGCCTCCATCTCCACAGTCTTTCTATTTCTTCTCTGGAAGCCTAAAATCTAAAGCAGACATTGACATAATCAACCAATCAATGGTAATTATTGAGGGTTTACTATGTGCAGAACACTGTACCAAGTGCTTGGGAGACATAGGTTAGATAGTACAGTGCTCAAGTGCTTAATACAGTGCTGTGCACACAGTAAGTGCTCAATAAATAAAACTCAATGAATTGAATGAATGAATTTAAGGCATTTTATGACATTGGAGAATTTTAAACACTAGAACAAGCTTGTGAATTCCCTTTAGGATAGCTTTAAAAATAGATTGAGATAACCATCAATCAAGCAATGGCATTGGAACCTTTACTGTGTGCAGAGTCCTGTACTACATTCTTGGGAGAGTATAATACAATATAGTTGGTGGACACAATCCCTGCCCAGGGATCTTAGTGTGAAGGGCAGGTTGATTATCTGGGATCACTTTTTTTTTTTTCATTTGAAAAACTTTCTTGACCATAATATGCATGAAGAAACCCATTATTAGACATACAACCTAATGAGAAAGGACCAGCCTGTACATATAATGATAATAGTATTAGAGTACTCCACCACCAATGCTTCAAATCCTACTCCAATAATCTTAACATTGCATACTTGCCTAATCGATCTACTGCAGATAATAATATAATATTTAAGTACTTACTATGTAACAAGCCTTTTGTTAAGTGGTAGTGTAGATACAAAATAAACAGAGCCCACCAGCCTGACCTAGTGGAAAGAACATAGGCCTAGGCCTGGGTTCTAATCCCTGTTCTGTCAATTACTTGCTGTGTGACACAGCAGCATGGCTCAGTGGAAAGAGCATGGGCTTGGGGGTCAGAGGTTTTGGGTTCTAATCTCGGCTCTGCCGCTCGTCAGCTGTGTGACTTTGGGCAAGTCACTGAACTTCTCTCTCCCTCAGTGACCTCAACTGTAAAACGGGGATTAAGACTGTGAACCCCACGTGGAACAACCTGATTACCTCGTATCTTTATCTTGTAAAGAGTAAGTGCTTACCAAATACCATTATTATTATTATTATTTAACCTCTCAGTGCCTCAGTTCTTCTCTTCTCCTTCCTACTTAGACTGCAAGCCCCATGCAAGACAGGGACTGTGTCCAATCTAATGAACTTGCATCTATCCCAGCTCTTAGAAAACTGTCATATTAAGCACTGAACAGATACCACTTTAAAATAAAAAAATCACAGTCTGTGTCCCCATATGGGCTCACAGCCTAAATCGCCTACCTCCAACCCCTATTCCTTTTTACTGCTGCAGGACAAGGATGCTTGCAAGAAACAAAACATGGAGTCACTGCCTGTCATTTTTTTTTTCAAAAATGTAAATAGCACATAAAACTTTGGTTCAAGGCAAAGAACAGATGAGAGAACAGATAAGATTTAACTATGGTGGTAGTCACGGAAATGCCCAAACAAATTTGGAGCTAGGGCCAAGGATGATTGATCACTAGTTTTGACAGTGTAGAATGGTCTAGTCTCATCATTTGGGGCTGGAACAAAGTGTAGTCAAGACTGAAAGTTGGCTGAAATGAATTGAATAATTCTTAAGGTCTCCTCAAGCTAACTTCTCTGTGCATCAGTTACCTCATCTGTAATATGTGAATTAGAACTGTGAGCCCCATGTGGAACATGGACTGTGTCCCATTTGATTAACTTGTACCTACCCCAGAATATAGAACAGTGCTTGACACATAGTAAACACTTAAAAACTGCCATTCTTTTTATTACAAAATAAAACTGGCACATCATTCTTATTCAAGGAAAACTTCTTGAAGGAGTATTTTGAAGGAAAGAAAAGGCTAATGTTTTAGTCTTAGAAAGTGATGGGTCAATCACTCGTATTTATTGAGTGTTATGTGTAATGCCCTGTACCAACTAAGCACTTGAAAGAGTACAGTGCACAGAGTTGGTATACAAGTTTTTGCCCACAGTGAGTTTACAGTCTAGAAGGATAACTGTACCAGGAAAAGCTATCCATTAGAGGAAAAAAAAAATGACTCCTCATCTGGGATGGATTTTGGAAAGGAGAAGTCCTAACATTTCCAGACTCTCCTTAGAAATCTTCCAGATGGCAGCACAACTTAGTAGGACTAGGATTCAGGAGTTCAGGTTGTTTAACCCAGGTCTTTGACTAGCCTACTGGGTGACCTCAGTCAAGTCACTTAACTTCTCTGGGCCCCAGTTTCCTCCTCTGAAAAATGGGGCCTTATGAAGAGCAGGGACTTTCTCTGACCTGATTTTTCATATCTGTTCAGCATTTAACAAAATGCTTGGCACATAGTAAGCATTTAAGAAAAACCATTACCACTTAACATCCCTTCCACAAAAGTCCCCTGATTTACAAATGGAGAGACAAAATATGAGAAACTGGAGCTTCCATCAGAATGACTGCCAAGGCATGGTTATCAAGAGACATTCTGAAAAATAGGTAACCCAGGATTGTGATCAATTAATGGTCTTTATTGAAAATGTTCTATGTGCAGAGCACTGTACTAAGCACTTGAAAAAGTACAATAAAACAGAGTTGGTAGGTGACGTTTTCTGCCTACAAGGAGCTTAAAATCTTGAAGGGGAGGCAGGCATTAATATAAATAAACTACAAACTAGCTATCAACAAATCTATGTTTGAGGGGAAAAGTATCAGAAAGCTAAATTACGAAGGCACACATTTTTTTTTGAGAGGTAACAGATGGTATGGCACTGCACTCCAAACTGAAGATACACAGAATGGTGGCAATATCTAACCCTCTTGATGACCTACTGCCAACAAATTGGGGATTGATCAGGCCACTCAGCATCCAATAGCAAGAAAGTAGCACCATGGCCTCGGACTCAGAGGGATACAGGTTCTAATCCTGACTCTGCCACCTGTCTGTAGTGTGACCTTGGGCAAGTCACTTCACTTTTCTGAGCTTCAGTTACCACATCTGGCAAATGGGGATTAAGACTGTGAGCCCCATGTGGGACAATCTGATTACCTTGTATATCCCCCAGAGCTTAGAACAGTGCTTCACACATAGTAAGCGCTTAACAAATAGCATTATTATTATTATGTATGTCAATTTAGTCATCTTTCTCTTTGGTTTTATCAGTTGTAGCTCAGTATTGGTAAATAACTAAAGCCTGGCTGTTTCCTTCATTGGACTATAAGATCCTCAATGGCAGGGGACCCTGTCTTTTGTTCTGTTGAATGCCACAAAGTGCTAAGTAAAGTTCTATACATAAGTGCTAATTTTTGAACATGACTTGAGATTGAATCAATCACTGTTTTACTGAGTGTTTACTGTGTGTAAGGCACTGGGGAGAGTACAGCACAACAATAACAGGCATTCCCTGAAGATTCATTTTCTTCATGAGTCCTGTCCTCAAAAAAATTGCCTTTTCATTTCTGATTCTTATTAGCTAGATTGTTAGGTTTTCTGCTGTTGAAAAGAACACAACAATATTTGAGAACAGAACAGCCTAGTGGATAGAGCACGGGCCTGAGAGTCATTCATTCATTCAATCATATTTATTGAGCGCTTACTGTGTGCAGAGCACGTACTAAGTGCTTGGGAAGTACAAGTTGGCAACATATAGAGATGGTCCCTACCCAACAACGGGCTCACAATGGGTTATAATACCGCTCCACCATCTGTCTTCTGTGTGACATTGGCAAATCACTTAACTTATCTGTTACTCAGTTCCCTCATCTGTAAAATGGGGCTAAGACTGTGAACCTGTGGGACAAAGACTGTGTCCAACCTGATTAGCTTGTCTCTATTGCAGCACTTAGTACTGTGCCTGAAACATAGTAAGTGCTTAACAAATACCATAAAATAATTTTGACTCTTTGAACTCAGCCTCAGTGTTCTAAAGTATTTCTTGGGCTAACCTGTCATTGATTACCTCATCTGAGCTGGTCATAAAGCAAAGTTTCTTGTTAATATGGTTTAATTTGCTCTGCACTCCTGTCAAGTAGAACTAGGATCCAGCTTGTGTCAGCTCAGTTCTACTGAACCAGCTGGGTCCAATACTCATATATGAGTTGAGCATTTAAACTGATAAGGATGTCTGCAAATTCATAAGTAATAAGGGAGGGTTTTGGGATAATGTGACCTGTGGTAGGATAAATTAATAGTAATTAATACTAGTATTATTACTAATAGTAATAATAAGTGTTAAGTGCTATGTTCCAAGCACTGGGGTAGATACAAAATATTTAGGTTAATAAGGGTCAAATTAATAGGTGTATGCTTCCTGGGGGAGGTAGGGTTTCAGGAGGGCTTTGAAAATGGGGATAGTTAGTACAGTGCTCTGCACACAGTAAGCGCTCCATAAATACGATTGATGATGATTGGAAGAGTTCCATGAAGAAGCAATGGTGTGAGCAGAGGATTAGAGGTGGGAAAATCAAGACTCTGAGCCCATTGTTGGGTAGGGATTGTCTCTATCTGATGCTGAATTGTACTTTCCAAGCACTTACTATAGTGCTCTGCACACAGAAAGTGCTCAATAAATACAATTGAATGAATGAATGCATGAAAGAATAAGATAGTGCAATAACACTAGCTTGAGAGAAGTGAAAGGCACAACAAGCTAGGGAATAGTGGGTGAAGAGAGCTGATATATGAAAAGGTGAGAGCCATTGGTAATAAATTTCTTCCAGATGAAGAGGAAATATGTAATGACTGGAGGGTTTTGAAGAGAAGAGATATGTGCCAAATGCCATTTCAGAAAGATGATCCATATGCAGAGTGTAGATGGAAGACATGCTGGGGGAAGACAGATCTGCGAGGAGGGTGATCCACTTACATATAAGCTGATCATTTGAATTAGGGTGGTGGTGATTTGAGTGGATCTTGGAAACGTGGGAGAAAAACCAACAGAATCGGCTGGATTGGGGATTGAAATTCTCTAGATTGACTCCTACTTATATTTGGAATAAATTGTGTTGCATATAATGAAGGTAATTTCAGGTTTTCTTTGGACATTTGGGGCAAATGAAGTCTTTACACTATTTAGAACACTCTCAAAGACTTACATTTTGAAGATGAATTATTTGTTTGGTAATAAAACAATAAAACCTGGGGTTGAAACAAAGGTTGAAAGACAAACCTACTGGGATAGAAAAGGGCCATGTTCTAGTTCTCAGTTTTAGTCAAAGTTTATTTTCTGTGGCTTTGGCCTGAAAAAATAATCAGAAAGGTCATTTAAAAATACACATCGAATAAAATAAATGCTCAACACCTTAGTGCACTTCCTATTTCTGAACTGCCGCCTCGTGATAAAAAACTCACTTCTCTGATCTAGGACAGCCACTTGTTCCCAATTTCTGTGAGTCAGATAAACTTACTTTATTATGAAATTGTTAGTTTGCCAATGAAAAAGCAGCCCACATCTGGGAAATGAAGGGCTTTTGTGTAGACATAACACAGCAAGATAAACACTTGTGCTGTGACTCCATTTGTTACTTTTGGACTCATTTTTAGCACAGTTTCAATCTATCTCCACTCTGTAATACAGGCAGATAGATTGAACTAAGCCTCCAATAAAGGGGACAATGTAGCTGCCCACTTCTTTGCTTCTGCCCTGCAAAGAAGCCTGGGCTCCATCCCACATCTGCCTTGACGGCAAGATCGTTGTGGGGCTGATGCACTCAGAATTCCCCTGGCACACCTCAGAAGTACCAGTATTTGCACTTGCACTTAGCATGGACTTCAAGATCTTCCCAGTGCATGAGGTACTCAGACAGCCCTCTGGAAGAAAAAAGCCCCGGCAGCAGCCAGTCAGTCAATCAATCAGCCATACATTCAATCAGTGATATTTATTGAGCACTTACAATGTGCAGAGCCCTGTACCAAGTGCTTGGTAGATTACAGTACAACAGAGGAGCCAGAGATTCCTCTAGGAAAAAGAAGCAAAAGGCAGCAGCCACTCAATCAGCTACTCGATCACTCAGTATATATCAAACACTTACTATGTGGAGAACTAAATTTACAGAACAGAATTATCGGACACGTTCCCTGCCCAAATGGCAGGGCTGTCCCAAGAGGGGTGAACAGAGTTTCAGTTCAATAAGCTCAAAGCAGGGGATAAGGCAGGGGAGAGAAAGGATAACCATCACTGGGCCATGGCACAAGGTAAGGGCACTACTGACCCATGAATGGACTACTAAATAATGCCACTATATGTTTTATTTTATGGTATTTGTTAAGTACTTACTATACTGTACTAAACAGTAGGGTAGGTACAAGATAATTGGGTTGGACAGAGTCTCTGTTCCACAGAGAGCTCACGGTCTTAATTCCCATTTGACCTTTGAGGTAACTGAGGCACAGAGAAGTTGAGTGACTCACCCAAGGTCACACAGCAGACAAATGCCAGAGCCAGGGTTAGAACCCAAGTCCCCTGACTCTTAGGCCCATGCAGTTTCCTCTAGGCCACACTACTTGTCACCTGTCTGAATCCATGAATGCCTTCAGAATAAAATGGTTTAATGGAGGAAAATTACAGTCAAGTTAGAATCCTTTTCTCCTCAGCACATTAAATTCCAAACCCCAGTTCTAGTCTATGATCAGAAAAGACCAACTGCCAAAGATGTAGACTGTAAGTTCATTGTGGGCAGGGCAGGAGTCTGCCAACTCTGTTGTATTGCACTCTTCCAAGTACATAGTACAGTGCTCTGCACAAAGTGCTCAGTAAATACCATTAAGTAATTGAGTACTAAAGAGCAACACTTTCCCAACACCCATGAAATACTCAAATAGGGAGTATGTGTTGGACTGGCATTCCTATTTTTATTATAGTTCAGGGTTAAGGACCACATTATACGTCAACATAGTATGAGGGCTAAGTACCTGAGGCCAGACCTCCTTCATTTCTGATTCATAGCTAATGACAGAAGAAGGGAAAGCTTCCCGAATGACACAGATACTTGGCAACATTCATTCATTCAATCATATTTATTGAGCACTTACTGTGTGCAGAGCACTGTACTGAGCCTTGGAAAGTACACGCCCACACCAGGCTTACAGTCTAGAAGGGGAGAGACAGACACCAAAACAAGTACACAGGCAGGCAAGCCAGTCTTACTGAGGAGACAGTCAGCTGTATGTAGTATCCATGTTCTGGTGGTGACTGCTTGCAGCACATTTCCAAGAAAATTATTCAGGGTGAAAGTTACAGTTCTAGACACGACTTAACTGCTCTTTTCAACACAGCCTGGTCTTCTGGTCTCTTAGACAAGACGTTCATGTATTAGAAATGTTTATTAGTTGGCAGAGTGAACTTTAGGATAAGGCATCTACCAGTACAACTTGTTAAGAGTTATTTAAGGGCACAACAATCGTGTCTTCTCCAGGAAGGGGCATTATTTCCAACTGACTTTCCAGTAGAGACTACTGTTTAAATCATTGGTCTATGCAAGGCCATCAGTCAAATTCTGCAGGGCCCTTCCTGTGTAGACACAACTCCTGTTAGGGGAATTCAAAGAACTATTCTTTCTGTTTTCCCTACCCTTTCATTCCAAACCCTCCTGCTTATAGCTCCCCAACTCCCTGCCACTCAGCTGTTAACAAGCCTGTTGTCCCAGTAACTTGGGCTACTGGTTTATCTGCCAGATTTCATGTGTATGGAACATTTAGTTTAGTCAAATGAACATTGATAACATGCTGCAGTGATTTGTTTAATTTCCTTATATCCCAACTACTTAAACTGTGTGGCCTATGGAGGACGGGGACTATGTCTGACCTGATCACCTTATATCTACTGCAGTACTTAGAACAGTGCTTGACAAATAGTAACTGCTTAAAGAATAACATAAAAATAGTAGAAGAAAAATCCAGAAAGTATATATGGGGTTCATTTTTTTTCTTATTGGAATAAGGAATAAATTTTCCACAGAACATAGACTCATAATTGATTTTGTCTTCCACATAAATATGTAACTTTAAGAGCTAGTTTTACGCCATGGTCCTACTACTAAAATATTTCTTTAAATCAGAAAACCACACTTTTAAGAATCACAGACATATGCTACGTCTTTTCAGTCTGTAGCAAGAAGATTGCTTAGCAAGGTCAAAAGATGGGTCCTATCCAATTTTTGAATTTCTGTTCATAAAGAAAACACAATACCAGAAGTTTGATATAGACCACGGTCCTATACAATGCAACATTTTATAATTTTTGCTTGCACTTTGGAATTAAACTTCAAATGTGATTGAAATCATGTACCATGATGAGAAATTGATTATATTTTACTGCACATCCAAATGAAAAGTTTTCTTATATGTTGCTGTCATCAATAAGCATTTGAGCACTCTGAGCAAAAGGCATAGCATTGATATCAAATATGTGATAGTCCTAGATGGGAAACTTCCAAATTCTGCTAACATAGCGGCAAAATGTTCTGAAACTAAACAGTTCGTACCTTTGCTGTCATAAATTCAAACCAACTCTCACTGGATGCCAGTTCAAGAGCCATGTAAATTAATCGTCAATTTGTTTTTTGGTCCTCAGTTATCTATTATAGCTGACTTGATTATCTTATATCTACCCCAGCTGTTAGCAAAGTGCTTGGCACATAGTAAGCACTTAATATAATTTTTATTATTGTATACTGATATCAGAACAGTGATAGACAAGGACTCTAACCCTAGGTAGAGATACAGTCACGATGGAACAATCCAAGAATTAAGCAAGCAAAACCCTCGAGCCACTGAAGATCCTAAGAGGCCAGATTATATCTAACTAATGAAAGGTTAAGAGGATTAGTTAGCTGGACTGCACTTCAAGAAGCACTTCGATATACCCTAGCAAAATATCACAGATTCTATCAGCTGTTTGATCTTGGATAAATGAATCAAATCTGTCCAGATTTTGATCCTTTAATGGGGAGCCATAGTGTGAAAGGCAAGTGCTTTATCAGTGGAAAAATGATTTCACCAACACTTCAACCCCATCTTGGACCATTACAATCTTTCATGTCTGGTGAAACAACAAGATCAAAATATTCTAGGGAAGAAATTAGAAACGGAAGTCTTGCTTTCAAATGACATCTTTTGGGCCTGAAAACAAAGCACGTAAGGTTTCATGCCAGGAAGGAAGCCCTTGCTTCCAAACGAAGAGGAGTTTCTTCTAATGTATTTGACAGGCAATCCATCAGAGGTATTTATTGAGCCCTTACTGTATGTAGATCACTGTACTAAGCCTTGGGAGAGTACATAGCTGGCAGACATATTCCCAGCCCACAGGCATTTAATAGACTTGTTGGAAAATATTCCAAGTAATGAGTCAGGTTAGGCCAGTCTTTTATTCATTTTGTTGCAACAAGAGGTCAGTGGCTGTTTGGTAGCCAAAGACCAAGACCTGAGGATGAGCCCATCCTTATATTTCCCACTGGTCCCCTTTCCCTGGGTGACACAGCACCAAGTCCCTCAAGTCCTATTTGTTCATGCACTGGATTGGCACATTACATGCCACTCCACCCCATTTGTTGTTGCCTTCATTATCCTCTCATTATACACCAGGCTACTTCTTTATTGGCTTTGGCTTCAACTATCATCTCTACGCTGATGACACCCAGATCTACATCTCTGCCCCTGCTCTCTCCCCCTCCCTCCAGGCTCGCATCTCCTCCTGCCTTCAGGACATCTCCATCTGGATGTCCGCCCGCCACCTAAAGCTCAACATGTCGAAGACTGAGCTCCTTGTCTTCCCTCCCAAACCTTGTCCTCTCCCTGACTTTCCCATCTCTGTTGATGGCACTACCATCCTTCCCGTCTCACAAGCCCGCAACCTTGGTGTCATCCTCGACTCCGCTCTCTCGTTCACCCCTCACATCCAAGCCGTCACCAAAACCTGCCGGTCTCAGCTCCGCAACATTACCAAGATCCACCCTTTCCTCTCCATCCAAACCGCTACCCTGCTAATTCAAGCTCTCATCCTATCCCGTCTGGACTACTGCACTAGCCTTCTCTCTGATCTCCCATCCTCGTGTCTCTCTCCACTTCAATCCATACTTCATGCTGCTGCCCGGATTATCTTTGTCCAGAAACGCTCTGGACATATTACTCCCCTCCTCAAAAACCTCCAATGGCTACCGATCAATCTGCGCATCAAGCAGAAACTCCTCACCCTGGGCTTCAAGGCTCTCCATCACCTCGCCCCCTCCTACCTCACCTCCCTTCTCTCCTTCTACTGCCCAGCCCGCACCCTCTGCTCCTCCACCACTAATCTCCTCACTGTACCTCGCTCTCGCCTGTCCCGCCATCGACCCCCGGCCCACGTCATCCCCCCGGGCCTGGAATGCCCTCCCTCTGCCCATCCGCCAAGCTAGCTCTCTTCCTCCCTTCAAGGCCCTGCTGAGAGCTCACCTCCTCCAGGAGGCCTTCCCAGACTGAGCCCCTTCTTTCCTCTCCCCCTCGTCCCCCTCTCCATCCCCCCGTCTTACCTCCTTCCCTTCCCCACAGCACCTGTATATATGTATATATGGTTGTACATATTTATTACTCTATTTATTTCTTTATTTATTTATTTTACTTGTACATTTCTATCCTACTTATTTTATTTTGTTGGTATGTTTGGTTCAGTTCTCTGTCTCCCCCTTTTAGACTGTGAGCCCACTGTTGGGTAGGGACTGTCTCTATGTGCTGCCAATTTGTACTTCCCAAGAGCTTAGTACAGTGCTCTGCACATAGTAAGCGCTCAATAAATACGATTGATTGATTGATTGATTTGGGTCATCCAGCAGACACTCTGTGGCTGAAGAAGTCTTCAGCAAATGTAGGTATTGGGTTTCTAGGCTAGGGCTGCAGCCAGCAATTCATTGCTGTTCGGTTTTGCTGATAATTTGGGGCCTCAAAGCTGAGGGCTACAGCCAGCAATTCATTGCTGTTAGGGTCTGCTGATAATTTGGGGCCCCAGGACAACTGCGATCAGTGGGTGGTTGTTGCTAAGGATGCTAATAAGGTAGATCATGGTCTTGCCAGTCCCCAGATTTCCTGGGTGGAACTCAGCACAACTAATCAATATACATATTCAGTGACAGTAATGCATATACAAGAGCTAATCAGTGCACATATTCAGTGACAGTAATACTAATGATAATAATAATAGTAATAATAATGATGGTATTTGCTAAGAGCTTATATACATGAGCAGGGTTAAGGCTTGACCACAGTCTCGAGGAGGAAACATAAAATAAATTACAGTTATGCACTGAAGTGCTGTGTAATGACAAAGATTCAATGCAATAAGTGCAATGAACAACAAAAAACACAACATTCAACAACATTTCTGCTATAAAATTATTCCAGAATTGCAATGAATGCTACATTATCTAAACAGATTTTCCCAAAATGTCAAGACTGTTCTCAAAAACATATCTACTGGGGAGATCAAAGCGGACATCCAGTCTGTTAGGTCATTTAATGGAGATCAGGAGAGAACCTTCAATGAACCTGTGGCAAGTCAGGTATCTATTGTCCGTGCTGGTAATCAATTTAGCAAACAATATTATTTTGCAAAAGAAGAATCAGCTGCAAAAAGTAGCAGAGATTAACAAACAATGCTCTACACTGCCCTGTCATGTTTTTGGTAAGGCAAAGATGAATATCATTTCCTATGCAGCCAGATACAAGAATAAAAGCCACCAAAAAAATTCCTGGCATTAACATTGTGCATATAAGATGTTGCAAAATGCAAACAATTACATTTTTTGACATTAACCCAACCCAGTTTTTGTTCAATGTATATGCAGTGTACGTATTTGTGTATCTCAACCAGAAGAAGCAGATTGGGTGATTATTTATGGCATCCCTCAGGTGAATGTAATGATAGAAATAAAAGAATCCTAGGCTAGATGGGGTTCTAATCCCTGCTCTGTCACTTGTCTTCGGTGTGTCCTTGAGCAAGTCACTTCACTTCTCTGGGCCTCAGTTACTTCATCTGTAAAATGGGGATTGAGACTGTGAGCCCCACATGAGACAGGGACTGTGTCCAACTCGATTTGCTTGCATCCACCACAGCACTTAGTAGTGCTTGGCACATAGTAAATGCTTAACAAATACCATCATTATTATTACTAGATGACTAGTGACATCCAAATATTCTGGAAGACAAAGAAATTTGTGAGATGGCATTACTTATGTCTGACAAAGGATGCCATTTTTTACGTCAGAAATGATAGCAGACTTGACCTTATGATGATGCTAACTTATAATATATAGACTGGCAGAAATTCAAACAGAATTAATATCAGGCCAAAAACATTTCTAACGCCAAGTCCTAACAGCAAGAGTTTTCTGGTCAGGATTGTTCATTTTATGGAAACTAAAACTTAAGTAGAACTGACTAGGGTGTTCTGTGGAATTAATTGGGTGGCTGAAGAGAGAGGTCCGTGTACCCCAGTTTTAATTTGGTCGAAGAGGAAAAATTTGACCCTCTCAAGTTGATAGCACAGAATAGGTAGACCTTGAACAAAATCTCAAACTGTTTGATGTCATAGTCAAAATACGATTGATGAGCCATAAGATCATCTTAATCCAACTTCCCCATCCCTGGCTTCAGAGACTGAAAATTCACACAAAATAAATCCAAGAAACCTAGCAGAATGGAAAAGATGGGTGTCCTCTCCAAAGGAGGAAAAAGTGTGAGTAAAGATGTTTTAAAACTATATTAGAGATGAAACAAAATCACACCAGCTGAGATGCTGAAGTTGACAACAAATGGGTTGTAACACTGTCCATTGCTTTCACATATTTACAAAACACACAGAAGACTTGAGTATTTCAATTTGATGAAATTCAGTGAAATTGATTCAATTCAACGTAAATAAAGCCTGTATTGAGGCTATTTATAGTAATGGATAATATACATAACTATCAAATGGGCAAATATATTTGCAGCATGAAGGAGCATGGCCTACTGCAAAAACCATGGGTCTGTGAGTCAGAGGAACTGGATTCTAATTCCAGCCCCACCACTTGCCTGTTGTATGACCTTGGACAAGTCACTTAACTTCTCTGTGCCTCTATTTCCACATCTGTAAAATTAGGATTGAGACTGTGAGCCCCTTATGGGAAATGGATTGTGATTAGTTCGTATCTATCCAAGCACCTAGTACGGTACCTGGCATGTAGTAACTACTTAAATCCATTTTTCAAAATTGCCTTTTTGGTTTCTTAGAACTACTGAACAACTTTGGGTATTGCATAAGATTCCAGAGAAGCAGTGTGGCTTAGTGGACAGAACACGTATTATGGGAGTCAGAGAACATGGCTTCTAATCCCTGCTTTGCCACCTATCTGCTGTGTCACCTTAGGAAATTCACCTAACTTCTCTGTGCCACAGTTACCTCATTTTTAAAATGGGGAAGAAGACTGTGAGCCCTATGTGAGACAGGGACTGTGTCTGACCCCATTATCTTGTATCTACACATAATACTGTGTTTATTCAGTGATTGACACATAATAAACACTTAAATACCTATCAATTAATTCCATCCTAGAACTGCTTTGCATTTCTCTAAATTACATCCTAAATTAGAGAAACAGCATGGCGTAGTGGAAAGAGCACAGACTGAAGGGTAGGGAAGACCTGGGTTCCAACCCTGCCTCTGCCACATGCCCTCAGTGTGACCTTGGGCAAATCACTTTAACTTTTCTGAGACTTCAGTAACCTCATATGTAAAATGGGGATTCAATCCCTGTTTTTCTTCCTCCTTACATTCTGAAGACTGTGTGGTACAGGGAGTGTGCCTAACCTGCTTATCTTGAATCTTTCTCAGAATTTACAACAGTGCTTGACACATAGTAAGCACTTAACAAATACCACAATTATCATTATCCCACAACTCAGTAATTGAATCAAATTCCCAGCTGTTTGGCAGCATTCTACACTGTTTCATGGGAATGATGATGATGATGGCATTTATTAAGCACTTACTATGTGCAAAGCACTGTTCTAAGCACTGGGATAGATGCAAGGTTATCAGGTTGTCCCATGTGGGGCTCACAGTCTTAATCCCCATTTTACAGATGAGGTAACTGAGGCACAGAGAAGTTAAGTGACTTGCCCAAAGTCACACAGCTGACAATTAGCAGAGCCGGTATTTGAACCCATGACCTCTGACTCCAAAGCCCATGCTCTTTCCACTGAGCCACGGGAATGAGTCAATCATCTCAGATATAATCATGCTAAATGGCATGCAGAGAGAAGATATCTGAGAAAGAGTTCCTAGTACAGTGCTCTACACACAGTGAGTGCTCAATAAATACCATACCAGTGCTCTGCACACAGTGAGTGCTCAATAAATACCATAAATCAATGGTATTTATTGAGCACTCACTGTGTGCAGAGCACTGTACTAAGCCCTTGGGAGAGTACAATATAACAGAGGTGGTAGATATGTTCTCAACCAAGAATGAGTTTACAATCTAGAGGGCAAGACAGACATTAAAATAAATGAATTACAGATATGTACATATGTTCTCTGGGGCTGAAGGTGGGTGAACACCAAGTGACTAAAGGGTATTAATCTGAGTAAATAGATAATGCAAGAGGGAGTGAATGTCGGGGACAGAGGGTTTAATAGGCTAAGGCCTCCTGAAATAATAATGATGGTATTTGTTAAGCACTTACTATGTGCCAAGCACTGTTCTAAATGCTGGAAGAGATGTGAAAATCTTTAAGACAACAAATACTTAAAACCCCTCCATAAGACCCCCTCAGAGTGATGACCTTGAAACTTCCATCCAGTCACAGAGACTTAGGGTCCAAGAACCTGATGATCATTGTGGACAAGGAACGTGTCAGTTTATTGTTGTACTGTACTCTCCCAAGTACAATGCTCTATACCCAGTTAGCACTCAATAAATATGACTTAATGACTGAAATGATTATCTACTAGTGGTTTGCATTTCCTAGTCCTTGTTAATCAGGTTCCATTTGCCTAGGTGGGGCTCGTAGTTTAAGAGGGTAGGAGAACATGGAATCACTGACCAAATTCAACAACTCCAGAACTGAAGGGTATTCTGAAGTTTGAAGTGGCAGGACTCAGGGCTATTTGTTGAGTTACTAATCAATCTAAGCAATAACTTGTAGTTGTAGTAGAAGTGGTTTAGATGGATGAAGGGGACTTATAGGAACAAGAGTCTGGAGAGGATGTGGTACAGCCAAAGTAAACATATCACTGCACTCCCTTTCATTCATTCATTCAATCGTATTTATTGAGCGCTTACTGTGTGCAGAGCACTATACTAAGTGCTTGGGAAGTACAAGTTGGCAACATATAAAAATGGCCCCTACTCAACAACAGGCTCACAGTCTAGAAGGGATATTGATTGATATTGATTGATATTAAAATGATCTTTATTGATATTCAGCATCATAAACACCTGACACTTCAAGGTTTCATTTTTCTTCCCAATATTTAAATCTGTTTCGATTCCCATTAAATTATATCTCTAAGTAATCAGGTTTCTTTAACTATGTCATATGTAGAAGTGGATTTTTCTATTGCATTTAAATTTTTATTCCTTCTTTCTCATTTTCATTAATTTTGCACACGAAGAATTTCTCTGAAAAGTAGTCAGACTCTTATTTCCTCTCTGTGCCCTGCATATCTCTGTCTGTAAAATTCTTTTTGAAGAGATCTATGGTCTTTCATATTGTTTATAAATAGGTTTCAGTCTACAACTCATTTGAATTTCTTCAAACATTTTAATTCATTCTCTAAATTCCTCTAATTCATGAATCATTTTATTTTTTGTGAGGAAAATTATTTCTCTATTTTTAATTCTAAATAATCTGTGCAATTAGTCCCTTTAGTATGAAATGGGAATCAAGTTTCCCTTTTTAATTTACTTTTTTTTTGACAAGTCTTTCACTTTAGTGATCATTAGCCTCTTACAATCAACATGGAGTTGAGTCAGATTGAGGTCTCCAGAACTGACCATTTGGTAGCAAGCTGAAAAAGGGACATTCTGAGTAATGAAAGACAAAGCAACAGAACAAGAGGGGAGGCAACTAGGAGAATGGAAAGAAGCTCAGCTTTGAATACAAAAAACATACCTATATCAGGGAGGGAGGGTCTGTAAATCCCCTAGGCTTGATTTTCAGAATGATAACAACAATAACAATAATGATGGTATTTGTTAAGCATTTTCTTTGTGCCAAGTACTAAGCAAAGCACTGGGCTAGATACAAGTTAATCAGTTTGTCCCATGTGGGGCTCACAGTCTTAATCCCCATTTTACAGATGAGGTAACTGAGGCCCAGAGAAATTAAGTGGCTTTCCCAAGGTCACACAGCAGACAAGTGGCAGAGCCACAATTAGAACTCACACCCTCTAACAAGCCCATGCTCTTTCCACTAAACCACACTGCTTCCCTGAGGTATCAAGAAATTCCTCCAGGGCATTTTATGAGAGCAATATAATTTGGAGTTTAATTTTTGCCTTGCAATATTTTTTCCATAATTTACAGACCTACCTATAATGAGGTCAAATGTAGATGCCTCAAGTCTAGAGATGCCAAGTTTACTTTTGAGCTGACCAGATCACTGTACCACTGAGTATTGTATATTTGAATTTACCCTCTCTTTAAAGTGTTGTCTGCCAGCAAACTTGGTATGACCGACTCCATGTTGTGTATACCAACAGCAACCCTCCATTTTGTGCAGGCCGAGAGCAACTACTTATTGTATTTTATGTAAAGCTCAACAACAGAATGTCTTCAAGGCCAGTAAACAAGTAACACCTGTCTATGCAAGGTTGTAGGACTGATAACAAGTAACTCCCGTCTGTACAGCAAGGTTGTAAGGTCTATAACAAGCAACTCTTGTCTGTACAAGGCTGTGATAACAGAGACCAATGGAAATTCACAACCATCCTGTCGGTACTCACTGGTTCCCTGAATTTCCCATTGCTCGCTCCCGCATTGCTGTCACTCAATAAAAGACACAGTGGGAATGGAATGGGGCTGCCTATCACTCCTCCCTCTCTCGGGAGGTGAACGGGCAGGTAGCCACCTTCCTCCTTTACTGCTCTATCTGAACTCATGTTTAGGAGTCATTTTTCCTATCTGCGGCACCACCTTGGGTTATCAAATCCTGTGGCCAATTTACACTGATTAACTTATTTGGCATCCTACTTGTCGATAACAAAAGTCTCTCAAGAGAAGTTTGATTATTGTAACAGAGTGATCAGTGAATGATTCATTCTTCTTTTGAATAATAGTTGAGGTCATCAACTAATCCATGAGAGTATTCATTTTATTTGCTTCTATTCTCCATTATGAGTATTTAAAAAAACATGAACGAACAAAAAAATAAAATATTTTCAGACCCTTTACTTCTACCAACCTACTAAGGCCAGTATTCTTTTTTTTATGTTTAGATTGGAATTATTCATTCTTGGCAATTTAAAAATATAAGGCTTAAGTTTTTAGTCACAGTAGCAAATCAGAAAATGGTTAGGAAGAAAAACTTGGCATTCAGTCCACTAACTTATGGGATAAAGTTATTAAGCAACAAATATTAGGAAGGACTTTCCAGATCCATTATACATACACTTAAGAGGTGATGTTACCTAGACAAATTACTAGGCCCTCTCCATTTTCTCCTTATTCATTCATTCAATCGTATTTATTGAGCACTTACTGTGTAGAGAGCACCGTACTAAGCACTTGGGAAGTACAAGTCAGTCGGCAACATATAGAGACAGTCCCTACCCAACAACGGGCTCAGAGTCTAGAAGGGGGAGACAAGCAACAAAACAAAACATATAGACAGCTGTCAAAATTGTCAGAACAAATAGAATTAAGGCTATATGCACACATCATTAACAAAATAAATAAAATGGTAAATACGTACAAGTAAAATAGAGTAATAAATCTGTAAAAATATATACAAGTGTTGTGGGGAGGGGAAGGAAGTAGGGCAGCAGGGAGATGGGGAGGAGGAGAGAAAAAGGGGGCTCAGTGTGGGAAGGCCTCCTGGAGGAGGTGAGCTCTCAGTAGGGCTTTGAAGGAAGGAGGAGAGCTAGCTTGGGGGATGTGTGGAGGGAGGGCATTCCAGGCCAGGGGAAGGATGTGGGTCGGAGGTCGACAACAGGACAGGCAAGAATGAGTTACAGTGAGGAGGTTAGCGGCAGAGGAGCAGAGGGTGCAGGCTGGTCTGTAGAAGGAGAGAAGGGAGGTGAGGTAGGAGGGGCAAGGTGATAAAGAGCCTTGAAGCCGAGAGTGAGGAGTTTTTGCTTGTTTCGTAGGTTGACAGGCAGCCAGTGGAGACTTCTGAGGAGGGGAGTAACATGCCCAGAGCGTTTCTGCACGAAGATAATCCGGGAAGCAGAGTGAAATATAGACTGAAGTGGGGAGAGATAGGAGGATGGGAGATCAGAGAGGAGGCTGAAACTTGGTCTGTAAAGACGTTGCTTGCCCAAGCTACAATCAAGACAAATACTTCTTTTATTTCCCCCTTTTGTAGTATAAGATCCAGAGGCATCTCCAGATGGTTGAATTTCACTGTTTTGCATTTTAAAAGGATTTTAGTTATTTGCACTTAATTCAACTGATCTATCAAAGGCATTTACTGGGTACAAAGCACTGTAATGAGCACTTGTCAGAATACAATATAGTTAATAGATAGTCCCTGCCCTCAAGGAACTTAGAATTTGAACTGTGATAACTAGAAAATGGAATTCTATTTTTACAAAATTAAAGAGGTGGTACTGAAACACAAATGTACAACGTTGTATCATCCGAAGTCACAATTTTCCCATCTGTTGTGATAATATGTTACAAATTCATCAAAAGTTCTACAATATGAACTTCAATGGGGGAAGCAGCGTGGCTTAGTGGAAATAGCATATGTTTGGGCGCCAGAGGACATGGGTTCTAATCCTGGCTCCACTACTTGTCTGCTATGTGACCTTGGGTAAGCCGCTTAACTTCTCTGTGCCTCAGTTACCTCCATCTGCAAAATGGGGATTAAAACTGTGAGCCCCAAGTGGGACAAGTGAGCTACTGAGATCTCACCTCTTCCAGGAGGCCTTCCCAGACTGAATCCCCTTTTTTCTCTCCTCCTCCTCATCGCCCCCCATCCCTACCTCCCCTCGCACACAGCACTTGTATATATTTGTACATATTTATTATTCTATTTTTTAGTTATACATATTTACTACTCTATTTTATTAATAATGTGCATGTAGCTATAAAATTCTATCTATTCTGATGGTTTTGACATCTGTTTACATGTTTTGTTTTGTTGTCTGTCTCCCCTTTCTAGACTTTGAGCCCGTTGTTGGGTAGGGACCATCTCTATATGTTGCCGACTTGTACTTCCCAACTTAGTACAGTGCTCTGCACACAGTAAGTGCTCAATAAATATGATTGAATGAATGAATGAATGCTTGGGGACACACCCTCAAAGCCCGCCAGAAGCCTGCATGATTCAAGCCTATTGCTTTTCGGCTCTGTGATGTTCAACTGCAGCAATAGGTACTTGGAACAATTCCTGCTCTGCCGTCAGCATGTTAGCTGCCTGACCCAAAATCAATCGGTGGTATTTATCAAACCCATGTATGTGCAAAACACTGTACTGTCATATATGTGCAAAGCACTGTACCGCTTGGGAAAATACATTAGATTTGGTAGACAACTCCTGCCCTCAAGGAGCTTACAGTCTAGAGCTTAATAACTTAGTAGGGGTAGATTACTGCCCAAATATTGGGCACACAGACCTTCAAATGCTGAAAGTTCAGTGAAAGAACAGGCAGATTCTGTGAACTGTTTTTATGCAGCCTTTGTGGGTGCTTCAGGCAAATGGTGATGGTTGTTGCATATTGTATATTGTTGTATACTGAGCCACTTTGACAGATTCACAACTTGCTTTTGTTTTCATGACCTCTGTCTGGAGTTCATGTGTAACTGTTCTCCCTGGTTTAGAAGACCTGCCATTAAGAAAGGAACTGCCCTAGTAGAAAATTACTCTGAAATCAAAGCTTCTCTAGGACAAGGACTGGGTTCTTTACTTTGATTGTACTCTCTTAAGCTCCTAGTACAGTGCTATGCACACAGTGGGAATTCAATGGATATGACTGATTGATTGTATGACCAACTCACCCCTGAATGAACTCTCCCAGCAGCAAGGTTCAAAGAGGTGTTAGGGAGCAGAAATCCTCAACCTGTGGAGCCAAGTGCATTGAAACCCCTCCAAAGGAGTGAAGTTGAGCTTTGTAAAGAGAGATAAACTTGTAAAGAGAGATAAACTCCTTTTAGCATTTACAAGGGAGGATAGATTCATATCCCCAAGTCCCGCCAACCCCCCCCCCCCACCCCACACACACACTTTATGTCAATTGGCATCACAGAAGTACTGCTGCTCCAGAATGGGTCACCAGGTTCATTCGTTCATTCTGTCCACAGGTCCTTGGACCAAGATTCAGCCAGACCTGACAGAAATTTTTATAGTGCAATTGTACTGAACAGCTTCCTGCACAATTTGGAAATCTGGATGTATTTGAAACACAGGGTCATCATCAATGGTGTGTTTTGCATGCTTACTGTGTTCAGATCATTGTACTATGTGTTTGGGAGAGTACAATACAACACAGTTGGTAGATATGTTACCTACTCACGATAAGGTCCCACTGTAAAACCAATTCATCCATGACACCCAAACACTATTCTTAAGCCCATATGACTGGATGATGAATTGAGATATGGTCCATTTAACCCTATTTCACACCATAAACAGTGAGAAGAAAAGAAACACTTATACAATAAAGCAGAACCCCATGCTTAGTACAATGCCTGGCACATATTAAGTGCTTAACCAATACCATAAACAAACAAACTTCTGAGGAAGACCCCTTGCTCGCATCCTCTGTCCTACCTAGAAATCCCTACCCCCTCATATTCAACAGACCACCGTCTCCATGTTCACAACCCCAGTAAAATCATAGTTCCTCCAGGATGCCTTCCTTGACTAATCATTCATCTCCCTAATCTAATAATAATAATGATGATGATGGCATTTGTTAAGCACTTACTAAGTGCCAAGTGCTGTTCTAAACACTTAGGTTGATAAAGGGTAATCAGGTTGTCCCACATGGGGATCACAGTTTTAATCCCTATTTTACAGATGAGGTAACTGAGACACAGAGAAGTGAAGTAACTTGCCCAAGGCCACACAGCAGATGTGGCAGAGCTGGGAATAGCATCCACATCCTCTGACTTCTTTGCCTTCTCTGTCACCTACGCACTTGAGTACTCAAGTGTTTAGGGGGAATGGACTCAAGTCTCCCCACCCCTCCACAACACTTTTGCAAATATTCTTGCACTCCATTGCCTCTGCTTGTAATTTAGTCAATCATACTTATTGAGCACTTATGGTGTGCAAACTACTATACCAAGCGCTTGGGAGTGTATAATGTAACAATATAACAGACAATTAATTTTACTGATCGTCTCTTCTGCTACAATGTTAAGTTCTGTTAGGGTAGGGATCATGCTAGCATACTCTATTTTACTGTTCTCTTCCAAGATCTTAGTACCATGCTTTGAACACAGTGCTCAAATAATATTACTATTATTGATTAATCAACCATATTTATTGAGCACTTACTGTCTGTAGAGCACTGTACCATACACTCCGTAGAAGACAATACAACAGAATTAGCTGAATCTTTCCCTGCCCATAATGAGCTTACAGTCTAAAGGGGGAGACAGACATTGATATGAATAAGTTATTTAAAATATATAATTTAAAGATATGTACATAACTGCTGTGGGGTTGGGGGTGGGAGAATATCAGGTGCCCAGAAGTCACAGATTGTGGTGCTACATGACGCAGAAGGGAAAGCGAGCCAGGGAAAAGAGAATTTAATCGGGGAAGGCTTCTTGGAGGAGATGTAATCTTAGTAATGCTTTAAAGGTGGAGAAAGTGTTGCTCTGGCATATATGGAAGAGGAAGGAGTTCCAGGGTAAGGGGATGACACGGGAAAGGGGTCTGTAGCGAGATAGATGAGATCCGTGCACAGCTTAGTAAACTGGAGCTAGAGGAGTGGAGTGTGCGGGCTGGGCTGTAGTAGGAGATTAGTGAGGCTAGATAGGGTGGGGCATACTGATCAAGCTCTTCAAAGCTAATGGTAAGGAGTTTCTGTTTGATTCGGGGGCAGGGATGATAAGCCATTAGTGGTCCTTGAGGAGTGGGAAGACATGAACAATTTTGTTGATAAATGATTTGTGCAGCAGAGTGAAGTGCAGACTGGAGTGGGAGAGGCAGGAGGCCAAGATGTCAGCTGGGAGGCAGATGCAATAGTCAATGCAGGATAGGATGAGACAACAGCACAAAACAGTCTAATAAATGCACCAATCAATACTGTACTAAACCCTGAGGAGAGTACAATAGCGTCAGTAGACATGATCCATGCCCTCAAAGAGCTTACACTCTAACAAGGGAGTCAGGCACTAAAATAAATTACAAGTAGGAGAAAAAAAAATGAGTTTAAAAATATATTTTAAAGATATAGCCACCTGCTTAGTAAAATGCTCTGTACACAATAAGCATTCAATAAATATCATTGATCGATCTATAGTAGTACGGTGGACAAGTGCTTAGGTAAAACAGATGTCCCAAAGAAGCAGTTAAGGGAAAAATAGGGTGGGGCGATGGGAGATTATTTAGGGAAGGCTTCCTGGCAGAGATGTGAATTCAGTCTGTTCTAACAAGCAACAATTAGAAACGGACTGGAAGATCACATCATGATTATCGTGATTATCTGTTGCACTACATATCGCCAAATGCTACAGTGACACGAGACTATCTTACATGTGGAACAGATTGTCAATTATGACTCAGTGGTGCTCACATACACTAAGGAAGACTAGTTATCAACTGCTTCAAGACAGATATTTATATCAATGGTGAGAATTTACCACGTGTGTACTCATTTGTGCAAAGACTATGTGAACAAGCCATTTATTCCACTGTCATAGAAAGACATTTGAAGAGAAAAGTAGAAATGCTTGAAATGAAAGCAAATTTGAAAAAAAAGTGGGAGAAAAAGGAAAGGTGAAGAAAATGGAGACACTGAGGCCCTGAGCTGTCTGATATGTCAATTCCAGAATCTTTAGTGAATATATCTTTTCTTATTTCCCAACATGTTTGAACTTTTATGAAAATTTGAGGGATGTCTGCAAGCTCCCTATTTAGACATTTGCTTTTAATCCCATCTGCATAATGCAAAAGTATTGTAGATCTCTTTTCAGTGGGTCAGATTTGAATTGCCTAACAAGGATTAGAAATTGCTATCAATTAACCCTGGGTCTTAATTTCTTCAGTTCCAGGACACACAAAGTATTTACAGTTGATAAATATTTCAAGTAATACAGGATAATATGGAATAATAATAATGATGATGGCATTTGGAATGAAATTGGATACCCTCAAATCTTGCTTCCAAATAAACTATTTCTGTTATTGAGTAATAAGGGTTACAGTTGAAATATTATTCCTTGCAGAGGATAAAACCATTTATTTATTATTATTTACTGTTTTTCTTTTTGTAGTGAAATAGGGGATGTGAAATCAAATAATTGGAAGTCACTACAATTGCATTAGAATCCAGAGAAGAATTTAGGTATTCTATAAACAGAATTTGGGGTTTGCACTGCAATATTACAGTTCACCAAGCCGTTCTGTGTTTAGGACCTTAACAGCTGTGAACCTACAAATTCCATGCAGGATTCCATTCAAAAAGCTGTATAATCCCCTGAGCCACGATCAAGGTACCCACACTAAGCAAGAGAATCGAACACCAAATATTAAAGGAGACTTCACAAAATAATGTTCTGCAACTCCTGAAGGATTTTAGGGACTGATTAAGAAACATACCATCCACCTAGAAATCAGTTTTAATCAGATGGCCTCATAGTCTGAGATCTGAACTCCTTTTGAGAGTACTGAGAGTATTTATTATAAACATCAATGGTAGATGGATTTAAGATTAAATCCAAGTTAACCCACACTGACCTTCCTTTTTATGTCAAATGTAGCTTAAGGAGAGAAAAATAACAACATATGCAGTGGCGGTCTTAAGATTTCTCAGGAGTGAAAACTTCTTGTCTCATTCCCAGCCAAAGACACCCAAACTCTGTTCATTCTTTCTCTCTTAAATATAAGTGCAGCATGGCCTAGTGGACAGAACACAGGCATAGGCATGAGAAGGACCTGCCTTCGAATCCCAGCTCTGACACTTGTCTGCTGTGTGACCTTGGACAAATCACTTACTTCTTCTGTGTTTCAGTTCCCTCAATTACAAAATGGGGATTAAGACTGTGAGCCCCATGTGGAACATGGACTGTAGCCAACTTGATTTTCTTGTATCCACCCCAACACTTAGTACAATGCCTGACAGTAAGCACTTAACAAATACCAATATTATTATTACTGTACTCCCTCAAACACCTAGTACAGTGGTCTGCATACAGTATGCATTCAGTCAAGACAGTTGATTGATTGACTCCTCTCTTCAGCAGACTCTGCAGCACCTTATTCAATAGGGAGGAGAGAAGAGGCTTTTCACTTTGACCCACAAGCCAAGTCACTTACCAGCTGTGTGACTTTGGGCAAGTCACTTAACTTCTCTGGGCCTCAGTTCCCTCATCTGTAAACTGGGGATGAAGACTGTGAGCCCCCCGTGGGACAACCTGACCACCTTGTAACCTCCCCAGTGCTTAGAACAGTGCTTTGCACATAGTAATCGCTTAATAAATGCAATCATTATTATGATTTCTGAAGGAAAAATCCCACAAGTAGGTGAAGCCAGGTGGAAAACATAAGATGAATGAGGTCACCTATTGTATCATCAAAGATTGGTTAAATGTGTTTCTTCTTCATATGAAAATTTTAATAATTGCATTTTGATTCATTCTGAATATTATATTTTTGCTGTTTAGGCTATTGCTCCTTTCTCCTATGGACATAGTTCTTTCCTAGCACTACACGAAATGAGACTAAAAAGTCATACTTAACTGGAATACTTTGGAAGCAATTAAATCCTCAACGTTGTGAATCTTTTATTCTGTACTGTATGCTTTTTCTTTTATATTGATGCTTTTTCTTTTATATTGACCACTTTTTGACCTCACTTATGAATAACCACAGGGAAAGTGGTTTCATAAAGGAAAATATGGCATGTATCTTTTTTAAAAAAAAAATTGTGTCCTTTTTTTCCCCCAAGAAAAGCTACCGAATTCTACCCCACTGCATGTTGCAAGAGCTGTAGGGAAGCAAGAAACCCCCTGAAGCTTCTTTGCTATTTATAATCTTCAAAATCCCAAAACAAGTAAAGCAGCAAACAGACACTGTGACCAAGCTAACATGGCTTATTGTTACCACACTTCAAAAGTGCTAAGTGGAACAAAATCTGATTTCAACTTTAGGACTGTTAGTCTTAATAGAAAATTTGTTCCTGTTTTGCATAAAAAGTTATTTCCCAGTTAATAGTTGTAGTCCTGAACCCAAATAGAAGAAAACGTAGTGGCCAGTTAAATTGCATATACTGTATTTGTAAGCTTTTTCAAAAATAGTAAAAATTGTGGTATTGTGCTGTAAAAGTGGTATTGAAAAATATTGAATATTTTTTATCTGTAAATTATTGTGATTTATTGTTTCTTATAGAAATATTAACAAAAAAGTTACATTGCCATGTCATTTTTTAACACTACAGAAATCTTTTTGAACAGGTCAGATCTACTATTCCTTATCACAAAGGAGAACATTATAAAATGTACTATTCTACCAAAGTTTCAGCCCACTGCTTCCATTAACTTTCTTTTCATGCTCTCAATGACATTCTTCGGCAAAGAGATCTTTGATGATGACACAATCCCTAAATGCCTGCTGATTTTAACGTTATATCATTCTCTCTGCGTTATTTCTCGGAAGTGTATTTTTCCCACTTCATTTCCTTTTACTTTACATTTTTGAGCATATCATTCACTGAGATTTGGAAGAACAGATATTTGGCTGTTTCATACATTCCATGGGCCAATAAATTCCTTTTTTTTTGTCAGAGTAATGGGTAGCAAAAACATTCTTACAAAGCACAGTAGCTCTTTGTATCCCTGCTATGATCAAGATTTCACTTAACAAAACTAAACATACCAAGACATTTTTAAGAGCTTCCTATTCAGTTGAATGCCCTCCGATTTTTGAGGATTTGTTTGGTTTATATCATTCCCCTTTCTCTTATTTTAGTTTGTGTACTTTATTTGATTCATTAACAATGAAAATCTGGCCCAGTATTCCCACTGAACAGGATTGCATCTGCTCCCTTACTGCATAGCTATTTACCATATTGCTGCTTTGTTCATCATGGTTTCAGGTGGTAATTGTTCATATTACTGAGACAATATGTAACACTGGGGAAATACCACAGAACTTCAAAATTACCATAATTCTTAACATCTTCTAGAAGAAAAGGAAGATTGCTCAACAACTTTAATGGGCTCTCACTACTCTCCTTTGCTGACAAGACCCTTCCTTGATTCCTCCTGGACCAAACCACTAAAATGTGAAGTTTACTATATTCTCCAAGAATTGCAGTGTGGCTTTAGGGCACAGTGGGATGTAATATATATGAACATAGAGCCTTGTCAGAAAGGTTGAGATTCTACCAGGTAACTGAATCAAGTCAGCCAACCAGAACTGTGGCAACAGCTCAGAAATTTGAATGCTCTTAGAAGTTTGTCAAGATGAACAGTATTCCATAAAACTGCGGCTAGTCTCATCCTTTATCCCATTACCAGCACTGTAATGAAAGTCCATCCATTCTAGGCTAGATAGTGCACAATTAGTTCTATGCTGCCATGATTGAGAACACAGGGAATCTAGAGAAGCAGGATGGTGTAGTGGATAGAGTATGGGATGGGGAGGCAAATGGTCATGGGTTCTAATCCTAGTTCTACCACTTTGCTGTGTAACCTTGGGCAAGTCACTTCATTTCGCTGGGCTTCAATTCCCTCATCTGTACAATGGGTATTGAATCTGTAAGCCTCATGTGGGAAAGAGACTGTGTCCAACCTGATTTGCTTGTATCCATCCCAGCGCTTAGTACAGTATTTGGCACTTAGTAAGTACTTAAATACCATAATTATTGTTATTATTATTATTGTTATTAGAGATTGCCTGATCTGTATGTAACTCTTGCAAATCCAAAGGCTGGAAATCCTCACAGTCCTATAAACACTCATAAAGGAAGTTGGAAGTATTGATGACTGAACCCTGAAAGCACCCCTTTGCCCCCCAAGTAAACAAGTAGATTATAAAAAATGACTCCTCAGAATCAGCAAAGTATTGCAGATTGGCAATGAAGAAGTTATATACCAGCCTGCATTTAGCAAATTATACACGTAACCAAGAATCTCCACTGGAAACAAAGATACTTAAGTAAGTAGCACAATGCCTAATGATGTAAGCAGCATGGCCTAGTGGATAGAGCAAGACCTGGGAGTCTGAAGAACCTGGCTTCTACTCCCAGCTCCACCACTTCTCTGCTATGTGACCTTGAATAAGTCACTTCAGTTCTCTGTGCCTCAGTCAGCACAATTGCAAAACGGGGATTAAGATTGTGAGCCCCATGTGAAACAGGGACCGTGGACATCCTGATTAGCTTGTATCTACCGCAGCGCTTAGTACAGTGCCTGGCACATAGTAAGTGCTTAACTAGCACAATGATGATGATGATGATGATTGATGATGATGATGATGATGCTGATGATGCAAGGAGACACAAAGAGGAAGAAAGTCAAGTGAAAACCGCTCTTCAAAAACTCCAGACTTGAAGAAGACCAAGTCAAGAAGGCATGTGACAAGTCAGGATGATTCAGAAGGGAGTGGGAGATGAGGAAAAGTGGGACAGTCTGGGAAGGCCTCTTGAATATGATGTGCCTTCAATAAGGCTTTGAAGGGAAGGAGAGGAATTGTCTATTGGATTTGAGGAGGGAGGGCATTCCAGATCAGAAGCAGGACATGGACTAGGGATGGCAGCAAGACAGGCCAGATCGAGGCACAGTGAGAAGGTGAGCACTAGAGGAATGAAGAGTGCAGGCTGGGTTGTAAAAGGAGAGAAGTAAGGTGAGAAAGGAGTAGGTAAAGTGGTGAAGTGCTTTAAAGCCAATAGTTTTTGTTTGATGGGGAGGTAGAAAGGCAACCACTGGAGTTTTTTTTGAAGAGGGGTAACATGTCCTGAACTTTTTTGTAAAAAAATGACCAGGCAGCAGAGTGAAGTATGGATTGGAGTGGGGAAGAGACAGGAGGCTGGGAGGTTAGTAAGGAGTCTGATGCAGTAATCCAGGTGGGATAGGATGAGTGATTGTATTAACATGGCAACAGTTTGGATGGAGAGGAAAGGGCAGATTTGTGCTATGTTGTGAAGGTGGGACCAACAGGATTTAGTGATAGATTGAATATGTGGGTTGAATGACAGAGAGGAGTCAAGGATAACACCAAGATTATGGACTTGTGAGACAGGAAGGATGGTGGTGCCATCTATAGATGGGAAAGTTGGGGGAGGAGCAGGTCTGGGTGGGAAGATAAGGAATCTATAAAGAATCTCAAACAAATTCATGCTCTTTGCTTTTTCCAACATCCTCATTAATAAAGCTGTAAAATGTGTTCCTATGACAATTATGTTAATGATATGTGCAGTTAGTCAAAATCCAATTCACTTTTTGTAGCCTATGTTGGCCTTGTAAGGCTGAGTGGAGAAAGCATTTGTCTGAAAAAATGAAGGCATTTCTAAAAATAAAAAAAGAAGAAAACGAAAATATCAAGTTTAGAAGAAGCAGATACAATGATTAAAATGTTTTTTCTTGGAGCAGTTTGTGTTGTTTTGGGTTTTCATTTGCCAAATAATAATAGTTATTTACAGCACTTTGGTGATGGGAAGACCCATTCTGGGCATATTATGTGTTAATATTTAAGGAGAAATTCTCAGCATGGGACATAGAAGCTATAGTCCCAGTTGTTACAGAAATATAAACCCAGCAGGACTGGCTTCATTATGGGAAAATTTTAAAACACAAAGGGAGATGTTGTTTATTTAATACTCTTGTAAGACTGAAAAAAAAAAAAATCCTTGACCTAGAGCATATAGAAGCTAATGAGCAATTGGACCATTTTGGAATGGGGGTTTTTCCCAGACTCTACAGCATTTCTGTGACAGCCCAGGTTAGTGGATTCTTTGTTAGGGTGGAGTTCTAAATAAAAACCATAAACAAAGAAATTGCTCTTTTCCCCCAGAGTTTCCTACTCTGTGTCAACTGAATCATAATGATAGTGGGGAAAAAATGCCTTAGGCACTGATGGCTTTCCAGAGAACATAAAACAAGAAATTCTTATTAATATACTAGTCAATGCACTGTCTCATTGTTACTTGGGTTAGAGAGGAAAAAAGGCATAACAGTGAAGGACCAATACCTGAAGAAAGTCCGCTTATCACCTATCAGATATTTGGATCATCATCTACTATAGTATACTATGGAAGCAAGAAAGCTAGATAATAATCAGAGATGCTTATGGAGGTAGCTAGAGTTTCTGGCTAATCAACATCCACCGCCAAAAGTGCAGGGGAAGAAGTTAGGAAGGAGACTCTAGGACAAACAAAAGACATGTTTTCCTTCAGGAAATTATATATTCTAATAGGGGAGATGGGCAGACATAAATTACGAACAGTGGGAGGAGGATGAAGGATGAGGATGCAGTTGGTAATATCAAAAGGTACTGTAGGATGAAATATATGACTAAATACGTGAACTAGAAGGTGAAAGAGTTGAAAACAAGGTACAGACAGAATGTGAATTTAAGAGTGGCAAAGAGTGGTGAGGTGGGGCATAGTGAAGGAAAGAGACAATACGCAAGAATGGACAGCCTTGAAGCCAGATGCTCATGCTTAATTTGATCCTAGGCTGACTTTCTCTGTCCACTTCTGTTGTTTCCATTTTCAATTTAAAGATCATTAATGTGTCCCCTCCCCACACACTCTATACTCATAATAATAGTGGTATTGGTTAAGTGCTTACTATGTATCAGGGACTGTAGTAAGTGCTGGGGTAGATACAAAGTAGTCAGGCTGGATACAATACATGTCCCACATGAGGCTCACAGTCTCCATCGCTATTTTTACAGGTGAAGTAACTGAGGGATAAAAGAGTGAAGTGACTGGCCAAAGGTCACACAGCAGACAAGTCGCCGAACTGTGATTAGAAGCCAGGTCCTTCTGTCTCCCAGGCCCCTTCTTTCTCCACTAGGCCATGCTACTTCATTTCCCCACATTTGATGGGGTCTCTTAACTGGTATATATTTTTATTCTTCAAGGGGAGGGCATGTTATTATCTTTGTTTTCAAAGCAAGTTAAAGCAACTCATCACCAGAAATCCTCCTATGCTAGTTTTGCTATGCATTTATTCGTTATTCGTTTTCTCCCGAGTGAAAACAACACTTGAAAGAGTTAAAGAACTCCTCATTATACCATCTATTATACCATTATTAACCCTGCCCTAACCCTATCTTTGCTATCACTATAGACAACACTATGATCCTCCTTGTCTCACATGCTTGTAACCTTGGCATTAACCTCATTTCTCTAATTCAACCACCATATTCAGTGTCACCAATTTCTGCAGGTTTGACCTTCACAACATTGTTAAAATCTGTCCTCTCTTCTCCAAACTGTTACCATGATGATCAGTTATACCATTCCACCTTTACTACTGCATCAACCTCCTTGCTGCCCTCCCTGCTTCGTGTCTCTCCCCACTTCAGTCCACACTTAACTCTGCAACTGGATCATTATCCTAATAAAAAATTCAGTCAGCATGTCACTGCTCCTCAAAAAACTCCAGTGGTTGCCCATCCACCCCCATACCTAACAGAAACTCCTTACCATTAGCTTTGAAGCACTCAATCAGCTCACCCACTTGTATCTTACCTCACAGATCTCCAACTGCTACCCAGCCCACACACTTCAACTCTCCAATGACAACCTATTCACAGTACCTCGATCTTGCCTATTTTTGCCACCTGCCCCTTGGCTATATTCCCCCTCTGGCCTGGAACTTCCTTTCCCTTCATGCCTGGTAGACCACCACACTCAACTTCAAAACATTACTAAAATCACTTTTCTGCCCACAAGAGACCACCCCAGACTAAGCCCTCATTTCCCCTACTCACTCTTTAGTGCCTGTCACCTGTGCACTTGGATCTGTACCTTTTAAGCACTTAATATTCAACCCACCCTCAGTCCCCAGGCACTTATGTACCTATCCATAATTTATTTGAATGTCTCTCTTCCCTGCTAGATTGTAAACTCCTTGTGAGCAGGGGCAAAGACTACCAACTTAGTTGGATTATACTCCCCCCAGGGCTTACTAGATTGCTCAGCCCACAAGAAACAGTAAATAAATACCACAGATTGATTAATAGCAAATATATGCTCTTGGTACATGGATATGTTCAGCATGTGTGGGTAAGGCTTGTATAGGCAAAGGGGATATAAAAGAGACAGTGAGTTCTACTAATGTTGGGATCTTTTGGCTGGAAAATAAAAATATTTTTTCCCCTCAGTGGGAGAGTTTTCTTTGGTCTAAATTATCTTAAATGCAGCAAGCCAGTAACCATGAATAGATCTTTCTGCAAATTCATAATAACTATTTCATGAAAAAAGGGTTCTATGTTGGGTCAAATTGCTTATTGTACCAAAAGGTGAGGTCCATTCCCTATAAATCTTTCAGAATAATGAGAAAAGTACAGAATTCAGGTCAGCCACCCTTACTCTCTTTAAAGTCCAATTCTCAAATATAGAGTTGAGAAACCTGTGAAAGCAAAGAGCCCTGATCCTTGTTTTATGTAATTTACTTTCATTTTGTAGCCAGGAGCAATTCAGACAGCCATAATTTTAATTGCATTTGTAAATTAAAATTAAATGTATAATCCTCCAAAACTGAATTTAACACAAGAAATTCATTCATTCATTCATATTTATTGAGCGCTTACTGTGTGCAGAGCACTGTACTAAGTGCTTGGGAAGTACAAGTTGGCAACATACAGAGATGGTCCCTACCCAACAGTGGGCTCACAGTCTAGCAATCATTTTTGTTGATGTTCAGAGGAAACCTTTCTCTGAATAATGATGAATCAGTAATATTTGCAACAGCTTGCCAACTTGCAAATCAATTCACAGCTGGCCAAAGTGAGACCAAGCCCAAAACACATGTGTCCAGCGCATCACTAGCCCCGATCATTTCGTGATGCTCTTACATTTGCATTCAGTCAATGAGACTCATTGGCTTGTTAATTTGATCCACCAAAACATACCATCGTTTGTATGGAAAAATATAGTACAATTGATTACAATAGTAGATAATAATAATAATGATGATGGTATTTGTTAAGCGCTTACTATATGCAAAGAACTTTTGATCCCTGTTCTCAAAGTGTTTACATTCAAGAGGGTGAGCTACACTTTGAAATCATTTACAGATTGAGAAGAAGAGGAAAAGGGAATATACGTGAGTCAGTGGTTAAGTAATAGGTTTGTAGGCCATTTTTTAATGGTATTTGTTAAGCAATTACTATATGTTAAACGTTCTAAGCACTGGGGTCGGTACAAGCTTATTAGGTTGGACATAGACTGTGAGCCCTAAGTGGAACAGGGACTAAGTAAGAGAGAGAATAGGGTAACTGAGACAGAAAAGCTAAGTGCTTTGCCCAAGAACACATAGTAATTAACTGGCAGAGTCAGGTTTAGAACCTAGGTCATCTGACTCCCAAATCTGTGCTCTTTCCACTAGGCTATGCTGCTTTTTATAGGCCACACTGCTTCTAGGTTCCTAATTGCCTGGAACTTACTCATCATCATCATCATCATCAATCGTATTTATTGAGCACTTACTATGTGCAGAGCACTGTACTAAGCACTTGGGAAGTACTCCCTTTTCATATCCAACAGATGATCACTCTCTCCACTTTCAAAGCCTTATTAAATAACAATAATGATGGTATTTGTTAAGCACTTACTATATGCCAAGCACTGTTCCAAGTGCTGTGGGGGATCAAGGAAATCAGGTTGTCCCACATGGGGCTCACAAACAATCTCCATTTTACAGATGAGGTAACTGAGGCACAGAGAAGTTAAGTGACTTGCCCAAAGTCACACAGCTGACAAGTGGTGGAGCCGGGATCAGAACCCATGACCTCTGACTCCCAAGCCCGTGCTCTTTCCATTGAGCCAAAAATCACATCCCCTCCAAGAGACCGTCCCCAACTAAAGCCTCATTTCCCCTAGTTCCTCTCACTTATGCATCACACTTGTACTTTCATTCATTCATTCAATCATACTTATTGAGCACTTACTGTGTGAAGAGCACTGTACTAAGGGTTTGGGAAAGTGCAATACAACAATGAACAATTCCAGGACAGAGGCAGGACATGCACCAGGGGTTGGCAGCTAGAAAGGCAAGACCGAGGCCCATTGAGAAGATTAACACTAGAGGAGCAAGGTGTGCAGGCTGGGTTGTAGAAGGAGAGTAGTGAGGTGAGGAAAAGGGGGCAGGGTGGAGGAGTGCTTTAAAGCCAATAGTGAGGAGTTTTTGTTTGATGCAGAGGTGGATGGGTAACCTCTGAAGTTTTTTGAGGATTGGGGTGATGTCCTGAACGTTTTTGTAGAAAAATGATCTGGACAGCAGAGGACTGATAGGATAGGACTGACAGGATTTAGTGATGGATTGAGTATGTGGGTTCAATGAGTGAGAGGAGTCAAGGATAACACCAAAGTTGTGTGTTTGTGAGACTGGAAGGATGGTGATGGGAAATTCAGAGGGAGGAGAGGGCTTGGGCGGGAAGATAAGGAGTTCAGTTTTGGACATATTAAGCTTGAAGTGACGGGAGGGCATCCAAGTAGAGATGCCTTGAAGAGAAGAGGAAATGTGAGACTTCAGAGAGGGAGAGAGATCAGGGTTGGAGTTGTAGATTTACATATCATCCTTGTAGGGGTGGTAGTTGAAGACATGGGAGCAAATGAGTTCTCCAAAGGAGTGAGTGTAGATGGAGAATAGAAGGGGACCCAGAACTGAACCTTGAGGGACCCCCACAGTTAGGGGGTGGGAGGCAGGGGAGGAGTCTGCGAAGGATCCTAAGAATGAGTGGCCAAAAAGATGAAAGGAGAACCAGGAGAGGACAGAGACAGTGAAGTTGATATTTCCAGGAGAAGGGGGTGATCGACTGTGTCAAAGTCAGCTGAGAGGTCAAGGAGGAATAGGTTGGAGTAGAGACTGTTGGATTTGTCAAGGAGATCATTGGTGGACTTTGAGAGGGTAGTTTCTGTGAAGGGGTTGGAAGGAAGCAAGATTGGAAGGGGTCAAGGAGAGAATTGGAGAAGAACTGATACTTGGATGTGCACCCTTTATACACCCCACCTTCAGCCCCACATCAGTTATGTACATATCCATAATTTATTTTAACGTTTGTCCCGGTTCTACACTGTAAGCTCCTTGAGGGCAGTGAAATATCTTACCAACTCTATTACAGTGCACTCTCCTCAGCACTTAGACAGTTCTCTGCACAAAGCAACCTCTAAACAAATATGATTAAATGTTCCAGAAAGTTGTAAGGTAAAAAGGGAGCAAGTGGTGCAGAAATGAAGTAGCAGGGAAGCAGAAAGGCTTGAAGGAAAGAGCACAAGCCTGAAAGTCAGAGGACATGGTTACTAATCCCACTTATATACCACTTGTTTGTATCCTGTCCTTGAGCAAGTTACTTACCTTCCCTGTTCCTCTTTCCTCATCTCTAAAATGGGGGCTAAAGAGTTGCTCTATTTTTGCTTACACTAGAAGCCTAATGTGGGACAGGGACTATCTGCTTCCCTCTCTAGACTGTAAACTCTGTGTGGTCAGAGAATATGTGTACCAGCCCTCTTGTACAGTACTCTCCCAAGCACTAGGTACAGTGTTCTGCACACACTGTGCTCAATAAATGCCATTGATTAATTGATGAATTGACCACTATTATCATCATTCAGGGGCTTTAACCTAAGGAGAGTTTGGACTATCCTATCCTATCCTATCCCATCTGGACTATTGCAGCAGCCTTCTCTCTGATCTCCCATCCTCGAGTCTCTCTCCACTTCAATCCATACTTCATGCTGCTGCCCGGATTATCTTTGTCCAGAAACGCTCTGGGCATATTACTCCCCTCCTCAAAAATCTCCAGTGGCTACCAATCAATCTGCGCATCAGGCAGAAACTCCTCACCCTCGGCTTCAAGACTCTCCATCACCTCACCCCCTCCTACCTCACCTCCCTTCTCTCCTTCTACAGCCCAGCCCGCACCCTCTACTCCTCTGCCGCTAATCTCCTCACCATACCTCGTTCTCGCCTGTCCCGCCATCGACCCCCGGCCCACGTCATCCCCCAGGCCTGGAATGCCCTCCCTCTGCCCATCCGCCAAGCTAGCTCTCTTCCTCCCTTCAAGGCCCTACTGAGAGCTCACCTCCTCCAGGAGGCCTTCCCAAACTGAGCCCCTTCCTTCCTCTCCCGCTTGTCCCCCTCTCCATCTCCCCCATCTTACCTCCTTCCCTTCCCCACAGCACCTGTATATATGTATATATGGTTGTACATATTTAATACTTTATTTATTTATTTATTTATTTTACTTGTACATATCTATTCTATTTATTTTATTTTGTTAGTATGTTTGGTTTTGTTCTCTGTCTCCCCCTTTTAGACTGTGAGCCCACTGTTGGGTAGGGACTGTCTCTATATGTTGCCAATTTGTACTTCCCAAGCACTTAGTACAGTGCTCTGCACATAGTAAGCGCTCAATAAATACGATTGATGATGATGATGATGATGAGTACCTCAGGCTGCATGGGGAGGTCACAGAATAGTATTGCAAACTTGTTGAAGAGCCTAACTTTTTACCCTGAGGAGTAAACTCTCAAACACATTTCTGTACTGGAATATCAAGTGCTTGGTAGAGAGCTCTGCGCACAGTAAGCACTCAAAGACCATTGATGATGATGATGATGATATCCTCTAGACTATAAGCTCCTCACCTAAACCATGAGCTTGCTGTGGGCAGGGAATATGTTTACCAGCTCTTGTATTGTACTCTCCCAAACACTAGCTCAAATACTAAACACTCAAATACCAACACTGACATCTAAAATTTGTAGTAAAAGATGCAATCTTAACTAAATGATAACCTCTAGAATCTTTTTCTTTCTCTTGGTACATGTGATCTGTTTACTCTTCGAAGACTTGTTTTTCCATTTTTATTGTCTTAGCTTTACTATTTTTAGTATTATGATCATGGTACTTCTTAAGTGCTTACTATGTGTTAAGCACTGTTTCAAGCACTGTGGTAGATACAATTTAATCAAGTTGGACATAGTCCCTGTCCTACATGAGGCTCACAGTCTAAGTGGGAAGGAGAACAGGTATTGAATCCCCAATTTTACATATGAGGAAGCTGAGGCACAGAGAAGTTAAGAGATTTGCCCACGGTCACACAGCAGTCAAGTGGCAGAGACAGGATTAGAACCCAGGTTCTCTGACAACGAGGCCCACCTTCTCTCCCTTAGGCCATATTTCTTCTCTTTTCATTCATTCAATCAATCATATTTATTGAATACTTACTGTGTGCAAAGCAAGTGCTTGGGAGAGTACATTATAAAAATAAACACATTCCCTGCCCAAAACAGGCTTATAGTCTTTGCCTCTCTGCTGGAGCCCTTTAAAGGAGTGATTTGTGGGTTGAGGGTACTTTTCAGCCCTAGTCACACTTGCCCAGGGTCCTCTCTGTAGTTTCTATTCTTCTGGATGCATTTTTACCAGTTATTAATAATAATTACGGTATGTCATTCATTAGATATTTGCTAAGCACTTACTATGTCCCAGGCACTGTACTAAGTGCTGGGGTGGATACAAGCAAATCGGGTTGGACAAGTCCCTGTCTCATGTGGGGTTCACAGTCTCAATCCCCATTTTACAGATGAGGTAACAGAGAAGTGAAGTGACTTGCCCAAGGTCACACAGCAGACAAGTGTCAGAGTCGGGATTTGAACCCATGATGTTCTGAATCCCAGGCCTGTGCTCTTTCCACTATGCTATGCTGCTTCTCTTTTCTTACTCTTTTCCTGGTACCTGGTTATAAATGTAGGTAGAATCAGGCAAGTTGACCCAACCAGTGTCCCAAAGACCCTTTTCTCTGCTCTAGGAAGAGATATATAAGAAAGATGTTCTGACTAAATAATGTGAGATGTAATTTGGGACATTCTTCAATAAGCATTATAAATGCATCATTAAGTACAGATGATTCATTGAGTGTCATTCACCTTCAATCAAACTAATTTATTTCCATAGCAATTTTGTTTTAAATGAGCACCTTTAATTGAAGTATTCCCAACAGAATTTGATGAAAACTTTTTTTTAAATGCCACCCAGTTATGCTTGGATTGGAAATGACTTTTATCATGAGCTACTTGTCTACTTAAGAGCTGCAGAATGTACTAAAGTGACAAGGTTCACTATTTTTTCTTCCCTTATAAACAATAATCAGCTTTTTGCCAGTGTTTGCTAAATAGAGCATTGAAATCTAGTAATGATTACTAAAGTCAAGCTTAAGTCACATAAAAGATTTTTCAAAACATTTGATAAAAATGAATGTAGTATTTTAATATGGACTGGGGAAAATAAATCTCAATATTCAATGCTCTGGGTTCAAAAGCAATGCTGTCAATTGTGGCATGAATTAAAATACTAGAGAAACAGCATGGCCTAGTGGAAATAGCATGGGCCTAAGAGTCCGGGGACCTGGGTTCTAATCCCAGCTTCACCACGTGTAAGTCATTTGACCTTGGACAAGTCATGTAAATGTTCTGTGCCCCCTTATCGGCAAAATGGGGATTAAAACTATGAGCCTTGTATGAGACAGGGACTGTGTCCTATCTGACCATCTTGTATCTACCCCAGCCACAGTACAGTGCTTGGCACATAGCAATTGCTTAAAGATCGTGATTATTATTACTAGTAATAATTATCTGTGCCTCAGTTGCCTCATCTGTAAATGGGGTTTAATACTGCGAGGCCTATATGGGAGATGGACTGTAGCCAACTGGGTTAGCTTGTCTCTATCTGGAGCTTAGTTTAGTGCCTGGCATATAGCATGCATTTAATAATAATTTTAAAAAAATTCAAAATTCTTCAGACTAACTCAGGGATACAAGCAGTAAATCCACCTTCTTCTACTGGATTCAGTAGACCAGCCCTCAGTTATTGGATTCCCCATAAAGTAATCATCTCATCCAGACCTTCTAAATCTGCCTAGAGACATAGGTGACTGTCCAGTGATGCACTGCCTGCCTCCAAAGCACACTTTGTCACTACTGTCAGTGGCACATTCAGACCCCAAGATGGTAATAGGAATGGAATGAAAAGGGCACTTCTATGAGGATTTGGATAAAATCATTTTAGGAATGTCAAAGTCCAATGCTCTCTGTGGGCAGGGAATGTCACTGTTTATCGTTGTACTGCACTTTCCCAAGTGCGTAGTACAGTGCTCTGTAAACAGTAAGTGCTCAGTAAATATGATTTGAATGAATGCTTGAGTTGGGAAAAATGTCCCAGTAGGCAAAAATAAAGAAAAAAACTGCATGAGATTAGAAAAAAACCCAGAAGTAGTCTGTTTTTATTTGATGATGATGCATTTTGTTATCCTCAACCCCAGCTTCTTGCCAAAAAGAGAAACCACAATCCAAACAAGGGCTATTTATCACAACTATATCCCAGGGAAGTGTAAACAATCAATCATATTTATTGAGCACTTACTGTATGCAAAGAACTCTACTAAGTCTTGGGAGAGGACAGTATAACAATTTAACACAATTGGTAGACATGTTCCCTTCCCACAATGAGTTTACAGTCTAGAAGGGGAGACAGACATTAATATAAATACATTTTGGATATGCACATAAGTGTCATGTGAGTGAGGGAGTGGTGAATAAAGGGAGCAAATAATAGTACAAGGGTGACACAGAAGAGAGTGCGAGAAGAGGAATAATAATAATTAATTACTGTGGTATTTGTTAAAAGATTACTATGGCCAGGCACTGTACTAAGCACTAGGGTGGATGTAAGCATATCGGGTTGGACACAGTTCGTGTCCCACATATTAATAATAATAATAATAACAATAGTAATAATAATAATGGCATTTGTTAAGCACTTACTATGTGCAAAGCACTGTTCTAAGCGCTAGGGAGGTTACAAGGTGATCAGGTTGTCCCACGGGGGGCTCACAGTCTTAATCCCCATTTTACAGATGAAAGAACTGAGGCCCAGAGAAGTTAAGTGACTTGCCCAAAGTCACACAGCTGACAATTGGCAGAGCTGGGATTTGAACCCATGACCTCTGACTCCAAAGCCCGGACTCTTTTCCACTGAGCCACGCTGCTTCTCTAACAATTTACCACCTAATGTTAGAAAGCCTGTCAAGGTTCAAGATATCATCATTAACCAACGTTCTAAAGGAATATCACTTTGATGGCAAGAAAATGATTAAACAGTGATTGATAACATTGCTTTAAACTAGTGAAACTGATTTTATCATCCTGAAATTGCACATTCTCTCATTTTTCCTTTTTCTCCTCCATATCAGGTAATATGCTAAATCAGATTGGTAATGACTACATTAACTAAGAGGGAAGATTTTAAAAAGAGAGTATTCTGAAAGAAAAGGTTTGGACTCACTGACTGGCACATCTTAAGAACTAAAAACGTCTGTTTTTCTTGGAAAAAATGCATTTGGAGATTCCTTGGCACTTTTTCTTTTACAAAAGGATCATTATTGAGACTGACATTTTTCAAAGGTACAATATGTGTTCAGCTGAGCTAGTAATGCCAGCTTCCCAAAATGTATTAGAAACCTAAGCGATGCCATTTCTGAATTAGGCCAATGGTCCATCCATGCTGGTGTACTGTCTTTCACAGGAGCAATGAGATGCTCACAGATACAGTGTGATAACAGCCTGATAGCTGCCCTCTTTAATATCACTCCTTGCTATCATTGGTCTAGCATCCTCACCCATTTATTTTCTCTACAAACTAACTTTCCCTCTGTAACCCGATGGAGTCCATTGACCCATTTATCCAAATGCATCTTGTACCTATTAATATTTGAAGCTTGTAGGAACAGGTGTGAGGTGTTCAAAGTATAAAGAATGTTTTTGTGTTTGTTTTGAACCTACTGCCTTCAAGCTTCATTGGGAGTCATCTCTCTCTGGTGTTGTGGGACTTGTTCAATAACAATTCTATGTTCCCCCAACTCACTCATGAATTAAGCTTCAGTCATGACTCTCTTCAGTTTTCAGGTGTCCAAATCCTTTCAGTCTATCTTCCAGTTGAAGTTATTCCATCCCCATTTCTTTGCTTTCCCTCTTTGTTCCAGTCTATTAGCTCTCTTTTAGGATGTGGTGACCAGAACTACACAATATTCTAGAGAGACCACAATTCTCCACAACTTCAAAATCCTCCTGAAATCCCATTTCCTCCAGGAAGTCTTCCCCAGACCATTTCCGCAACTCCAAATCCTGACAAGTCAACAGCTCTGTTAGCATGGATATACATATAATATATAGATATGTGATGCACTCTAACTAAATATACTATTTATTCAACTATTTATCCATTTGAACTTCCAGGCCAGTTGCAATCTTTTTCTTCCTCCTATCACATTATTTTTAAGTAATTTGTGATTGCCTACCTACCCCCATTAGACTGTAATCTCCTTAAAGGCAGGGGATGCACCTTGGTTCTGCTGTTGTTCTCTGCAAAATAGTTAGCAGTGCTCCACACACACTAGGCACCCAAAAATAATAATAATTATATGGTATTTATTAAGGGCTTGTCAAGCAGTGCCCTAAGTGCTGGGATAGCTGCATGGTACCTGTGCTTCAGTTCCCTCATCTGAAAAATGGTGATTCAATACCTGGTCTCCCTCCTACTTAGCCTGTGAACCCTAAATGTGACCTGATTACCTTCTATGTACCCCAGCACTTAATGCAGTGCTTGACGCATAGTAAACACTTAGTAAAAGCACGTATCACTAAGGTCAGATGCAGTCTCTGAGTGATTTATTGGATCAATGATTTCAGGGATCATTTGCAAAATGATTTCAACTTTACATACTTGCTCAAATATTCAAGTGTCACAGATTCCCCCCACCCCTCATCTGCAAGTCTGTCAAAACCTTTGTATCCTACCCCAACATTTCATCCACACCCTGAAAATGCTGCTCGGCTTGTGGTATTGAATTTGTGATGGGGCTTGCTGGACTGAGTCCCAGTACCTCTGGACTTGGCATTTTGTATCATGTGTCTGCAGGGTTAGATTATTGCTTATTTAAATCTCAGCTCCTCTTTCATTACAAATTAAGCATTGCCTATCTGCCTTTCAGCTCAGTTAATGAGGGGAATGAATCTTGAGAATCTTAATGCCGCTAACTGGCTACTGCTAAAATGTAAACTCCATCACTGTGAGAATATTATTTGCTAGAACTTCTTTCTTTGTAAATTTGAGTTATGAATTAGTATTCTTTTTTGTGGTGTTTGTTAAGTGCTTATTATGTGCCAGGTAAGGAACTAATCGTTGGGGTAGATACTAGGTTGTCAGGTCAGTCCCTGTTCTGCATGGGGCTCACAGTCTTAATCCTCATTTTAGAGATAAGGTAGCTGAGGCACATGTAAGTGAAATGACTTGCCCAAGGTCACATGACAGACAAGTGGCAGAGCTAGGATTAGAACCCAAGTCCTCCTAGGCCTATGCTCTATCCATTAGGCCACACCACTGCACCCTGTTCACAGCCCAAGGCATAGCTCTTTTGCCGCCATATGCTTGGGGGCCAGGGAGGGGGTGTACACACCACTACTCTTCTCTACCTCGTTAGCCCTGTTTCTCTCTCTGGCCTGCGTGGGCCCCCTGACTTTGCAGTCATTCAAGGGGGAAAAGGCAGTGACAACAGGGTCCATTGCTGAGTAGGAGGAAATGAAGTGGATTTGGACTGGGAAGGAATGGTGGAAGGGTACCTTGGGGTAGTGAAGCTGAGGACTGACCAGAAGGGGAAGAAGGGGAAAGGGGAGGGAAACAGAGTCATGTCCAGGATCAACTGAATTTATTTTAGCACTAATTGTGTGCAGAGTACTGTACTAAGCACTTGGGAGAGTATTTGGTCAAGCCTTAAATCTGCTCATGTACATGTGCTTAGCAAATACAATCATTATTATTATTATTATTATTATTACTGTCACTGAATATGTATACTGATTACCTCTTGCATATGCATTACTGTCACTGAATATGTATACTGATTGGTTGTGCTGAATTCCACCCAGGAAATCAGCGACTGGCAAGGCCATGATCTACCTTATCAGCACTCTTAGCAACAACCAATTACCTAAGGCCACCCATAGACCTGGGGTCCCAAATTATCAGCAGACCCTAACAGCAACAAATTGCTGGCCATAGCCCTCAGCCTTGAGACCCTAGGTTGTCAGAAAACCCTAACAGCAATAAATTACTGGCCGCAGCCCATAGCCATGAAATCCAACACCTACGCTTGCTGAAGACTTCTTGCTGAAGATTTCTTCAGCCACAGAGTATCAGCTGAATGACCCAAAGCGAATAATGAAGAAGTTTGGTGTATAATGAGAGGCTAATGAAGACAACAACAAACAGGGGAGGAGTGGCACATGATGTGTCAATCCAGCGCACGAATAAGGACTTGAGGGACTTGGTGCTGCATCACCCAGTGAAGGGGGACCAGCAGGAAATATAAGGATGGGCTCATCCTCAGTTCTTTGTCTTTGGCAACTAAACAGCCACTGACCTTTTGTTGCAACAAAATGAATAAAAGTCTGGTCTAACCTGACTCATTACTTGGAATATTTTCCAACAAGTACAATATAAAAGAGTTGGTAGATACATCCCTGATGGGGAGAGCTATGCCTAAGTAAGCGCTTAACAACTGCCATCATTATTATAAAGGGTTAGAAGTCATAATTCCAGAGATCCCTAAAGCAGCAAAAGGCAATCCTCTGACAGATAATTTACAAAATAAACAAACAGACTTCATGCTCACTAAGGAATGTGGCATGAGTACAATTTAGTATACTTTGAGGTACCAATAGTTGTACTAATAATCCCAGTAGACAAGCACCGATCCAGGCAAACACTTTGTCCCAACTGTTAACATATATAATAATAATAATGATGGTATTTGCTTAAGTGCTTACTATGTGCCAAGCACTGTTCTAAACCTGGGGTAGATACAAAGTAATCAGGTTATCCCACGTGCGGCTCACAGTCTTAATCCCCATTTTATGGATGAGGTAACCGAGGCTCAGAGAAGTTAAGTGACTTGCCCAAAGTCACAGAGCTGATAAATGGCAGAGCCAGTATTAGAACCCATGACCTCTGACTCCCAAGACCAATAAGCCATACTGCTTCTCAAATAAATAACGATGGTATTTGTTAGGTGCTTACATTGTGCCGAGCACTGTTCTAAGCACTGGGGTAGATACAAGGTAATCAGGTTGTCCCATTAAGGGCTCACAGTTTTAATCCCCATTTTTCAGATGAGGTAACTGAGGCCCAGAGAAGTTAAGCAGTTTGCCCAAGGTCACAAAGGAGCCAAATGGTAGAGCCAGGATTAGAACCCATGTCCTCTGGCTCCCAAGCTGAGCTCTTGTCACTGAGTCACACTGCTTCCCCTGTGATCTTTAAGGGACACAACAGAGATTTCAGATGATAGTTGGGGGAAAAATGATTTTTGGGGTGTAAGGAATGAGCTTTATTAACCATTTGGATATTGCCCACCCATCTGTCATCTCCATGGCACAGAAACACTACCTCATCTGTATCATTCAGAGAGGGAACAGAATCAGCATGGCCTAGTGGAAACAGCATGGGCCTGCGAGTCAGAAGACCTGTCATTCATTCATTCATTCATTCATTCATTCAATCAATAATTTCCATGAGACTGGGATGGGGGATGAATAAAAGTCAGGGCAGTGCAGAAGGGAGTAGGAGAAAAGGAAAGGAGGGCTTAGTCAGGGAAGGCCTCTTAGAGGACATATGCCTGCAATGAGGTTTAAAGTTGGGGAGAATAATTTATAAGGTGAAGCCTCATTCAGTCAGCCTGTAACACACTAATCTGTGAACTCCAGTTTAATTAAATTTTTAAGAGAACAGTATATTCAAAATAGGAGAAAATGACATTGTATTTATTAAGCATTTACTGTGTGTACAGCACTGTACTAAGCACTTAGGAGAGTACACTATAACAGAGTTGGAAGACATGTTCTCTGTCCTCAATGAGTTTGCAGTCTAGAGTATGAATACTTAGCATTCTACCTGGCCTACTGATAATTATTTCAAGGTTCAGATATTCCAGTAACACTAACCTGGGAAACCTCAAAATTCCTAGTAAATTGGAAGCCTGAAGACTTTAAAATGTTTTAATGGTGTTTCTGTTCCAAAGAGATTTTTCTTCCGCATTTTCAAATACTACCAATTCCTCTATTATTCACATTGCACTTGGATAAAACTCTGTTAATATGGAAATTCATGCTGTGGTGTGCATCAATTTTAAAGTCATATGTGAGCACATAACATGCTCCTTTGAACACCACGGCACACTGATCCAAACAGGCACCTGCTTTGGGATGAACCCTCCCAATTCACTTACAAATTCTAGCCAGAACACACTGTGAAAACAAAAATGAGAGTGGAATTGAATCCATCATTTTAAAAACTCTATCATCAGGACCCTCTGTCTTTTTTCGATAATATATGGAGAAAAGAAAAACCTGGGGGACAATAAAGATGTTCCTGTATTCCTAGCCAATCAACGCTTTAAAAATCCATTCAGAGTTATTCAGAAAACTTTCTTGAAAGCAATTGCACTATTTTGCATTATCCAGCCCCCTCATTTTTTTTTCCTCATCAAGAAAGAGCACACAGAGGGAACAATTCATGGACTACTGGATTTCCACAATAAATTTAGTTAAAGTTTAGGACTATTTTTTTCATCTGAAGGAAAATCAACTCACTCAACTATGCCTATATGCTCCCTCCACCCACTACTGTGCAACTTTCTCTCTTCATCCTTTACAAGCTAATGTAACATACCTTGCTCCCCACTCCCCTACATCTATCCCCTTGCTCAGGTTGTTTCCCTGGCTTGGAATTCCCTCCTTCCCCACATCCAACATACGACAGGCCTCCCCATTTTCAAAAGCCCTCCTGAAATCCCATCTCCTCTAGAAAGTCTTCCTCTGATTTCCAAGACCATATCTAGGTTTTTTTAAATGTATTTATCTATACCCATCCTCAGTACTTATATACATATGTTTATTCATTTTTACATTCACTTTTTTTCCCCTCATATCATAAATATTTTTATGTTTGCTTCCCCAGAGAATGTAAATTCTTTCTGGGCAGGAAACATGTCATCTTTGTTTCATACTTTCCAAGCACCTATTAAAGTTTCACTTCACTTCTCCATAGTACATTATGCTATTCTCTTCTCTTTCATTCACACTCAGAGCCCAAACTTATTTCATTATGAGAAAATGTTGCAATAAAAAGATTGTGATGTTTGTACTTTTATATACCAGACAATAATAATAAAACCAGAAAAATAAGGGAAAACATTCATTTTTCAATGCTTTCTATTAATATTAATACAATGAAAATTGACTTTAAATAAGACATTCACTAAAATCAAAAAGCCAAACAGGAACTGACAAAACAGCATAAATTGGGGCGCTCTTTTCAATTTCCTAAAAATTATGTACCAGAATTTACTCATAGTACTTTAAGGTCCATGAGCAATAAGGGAATATAAATTCAAGAGTAACCATTACAACACAAAATTGGACTCATTATAGTAAGAGGCTAGCAAGGCATTATTGTAATCTTTAGCTAGATCCTAGACTTATGATAAGTTCTTTACAGAATTAACTTACTTTCATCATATGAGATTTCATCTGTAATTTCATCCACAGCATTACATTGCGCCTTTTAAGGAACTCATTTTCTGCTCATATTTTCTTTTGACCTTTGGATAACAAAGCAGACATTGGTCAATAGGGAATTTGGATTTTTGCCTCTGATGATTCTATTACTAGATTCTTGAGAGAGAAATAAAATATGAATTTAGAATAATCCCATCACTTTTCTCAGTTAACATTAGTCTTTTTTTAACATAAGGGAGATTCAATTTAGCTACCTCTAATTAATTTATATAAAGCTATAAAAGTCTTGGGGAAAAATGGCTGAAAATCCATATTCCTTGAAATTTTGGAGAGTGGAGGACTGAAACTAACTCCATTATATGCATTCACTTATAAGCATTCAATCTTTTATTATTACTGATACAATGCAAAAATAATTAAAATGCATTTCACACTGTGTACTCAAACTGTGTTGGGTAGGGACCATCTCTATATGTTGCCCATTTACTTCCCAAGTGCTTAGTACAGTGCTCTGCACACAGTAAGCGCTCAATAAATACAATTGAATGAATGAATGAATGTTGAAGAAAATGTAAAAAAAACAAAAAACGGACACTATCTGTTCCATAACACCCCCTGGAGAGTCAGTTTTATTTTCAAACAATGTCAATCAACAGTAACTAGCTCTTGTTAGTATCTTGTCTGAATAATATCCAAATACTATTGTGATTGTTATTAAGCCCTTACTATGTGTCACATACTGGAGGGTGTAATCAGGTTGGACGCAGTCCATAGTTCACATGGTGTTCAGTCTGAGGAAGGGAAAACAAGTTTTTATCCCCATTTTACAGATGTGGAACAGAGAAGCTAAGTGACTTGCCCAAGGTAACTTAACTCATCAGGCAAGTGACAGAGCCAGGATTAGAACCCAGGTCTTCTGATTCCCAGTCTTATTCCATTTTACTAGGCCACAATGCCTCCCACTTCGCTGTTGTCCAGGGGTTCTGGTAGTTCTGTTCTTGTCTCACATGCTGCACCAGTGGCCTGTCTGGGCTCTGGAGATTACTTGAGAAAAGCCCTCTTCTAACCAGAGGATATTGTTAGTCTATATCTGCACTATATCCTCACTGACCTCCCTGCCTCCTGTCTTTCCCCACTCCAGTCCAAACTTCACTCTTCTGCATGGATCATTTTTCCTTAAAAAAGTTCAGTTTTTGTCACTCCACTTCAAGAACTTCCAGTGATTATCCACCCACCTTCACTTCAAATCAACTCCTTACCATTGTTTTTAAAGTGCTCAGTTTGCTCCCCTCCTACCTTACTTTATTTCTAATAATAATAATAATGATGATAATGGCATTTATTAAGCACTTACTATGTGCAAAGCACTGTTCTAAGTGCTGGGGAGGTTACATGGTGATCAGGTTGTCCCACGGGAGGCTCACAATCTTAATCCCCATTTTACAGATGAGGTAAGTGATGCACAGAGAAGTTAAGTGACTCGCCCAAAGTCACACAGCTGACAATTGGCAGAGCCGGGATTTGAGCCCATGACCTCTGACTCCAAAGCCTGGGCTCTTTCCACTGAGCCATACTGCTTCTCTCCATCTCCAACTACAGCCCAGCCCACACTCTGCTCTTCTAGTACCTGCTTACTTACTATGCTCTAATATCTACCTCACGACTGACCCCTTTTCCTCATCCTCCTCCTAGCCTAAAACTCCCTGCCCCTCCATGTACAAATCACCACTCTCTCCACCTTCAAAGGATTATTAAGGTCACATTTTCTCCAAGAGCACTTCTCTGAATAAGTCCTCTTTCCCACAGCTCCCACTCCCTTTTGCTTCAAATAAGCATTTGTATCTGTGACCTTTGAACATTTCATATTCACCCCACAATACATATGTACATATCTTTAAATTATATACTATAAATTATTGGTTGATATTGTCTGTCTCTCCGTCTAGACAGTAAGCTCTCTGTGGGCAGGAAATGTGTTTGCCAACTCTGTTGTATTATACCCTCCCAAACATCTGTACAGTGCTCTGTACAGATGCATTCATTCATTCAATCGTATTTTTTGAGCGCTTACTGTGTCCACAGTAGTGTACTAAGCACTTGGGAAGTACAAGTTCGCAACATATAGAGATGGTCCCGACCCAACAGTGGGCTCACAGTCTAGAACGGGGAGACAGAGAACAAAACAAAACATATTAACAAAATAAAATAAAGAGAATAAACATGTACAAATAAAATGAATAAATAAATAGAGTAATAAATACCTACTAACATATATACATATATACAGGTGCTGTGGGACGGGAAAGGCGGTAAGGCGGGGGGGATGGGGAGGGGGAAGGGGGAGAGGAAGGACAGGGCTCAGTCTGGGAAGGTGTCCTGGAGGAGGTGAGCTTTCAGTAGGGCCTTGAAGGGAGGAAGAGAGCTAGCTTGGTGGATGTGCGGAGGGAGGGCATTCCAGGCCAGGGGATGACGTGGGCCGGGGATCGACGGCGGGACAGGCGAAAGCGAGGCACAGTGAGGAGGTTAGCAGCAGGCAGAGGAGCGGAGGGTGTGGGCTGGGCTGTAGAAGGAGAGAAGGGAGGTGAGGTAGGAGAGGGCGAGGTGATGGACAGCCTTGAAGCCGAGGGTGAGGAGTTTTTGCCTGATGCATAGGTTGATTGGTAGCCACTGGAGATTTTTGAGGAGGGGAGTAACATGCCCAGAGTGTTTCTGCACAAAGACGATCCAGGCAGCGGCGTGAAGTATGGATTGAAGTGGGGAGAGACAGGAGGATGGGAGATCAGAGAGGAGGCTGATACAGTAATCCAGACGGGATAGGATGAGAGCTTGAATGAGCAGGGTAGCGGTTTGGATGGAGAGGAAAGGGTGGATCTTGGCAATGTTGCGGAGGTGAGACCGGCAGGTTTTGGTGATGGCTTGGATGTGAGGGGTGAACGAGAGAGCGGAGTCGAGGATGACACCAAGATTGCGGGCTTGTGAGATGGGAAGGATGGTAGTGCCATCAACAGTAATGGGAAAGTCAGGGAGAGGGCAGAGTTTGGGAGGGAAGACAAGGAGTTCAGTCTTGGACGTGTTGAGTTTTAGGTGGTGGGCAGACATCCAGATGGAGATGTCCTGAACGCAGGGGGAGATGCGAGCCTGGAGGGAGGGAGAGAGAGCAGGGGTAGAGGTGTAGATTTGGGTGTCATCAGTGTAGAGATGATAGTTGAAGCTGTGGGAGCGAATGAAGTCACCAAGGCAGTGAGTGTAGATTGAGAACAGAAGGGGACCAAGAACTGAACCTTGAGGAACCCCTACGGTAAGGCGATGGGAGGGGGAGGAGGAGCCTGCAAAAGAGACTGAGAATGAACAGCCAGAGAGATAAGAGGAGAACCAGGTGAGAACAGAGTCTGTGAAGCCAGTAAGCACTCAATACATCAACAACTAAAAAAAAATTGACATCTTATTTCTTGTTATGTAACAAAATGAAAGTGAAGGAAAAATGTTTCAAGATAAATATTTCATTCCTCTCCTGGAATGTCATCTGTTCTATGCCAGTCACATGTACCAACAGAGGAGAGGATAGGGGCAACAGATTCCAGCTCACGGTTGTAGATATTGTTTTACATCTTGAATCGCCAAGACTCAAATCAATCACAATAATGTCTCCATTCCATTCTAGACTGGACCTCCAAGCAAGAAAACATATCAATCTGGTGATATTTCATTGGGTATCCAATGAGGTGCAGCAAGCAGCTCATTGTGGACAGGGAACATGTCTACCAACTCTCTTATACTGTACTCTCCCAAGCGCTTAATAGAGACCTCTGTACACAGTAAGCACCAAATAAATAGGATTCATTGATTGATCAAAGAGTGGGGAAAAAAAGATTTAGGAGCGGGGAATGGTTTAGTATCCTCAGAGGAGTTCTCCTCCCTTCTCTCAAGTGCTACTCTGGCCATCTGTGCTTCTGACCCCATTCCCTCTCATCTTATGAAATCTCTCGCTCCATCCCTTCTCCCCTCCTTAACATCCATCTTCAACTGCTCACTCTCCACTGGTTCCTTCCCCTCTGCCTTCAAACATGCCCATGTCTCTCCCATCCTAAAAAAACCCTCTCTTGACACCACCTCACCTTCTAGTTATCGCCCCATCTCCCTCCTACTATTCCTTTCCAAACTCCTTGAACGAGTTGTCTACACACACTGCCTCGAATTCCTCAACACCAACTCTCTCCTCGAACCCCTCCAGTCTGGCTTCCGTCCCCTACATTCCATGGAAACTGCCCTCTCAAAGGTCACCAATGACCTCCTGCTTGCCAAATCCAACGGCTCATACTCTATCCTAATCCTCCTCGACCGCTCAGCTGCCTTCGACACTGTGGATCACCCCCTTCTCCTCAACACGCTATCTGACCTTGGCTTCACAGACTCCGTCCTCTCCTGGTTCTCCTCATCTCTCCGGTCGTTCATTCTCAGTCTCTTTTGCAGGCTCCTCCTCCCCCTCCCATCCCCTTACTGTGGGGGTTCCCCAAGGTTCAGTGCTTGGTCCCCTTCTGTTCTCGATCTACACTCACTCCCTTGGTGACCTCATTCGCTCCCATGGCTTCAACTATCATCTCTATGCTGATGACACCCAGATCTACATCTCTGCCCCTGCTCTCTCCCCCTCCCTCCAGGCTCGCATCTCCTCCTGCCTTCAGGACATCTCCATCTGGATGTCTGCCCGCCACCTAAAACTCAACATGTCCAAGACTGAACTCCTTGTCTATCCCTCCCAAACCCTGCCCTCTCCCTGACTTTCCCATCACTGTTGACGGCACTACCAACCTTCTCGTCTCACAAGCCCACCACCTTGGTGTCATCCTCGACTCCGCTCTCTCATTCACCCCTCACATCCAAGCCATCACCAAAACCTGCCGGTCTCAGCTCCACAACATTGCCAAGATCCGCCCTTTCCTCTCCATCCAAACCGCTACCCTGCTCGTTCAAGCTCTCATCCTATCCCATCTGGACTACTGCATCAGCCTTCTCTCTGATCTCCCATCCTCGTGTCTCTCCCCATTTCAATCCATACTTCATGCTGCTGCCTGGATTGTCTTTGTCCAGAATCGCTCTGGGCATATTACTCCCCTCCTCAAAAATCTCCAGTGGCTACCAAACTGTGCATCAGGCAGAAACTCCTCACCCTCAGCTTCAAGGCTCTCCATCACCTCGCCCCCTCCTACCTCACCTCCCTTCTCTCCTTCTACAGCCCAGCCCGCACCCTCCATTCCTCTGCTGCTAATCTGCTCACCGTGCCTCATTCTGGCCTGTCCCGCCATCGACTCCCGGCCCACATCATCCCCCTGCTCTGGAATGCCCTCCCTCTGCCCATCTGCCAAGCTAGCTCTCTTCCTCCCTTCAAGGCCCTACTGAGAGCTCACCTCCTCCAGGAGGCCTTCCCAGACTAAGCCCCTTCCTTCCTCTCCCCCTCGCCCCCCTTCCATCCCCCTGTCTTACCTCCTTCCCTTCCCCACAGCACCTGTATATATGTATATATGTTTGTATGTATTTATTACTCTATTTTTTTACTTGTACATATCTATTCTATTTATTTTATTTTGTTAATATGTTTGGTTTTGTTCTCTGTCTCCCTCTTCTAGACTGTAAGCCCACTGTTGGGTAGGGACTGTCTCTATATGTTGCCAACTTGTACTTCCCAAGCACTTAGTACAGTGCTCTGCACACAGTAGGCGCTAAATAAATATGATTGATTGATTGATTGATTGATTTAGAAGTCACTGGAATTTGTAAGAGTGCTGGAATTGTTCTTTTTATTTTAAAAAGATGGGCTACTAGAGAGGAGTTTCTCAGTTAGGAGCAATGCTTAGCGCTCTGACATATTAGTCCAAGTAATATTGATCTTGGTCAGCCACTATGGTACCAGGAAGACAGCTGGTCACCACCATAACTGCAGTTCATTCTGCTCTTCTCTCTCCATCTGTTTTCAGAGCTGGGAAAGGGAAGAATAGAGGTCTTGGTAGTGCTAGAGGCAGCAGAACTACAAGGTCCTAACCTGGACACCCAGAAGAAAACCTGTTGTTTCCACACTCCCTGTGGTGATGTACAAACTGTCACGTACCACTTTGATTTTCTCCATTTTCAGCATAGATATATTTTAGCTGAAACACTCCCTCCAATGTGCCAGAAGAGTGGTTTAAAGGAAGCATTTTCATAAAATGCTTCAGCAGGAGGTCTGATTTAGTTGCTGACACTACTGTTCCTACCCATATGCTCCATTTATTTCATGCCAAAACACTTGCCATTGTGTAGACATGACCTAAGGGCACCATTTGGACAATTACTATTCTAGTGACATGCCCTTGATGACTCCCTAGGGTACAACAGACATCACACTTTATCTTGAAATGTAGGTAAATAATTCTAAAATAGTTTTCCTATTATCAGTTCTCAACACTTTTTTGCATGTTCTCTGGTATGAACTATTGATTATTAAACCCTTTTGAATTAAATATGAGCTGAGTCTTTATCTCATAACTGGCTTTATTTTTATTTTTTTTGATGTCTAGAATCTTGTCTGGAGCAGAAATAAGATATTTGGAGTTTCAGTTCTGATGCACATAAAAAAATTGGAAATGATAGAAAAGTCACAGTATTGAATAGCATGCTCATGTGTTGGGTAATAAAACAGCATGAGAACAACATTTCTATTTGCAGAGCAAAGTATGTCTGAATTTTTAAGCATTGAAATATAATTTACTTCCTTTCATTTGAATATTTTTTTTTGCAAAAATTATCTAGAGATTAAGCTAAGGAAAAAAAAAACATTCTTCTTATTTTGTCCCCGTAGTCTCGCTGGTTGAGAAAACAATCTGTGTACAGTCTTACTTCAATTGCACCACTTCAGAACACTGTTTACAGAATGATTTTGGTACAAAGGCAAGGTCTAGTTCACTTAGCTCTTAAGGATATACTGGAAGAAATGAAGTTGCAACGGATGGCACTTGAGGTCAGGATAAAAGTGAAATTGTTGAGTAGAGATTTTTGGAAACCTGAAAGCTCCAAGTTTAAAATTAATACACAGCCTTTTAGACTGTGAGCCCACTGTTGGGTAGGGACTGTCTCTTTATGTTGCCAATTTGTACTTCCCAAGCGCTTAGTACAGTGCTCTGCACATAGTAAGCGCTCAATGAATATGATTGATGATGAATAGCAAACATAAACATTTGCCTACAGCAAATATAGCTTCCCCAATAATAATAACAATAACAGATTCCCACAAAAAGCCAAGGCAAAGAGGAAGAGAGTCATAATTTATTACATTTCCCATTAGACTTTATGCTTGATTTATTTTAGACCAAATCTCCATGAGGAAGTTTTGATTTTTAGAGCTTTGACATTCCTGGAAATCTTCAGTAGACCATAAATAGGAAAAATGATAGTTGAATTCAGGAATCTAATAAATCCATAGTTGAAAACATAACAAGCAATATTAGCAGGTATGTTAAAGCTACATTTCTTTACAGAACAAAAGTCAAGTTTTCAGGGACGTTTTGCTCTGCACACAGTAAGCGCTCAATAAACACGATTGGATGAATAATACATTTTAAGGAATAAAGAACGTTAAATTTTGAAATCCTTTCACTTTTCTCAAGGCCAGATTATTCTAGGTTATAGCAAATCACTCTAAATGCTACAAATTATCTTAGATGTAATGTGAGAGATTTGATCTGAACTTGACATTCCTACGCAATGGTTTTCACTAGTCAGCGTAAACTCTGGATACAGTTTTGAGTACATTGGGTGACTCTGGGTCACTGTCTTTCATTTTCTATTAGCTATTGAACCAAAGGTAAAGTTGAAATCCTGGCTTATTTGCATAGGCCCATTTCAGAAATCAAGGGACTGCACAAAGAGCTCATTAATGCAGCTTGGCCTAGTGGATAGAGCAAGGGCCTGGGAGTCAGAAGGACCTGGGTTCTAATCTCAGCGCTGTCACTAGTCTGCTTTGTGACCTTGGGGATGTCACTTAACTTCTCTGTGCCTCAGTTTCCTCATCTGTAAAATAGGGATCCAGATAGAGAGCCCCATGTGGGATAGGGACTGTGTCCAACCCTATTTGCTTGTATCCACCACAGAGCTTAGTACAGTACTTGGCACATAGCACTTAACACAATAAGTAAATGGATATTGTAAAACAGTCTCAGTGGCTTGTCAGAATCCTCATTTGGCATCTTGTGGCTGTGAGGGAATAAACCATACTTCCTTGAGCTCCTTGATGTGTAATCACATCATTTACATTGTGCTCTCTGCCCACAGTAAGCACTCAAATACAACTGATTTATTAATGTCTGGTGGGTGTGACAGAACGGAGCCACCTTGTAGTAGTATTTATTAAGCATTTACTTTGTGCAGAGTACTGTTCTAAGCACTTTAAAGGGCAAGGACCCCCCAAATCATCCACAGGGTCTTAAAGTCCACCAGTTTTACCTTTTAAGGAAGGATGAGTTTGAGGCCCCATGATGTAAACCCCTCTCCTGCACATCTTTGATAACTCCCATCAATCAAATAACCACACCCAAACAGTAAGGAGATCATTAGGGGTCCAACTAGCAGTGCCCTCCCACCTTTTTATTTTAATGGCACTTGTTAAGCACTGTACTAAACACTGGGGTAGATACAGGCTAATCAGGTTGGATACACTCCATGACCCACGTGAGGATCATGGTATTAATTCCCATTTTACAGATGAGGAAACTGAGGCTCAGAGAAGTTAAATGACTTGCTCAAGGCCACACAGCTGAGAAAGTACAGAGCTGGGATTTTAACCCAGGTCCTTCCGACTCCCAGTCCTGTGCTCTCTCCTCTAGGAAACACTGCTTCCTTGGTTGCAAGAAGCTCAGAGAAGCAGCAGGGCTCAGTGAAAAGAGCATGGGCTTTGGAGTCAGAGGTCATGGGTTCAAATCCCCATTCTGCCACTTGTCAGCTGTGTGACTTTGGGCAAGTCACTTAATTTCTCTGTGCCTCAGTTCCCTCATCTGTAAAATGGGAATTAAGACTGTGAGCCCCCGTGGGACAACTTGATCACCTTGTAACCTCCCCAGTGCTTAGACCAGTGCTTTGCACAAAGTAAGCACTTAATAAATGCCATTATCATTATTATCTTCTCCTTCCACTTTATTTTAATGGAATTCATTTAGCATTTACTACATGCCAAACACAATACTAAGCACTAGCAAATGTGTTTCACCAGCACCCAATATCTAGGTAAGCTCCTGCCACAGGCAGACAGGAAGATTAGTGCCCTCAGTGGGCTTCTAATAAACAAATGGAAAGGATATTTATTGTTAGGTTAAAAAAACCCAGAATTTTAATCCAAAACCCTCTTCCCTTTCCCCTTTTCCTCAGAACCATTTCAACTTTGAGCATTGTGATTACCACTTTTTCCAGGTCCATTTCCCTCCTCCTTCCTCAGGGAATCCCCGGCTTCAGATTCATCCCCTCCAAATCCTTTCCTCAGGATTTTCAGATCCAGGAGCAGGGCTTCTGCTAATACACAGAATCACTCCCCCATTCAGAAACCAGAGTTGTTGCTCCTCCGGGATCTTTACTCCAACTCAAAAAAACTTCCTCCAGCATCGTGTCCCCCAGGACCACTTCTTAACTCTTCCTATGGTCTATCTCTCTAGGAACATTTTCCAACTTCAACTCGACTCTGGGTAAGGCTTTTCTTTCCCAATTATCCAGCCTCCTCCTCTTTGCTCAATCGTCCCCTGTGATTGGCTACATTCCAGGTGGAGTCACCAGCCAAGCATCTGGTGACTAATCCAATTAACTCTTATCATCACCATCATGATCAAAGGTATTTATCAATTGCTTACTATGCTCTGAGCATTGTACTAAGTGCTTGGGAGGGTACAATAAAACAGAGCTGGCAGACATCTAGGGAAGGGCTCATTAAGAGTGAATTTTACTTCTAGCAACTTCTGAAGTTTCTCCTCCCCCTAACAATAATAATGATGGCATTTTTTAAGCGCTTACTATGTGCAAAGCACTGCTCTTAGCGTAGGGGAGGTTACAAGGTAATCAGGTTGTCCCTCGGGGGGCTCACAGTCTTAATCCCCATTTTACAGATGAGGTAACTGAGGCATGGAGAAGTTAAGTGACTTGCCCAAAGTCACACAGCTGACAATTGGCAGAGCCGGGATTTGAACCCATAACCTCCGACTCCAGAGCCCATGCTCTTTTCACTGAGCCATGCTGCAATGCTTTGGTATCACCTCCCTTGTACCCATTCTAATTTCTTTATGTGTGTGACTAGTTTGCATGACTACCACAGTGGACAAGCTTTTCTACTCTGAAATGGGAAAAATATGAACTTGATTAAGGGCTGCTTAATAGAATCAATGACACTGATTCTATTAGTCACCCAGATGATGAACTGGTGCTATATAAACCAGTATTGGTGGGCCAGTATGGAATTGCTTACAAGTGGGTGGCAGAACAAGGGGTCAGGGTAGAAAGGAAGAGAAAGAAGTACTCTTTCCCCATTATCCTATACAGCAGCATGGTTTAGTGGAAGGAGCATGGACTTGGGAGTCAGAGGTCGTGGGTTCTAATTCCGACTCTGCCACTTGTCAGCTGTGTGACTTTGGGTAAGTCACAACTTCTTTGTGCCGCAGTTCTACCTCATCTGTAAAATGGGGATTAAGACTGTGAGCCCAAGATGGGATAACCTGAAAACCTTGTATCTGTCCCAGCACTTAGAACAACACTTGGCACATAGTAAGCGGTTAACAAATACTATTATTATTATTATTATTATTATTATTATTACCCATGTACATATTGGAATAGTTATCTAGCTGTTGTTCCCTCCCCACCATTCCTGTCCACTTCCTTGCTTCATGACACTTCACAACTATAACAGACTGAGGCAACAAGAAACCCTCCAGTTGACTAAACTCACATGGGTGCCTACCTAGTACCTATAGCTGTCTGTCTACATCATCTTTCTTGTTTCCCTTTGTTGCCTGAAATGAAACCTGTAGAATCTAAGCTCAAAAAATCAAATTGGAAATGCCGTGAAACAAGTTTCACCAATTAAAGTCTTCTTTTACTCCCACATTTGTTTAGCCCCAACATTAGCCTGGTTTGAGCACTAAATCTTTCTGGATTGGACATATTTCCTCCATAAGGCTATCCTTAAGATCAATCAATCCTATTTTGGGGGCACTTACTCTGTGCTGAGTACTGTACTATGCACTTCATTCATTCATTCAATCGTATTTATTGAGCGCTTACTGTGTGCAGAGCACTGTACTAAGTGCTTGGGAAGTCCAAGTTGGCAACATATAGAGATGGTCCCTACCCAACAGCGGGCTCACAGTCTAGAAGGGGGAGACAGACAACAAAACAAATCATATTAACAAAATAAAATAAATAGAATAAATATGTACAAGTAAAATAAATATAGTAATAAATATGCACAAACATATATACATATATACAGGTGCTGTGGGGAGGACTTAAAGAAGCACTTAAAGAAGCAGCATGGCCTAGTGGAAAGAGCACAGGCTTGGTAGTCAGAGGATCTGGGTTCTAGTACTGGTTCTGCCAATTGCTTGCTATATGACCTTGGGCAAATCACTTAAGTTCCTTGTACCTTAGTTTCCTCAGCTGTAAAATGGGGATTCAGTACCTGTTCTCCCTCTTTTTTAAGACTGTGAGCCCCAATGTGGGATAGAGACTGTGTCGGACCTAATTAACCTGTATCTACCCCAGAGTTTAGAAGACTGTTTGACACATAGTTCATTCATTCATTCAATTATACTTATTGAGAGCTTATTGTGTGCAGAGTATTTTACTAAACGCTTGGGAAGTACAAGTCGGGAACATATAGAGACCGTCCCTACCCAACAACGGGCTCACCGTCTAGAAGGGGTAGGCAGACAACAAAACAAAATGTAGTAAGGACTTGACAAGTACCATAAAACAAACAACAAATGAACTATATAATAGAGTTATAATAATAATAATAATAATAATGGCATTTATTAAGTGCTTACTATGTGCAAAGCACTGTTCTAAGCACTGGGGAGGTTACAAGGTGATCAGCTTGTCCCACGGGGGGCTCACAGTCTTAATCCCCATTTTACAGATGAGGAAACTGAGGCCCAGAGAAGTTAAGTGACTTGCCCAAAGTCACAGAGCTGACAGTTGATGGAGCTGGGATTCGAACACATGACCTCTGACTCCCAAGCCTGGGCTCTTTCTACTGAGCCATTCTGCTTCTCTAGTTGATAGACAAGTTCCCTGCCAGCTCACCTTACGGTCTAGAAAACTAGAACTATTGCAAATGCTCACCCACTTCGGCCAGGAAAGGAAAGAGGATAGCCATTGTGAAGGTACTTGAGGACTGCAACTTCTCCGACCCTGCGTCACCCCACTTGTTTCTCTATGGGTCCAGTTCATCAGGGGGGATGTCCCACTAAACTGGAAGGTTCTGAAGGCAGAGATCATGTTTACCAGCTTCACTGAACTGTACCCACTTAAGTATTTTAGTACAGCACTTTGCACCACTGATTTGGGAAGGCAAGCTCTTTAAGCCCTGGACCTGTTTTTTTATGGAGGGACATGTGTCCACATGAATTTGAATGCATGTGCCTGGGAGCATGGCAATGGCTAGGAAAGAAGGAAGAAGAGGTGAATACAAATTAGCTACAGCATCCATGCATACAATGCTCTGCTCAATAAATACGATTGAATGAATGAATATTAGAAAGGACCAGTTAGGGGGAAGCACTGGAATAAATAATAATAATAATAATGTTGGTATTTGTTAAGCACTTACTATGTCCTGAGCACTGCTCTAAGCGCTGGGGTAGATGCAAGGTAATCAGGTTGTCCCACATAGGGCTCACAGTTTTATTCCTCATTTTACAGATGAGGTAACTGAGGTAGCAAGAAGTTAAGTGACTTGCCCAAAGTCAAACAGCTAACAAGTGACAGAAGCAGAATTAGAACCCACGACCTCTGACTCCTAAGCCCGGGCTCTTTCCACTAAGCCACGCTGCTTCTCTATGCCAATGGGAGGCTACATTTGGCTATTGGAAGTTTCTTCTAATAAAGAAAATCTTCATATGCATTCATTCTTTCAATCGTATTTATTGAATGCTTACCGTGTGCAGAACACTGTACTAAGCGCTTGGGAAAGTTCAATACAGCAATAAAGAGAGACGTCCCTGCCCACAACGAGTCCAAGTGCCTATACTGCAGGACATTGCACTAACGCTTAGATACATACATCGTCTCTGCCCTTTACAAATGAATTGTGTTCTAAATTTTTCTTCCCGATCCCAGTGCAGAAAATATGGTACTTTTCAGCTCTATGTGACCTCAGATTCTTTACTGCATGCTTTCAGGAACCTAGTTCGCGGGCAGTCAATAAATACTGATGGTGAGTTTGCAGACACAGAAGAGACGGGAGTAACAACTACAACTGATAAAAAAACAAAAGCGGACAAGTGAACGGACTTACACCTGAGGCTAAAGGGGTGGAGGATTGGGATGTCGTGGTCAGAAACGGAGGTTTTTTTGGTGGGAGGGGGGAGATGCGGAATCAATGACACTTACTGCGCTCTTACTCCGTGCAGAGCACTGTACGAAGCGCTTGTGAAACTATAACAGAATTAGCAGACACGTTTCCTGCTCATAACGAGTTTACAGTCTAGGAGGCTGACAAGGAAATTACTCCTGGAGGACCCAGAGTTTCTAGAGGGTGAGAGCATTTGGCCTGGGGCACTCTGCAGAGGGAACTGAATGAATATGCAGCCAGAGCTACTGGCTACCTCATATTCTCATTCCCTCATTTGTGTTTCCTCTAGACAGTACTTAAAAACAAGAACCCAATGAGCTGCTGACCTTCAATCCCAGTGACCACAAGATGGCTGATTCAACCCTGTTCTCATTTCGACCCCTTCTTTAAAATATTTCCTGATCTTAGAACAGTGCTCTGCACATAGTAAGCGCTTAACAAATGCCATTATTATTATTATTCAGTCAGAGGTAAAATAATTCCAGAGTTGCTTCATTATACACACTTTGTACACAATTTTTAAAATCATATTTTTATGTGCTTACTACTTCCCAGGCACTGTGCTAAGCAGTGGAATAGATACAAGTTAATCAGGTTGGACACAGTCCATGTCCCACATGGGGTTTATAGTCTTAATCCCTATTTACAGATGAGGTAATTGAGGCACAGAGGAGTGAAATGACTTGTCCAAGGTCACACAGCTGACAAGTGGTGGAGCTGGGATTTAGAACCCAGGTCCTTCTGATTCCCAGGCCCATGCCATATCCATTAGACCATGCTACCTCTCAGTTGTTCTCATTAGATGGAAAGCCTAATGATTGTGAGGGAAACAGTTGGAAGTTAGGTTTTAATTGATTCACTGCCTGACAGAGGAATTCAGGCACCCCACTTAGCCTTGCATCTTTTTTCATTGGGAGAGTTTTTTGAAACACTTCAGTTAAACCTGCATTACTGCATAATTGAGTTTAACTGTCAGTAAGAGAAGAGGAAATTATTTCTTCTGGGATTATGAAGGAAGGCATTTTGGCCTAGTGGAAAGATCACTGCATGGGGAGTCAGGAGATGCAGGTCCCAAATCCCAGCTGTGCCACTGGCCAGCTGTGTGACCTTGGGCAAGCTACTTGGGCCTTTCTTTCTGCAACTGTAAAATGAGGATAAAATACACTGCAAACCCTATTTGGAGTAGGGATTGTTTCTCATCTCATAATCTTGTATCTACACCAACCCTTAACATGCCAGTATCAACTCCATTTATTGAGCACTTACTATGTGTTGAGCACTTTACTAAGAATTTGGGAGAGTACAATACAATAGTTGGCAGACAAGATCCCTGCCCATAACAAGGTTACAGTCTAGTATGCACTTAATAAATGACAAAATTTCAATAACCATTTCTACGGAATTACTGTTCAATCATTTGGACCATGTTAACATTTGTATTCTGCTAGGGTTGCCAGGAATATAGTCACCTCTCTACCCCTCAATGTATTCGTCTTGCAATAATTTCTGGGGAATGACCAAAAATGAATGAAGAACCAGAAAAATGGTCTCCCTTTCTAGAGATTACCCCAGTTCTTGAACCTCATTGAAAAATAAAGACTTCTCCCATATGACAGTGAAAGAGAAATGGGCTCCTTCAAATTTCTGGTAGCAGATTCTAGAATTGGCAAAACCAGAAAATAATAATAATGGTATTTGTTAAGCACTTACTTTGTGCCAAGCACTGTCCTAAGTGTTGGGGTAGATACAAGGTAATCAGGTTGTACCACGTGGGACTCAAAGTCTTAATCCCTATTTTACAGATGAAGTAACTGAGTGGCAGAGAAGTTAAGAGATTTGCCCAAAGCCACACAGCTGATAAATGATGATGATGGTATTTGTTAAACGCTTACTATTTGCAAAGCACTGTTCTAACCACTGGGGGATACAAGGTGATCAGGTTGTTCCACGTGGGGCTCGCAGTCTTAATCCCCATTTTACAGACGAGGGAACTGAGGCACAGAGAAGTTAAGTGATTTGCCCAAAGTCACACAGCTGAAAATTGGCAGAGAGGGGATTTGAACCCAAACGCTGCTTCTATGGAGTAGGGATTAGAACCCATCACCTGTGACTCCCATGCCCGTGCTCTTTCAACTAAGCTATGCTGCTGCTCAAGAAGTAGAGAATGTGGGCATCGATCCCGCTACCTCTTGCATGTTAAACGAGTGCTCTACCATTTGATCTAATCCCATAAAGGTCACAGAGTCTCCAAGTTGTCAGGGATCTGAAGAGAAAAGGTGCTCTACCTCCTCTCAAACCAAATCTTCCTAAAAATTCACCAGAAGAAGCAGCGTGATGTAGTGGTTGGAGCAGAGGCCTGGGAATCAGAAGGGCACAGGTTCTAATCCTGACTCGTCACTTGTCTGCTGTGTGACCTTGGGCAAGTCACTTTACTTCTCTGTGCCTCAGTTACCACATCTGTAAAATGGCGGTTGAGGCTGTATGCCCCATGTGGGACAGGGACTGTGTCCATCTCAATTTGCTTGTACCTACCAAGAGCTTAATACAGAGGCTGGCACATAGTAAAAGTTCAACAAATGCCATTATTATTACTACTGAAGGACCAGCATGGTCTAGTAGATAGAGCATGGGCCTGGGATTCAGAAGGTCATGGGTTCTAATCCTATTCCATCACTTGTCTGCTGTGTGACCTAGGGCAAGTCACTTCTCTCCTCTGAGCCTCAGTTATCTCATCTGTGAAATGGGTATGAAGACTGGGAGCCCAGTGTGGGAAAGGAACTGTGTCCAATCAGATTTGCTTGTATACCCCTTAGTGCTTAGTACAGTGCTTGGCACATAGCAAGTGCTTAACAAATGATGATGATGGCGGCATTTATTAAGCCACATAAATACCACAATTATCATTATCATTATTATTTATTACAACCTACCTTCATAAACCAGTCACGTACCCTGACAAGAAATTGATTTTTATGTATATTACCTAAATTTCTGATGTTGTAGTTTGAGGTGTTGGCAGGTTGCAATGTTTCACTACCATTTTGGGTGTATTTCTAGTACCCAGTCCTACAATGAAACAGTTTTAAAGCATCACTAAAACTTAAGTTAATACAAGCTACCAAAAAATCACATTATAAAGTAAGGGTCAGAGAAATATAGTGTTGGGGACAAAGTATTAATAATTAATGAAGGTTGGAAGTATATGCAATCAAACATTAAGCAGCAGCATGGCCTAGTAGAAAGAAAACAGGCCTGGGAGTTAGAGGAGGGAGTCAGCCTGGGTTCTAATCCCAACTCCACCACTTGTCTGCTAAGTGGCCTTGGGCAAGTCACTTCACTTCTCTTTGCCTCATCTATAAAATGGGAATTAAGACTTTGAGCCCTAGCAGGAACATACACTTAACTCCAGACAGCTCTGTGACTTTGGGCAAGTCATTTAACTTCTCTGGGCCTCAGTTACCTCATCTGTAAAATGGGGATTAAGACTGTGAGCCCCGCCATGGGACAACGTGATCACCTTGTAGCCTCCCCAGTGCTTAGAACAGTGCTTTGTACACAGTAAGAACTTAATAAATGCCATAAAAAAACTCCCTCCTCAAAGCTCATGGCCCCTGTCCACATGATCTCTTTCCCCAAATGACCTGGCCACATACTTCATCAACAAAATTAAAACCATCAGGCATGATCTCCCTAAAATCTTTCCTGCTCCTCTCTCCCCACCTCCTCCTCCAACCTCTTCAACCTTCCCTATATTCCCTGAAATATTACAAGAAGAGATCTTTTGCCTCCTCTCAAAATCTACTCCCCTCCACCTGTGCTCCTGACACCATTGTCTAGATTGTAAGATCACTGTGGGCAGAAAATTGTCTACCAACTCTGTTATATTGTACTCTCCAGAGTACAGTGCTCTCTAAACAGTAAGTGCTCAATAAATATGATTGAATGATTGATTCCTTTGTACCCTATTAAAACACTCAACCCTCCCTTCTTCCCTGCTGGACTGCCATCTTCAATCATTCACTGTCCAAGAGCTTCTTCCCCACTGCTTTCAAATATGTTTATGTTCCCCATATAATAATAATAATGATAATAATAATGATGGTATTTGTTAGGCACTTACTATGTGCAAAGCACTGTTCTAAGTGCTGGGGTAGATACAAGGTGATAGGGTTGTCCCACGTGGGGCTCACAGTCTTAATCTCCATTTTACAGGTGGGTAACTGAGGCCCAGAGAAGTGAAGTGACTTGCCCCAAGTCACACGGCTGACATATGGTAGAGCTGGGATTAGAAACTGTGACCTCTAACTTCCAAGCCCAGGCTCTTTCCACTGAGCCACGCTGCTTCCCTTGACCCCATGGCTCCCTCTAGTTATCAACCCATCTCTCTCCTACCATTCCTGTCCAAACTTATTGAGAGAACTGTTTACACCCTCTGTTTTCCATTCCCTCTCCTCCAATTCTCTCCTTGATCCCCTCTAATCTCGTTTCCACCCACTTCCCTCCTCAGAAACAGCCCTAAGGTTTACAATCACCTTCTTCTTGCCAAATCTAATAGCTACTACCCTATCCTAATCCTCTTAGACCACTCAGCTGCTTTCAACAGTGTGGACCACCCCCTTCTGCTTGAAACTTTATCTAACCTTGGTTTCACTGACAGTGTTCTCTCTTGGTTCTCCTATCTTTCTGACCACTCTTCCTCAGTCTCTTTTGCAGGCTCTTCCTCTGCCTTCCACCCTCAGAGAGTTTGTGTCCCTCAAGGTTTAGTTCTGGGTTCCTTTCTATTCTCCATCTACATACTCTTACTTGGAGAATTTATTTGCTCCCATGGCTTCAACTTTCACCTCTATGTAGATGATTCCCAAATCTACATCTCTAGTCCTGATCTCTTGCCTTCCCTGCATTTCATCCTGTCTTTATGATATCTCTACTTGGATGTCCCGCTGACACTTCAAACTAAACATATCCAAAATTGAACTCCTCATATTCCCATAATCCTGTGCTCCCCATCTTTCCCATCTGTGTAGAAAATAATACTACCTTCCCTGTCTCACAAGTCTATAACCTTGGCATTTTCCTTAACTCCTCTCTCTCTCATTCAACCATATATTTAATCCGTCACCAAACCCTGTTGGTGCTACCTTCATAACATTGCTCAAATCTGCCCTTTCCTCTCCAACCAAACTGCTTCCATACTGATCCTAGCACTTATCCTATCCTTCCTGACTACTGAAACTACCTCCCTGCTGACCTCTCAGCCTCCTGTCTCTCCCCACTCTAGTCCATAATTCATTATGCTGTACCCATCACTTAAAAAAAATGTTCAATCCATATCTTCCCACTCAAGAGTCTCCAATGGTTTCTCAACCACCTCCTCATCAAACAGAAACTCTTTATCATTGGCTTTAAAGCACTCAATCAACTCGCACCCATCCTACCTCAATTCACACATATTCTAAGACAGCCCAACTTGCCCCCTTCACTCCTCCAGTGCCAGCTTACTCACTGTTCTCCATTCACAGCTATCTTACCACTGATCCTTTTCCCCACATCCTCCCTGTAGCCTGGAATTCTCTCCCCCTCCATATATACCAGACCACCACTCTCCCCACCTTCAAAGCCTCATTAAGGTTACATCTCCTCTAAGAGGCCTTGCCCGATTAAGCCCTCTTTTCTTTGATTTCCTCTCCCTTCTGTGTTGTCTACGCACTTGGATCTGTGACCTTTAGGCATTTGATATTTGTCCCACCCTCAACCCCACAGCACTTTTGTACATATCTATAAATCATGTATTATAAATTATTTATCCATATAGGCAGAGAACATGTCTACCAACTCTGTTATATTATACTCTCCCAAGTGTCTAGTACAGTGTTCTGCAGATAGTGAGCACTCAATAAATACCATTGGTGATGATGATGAGAAGGACTTTGTCCAACCCAGTTATCTTGTATCTAACCCAGTGCTTAGTACAGTGCCTAGCACGTAATAAACACTTAAAAAATACTATTAAAAAACAACCATATACAACTATATATATGCATATACAATGTACATATAATAATAGCAAATATACAAATTAAAGAATACTTTTAGGCATCATGAAACAAACACATTGTGCAGTCTAAAATCTGAGTACAATGCTCTGCCCACAATAAGTGTCCTAATAAACTCCACTGATTAACTGAAAGCTCCTCAAGTGCAGGACTGAGTTTTTTACTTATATTGAATGTTTCCAAGGGTTTACTAAAGTGGTTAGTACTATAGGAGGTCAATAAATATAATTGATGCGTGTGATGATAATCATGGAAGAATCAAATGATAAATTGCAAGAATATGTAAATTTCATCATTGACATTTATGAATCTGCAGAATAGCTATTATACCTTATTTTATCTGTCATTGCTAAGCCTTTCAGCTCAAATTTGTATAGTTTGTTTTTTCTCTCCAGTTGCCGTTTCCCTACTGAAATTCATTTGTTGTTGTTCTTGTTGTTGTTTTATCCTACTTTTCCAATTAAGAAGAATCCCTTTGATTTGGGATCCCACCTTCCAGATTCTGGCCAATTGACATCTCCCTTTCTGCCATTCCACCTCTTCCAGATTCCAGGTATAAATCTAATGATCAGGAAATCCATTATTCTTGACTTTGGAGAAGCTACATAAATACAGTGGGCTGGGATTTAATCCCCTATTTCAGATCTACATTTGGCAAGCCCCAACCCCTAAGATTGATAAATTCATTGCTCCACACCTGCCAGTTGTAATCACCCACTGGTTCAGGGGCCTGGCCACAGATTCCTGGTTTTTATAAGGATATGGATCTATCACTAGTTCATTTTCTATGAGAAAAGGGAGATCTTCATGGTATTTCTCCTTCATGCCACCGTGAGATTTAATTTTCAAGCTATGCATTTTCTCCCATTTATGGGGTTGTTTTGTCTAGTTAATCTTGAGAAAATTAGAGGAACAAAAATCACATCCATTTAATGAAAATTCAGCTCTGCCTGTGAAAAATAAATTGGATAATAAAGGGCTACAGTTGTTATCTGTTAACACCTCTATGAAAGATGATTTGAGACTGTCATCATACAAGTTCTGAAGAGACATCGTATTATGAACTCCTGTAAAAGTCATGCTTAACAACTGAATCTGAGGTGCCTACAACTTAATACTACTGATCATGAAGAAGAATCTGTTTCTTTGGGAACTGAGGGATCATGGGCCAAGGGCATTAGAATTATTATCAATCAATCAGTCATAATAATGAGCACTTAACGTGTGCAAAGCACTGTACTAAGCACATGGGAGAGTACAATACAACATTATAACAGAGTTAGTAGTCACATTCCCTGCCCACAATGATCTGACAGTCTAGAGGATCTATTCCGATCATCACCATCATCAGCAATGGTATTTACTGAGTGCCTACCAAGACCAAAGTACTTACAGTGCTTCGAGAAGCACTCACTGCTATCTAGGAGTTAACAGTCAAATATTTGGACAGATGGACAAAATTATTTACAAATAGAGCAGAAGGGAGAACAAATATAGCAGTTTAGCCTAGTGGAAAGAGTATGGAGATGGGTGTCAGAGGACCTGGGTTATAGTCCTGGCACTGCCATTTACCTGCTGTGTGACCTTAAGCAAGTAACTTTACTTCTCTGCATTTCAGTGTGCTCATCTGTAAAATGGGGTATAAATATCTATTCTCTCTCCTTCTTAGACTGTGAGCCCCATGTGGGACAGGGGCTGTGACTTAGCTACCAACAGTGTATCTATTCCAGGACATAGTATAATGCTAGTTAATAATAATGTGTGGTATTTATTAAATGCTTACTATGTGCCAAGCACTGTAGTAAGCACTGGGGTAGATACAAGATCATCAGGTCCCACATGGGCGACAAACCCTAAGTAGAAAAGAGAACAGGTATTAAATCCACATTTTGCAGATAAAGAAACTGAGGCACAGAATAGTTAAGTGGCTTTCCTAAAGTCACACAGTACATAAGTGGAGGATCCAGGATTAGAACCCAGGTCCTCTGATTCCCAGGCCTGTGGTGTTTCTACTAGGATTTGTTGCTTCCCTATATAGTAAGCATTTAACCAATACCACAATTATTATTATAATTGGAAGTAATTACAAGTGTTCCTAAAATTGCAAATGAAACCTCAACCTTAACTGTATTCTTGGAGTTAATTTGTTAAAGGTGAATGCTGTCGGTGACCCCTTAGGCTCCTCCCTGCTCCAGAGGGCTAAACTGTACAAACAGTCACAACCTCTCTCCAACTTTACACAGGTAGAATGGAGAGAGGCCTGTCCACCTACAGAAGGACAGGAAGAAGTTGGGGGCTCCGGCCCTCAATCCAACCACCTCTAATCCATAGCTCCGTCTTCTTTAAGGCACTGGTGTCTACAGAGCTCCTTCTGCTATGATTTATTGGCTGCAAATGGCATTAGGATTTGGAACATAGGGACTCTTGACTAGGGAGGTTTATTCATGATGCGGAAGAGTTCCAAAAATTCCACAAATACCAAAAATTTTGGAGCTCCTGTGACTATGAGAAGCAGTGTGGCTCAGTGGAAAGAGCACGAGCCTTGGAGTCAGAGGTCATGGGTTCAAATCCTGGCTCTGCCAATTGTCAGCTGTATGACTTTGGACAACTTACTTACCTTCTCTGTGCCTCAGTTACCTCATCTGTAAAACAGGGATGAAGACTGTGAGCCCCCGTGGGACAACCTGAACACCTTGTAACCTCCCTAGCACTTAGAACAGTGCTTTGCACATAGTAGGTGCTTAATAAATGTCATCATTATTATTATTATTATTATCGCTCACCATCATCAAGTAGGGAATGGCTCCAGAAATACTTCCTGTCCCCTATATTTCAAAATGATGTTTCCCCAGGCTTCATTCACCCAAATTTTAGTCCCAGTTGCCGGTCAGCACAAACTTTCCTTTGTCTTCAGGGCTGTTGAAGACTGATAAAAAGACAAAGACAGCAAACAAGAGAAACAGGTGTGCATTTCCTTGCCTGCACCTCCAAGCCTTGAATGTCACACCTCCTACATCATCATCATCAATCGTATTTATTGAGCGCTTACTATGTGCAGAGCACTGTACTAAGCGCTTGGGAAGTACAAATTGGCAACATATAGAGACAGTCCCTACCCAACAGTGGGCTCACAGTCTAAAAGGGGGAGACAGAGAACAAAACCAAACATACTAACAAAATAAAATAAATAGAATAGATATGTACAAATAAAATAAATAAATAAATAAATAGAGTAATAAATATGTACAAACATATATACATATATACAGGTGCTGTGGGGAAGGGAAGGAGGTAAGATGGGGGGGATTAAGAGGGGGACGAGGGGGAGAGGAAGGAAGGGGCTCAGTCTGGGAAGGCCTTCTGGAGGAGGTGAGCTCTCAGCAGGGCCTTGAAGGGAGGAAGAGAGCTAGCTTGGCGGATGGGCAGAGGGAGGGCATTCCAGGCCCGGGGGATGACGTGGGCCGGGGGTTGATGGCGGGACAGGCGAGAGCGAGGTACGGTGAGGAGATTAGCGGTGGAGGAGCGGAGGGTGTGGGCTGGGCTGTAGAAGGAGAGAAGGGAGGTGAGGTAGGAGGGGGCGAGGTGATGGACAGCCTCGAAGCCTACATCCCCCGGCCACTTCTGTATTAATAATAATACAGTGCTTTGCACATAGTAAGCGCTTAACAAATGCCATCATTATTATTATTATTGTGTTTTTTGTTATGTATGTACTTTGTGACAGGCACTGTACCAAGCCCTAGGGTGGATACAGGCATATCAGGTTGGACACAGTCCCTGTCCCATGTGGGACTCACAGTATCAATTACAGATGAGGTACCCGAGGCATGGATAAGTGAAGTAACTTGCCCAAGGTCACACAGCAGACAAGTGGTAGAGCCTGGTTTAGAACCTGTGACCTTCTGACTCCCAGGCCCGTGCTCTATCCACTATACCATGTACTCTCCCAAGTGCTTAGTACAGTGCCCTGCACACAGTAAGCACTCAATAAATATGATAGACTGACTGAGGGTCCAGCTCCTATTTGTGCCGCGAGCAATCCGGACCCCTCCCAGACCTGCACAGCAACAGTGAGGAGTCCAGCCTCATCCAGCAGGGGGCAAGAGGTGGTGCAGTGGGCTAATTATGCTACCTTCCCTATCCAAAAAACAAGGTGGGATCATTAATGACACATGATCCCAAAATGCTAAATCCTTGGGAACCCTGCCCACCATAGGGTACACACCCATCATCAGAGCTGAGGAGAGCATCTTAAAAGATAGCAGCAATAAAGATATCAAAAGATAGCACCCTACTATTGAAGAGGAAGCACCACAAAACATCAAAAACTTTCCAACCCACAAAGACACGACACCTATCCCAACTACTGAGGAAGTCACTGCAACTGTCTGAGTCATGAGAAATGACAAAGTGTCAGATATGAGGACACAGCCCCTGAAATCTATAAGCATGGAAAAAGTGTCCTCCTTAAATATTTACATAAGGTCTTCCTCCAACGGACGAATGAGGAGGTGCCACTCAATCTCAAAGATGCCACTACTATGCCATCTTCCAAGAATAAGATGCAAAATGGTTCCATGGCAATTATTGAGACATCTCATTACGTACCCTCACCCCTTTAGTGAGGAAATTTTAGTTAGGATTCTCTTGGTTTGGTTCTTGAAAAAAATATCATCATATATCCAAGGAGACACAAACCCTGAACCAGCCAGCAGTTACTGATGGACAATAAGGCTGAAGAAAGAAGTAATGAGTCATTTTGCACCAAGGAAAAATCACACAATTTCTGCATGCAAAAATTCTCCTTGGCAGTGGCAGCATCATTTAACTGGGGCCTGCTGTGGTTTCAAATTCTACTTCCCGTACTATGAGCCCGTTTTATTTCAAATGAGGTATCCCGTCTCTTTTTGTTTTGGACAGTAAAAAGGAAACTGACAATCTAGCCTAGTGGGGTTGCCTTCAAACAGGCACTGCACTGCAATTAAGGGGACAGATGCTATAATGCTTTGTCTTCTTGGGAAGTTAGAGAATAAGAGAATGCTCCTCTCCTATAAAAGCCACATGAAAAGGGTCTTCTATGAAATTGCTTGCATGGTGAATATGAAACGATTATGCTGAAGTTTGATTTTATAATTCAATTACTTTTCAATTGCCCAGAGGTATCTCTGGGATATCTCACAGGATACTTCCTGGTCTTACCAACATATTGTTATACTTATGTTAAACTAATTCTTAAACAATGAGTTAGGAAGTTGGGTCAACTGCCAAATTAGAACTGTCTTATAGGTCTCAGATGGCAAGATTAAAAGTATACACTTAATAATAATAATAGCAATGATAATTGAGGTATTGAGCAATTACTATATGCCAATCACTGTAAAAGGCACTGGGTAGATGCAGGATAATCAAATCCCACATGGGCTTCACAGGGTAAGAGGAAGAACAGGAACTGAACCCCCATTTTGCAGATGAGGGAACTGAGGCATAGGGAAGCTAAATGACTTCCCCAAGATCACAGGGAAGGTATGTGGCAAAGCCAGGATTAGAACGCTGGTCCTCGGATTTCCCGGACCGTGTGCTTTCCACTAGGCCATGTTGCTTCTCCAGAGTATGTTCTAGAGTTCATAATTCAATAAATTATACTCCATGTAAAACCTGAAGGTTTCTGAGGACTTCTAGGCAGAAGTGGCAGTGGGGTTACCCAAGCAATGCCCTGCATGAACTTTCTACCAGGCTTCTCCCCTGACCTCATCTGGATCAGATTTCCAGGGCTACCCTGGCTGCCTAAGAAATGACTGGAATTCAGGGTAAATAATAATAATAATAATGTAACATTAGTTAAATGCCTACTATCTGCTAAGGGCAAGATAACAGGTTGGACTCAGTCCCTCTCCAACATGGGGAGAAGCGAGTAGGGTGTGGTTGATAAATAATAATAGTTATGACTATGGTATTCATTAAATGCTTACTAGACTCCAAGCCTTGTGCTAAGTGCTGGGACGGCTACAAAATAAGATGGACTCAGGTCCTGTTCTACTTGGGGATCACAGTCTAAGGAGGAGGGAGAAAAGGTATTGAATCCTGGCTCTGCCACTTGTCTGCTTTGTGTTCTTGGGCAAATCAATTCACTTCTCTGTGCCTCAGTTAACTCATCTGTAAAATTGGGGTTAAGACTGTGAGCCTGGTTTGGGACAGTGACTGTGTCAACACAACATACTTGTATTTCCCCGCAGCGCTTAGTACAGTGCCTAGCACATAGTAAGCGACTAACAAATATCACAATTATTATTATTGTACTGATGGGAAAACAGAAGCACAGAGATGTTAAGTAACTTGTTCAAAGTCATCCAGCATGAAAGTGTCAGAGCCAGACAGGATTATTCCCCTGACTCCAAGGCCCATAATCTTACCAAGAGGCCATGTTTTTTCATTTAAAATTTTTTTTTATGGTATCTGTTAAGCATTCACAGTGTGCCAGGCACCGTACTAAGTGCTGGGATAGACACAAGCTAATCGGGTTAGAATAGTCCCTGTCCCACATGGGGCTCAGTGTCTTAATTCCCATGTTTCATATGAGATAACTGAGGCACAGAGAAGTGAAGTGACTTGCCTAAGGTCACACAGCAGGCAAGTGTTGGACCTGGGATTAAAACTCAGGTCCTCTGACTCCCAGGCCCGTGCTTTTCCATTAGGCCACACTGCTTCTACTAGGTCATGCTGCTTCTAGATTACCCTGGTTGGTTCTCCTTCCCTTTCTTGGGAAACTACAGAGAGCAGAAGTGAGCCTCAATCATTTATCCCCCTACTGCTTTACCAAGCCAGAGAAATATTGCTGGCTACTGCTGTCCATTGTTGGACTACAAAGCATAATTGCAGTGCTATGTGAAGGCATTGGCCCATCAGGTTAATAATACTGCTGCTGATGTGATCACTAATTATGGCATATAGCTAGAACAGTTAATTCACTTTGCATCCTTGTATATAAAGAGACTTTATTAAAAAGTCTCACAGATATGTTTCTTGAAACATGCTGATAATTAATGAAGATGAACCATTAAAATAGATTTATATGTCATTCAGGATAGAATTCTGAAAACAATTCAGTAGGAGGAATCCATCTGAATTCATGAAATGTCAGAAATTGAATTAGGAAAGATGTGATTTTGTGAAGCCAATCCATCATGAATTTCAGCATTTTAGGTGAAAGCAAAATTCTATTCTTCCCAATAATTTGGATTCAATCCATGTAATGGAGGATGTAAAACTGTGAATCATTGCAGATCTCAAAGTAAAACCCTCCTAGTCTTCCCAGCTTTGTAGTAACAACCTTGAATCTATAAATTAAGTGGGATTGGAAGAATTTAGCAAGGGTCCAGAAGGCAGCAACTAAAATGATCAAAGCTTGACCTAACAGAGCATCTCAGAAAAGCCTAAAGGAATTAGCATTGCCTAATATAGTGAAAAGAATGGAGGGGAGATTACTGTCATCAGGTATTTGCAGGAGCATGAATAGGTGGAGAACAGCAATTTTACATTTCCTTTGATGACAGGACAAAAAGGGAACAGACTTATATTTTAGATAGGAGGCATTTTTTGCAGACCACTGAAACAGAAATGACTGTTCTAAGCAGTTGGTGAGACTCAAACACAGTCCCTGGAACCAAAAGGGTGTTCAGTCCAAGAAAAAGGGAGGAGAGGGGACACAGCACTTATAACAGTGCTTGGAACCAAGTAAGCAGTTACCAAGAACCACTATTATTATTATTGTACAACAGACACATAGGGAAAAATAAAAACATGGAAACAGCCTAAAACAAAAGGACAACTATGGCTAGAGGAGAAGAGTTGCTGGCTCCTCGTGGCTCAGAGACCAGAAATCAGACTGCAGTAACCACCACAGCCACAACAGCTGCCACAACTTTCCCCACATCCTGACCTTGATGGAGGCAAAGCTGCTGGTGTCTTTGCATTAGCACACAGCAGTTTATGGGAAAGCCTTAGGGATGGCATAGCAAGTGGGCAGCAAAGATTCCCGGTGATGTAGCCAGACACTTTGGTGGGGATAGACTTTCAAGAATAACTAACCTTAGATTATTTAGGTGTAATGCTGTTTAGGGAAAGGTTAGAAGACATTCAGATATCTTTTTCAGCACTATGGTTCTGTAATTAAACTTTTAAAATTAGCATCGGTAATGCTGAGGGAAAAAGGAGCTCTAACCACTCCTTGGAATCATAATACTGCTCGGAATCGTGCAGGCTGGAAAGTTGTTCAACCATCTCGGCCAGTAAAAATCTATCTTGTGTCTAGCGAAGAGAAAGAGAACCCACAGCATTCCTTGATAAACCGTTCCTGCATTTAACAAAACAGAAAGTTACAGTATGCACAGTCTGAAAGGGCCACTATTCATTCATTCATTTAATCATATTTATTGAGTGCTTACTGTGTGTAGAGCACTGTACTAAACACTTGGGAAAGTTCACTACAACACTAAACTGACACATTCTCTGCCCACACCTAGCTTACAACCAACAAGGGGAAAGAGACATTAATATAAATAAATAAATTACAGATATTTATATACATGCTGTGGTGCCGTGAGTGGGGAATTAATAAAGGGAACAAGTCAGGGCATTGCAGTCATATTATATTTTATGGCATTTACTCTACTCACTGCTGAAAATGAAATGTAGTTTTAAAGATGTAAATATTATATTTGCTATTGAAGCTTTTCCATCCAATCCAGATTCACAATGGTGGGTCACTGGGAATTGTATTAAATACTGTAGCCATAGAAAAGTCCTACTCGTCACAAGAATGAAGAACTGACAAATGACTAGTCACCAAGAAGATTATCATATGCTTAGAACATTGATAACAAGGAAACAGAAATATCAGTAGGTCTATGGTAATTTCTTTTGAACAAAGGCTTTGGGGATAGTTCCATTATTTAGTGGTATTTATTGAACACTTACTGTATGCAGAGTTCTGTACTGTACAGAGTTCTGTATGAGAAGCAGCATAGCCTAGTGGTAAGAAAATGGGCTTGGGAATCAGAAGTCATGGGTTCTAATCCTAGCTCCCCCACTTGTCAACTGTGTGACTTTGGACAAGTCACTTCACTTCTCTGTGCCTCAGTTACCTCATCTGTAAAATGGGAATTAAGACTGTGAGCCCCATGTGAGACAACCTGATTATCTTGTATCCCCCTCCCAGCGCTTAGAACAGTGCTTGGCACATAGTAAGTTCTTAACAAATACCATCATCATCATCAGCAGCAGCATTACTAAGTGTTGGGGCAGTGCAATTAACTAGGCAGACAAGATCCCTGCCTTCAAGGAACATAAAAGCCTAAGCACTATATAAATAGTCACTGTGGTCCCAAACTAAGGGCACAGAGAGGCTTGCTAATGGAGAAAAAGATTGGTCACAGAGAAACACCAAGTACTAAGCTTTTAGGAGTACAATTCAACAGACACATAGAGAAGCAGCATGGCTCAGTGGAAAGAGCCCTGGCTTTGGAGTCAGAGGTCATGGGTTCAAATCCCAGCTCCACCACTTGTCTACTGTGTGACTTTGGGCAAGTCACTTAACTTCTCTGTGCCTCAGTGACCTTATCTGTAAACTGGGGATTAAGACTGTGAGCCCCCTGTGGGACAACCTAATCACCTTGTAAACTCCCCAGCGCTTAGAACAGTGCTTTGCACATAGTAAGCGCTTAATAAAAAAAAGTCATTATTATTCCCTGCCCATAATGAGTTTACTGACAAGAGGGGGAGACAGACAGTCTTATGAATAAATAATTTATAATATATAATTTAAAATATATAATCCAAAGATACATGTATTCATACTTATGAATCTGTATAAACAATGTATATGGATATGTATATTCATACTTAATGCTGATCCTTCTAAATTAGCAGCATTAAGATAATGTAACATTTAGGCATCATTTCCATCATTTACTCAATCATATTTAATGAGTGCTTATTATGTACAGAAAGCACTGTACTATGCACTTGGGAGAGCACACTACAACATAATTAGTGGACATGTTCCCTGCACAAACGAATTTACAGTCTGGAGAAGTCTAAAGTCTATTTTTTATGTGAACTGGAATTTTCTATTAAACTTCTTTAGATTTTTTTTGATGTTCTGATTTTAAGGGTTATATTTAGCTCAAAGACTCTACAGTTGGAGGACATCTGCAAGCACCTCATCTAAACAGAACTCCAACTGTTTTAGCCCTTTTAATGGTGACCTTTAAATATAATGATTTTACTTTCATTTTAGGGGAAAATCATATCCAAGACAGAAACACAGATATTTTGATTGTTCTGAAGAAGCTCTCTGCCAGCAATGCAAATGAAATATCTTCTAGCTTTCCAGTATTCTAATAGGTATACATTTCTCCAGTTTTCATCTGATATTCCAGAGGAGATATTTAGGTTCAGTTGCCTAGGGTTATTCTTCTGGTTTAAATGATTTAAACGAGTGCACCATAAACTAAATAGTTCTCTAAAGGTTGATTTTACCTGCCTACATTTTTCTCTTCCTCTTTCTCTAAATCCAGTGAATGAGAGAAAATTACCAGACAACAACTGGATTATTCCAATGACTCATTTCCTGGTGCAATTAGAGTAAAATCATGTTTTCTCTATTTTTTTCTTCCAAACGTAGGGTCACTCTTTTTCTTCCAAACATAGGATCACTTCATGTTGAAAATTTGAGCTGCTTTGATTTTTCCCAGAAGTAAAAAGGATTTTCTTAATAATGGCACCTCGTTGTGTACCAAGATGGAGACCCATATTATGAACTTGATTATGCACCATCCTGAAATGGAGTTTTGCTCTGGGTTTTTCTATGTGGATCACATATCAGCTATTCAAAGTGTTGCCATCCATCAAATTTGAAATCTGTTGGAATTATCCCTGATATTCACACCTGATTTTTTTTTCCTATTTCTTCCACACAATCAAATCTATACATTACTAAACACGTAAATTTTCTCACTGGGCACTGTAATTTCATTTTATACATATCTGGAGTCAGAGCTGATTAAACGAATCTGGTAAGGAATCTAGAGTAGGTTCAGGAAGTCACAACGTGATGTCACTGCATTTGTGATGGCATACCTGTTCCAGAGGGGTTCAGCTGCTAGTTCCAATTTACCCCCAAAACACTGACCACCACACTCTGCAGAGGTATAAGGGAGGCAGATTATGGAGTCGATGAGGTTCCACATCAGCACAATGATTGGTCTGGTCTATGGTGTTCACTATTGTTAACCTAACTTCCCCTGCCTAGGGCAGTGGAGAGGTCTCTGGAGGTGGAAGTGGTCAGAACCGAAAGGACCATGGCTCTGGGCACCTCCCGAAACCTCTCTACAGAAACATTCTCTCTCTTTTTTTATGGTATCTGTTAAGCACTTACTAAATGCCAGGCGCTGTACTGAGCACTGGATAGATACAAGCTAATCTGGTTGGACATAGTCCCTGTCATACATGGGGCTCACAGTCTTAATCCTTATACTACAGATGAGGAAACTGAGACCCAGAGAAGTGACTTGAGCATGGTGACACAGCAGACAAGTGTTGGAGTCAGGATTAGAACCCAGGTCCTTCTGCCTCCCAGGTCCATGCTGTATCCATTAGGCTATGCTCTCTTCTTCCTAAAACCTCTGATCTTTTGACTCTATCCACTTCTCACAAGATATCATGCCACACTTGGACTCACTCCTCATCATTCCTTGGATAATAATAATAATAATAATAATAAATAATAATAATAATAATAACGGTATTTGTTAAGTGCTTACTATGTGCCAAGCACTGTTCTAAGTGCTGTGGGAGATACAAGGTTATCAGATTGACCCACGTGGGGCTCACAGTCTTAATCCCATTTTAGAGATAAGGTAACTGAGGCACAGAGAAGTTAAGTGACTTGTCCAAAGTCACACAGCTGACAAGTGGCGGAGCCAGAATTAGAACCCACAACCTCTGACTCCCAAGCCCATGCTCTTTCCACTAAGCCACGCTGCTTCTTCCTGGATGCACAAAGCCAAGCCCTCACCACTCCCACTCCATATACTCCAGACCTTAGGCAAGTCACTTCACTTCTCTGTACCTCAGTTCCCTCATCTGTAAAATGGGGATTAAGACTGTGAGCCCCATGTGGGACAGGGTCTGGGTTCAACCCAATCACCTTGTATCTACCCCAGCACTTAGAATAATTCCTGGCACATAGTAAGTGCTTAACAAATACCATAATTTACTATTCTGCTGCACATCTGATGTCCTCTCTGTTCCTGACCATCTAAAGAGGACATTAAGATTTTTGTAGTGCATGCCTGGGATGTCCTTAGCAATAGGTTCAGCCAGACCTGATATGGATTTTAGCAGCAAGGAGAGAAATGGGTTTCCATAATTGTTTCTCTAGTCAGCCCTCCTCCCTTTCTTTTTGAAGATGGTGATAATAATGGCATCTTTGAATTCCTAAGGCATTTCCTCATGTGGGCAGGGAATGTGTCTGTTATGTTATATTGTATTGTACCAAACACTTAGTACAGCACTTTGCACACAGTAAGCACTCAATAAATATGGCTGACTGCTCATGGCATTTATTTAGCACGTAGTGTGTGCTGGGCACAGTTTAAAGAATACAGCAGGAGATCTACAAAGAGAAATGGCAAAACATCACCCAGATTTCATCCTTTGGCTAAGAGTATATTTCTGCCTATGAATGACTGACTGATTGACTGCTTGACCCTAGATAGCCACTTACTGATCCTAGATAGCCAGTAAGAGCTGCTAATTGGCTATGAACCCCACTGCTACTGGCCCAGCATCCTTTGGTCACTGTAGAAGACACAATGGCTTCAGGGTAGAGGGAAGAAGCTACGGAGATTTTAGTGGAAGAAATGTTGGGCCATTGGAGAGCTTGGTTTTAAGGTATTTCTCCTACTTTTCTTCATTTGGCAGGATGTATAGCAAACTTCTGAAAAGCAATAAACAGCACTGTTGTACTGAAATGACAGATTGTGTCTAGGATAAAAGACAGAATGAGCAATTTCAGAACCAAAGCTGTCTTTTCAAGGCACGACCATTTCAAAACTGATTAGGATTTTTCACATTATTACTTTTTAATATTTCAGACTGAACAATGATTTCATCAGATAACCACTTGCGAGAAGTCAATGGGTATGCTGCCAGGTTAGGCAGGAAGTTGTTCAGATGCCTAGAGAATTGAAACATGAATTTTCTGGTTGATTGCTCCAGGTGATTACAGTGTATGCTAATAAGGTCAAGAATACAAGATAGACCATAATCTAGCTTTCTTAATAATGTTAACACAAAGGAAGAAGAATTGAAGAAGGTGCTTAAAGACTTGAATAACATACCTCACTCCCCTTGGAATGATCTATTTGTTCAGAACATCAAATTTTAAATTAAGAGTTAGAGCTATGAGGGGAATATGAAGCATCTGGACACCACAGATAGTCAAAATGGAAAAATAATTCAGAAAAAAATCTCTTCCTCAATGGGATAGAAAAATTGGTCTCAAAAATGAAAATAGTAAAAAGAGTATATTTGAAAAATCACATGAAGACAATGAAATAGTGAAATAGTCAATACCATCTAGTTTGTTTCCAATAATCACTGAAGAATATTTATGCTTCTTTTGACTTCAAGTATTTTGTCTGTGATATGATTACTTATGCGTTACCGATTGAGAAAAAATTATCTTCAGGTTCCTTTCCTACTTCCAAATTCTTGTCAGCGGGAAGGAAGTATAGTGCTCTGCACACCGTAAGCGCTCAATAAATGCGATTGATTGAAGGGAGAAAAAAGGATCAATGATAACATCAATCAAACCATCAGTGGTATTTATTGAACACTAGCTATGTGCCAAACACATAATCTAAGCACTTGGGAGAGTATAATGCAACAGAATTAGCAGACGTGTTTCCTGCCCATAACAAGATTATAGTCTAGAAGGGGAGACAGATAGTAATATGAATAAATAAGCAACTTATATAATTTAAAGATATGTACATAAGTGCTTTGGGGTTGTGAGTGGGACAAAAATCAAATGTCCAAAGGTCACAGATCCAAATGTATAGAGTTCACAGAAGGGAGGGCGAGCCAGGGAAGAGAGGGCTTAATTGGGGAAGTCCTCTAGGAGGACATGTAAACTTAATAATGCTTTGAAGGTGGAGAGAGTGATAGTTTGGTATATATGGAGGAGGAGTGAGTTCCAGGCTAGGGACAGGGCATAGGAAAGGGGTCAGCGGTGAGACAGACGAGATGGGGGCACAGTGAGCAAACTAGAGCTAGAGGAATGGAGTGTGCAGGCTGGGTGGTAGTGGGAGATCAGAAAGGTGAAATAGGATGGGGCAAGATGATTGAGTGCTTTAAAGCCAATGGAAAGGAGTTTCTGTTTGATCCAGAGGTGAATAGGCAGCCTTTTGAGGGTCTTGAGGAATTAGGAGACAAGTACAGGCACTTTTGTTGATAACTGATTCAGGCAGCAGAGTGAAGTTTGGACTGGAGTGGGGGGAGACAGGAGGTCAGGAGGACAGTGAGAAGGCTGATACAGTAATCGAGGTGGGATAAGATAACTGCTTGTATCAGTATGTGAGCAGTTTGGATGGAGAGGAAAGGGCAGATTTTAGCAATGTTGTGAAGATAGAACCAACAGGATTTGGTGACAGATTGAATATGTGAGTGGAATAAGAGAGATGAGTCAAGGACCACAAGTTTACAGGCTTGTGAGATAGGGAGGATAGTGGTGTTATCTACAATGATAGGAAAGATGGGGGAGGACATTGGATGGTAAGGTAAGGAGTTCAGTTATGGACATGTTTAGTGTGAGGTGTCAGCAGAATATCTAACTTAAACCTTTACACACATATTAAATCTGGCTTGGTGTCGCTGGGTGTTCAGTAAACCCGAAACACACTTATTCTTTCATAACATGAGCTTTCCTTATACATTTCAGATAGAGTGCTGTTAGGGGATTAAAAAACAGTCTTCCAGTAACACAAATCTGTCTCGATAGAATGTGATATGGTGTCAGAAGAACCGATTGTGCACATGAGAGCAGTGGTTCAAGGCATATGGATTTACTAAGCTCTTGTTTTATGGCATTTATTATGTGCTTACTATATTTCAAGGACTGGTCTAAGTGCTTGGGTAGGGCCAATGTAATTAGGTTGGACAGTCAACTTTCCCCCTTAGAGCTCACAGTTTAAGTCAGAGGGAAGAGGATTTAATGCCCATTTTTCAGATGAGGTAACTGAGACACAGAGAAAGTAAGTGACTTGCCTAAGGCCAGACAGCAGATAAGTGGTGGAGCTAGGATTAGAACCAAAGTCCTCTGACTTCCGGCCCAGGCTCTTTCCACTAGGCCACGCTGCTTCTCTTATTATCAGCACATGGGAGAGTACAATATAACAGAGCTGGTAGACACATTTCCAGCTCACAATGAGCCAAGATTATCCTATTGAACAGCATCCATGTCCAACAGTATCTCTTAGAGACGCAGGGGTAAGGAGAGCAAGTATTTTATCTCCAATTTACATATGAGCAATCTGAGGCCACAGAGATTGACTTACACAAAGTCACACGGCTAGCATGAGGTTGAGCCTGTATGTTGGGTGATGGAAAGGCCCCGTGGAGGGGAAAGTCTAATTTTGATAAACAAAAAGTAACCACAGTTAGAGACCTCCAACACCCACAGTGTAATCAGCTGGACCTATTAGATATCCACTGCAAAGTTTTCAGTTGGGCCTGTAAGCACACTTCCTTTATAGATGTGGGTCAGGTAAAGACTGTATGTGTGTTGTGGTCAGGGAATGTGTCTGACTATTGTTGTACTGAACCCTCCCAAGGGCTTAGTACAATGCTTGGCACAAACAGGAATAAATACAACTGACTGACTGATTAAATATTGGACCTATGTAAGTCTTAAGCCATATTTGACAGACTGAAAGGAAATTATCTATCAATTTGTCTGGTAATTTTTTATGGTATTTATTGAGCGCTTGCTATATGTCAAACATTGCTCTAAGTGCTGCTACACATTAAGTCAGACAGCCCTTAATCTGCACAGTGCTCACAGTGTAAGTAGGAAGGAGAATAGGTATTTAATCTCCATTCTACAGTTGAGGAAACTGAAGCACAGAGAAGTTAAGTGACTTACCCAAGGTTATAATCTCCATTCTACAGTTGAGGAAACTGAAGCACAGAGAAGTTAAGTGACTTACCCAAGGTTACCCATCAAGCAACTGGCAGAGCCAGGATTAGATTTCAGGTCCTCTGACTCCCACACCTGTGCTCTTTCCACTAGGCCATGGGAATGTGTCTGTTATATTGTTATACTGTACTCTCCCAAGTACTTAACAGTGCTCTGCACAAAGAAAGCCCTTAATAGATATGATTGGCTTACTGACTCACTTCTTGACCCTAAATAGCAAGTAAGAGCTGCCAATTGGATATGATCCTAGCTGCTACTGGCTGAGCATAAAATATTCTTAAAACTATGGGCAATTAGCATGTAAACACTGCCAGGCTGTAAACTCTTTCAAGGCAGGGATCATGCCTACTTTATTGCACTCTCCCAAGTGGTTAGTACAATGATCTGTACAGATAAAATGCTCAATAAATACTATTAATTGATTAATGTCATTCTACCTTTCATGTCTCCATGACAAAAGTCAGGTCCCCAGAAAGTGTAACAGAACATATGGATCTCACACCGTAAAATCAAACATTACTTGGGAAACAGCATGGTCTAAGTAGAAATAGCATGGGCCTGGGACCCAAAGAATGGGAGTTCTATTCCTGGTTCTGCCACATGTCTGCTGTGTGACCTTGGGCAAATCTCTTCACTCTCTGTGCCTCAGTTACCTCATCTGTAAAATGGGGATTAAGACTGTGAGTCCCATGTGGGACAGAGACTGTGTCCAAGTGGATTACCTTGTAACTCTCTCAGTGCCTAGAACAGTGCTTGGCACTTAACAACTACCATAATTATTATTACTATTACTACACTGATCCAGTAAGATTTGGACATCAAGATGTACATTGGAAATTATTTGGGTTCCTTTCTTAAAACTATGTGACCCTTTGTTTTGCCTCAAGAGGACTTGAAGTTGCAAAGAGAGAATGCACATTGAAGTAAACAAAACCAAATTATAAGTCAAAACAAGCTTCAAGCATCACCATCATGTCTTTTTTTAAGACTGCATGCTGCTGCTCTTCAGCAACTTGAACATTGTGGAGGCTTAGTGAACAAGGATTGTTAACAGTCTTAAAAGCCTTCTCAGATTTCCTAATGAAAGGAAAACTTGGACCGGGCAAAGGCAAAGCAGGATTATTGTATAAAGCTGCCCTGCTGTGAGCACCATTTGCTGGGCATTCATTCAATTCTTCTCACAAGGATATAGCACTCTTCCAAATGACATGACTCAAGTGGGGCATGCGCAGAAAATGATCATGAATTTCCTATTTAATGAATAGATTGATTTCTATTCATGGTGGAAGAAATATAAAGCAGGGAGAAAATAAAGGGGGTGGAACAAACAGGAAGTATCTAAAAATGAAGAAAAAATTGAACAGGAGAAATGGAAAAGGCACAACAGCATCATGGCGAAGTGGATAGATCATGGGCCTCGGTGTCAGGGTCATGGGTTCGAATCCCACTTTTGCTGCTTCTCTGCTGGTTGACCTTGACCAAGTCACTTCACTTCTCTGGGCCTCAGTTGCTTCATCTGGAAAATGGGGATTGAGGCTGTGAGCCCCATGTGGGACAGGGACTGTGTCCAACCCCATTTACCTGCATCCACCCCAGCACTTAGTACAGTGTCTGGCACAAAGTAAGTGCTTAACAAATATCACATTTACTATCATTATTTTTATTATTATTATTATGATTTCCTTTTCCCAACTTTTCTGTTTCACCTTCTCAATGTACTCTGTCAAACCTCCATTCATTCATTCATTCATTCAATCATATTTCATTCAATCATATTTATGAGCACTTACTGTGTGCAGAGCACTGTACTAAGCGCTTGGGAAGTACAAGTCGGCAACATATAGAGACAGTCCCTACCCAACAATGGACTCAAAGTCTAGAAGGGGGAGACAGCAAAACAAAACATGTAGATAGGTGTCAAAACCATCAGAATCAATAGAATTACACCTATATGAACATCATTTATAAAATAGAGTAGTTTTAAATATGTACAAGTAAAATAAATAGAATAATAAATATGTGCAAATATATACAAGTGCTGTGGGAAGGGGAAGAAGGTAGGGGTGTTTCCAAACTCAATGCTGTGCTTAAAGAAAGAGGTTTAAAGAACTTGTCTTTCAAAATTAAGGTACTAAATGGAGGGGTAAGCACTTATCATAGCCATGAGAAAAGGGTATTAGAATATGCAAACTGATGTGAAATCACGTTTCTTTTTTTAACCTTTTCATTTAAATGCCGTTTAAACCCACAAAAAGGAAGTTTTTTATGTATTGGTGATGAACAAACTGTCCAACAGTTTCAGGTACAACAAACTATACCTGAATAGTCCTTTTTGTTTTTTGTAACTTTTTGTTTCCTCACCTTATACAATAGCCATGTATTCCCATTATTAGAACTTAGAACATTAGGAAGTTCTAAGTGTCTAAAAGTATTTTTGAAGAAAATTTTCCTGTTGAAAATTTAGTTTTAGCAGGGGGAGGGGAGGTTAGAGAGACCAAACTTTAAGTTAGTAACATATCACTGCTTAGTCTTAGTCCCTACTTAAAAGAGATCCAGTTCCCAATGGGAGACAAATTGGGCCAAACATTTTTGCCTATGATATTATTCAATCTATGAGCCTTTGTGACCTTCACCTCCTTCCACGTGCCTCTCTAGCCTTTGGTGTTGAGATGTTTCAGCATTTAAGGCATATCAGCACTATTACCTTCCATTCCACCACATCCACTGGCCAACTGGTCTGGTCTGACTTGCTTCTCTTTAAATATCACTCTAACTTGAGTGGATATTACTCCAAACAGAAAGAAACAATATAGGTATAATTGTGGCATTTGTTAAGTAGCTTAATATGTGCCATGCACTGTCCTAAGCACTGGGATTGATGAAAGATAATCTGGGCAGACACAGTTGCTGTCCCACATATTTTAGTAAGAGAGAGAACAGATACTGAAACCCCATTTTACATATGAGGAAACTGAAGCATGGAAAAGTTAAGTGAATTGTCCAAGGTTACCTAGTAGACAAGTAATAATGATAATAGTTATGGTATTTGTTTAATAATAAAAGTAATAATAATAATTGTGGTATTTGTTAAGCACTTACTCTGCATTAGACACTGTACTAAGCACTGGGGTGGACATGAGAAAATCGGGTTGGATACAGACCCTGTCCCACACGGGCCTCACAGTCTCAATCCACATTTTAAAGATGAGGTAACTGAGGCACAGAGAAGTAAAGTGACTTGCCAAAGTTCAAACAGCAGACAAGTGGCAGAGCTGGGATTAGAACTCACGACCTTCTGACTCTCAGGCCTGTGCTCTATCCATTACACCTTGCTGCTTCTCTTAGTCAAGTGCATACTATGTGCCAGGCATCGTACTAAGCGCTGGGGGGGCAGGGAATGCAAGCAAATTGGGTTGGACACAGTCCCTATCTTTCTAGTGCTTAGAACAGTGTTTGGCACATAGTAAGCACTTAAAAAATACCATAATTATCAATTATTACACTGGGCTCACAGTAAATCTTCATTTTACAGACGAGGTAAGTGAGGCACAGAGAAGCCAAGTGACTTGTCCAAGGTCACACAGCAGACAAGTGGTGGAGCCATAATTAGAACCCATAACCATCTGACTCCCAGACTCATGCTCTGTCTACTAGGCCATGCTGCTCCCATTGCACCAATTTTTTTGGAAATATGCACCTTGAATCTCTTTTCCAATCCCTCCTCAGGAACCCTGATGCCAGCAAGTCCAACCAGTGTATAGTTTCCAGCTCTTATTCTATCTCCCCACCCCAGTACCATCCTGGGTTGAACTTTTCCCAGGTGTCAGAATGGATGATGATAGAATTAGGTAGGGTCACAAAATTGCCAACTGTGGACAATGATTTCCACAAACAGTGAGAAAAAAATTTACCACCTCCCCAACTTTTTACATGATATAAGGTGGTAATTGGGTGATGGTGGTGGTATCTATTTGACTACCAGGTAGGTGACATAGAGCACCTGGAAAACAAGAGTAGCACTCTGTAGGACAAGGAAACACAGGCCTGGGAAAAGGGAGAAGAACTGGGGGCAATTAGACAGTGTCTAGACACCACAGCTCCCACCTCCCTTCCTCCCTGACTCCCTCTCTCCATGCCTTCTACTACCGCAGAGCTTGCAAATTGACTTTGAGGCAGTAGGATGACAAGGAGGAGTGGTTAGAGGAAGTGAGTGAGGAGAAGATGGAGGGGAGGAGAGCAAAGTGGGAGTGGAGAGAGGGGAAGAAAAGAGAGAGAAGAGTGGGGGAAAGTGGAGAAAATGGGAAGAGAGGAGAAGGAGGAGAAAGGAAGAAAGAAATAGAAGGAAAGAAAAGTAAGAATCAGTGAAGAAATGGAATATGAGAAATATGGAGGGTAGAGAAAGGACCTGGAGAATGTAAAGGATCTGCAGTTCCCCTCTGCCCTCTCCATTTTCTCATAATCCCCTTCTCCTTTCCCTATTACCTCTGCTCTGTAGCCAGACAGGTGCCCAGTCCCACAAGAATCATTTGAAAAACACATTGCTGAGGTGGGAGCCACGACCCCACAAGGTGGAGAGCAGTAGGGGAAGTAGAGAAGCAGCACAGCCTGGTGGAAAGAGCATGAGCCTGGGAGTCAAATGACTTGGGTTCTAATTCCAGCTCCACCACTTCTCTGTTGTGTGCCCTTGGGCAAGTCACTTAACTTCTCTGTACCTCATCTGCAAAATGGGGATTGAGAATCTGTAAACTGGGGATAAAGAATGTGAGCCCTATGTGGGACATGAATCGTGTCCAACCTGATTAATTTGTGTCTACCTCAGTGCTCAGTACAGTGACTGGGACATAGTAACACCTTAAAAAATACCCCTAAAAAAAGTTGACAGCTATGGTAAGTCCACTGTTGGGATCTGGGATACAAAGATAGATTAGGAGAAGGCAGAGGGTATCTCACCTGACCTGCGCAAAACCACTAAAACAGATTATTTGTTTTACTGCTACTCAGCAGGTGGTGAGTTCGCTACAGGCATTTTCTCTGCTGAAAGGTCACAAGCCCAGAAGGGCAAGCCTGAGAAGCATGCAAGCTCTCTCCCCATCTATCCAGGCAATAGAGCTAGGGCTGCTACTTCTGTCACTGTTGATTCACCAGAGGGGACAGAAATGGGCAGAATTCAAGCTTTCTCCCTTGGCCTTAGGGATAGGAATTGTGAGTTTTCTGTATTGCCCCAGCAACTGTGCCACCATAGTTTCCCCTTCAGCTCTGAATAGCAGAGCTCTGATCAGCAAATAATGATAATAATGATAGTATGTGTTAAGCGCTAAACTATGTGTCAAGCACTGTTCTAAATGTTGGGATAGATGCAAGCTCGTCAAGTTGGACACAGTCCCTGTCCCACATGGGGCTCCCAGTCTTAATCCACCTTTTACAGATGAGCTAATTGAGGCACAGAGAAGTGAAGTGACGTGCCCATGGTCACACAGCAGACAAGTGGCAGAGCCAGGATTAAAACCCAGGTCATTCTGACTCCCAGGCCTGTACTCTATCCACTAAGTCACTGGGCCACAGTGAATCAATCAGTGGAATTTACTGAACACTTACTGTGTATAGTGCACTATACTAAGCTCTTGGAAGAATATAATGCAAAAGAGTTGGTAGACAAGTTGCTTACCCAAAAGAAGCTTACAGTCTATAGAAGACCAACATTTTCTCAGTTACCTCATCTGTAAAATGGGGATTAAGACTGTGAGCCCCCCATGGGACAACCTGATCACCTTGTAACCTCCCCAGTACTTAGAACAGTGCTTTGTACATAGTAATCACTTAATAAATGCTATAAAAATATATTATAGATATGTACATTGGTGCTGTGGGGCTGATGATAGCAGTGTTGTCTACAGTTATGGAAAAGACAGGGAGGATAAGGATTGGGTGGAAAGATGAGGAGCTGTGTTTTGACATGAAGAGAAGCAGTGTAGCCTGGTGGATAAAGCATGGGGCTGGGAGTCACAAAGACCTGGGTTCTAATCCTGACACCACCACTTGTCTGCTCTATGACCTTGGGCAAGTCACTTAACTTTTCTGTGCCTCAGTTACCTCATCTGCAAAATGGGGATTAAGACTGTAAACCCCACGTGGGACATGGAGTGTGTCCAATCTGAGTGGCTTGTATCTACCCCATTTCTTTGAACAGTGCCTGGCACATAGTAAACTCTCAACAAATAAAAAAAAATGAAATTAAAAAGGGGGAAAATGGGATTTCTCCTGCTACTAGCACAATGTGCACCCCTCCCTCTGCATTTACAGATGCTGAAATCCTTTTATGGGCTTCAGAGCAACAACTGATTTAGGAGGATTTTACAGACTGTTGTTGAATTTCTGGAAGTTAGACAGCCCTGGTCACAAATCCGCCATCCATCCTCAGGCTATAGACTGTCAGCTGAGCAGTTTTCTGGACCATTTAGAAATTTAGTTGAGGGATCCAATCTCACCCAGAAAAGCAAACAACCCGCACACCCCCCCATAAAAAACCAACAACAAAGAAACTCTCTGCTGAACAATTTCAACTTAACATTTTTCAATCTAGGCTAAATTACAGCAATGATAATAATATTGAATATCCCAGTACTTAACTAATTAGTCAGACATTAGTCCCTGTAGACAAGGGGGATTCTGTGATATTTTTCAAAATGCTTTCCCCTTGCAGGCAGAGGAATAAACAGTAAATTTGCTTTAATCATGAACTATTTTAACAAGAAGAAGAACAAAAGAACTCCTCTTCAGTGCCTGAAGGAAGGCTTTGGTCTTTTGAAGGAATAAATTGTTATTAAATTGCTTAAAAAATTGTAGGCCATCTCCAGAAGCAAACCAGTGGTAGCATCTTAGCTAATAAACCCTAAGAGAAAGGTGTCATTATGCCTTATCCAAGAAAAACCTTTCCAAGTGGGAAGGATAGAGTGGGTGACTTCACAAATCTTTCATGGAATGTCACTAAAAGGTTTCAACTGTTGTGACAGTTGAAATCTGTCCGAAATATAACGAAAAAATACATGTATTTGTATTTTTTCTTGAAGAGATTAAAACAAGGTGATTCTCCATTGAAAGAGAAAGTACTTAATGGCAAATATGCAACTCAACTGCAGAGAACTAGATCCCAGAAGATGAACTGGATCTCATATCTTGCTGATATACCTTGGTTAATGTGACGCTTAATACAGCTTGCCATTCTGGACAAGCACTCTTGTTGCATCTAGGGATAAAAGTCATTCATGTCACAACTGCTAGACGAAGTCTTGAGACGCATGGTTACACACGAAGGTCAGTGGAGAATGAATCATCTTCTCAGAAATGTCTCCTCCCAGCTGCTTGTCAAGGGTTTACTGAACTGCAGCTAAATAATTAGTCGCGGCCTCTAACGCTTTGGGTGTCGTTCCAAATAAATAAAACTGTGCCAATCATTCTTGTTTTGCAAACAGCCTGGATCCCAATGAATCACCCCTTTAAGTTTTGACACTGACTCCATGCCAGCTCTGGCTTCTAAAAGTTGATTATGTAGGAGAAATCGAGTTATCGATCAATCGTGTATAATGAATGCTTATTATTGAGAAGCAGCATGGCTCAGTGGAAAGAGTATGGGCTTTGGAGTCAGAGGTCATGGGTTCAAATCCCGGCTCCGCCAATTGTCAATTGTGTGACTTTGGCCAAGTCACTTCACTTCTCCGGGCCTCAGTTACCTCATCTGTAAAATAGGGATTAAGACTGTGAGCCCCTCGTGGGACAATCTGATCACCTTGTATCCCCCAAGCACTTAGAATAGTGCTTCGCACATAGTAAGTGCTTAACAAATGCCATTATTATTATTATTATTACTGTGTGTAGAGCCCTGTACTAAGAGCTTGTGAGAGTACAATACAATAAATACAGTTGGAAGACATGATCCTTTCCCATAAAGAGCTTATTATGCCTGTGCTTATGGGGATACTCTGAAAAAAACAAACACAAACCTTCTCTCCTTGTTGCAATGATAATAACAACAACAATAATAATACTAATTACTACTATTATTATTGTTGTTATGGTATTTGTTAAGTGCTTATTACATGTCAAGCATTGTTCTAAGTGCTGGGGTAGATAAACATTAACCAGGTTGAACACAAATCCTGTCCTGCTTGGGTCTCACAGTCTAAGTGGGAGGGAGAACAGGTATTTAATCCCCCTTTTTACAGATAAGAAAATTGAGGCACAGTGAAGTCATTTGTCCAAGATTTCACAGCAGGCAATTGGTGGAGCCAGCATTGGACTTGCACCCTTTATTCACCCCTCCCTCCACCCCACAGCACTTATGTACAAAGCCATAATTTCTTTATTCATTTATATTAATGTATGTCTCTCCCTCTAGACTGTAAGCTCATTGTGGGCAGGAAACATGCCTACCAACTCTGTTATATAGTACTTTTCCAAGTGCTTAGTACAGTGCTCTGCACACAGTTAAATGCTCAATAAATACAATTGATTGATTGATTGGTTGAATGATTACAACCTAGGTTCTCTGATTCCCAAACCTGTGTTCTTTACACTAAGCCATGCTTCTTCTCTACCTGATATTATTGCTACCCCCACACCAAGACAGTGATTTATTCCCTGAAAAACAGTTGATATTTGCTTACAGGATCACAGTATCCATTTTTTATGTTAACCTGAATGCCCAACATTCCCTGGACTTCGAGACCACTGGAGACTTCAACTCCAAGCATCCAATTACACACTGGATCCAAGCATCCAGGCAACCTCTATTTCTCTTGGCTGCCTCACATGAGAGTGGCTCTCTTTACCCATTTCTTCTCAATCTGCATTCTTCATTCCACCCATAATGAACTTCGAACTGCACCTTGCTCTTGGCTCTCCTGTCTCCAGCTTGTAAAGCATGCTGTTCCCCATACTGGAACTCCTCTCACAAGCCTCCTCTCCCAGACCACAGTATTCATCTTCAAAGCCTTCCAAAAACCTCATCTCCTCCAATAAGTTTTCTCTGATTAATTAATTCCCCTCACCTCAAACTGAAGGCCCAACTGTGACTCAATATTGATGCTGCAACACAAAATTGCATTTCAAGAAATGCAATTAATGCATTTCATCCACGTGCCAAATTAAAAATGTGTATCCTTAATGGGTGGTAAAGATCTCCTTCCACCTACCTATAATTTAGAGAAGCAGCATGGCTTGGTGGATAGAGCATGGGCCTAGGAGTCAGAAGGACCTGGATTCTAACCCCAGGTCCACCACATGCCTGCTGTGTGGCCTTGGGCAAGTCACTTCACTTCTCTGTGTCTCAGTTACCTCATGTGGAAAATGGGGATTAAGGCTGCAAGCCCTATGTGGGCCAAGGACTTTGTCCAACCCAATTACCTTGTATCTATCCCAGGGCTTAGTACAGTGCCTGGCACATAGTAAGGGATTAACAAATACCACAGTTATTATAATTATTATTTTAGTGCTTGCTCTCCTGCTCCTTGAGGGCAGGAATTATGTCTTCTAACCCTATTGTATTCTCCCAATCACTTAGTACAGTACTCTGTACAGTCAGTTCTCAATACGTACTTTAGATTGATTTATAGATTAACTGATTGAGTGGGTTGCCATTCTATTACTTAGGATGACCATCGGAGTAAAATAGGTCAATTATAAATCAATTTCCATTGTTGCTGGGGATGGAGAATCTACTTGAAGTTTAATTTTAAGTTTAATTTTTTTCTCTATCACTGAAATGTCATTTCACTCAAAGCTACATTCACATTTGTCTAACTGTCCAATTTACCAACATGCACTTAAGTCCAATGCCTGATCTGAGATAAGAACTATCTGTATATTTCAGAGCTCTAGGTTTTATCTGTTACCAACCTTCTGGTTTCTTTTTTCCCATTGAGTCTGGTAATCACGAGCTACAAGAGCTAATAATGACCTCCTCTATCAATTCAGGACTAAACTAAACATTATGGACAAAAGTGTCAGTTTCAGAGATCAGGCAAATCTATGGCTATCTGCAGTAAAATTCAATTTTAAATGAGGTTACTTTGTCTGAAGGCAAGTGGCCTGATCTCATAAATAATTCTGTAGCTCTTGCAGGTCTCTCCTGATAGAAGACTATATTTTCTTTTACCGAAGGATGACTGGAACAGGAAAAAGTAATGTTAAAATAAGTGCAGGAGGTGAGTTGTACCTTTAAGAAATTCTATCAAAATGGCAATTATCGATTAAACCACTGTCTACTCCAGAAAATATTCTGTAATGTGACAGCTTCAGTATTCACAGTACATAGAGTTCAAAGTGCTGGAAGAAGCAAAACACTTGTGGATAAACATCCATTTAGATGTTTGAGCATTCAAGTTAATCACTCTTTAGTCATGAACTGTGTTTAGCCAAGTAATAATACTGAGCCCATGACTCATAGATTATGCTTCCATAATTTGGCTTATTGCACCCTATTCTACTTAAAATACCCTTTATAAAATATTACCAGTGAAAAATGTTTTACCCCGAGCCCCAGAAGCTCACCATATTAGTCAACCTATTACTCTGAAATTAGTTGAAACTCCAAAATCGAAGGAAATGTAAAATCTTTTCTTTCTTTCCATTATGCTGCCAAATTATTTGCCCCCATATTTTCCCCTACTAGTTGTTAACTTGCCCAAGCTCTTCAGAACTCCCTCATTAAACTGATCATATTTTGCGAGTGCAGAGTGGGATGAAGATAGGCCTTAGGGGGATGAAGCTTAAAAGATGCAGCCAACTCATCAGCATCAAAGCCATGCTTACAGCAGCACAGCTCCCCTGGGCAGGAAATATGAGGACAATGGACATCAGGAGAATACCTTAGCAACTGTAGGGAGAACTGCAAGTCTGGAGCTTAGAATAAATGATAGGCAGATAGAGAAAAGCACAATCTCAAGCAATGAAAAATAGTATGGCCTAGTGGACAGAGCATGGGTGGGCCTGGAAGTTACAGGACATGGGTATTAATCCTGGCTCTGCCATATGCCAGCTGCTTGACCTTAGGCAAATCTTTTAATTTATCTGTGCCTCAAGGTTCCTAATGCATTAAATAAGGATTAAACATCCATTTACCCCCCTATTTAGACAGTGAGCTCCATGTGGGACCTAGACTGTGTCTGACCTGATTACCATGCATGTACCTCAGAGCTTACAACAATGCTTTTCACACAGTGAGAGCTTAACAGATATCATTACTATTGTTTTTATTATACAGTGGAAAATATCAATGAATTATCGATAGACCACTGAAATGGACAGACCTGCCTATGTTGCCAAAATTGAAAGTGTGAGGTGTTTTGCTGAGCCATGATTTTGCAGAGTTTGGGATGACAAGAAGCCGGTTTGAAAACAGATAGGTTGTATATGGAAGTATACAGCAAGTATTTTTACAGGCAAACGATGCAGCTGGGTGTGTCGGTCCTGAATCTGTCTTTTCACCCACATTCGTATGTATGGGTGGGACTTTAACATCAGTAGCATCATCTTTGAAAGCAGAGATCATTTTTGGAAAGAGATTCAGTAAGAAAGAGAAGCAAAGTGGGAAAGCGACACAAGAGCACAGACAAAATACCAGGGGGAAATGTTCTAGGGACAGAAAGACAAAGGGGACACTTAAAGGGAAGACCAAGAAGAGGAATCAAAGAGGAAGGGTCACACATCAAGAATAACAACCATTTGCATATACCACCTCACCCATGCATAAACATACAAAGACACAAAGATAGCCATCACCTAGACTGCCACCAGCCTCCACTCACAACCTTGCAGAGCCCTGTAATTCTTGAAGACTTCTCACAAACCTAAACAAATCCAGCCCTGCAGCCAGGGCCTAAATCCTGGAGGTTTCTGCCCAGCCAAGGGAGCCACAGCGATGGGGCTAAGAAGACCAGTAGCTATTGTGACAGTTTCCCTCAATACGGCTGTTGTTGCTGTGGAGTGGGTAGAGCACTGGCCTGGAAGTCAGAAGGACCTGGGTTTTAATTCCAGCTCAGCCACTGGTCTTTTGAGTGAAAGTCACATCACTGTGCCTCACTTCCCTCATCTGTAAAATGGGGATTAAGACTGTGAGCCCCATGTGGGACACGGACTGTGTCCAACTTGATTAGTTTATATCTACTCCAGTGTTTGGTGCAGTGCCTGGCACATAGTAAGCCCTTAGCAAATACCATAAAGTGCTTCAGTATTTATTTTTTGTTCTTGTTTTGTTTTTAATTTTGGTTTTTGAACCCTGAGCTTTTTAAACATTAGAAATATGTGTACTGTTCCAACAGAGCAAATCCAAATGCCCGTAAAATCTATATAATATTTTGGGAACAATGCAATTCCTGTTTCTTGACTTTTGCATATGAAGTTTTGGACTTGGGGCTGCATCCATGTGCGGGCCTCCTGATCGGTCCAATAATCTGTCGGTCTAGAAGTGCTGAGGATTTTGTGTAGCTCCTGTTACCCTCTCTGCCAGCTTGCCTGGATTCTGGGCACTGCATGAGCCCCCATCTGTGTTTTGCTGCCCATTGGCAATAGCGTAATAGGATCGAATCCCCAGGGATTGGCAACATCTCAAAACAATCTCTGACAATCAGGCAGAGGGGCTGATGCCATGCTTCAAATTCTGAGGAGAGGAGTTCTGCAGCAGAAATAGTGACTCATGATGCCAAAAATGTCTTCTCCATCTCCACACCATCCCTGCACACACTCCCCTGTCAAGTGTGAGTTTGGTTGTGAGGGGGAGTCTGCCCCCTCCCCACCAAAATTCAGGCAAGTGAGGAATTTTCCACTTGAAAAAAAGATTTCTAAAGCTCTCCTGTTCTTGAGCAGTCTCAGACAGTGTTCATCTTCTGTGCATTTTTATAAGGCAAAAAAAAAAAGAAAAAAAAAAGACACCCAGCATTAAATAACCTGGAGTCCACAGAGATCATAAAGTTGGGGAGGAAAAACATGCTAGTGAATGTGCTTCAGCTAAAAGGCACTAATACTGGTCAATTCCATGTTCCCCTGACATTTGAATTGCAGAATAGTCTAAAACAAGGGTGAGTCCTAAATTTCTCATTGTAGAAATAATCAAAGGAATGGCAGGCCATGTCAAAATTCTGCAATGTGCATACATGAAGAGCCTCTACTCAGTCTGCCTATATTGTACATTAAGTATAAAGGCAAATATGGGATTAGTAGAATAAAAAACTATTTATTCATCTGACTTGAATGGTACAAGAGATCAATCAACAGTTTTTATTGAGCACTTACTTTGTGCAGAGCACTGTACTAAGCACTTGGGAAAATTCAATATAATACAATTAGCAGACACATTCCCTGCGCATAATGAGCTTACAGTCTAGAAGGGGAGACAGACATTAATATAAATAAGTAATTTATAGTGTATAATTTCAAGACATGTACATAAATCCTGTGGGGGTTGGGGGTGGGACAAATATCAAATTCTCAAAGGTCACACAGATGACACAGAAGGGAGAGCGAGCCAGGGAAAAGAGAGTTTAATTGGGGAAGATGTCTTGGAGATGTGACCTTAATAATGCTTTGAAGGTGGGGAGAGGAGTGTTCTGGCAAATACGAACAAGGAGAGCATTTCAGGCTAGAGGGAGGAGGTGGGAAAGGGGTCAGCAGTGAGATAAGTAAGAGCCCAGCGAGTAAAATGGCATTAGAGGAGAGGACTGGGCTGTAGCAGATTGGTGAGGTGAGATAAGATGGGGCTAGCCGCTTGAGTACTTTAAAGTCAGGATGTACCAATCAGAACTGTACTTTTCACTTAGCAAAGCTCCTAAAACTGTCCTGACATTCATCTGAGTTGTTAGTATAGGTTGAGTTCAGTTATTCTGTTTCTCTGGGGACAAAAGTATTTGAAAAATGTGCATTGACTAGCACTCATCTGTCTTTGTAAATGCCTTTATATTTTCCCAACCAAATTCACCCACATCATTAAAGAATAATGATGTGTAGGATTTTCTTTTTCAAAATGAAATCATTTTTCATATCCAGGAATACGACAAGCTTCAAAAATCATTGCATGCTTATGTTGATCTAGTTTCTTAAAGACTTTAACAGCTTGTTCTTAATTTGTTCAAGCATTTTATACCTTTTAGTTTAAATCAGGTGATAGATGTGCTTTGGTGATCTCCCAAAAGCATTTACTTATATAAAAAAACACAGAAATATTGTTTTTTTCTAGTTTCTAGTGAGCCTGGAAGCTAGATGTTTATAGATGATGTCATTTCAGTGGTAACTGGGCCTTAATAATAGCAAGGAACTAATTAATGCACCACCCACTATAGGTGTAAAAGAGAACTAAATTCTAAATACTAGGTCTGAGGCCATCAATGTTCTGAAAGCAATTTGGGCCCATTCATGATGAAAAGGCATTCAAGCTTCTCTATTAATTTCAAAGAGGCACAATTTGCATAAATTTAGCTGTAGGCAATCATATGGTACTCTAACAAAATTTGGAAGATGCTCCACAAAGTCCTTCTGGCCCCCATTTTGTTAACCTGTTAAAATATCTGGAAGGGATGGAGAGCAATGGTCTAGACGAAAGAGCCCTGGCCTGGACGTCGGGATTCTAAACCCAGCTCCATCACCTGCCTGCTATATGAACTTGTACAAGACTCTTAACTTCTCTGTGCCTCAGTTTCCTTAGCTGTAAATTCAGGGTTAAACACTTCATCATCATCATCATCATCAATCGTATTTATTGAGCGCTTACTATGTGCAGAGCACTGTACTAAGCACTTGGGAAGTACAAATTGGCAACATATAGAGACAGTCCCTACCCAACAGTGGGCTCACAGTCTAAAAGGGGGAGACAGAGAACAAAACCAAACATACTAACAAAATAAAATAAATAGAATAGATATGTACAAATAAATTAAATAAATAGAGTAAAAAAATATGTACAAACATATATACATATATACAGGTGCTGTGGGGAAGGGAGGGAGGTAAGATGGGGGGATGGAGAGGGGGACGACGGGGAGAGGAAGGAAGGGGCTCAGTCGGGGAAGGCCTACTGGAGGAGGTGAGCTCTCAGCAGGGCCTTGAAGGGAGGAAGAGAGCTAGCTTGGCGGATGGGCAGAGGGAGGGCATTCCAGGCCAGGGGGAGGACGTGGACCGGGGGTCGATGGCGGGACAGGCGAGAGCGAGGTACGGTGAGGAGATCAGCGGTGGAGGAGCGGAGGGTGCAGACTGGGCTGTAGAAGGAGAGAAGGGAGGTGAGGTAGGAGGGGGCAAGGTGATGGAGAGCCTTGAAGCCGAGGGTGAGGAGTTTCTGCCTGATGCGCAGATTAATTGGTAGCCACTGGAGATTTTTGAGAAGGGGAGTGATATGCCCAGAGTGTTTCTGGACAAAGATAATCCGGGCAGCAGCATGAAGTATGGATTGAAGTGGAGAGAGACACGAGGATGGGAGATCAGAGAGAAGGCTGATGCAGTAGTCCAGATGGGATAGGATGAGACTTGTTCTCCCTCCTTCTCAGACTGTGCACTCCATGTAGCTCAGGGACTGTGTCCAATCTATAGTGTATTGCACCTACTGCAGTGCTTGGTACATAGTAAACTCTTATTAAAAAGCATTATTATTATCAACAATGTGTCTAATATTGTTGGAAATGCTGTCCTAGAGACACCAGTAAGGATGGCTTTTGGAGGCTGAGGCTTGTTTTTATTGTTTTCTGGATAAGCAACGGAGGAGATATGTCTTAAAAGAAGGCTAGGAGCTACATAATGGAATCAGAAAAACAAATGGGATCAGAGTCTGGAGACCTGTACTATTAAAGTGGTAATATTTGACATTTACTCTACTTCAGCGTCAGCAGGCACCTCCCACCTTATACAGTAGTCTCATTTCTAGACTGTGAGCCCGTTGTTGGGTAGGGACCTTCTCTATATGTTGCCGACTTGTACTTCCCAAGCGCTTAGTACAGTGCTTTGCACACAGTAAGCGCTCAATAAATACGATTGAATGAATTTCACTCATATTTGAAACTAGGAAGAGTAGACTCATGTGCATTTTTAAGCTTTTTTTTATCTCCATGGGTTCACTATTGATAAGCCACCTACTAGGATAGCCTTGCTACTGAAGGACACACCTCCTCACCTTTGCTCATACCCTACCCTGCCTGGAATTCCCTCCCCTGATCCAAAAACCAGCACTTTCCTCTTCTTCAAAGCCCTTTAATAATCATATTTCTACTATGAAGACTCTCTGATTAACCTCTCATATTCCTTCTGTATTTTTCCTCCTTTCAGTCTTACCTTTGCTCTTGGTCCCCCCCTCCTGCCCTTCTACACACAGTAAGTGCTCAATAAATACGATTGAATGAATGAATGGATGAATGAGTCCATAACCCCTAAGCACTTATTACTCAGCCACCCCCTGCCCTCGCTTAAGCACTTATCAATGAATCAATGGTATTTATTGACCACTTACTATGTGCAGCGTACCATACTAAGCATATTGGAGACTACAGTACAACAGAATTAGCAGACATGTTCCCTGCCCATTGCAAGCTTACAGTCTAGAGGGTGACACAGACATTAATATGATTAAATAATTTATAATATATAATGTAAAGACTTACATCAAAAGTGCTGTGGAGTTGGGGTTGGGGTGAATATCAAATGTCCATAGGTCAGAGACCCAAGTGCAAAGATCAGGCAGAAGGGAGAGTGAGACGGGAAAAAACAAGGCTTAATCAGCATAGGACTCTTGAAGAAGATGATAAAAATAATGATGCCATTTATTAAGTGCTTACCAGGTGCAAAGCACTGTTCTAAGCCCTGGGAAGGTTACAAGGTGATCAGGTTGTCTCACAGGGGGCTCATAGTCTTAATCCCCATTTTACAGATGAGGTACCTGAGGCACAGAGAAGTTAAGTGACTTGCCCAAAGTCATACAGCTGACAATTGGTGGACCCGTCATTTGAACCCATGACCTCTGACTCTAAAGCCCGTGCTCTTTCCACTGAGCCACAATGACCTTAATAATCCTTTGAAGTTGGAGAGAGTGGTGGTCTGGAGTATATGGGGGTGGGTGGGGGGAGGGAGTTAAAGGCTATGGGGAGGCTGTGGCAAAGGGGTTGGCAGTGAGATAGACAAGATTAGGGCACAGTGAGTAAGCTGGTGCTAGAAGAGAGGAGTGTGTGGGCTGGGCTGTAGTAGGAGATTAGTGAGGTGAGGTAGAATGGGGGTAGTTGATTAAGTGCTTTAAAGCCAATGGTAAGGAGTTTCTGTTGAATGCACAGGTGGACGGGCAGCCACTGAATGTTCTTGAGGAGTTATTTATTTATTCTAATGCTTGTTTACCCTGCTAGATTGGAAATGCCTTGAGAACAGGGATTGCTTCTATTTATTCTATTATATTCTCTCGAGCATTTAGTACAGTACTCTACACACAGTAAGTGCTCAATAAATACGTCAAATTGATCAATTGAAAGAGAGATGAGATGAGGAAGTGAATTTTATGTGGTAGTGATTAAGGATGGATGGAAAATATACAAAATATGAATAAAATTTCCACCCTTCTTATTCTTTTCTCCTCTTTTGCTTCCTTTACTTCCCTTTTCCTGTCTTCTCTCCTCTTCTCTCTCCCTCCTCCTTCCTGCATCCTATTCCTTTTTCATCCCTTCTTCCTTTTCTTTTCTCCTATCCTCCACTTTCTTGCTAGAAGTATCCCACGTGCCCAATCCCTATTACACGGTACCTGGTATAGCTAGTCATGTTGGCAAATCAAAATGAATGCAAAATGTGGGGCGTTTACCTTCTGAGAATTTTGTCAGGTGCTTCACACAGCGGTGATTCTGTTGGTAATCTCCATGTTTCTGAATTATTTCATTTTCTTCATCTAATTCAGGGAAAGCTTCCAAGTTTCTACTTTTCTACTATCCAGCTAGTCAACTGTGAATGATGATTTGGAAGCTTCTGCCCAAGCTTGGTGCCATGCTTCAGAAGCTTTTGCAAAAGTTTGGACAGTCTAAATGATCTCTACAACACAGAAAAGTCAGCCCCATAGCAAAATAGGCAGAGAATCTAAGTTTCCTACTGTAGGCTTATGGGTGCCTAATATAGATGAATTAGTATTGTATTGAGACACAAGATTTTAGCAGGTACTGGGCACCTCTAGTGTAAGTAAAAGAAAACATAGCATTAGTCATCTCATCCCACACCAGATAACAGCCAGCCAATTCATCCCTCCCAATTCACCTCTGGAGAGAAAGGGGAGGGACATGAGAAGGGTGGGTAAGAGTACCAGAATGAAAGGAGAAGGACGGAGAAAAGGAAAGGAAGAATAGATATGATAATAAAGCAAGAAAGGAGACAGAAGGGAGAAAAGAGGGGAAAGGAAAATAAAACATTTAATTTATAAAATATTCTTCATCCTTCATGCCTTCTCATGGAGCCTCAATAACTTCCTTCTGCTAGCCTCCAGGAAATCCTGTCCAACTTCTAGACCCAATGACATTTAGAAAAGCAAAGTCCCTTCAGTCCCCAGTTCCTGTCACCATCTGACCGTTTAAAGAAGAGGTGCTAAGAGCAAGTTGAAGGTGTTCTCACTCTCCCTCCAAACGCAACACACACACACACACACACACACACACACACACACACACACACACACACAGACATACACACACAATCAACCCACTCCAAAGAACTTGAGACTTGGTTTTCACAAAGTCTTCAGCCTCAGGAACCAGAGTTGGTGTCTGGCAGCAGTAGGCTGTAAGATCTTTCTCAGTGGTGCTTCCTTACTCAGTTGTACTGTCCAAAGTGCTTAATACAGGGCTCTGCACATATGCATGCTCAGTGCTTGGCACATAGTAAGCACTCAACAAATGCCATCATTATTATTATTAAATTGATTGATTGAATATGATTCAGAACCAAGGGAGACGATTCATGAGCTCCAATAAGAAACTTGGTGAGCTATGCTTGATTTGTCAAATGAGGGTAGGACTATGTGTCCTTAGCTAAATGATGGTCATGAATTGGAAAAGAACCAATACTTCCAGATATCTAAGGATTTCCATTTGGACCACAGTCACAAAAAGTGCACTGGAACTATAACAATTATGATAATATCATTTTGAATTTATATACGTTTTTTGAGGAGCTTACCTCTGATCCATTAGCATTTTCCTAAACTTTATATCTTACATTTAATCTCTAGTATCTGCTGAATTTTTTTTCAGTTTTCCCCTAATGCCCACCACCAAACAAAATGGAAGTACTAAAATATCTACCATTATAATACAATAATAATGTGATCCATCAAAATAATGAGGCCCTTCTCTGAATTCTTACCAAGAAAACTATTACTTCTTGTTAATATCTTCTCTAAAACTACAGAGCAGAGTACAGGTTTTGAATTTGATGACTATCTCAAGCTCTGAAAATGAACAAATTATCTCACATTTGAAAAATTGAAGAACTTTGGGTACTTCTGCCAATCAGCCATCACAGGACTGTGATAGCCATTAGATTTTTTCATAATGGGACTTAATTTCTTCAGTTCTTCATGAGACTGAGATTGTGAGGATGATGGAATGGGGAACATATAAAAGGAAATCTAGAGAGATTAATACATTACTCCTTTCAACTCAGGTATCAGTATTATATAAAGATAATCTTTTATTTTGCACTTTGGAGTTGCAAAAAGCTCTAGAGGTTGAAAAAGTGACTGAAAATTGAATGCTATGGCCAAATTGCTGGCTGAAAGCACCATTGCCTATTTTTTGCATAAAGCATGATATCTATAACATTTTGAAATAGGAACATGTCATAATGGAATTATCACTCCAAAAAGCTTGCCACCTGAAGACAGAGGCAGATGGGTATGCTATTTCAGAAGGCTTTAATGACCAAAGGATACCTAGCACAGAACTCTGAACCCAGGAGAACCTGATGAATACCAATAGTTTTCAGAGACTTAACCTGCCTACTTCTGGGAGCACCCCATCCAGCAAGCATCCAGCCAGGCAGAGCTGCCGTCTCAGACATCAGCAGAAGCCTAGTCGACGGGAGGGTGCGGAGGGCTAGATGATAAGATGCTGGCAGCAGCAAAGGTAGGAAATGAGAAGAGGGAAGGGTTTGGGGGAGGGCTGACTGAGGTCTAGAGCAATTTTGAGGCCTGCCAAAGGGAAGAGCAATCTCAGCAACTGGCTGAGGTAAGAAGGGGAATGCTCACAATCACATGCCACAAGTTGGAATCCTTGACTATGGAACAGCGTTTCATCTCTGGGCACGATAATCCAGAAAAATGAAAGGCCAGAAAGTCATGCCTGCAACCACCCGTTCACGGCAGTAAGAGATTCCTTGACTCACCTTGGGGAATATTTGACAAAGGATGCCAGGCTAATTGTAGATCGCTCTACCTCTACAGAGAACACTAATGGAGGGGTTTTCTTTCTCCACCACAGGACTGCAGCCTGAATTTCAAACCTCCAATTGGCTCGGCTTCTCCCAGAATATCGGAGGAATGAAGACGGTGGTGAGAGAAGACCTTTGCTCTGGCTCATGTGGCAAAGGATGGATAAAGGCAAAACCCTATGAGGCTCTGAACCAATTCCCAGCACTGTAAGCTAAGTCTTTGTGGCCAGGAAGATGGAGGTAAAGTGCAAATAGTTTTCATTTTCGCAAACAATCTCCTGCTTGGATTTATCTTCTCAAGGTCTTCATGACCTGAAAATATACCATAGGGTTAAAAAGGGAGGATTTTACTCTACGCAAAACCTCTCCCGCTTATTTATCTACGTAAGGATTCAAAGGCCTTCAAAGAAAATAGATGAGGAGGTAAAGGAGAGATTTGCTGGATGCCGAGACATCCCCTGTGCCTGAGCCTCCACCTTGCGTCTTCGAGGCCTCGTATGGCAGAACAGATAGGGAGTAGTTGAGGTGCCAGAGGAGAAATATGATCCATGCAAAAATTCTCCAGATTTCATTTCCCTACCAAAGGTGGGCTTCGAGACCTTCACAAAGATGTTTGAAGTGGAAAGGGAGAAATTGGCTTCATGCAAACAGCCTCCAGGTTTAATTTCTCTATTGAATGTCTTCTATGCCTTAAGAGAGAACATTAGCTGTGCCAAAGGAGAAATTTGCCTCAAGGAAATAATTTCCAGTTTTATTTCTCTATCTAAGGGATCTTCAAGGCCACCAAAGAGAATACTGGAGGTGGAAAAAAAGGAAACTAGCTTTAAACAAAAAACTCCTGCTATATTTTCTCTTCCTAAAGTCTCGAAGCCTGAAAAGGCAATATTTGGATTGAAAATAAGGAGAATTTTGCTTCATGCAAAACCTCTCCTGCGTATTTAAGGTCTGTAAGGCTTCAAAAGAGAATACTCGAGGGTCCTAAAGGAGAAATTGGCTTCTTGCAGATACATCGCCTGTTCATAACTCCACCTCAGGCCTCCAGGGCCTTTGAACTGAGCATGAATGAGGGAACGTTTGAGGTGCAAAAGGGGAAATTTGCTTCATGCAAACTTCTCCAGCTTGGATTTCTCTACCAAAGGTTTTCAAGGCCAGAAAAGAGAATATTTAAGGTCAGAAAGGAGAAAATTGCTTCCTGGAAACTATCTCCAGCCTTTCTTTCTATACCTAAGGTCTTTGAGGCCTCGAAAGAGGGTACTTGAGGTAAAAAAAGAAAAAGTTAGTTTCATGGACACAATCTCCAGTTTAGGTTTCTCGGAGGTTTTCAAGGCCTCCGAGGAGACTGTTTCTAGTGAAAAAGGAGAAATTTGCTTTATGCAAACCATTTCCTGCGTTCAGTTTCTTAACTAAAAGTCTTCAAGGCCTGAAAATATATGGCATCTGAAAAGGAGAATTTTGCTTCCTGCCCAAACTGCCCATCTTATTTGTCCACCTTAAGGCTACAAGGCCTTCAGAGGTAACCTAGGAGGTGAAAAATGATCAGTTTGCTTCATGCCACACATTATCCAGCTTTTATTTCTGGAAGGTCTTCAAGGCCTTGCAAGAGAATGATTTAGGTGAAAAGGGAGAAATTTGCTTCATGTCATAGGTACAGCTCCCGTTCATTTCTCCACTTGAGGCCTTCAAGGCTTTTGAATGGAGAATGAATAGAGAATAGTTGAGGGTCATAAGGAGAAATTTGCTTCATGCAAACCATCTCCAACTTGTATTTCTCTGGCTATGGTCTTCAAGGCCACAAAGAGAATCTTTGCGGTGTAAAAGGGAGCAATTTGGTTCATGTGAACAAACCCCAGTTTTTGTGACCCTAAGGCTTTCAAGGCCTTCAAAGAGAATATTTGAGGTGAAAAGGGAGAAATCTGCTTGATACAAACAGTCTCCTGTTTTCTTTTTCTAATGAGGGTCTGCAAGGCCTGAGAAGATAGTTTATGGCATTAAAAAAGGAGACTTTTGCTTCATGCAAAAACTGTCCTGCTCATTGTTCAACCCAAGGTCTTCAAGGTCATCAAAGGGAATATATGAGATGAAAAATGGTGAATTTGCTTCCTGCAAACCATTTCCAGCTCTTAGGTCTCTACATAAGGTCTCTAAGGCCTTAAAAGAGACAGCTTTAGGTGAAAAAGGGGAGAAATTTGTCTCCTGCAGGTACACTTCCTGTGCATTCCCCCACCTCAGGCCTTCAAGGCCTTCGAATTGAGAATGAAAAGAGACTATGTGAGGTGCGAAAGGAGAGGTTTCCTTCACGCGAACCATCTCCAGCTTGTATTTCTTTATATAGTGTCTTCAAGGCCTTAAAAGAGAACGTCTTGGGTGAAAAGGGGATTAAGACTTTGAGCTCCATGTGGGAGAGGAACTGTGCCCAAATTGATTATCTTGTACCTACTCCAACTCTTGGAACAGTATCTGGCACATAGAAAGCACCTAAGAAATATCATAAAAAAAAGAAAACCTTTTGTCCTGTTTGATTTAGGTATCTGCTTTCCTGAGGATGAGGCTCTGAACCAGGAAACTTCAGGCCTTGCTTTCTCTGACTTTAAATTCTTATCCACTGAAAATGGAAACCTTTTACTTAGAACTCCACCCCACTACAATGGGGTCCAAAGGGTCTATGTTTTAAAGTACATATAAAGCAAGGATCATTAAAGCAGGGCTCCACTAGACCACCCACTCACACTCAACATCAAACTCACCTCTTTTGGGAAAGAAGTAAGACCCCTTTGTTCTGTCCCAGTGACAAGCCTGCAGCTAGCTCTGTGCTGAAACTTGCTCCCAAAGCCTTGGAGTTTAATCTAGTGGAGGGGGAATTTAAGTGAAGCAACAGGTTGCTGGATGCAGCAGTGAACAGCAGAGTGTTTGGTGCCATGGTCTAGTTCAGGGAAGAAAGTTCCTCCTGACCTTCAGAGTAGAGCTATAAGGAACAGGAGGAGCAATGTGGCCCAGTGAAAAGAGCACATGTCTTTAGAAGTCATAGAACCAAGGTTCTAACTCCAGCTTTGTCATTTGAGTGCTATGTAATAATAATAATCACATGGTAATAATCTCCAGCTCTCATCCTATCCCGTCTGGACTACTGCACTAGCCTTCTCTCTGATCTCCCATCCTCGTGTCTCTCTCCACTTCAATCCATACTTCATGCTGCTGCCCGGATTATCTTTGTCCAGAAACGCTCTGGACATATTACTCCCCTCCTCAAAAACCTCCAATGGCTACCGATCAATCTGCGCATCAAGCAGAAACTCCTCACCCTGGGCTTCAAGGCTCTCCATCACCTCGCCCCCTCCTACCTCACCTCCCTTCTCTCCTTCTACTGCCCAGCCCGCACCCTCCGCTCCTCCACCACTAATCTCCTCACTGTACCTCGCTCTCGCCTGTCCCGCCATCGACCCCCGGCCCACGTCATCCCCCGGGCCTGGAATGCCCTCCCTCTGCCCATCCGCCAAGCTAGCTCTCTTCCTCCCTTCAAGGCCCTGCTGAGAGCTCACCTCCTCCAGGAGGCCTTCCCAGACTGAGCCCCTTCTTTCCTCTCCCCTCGTCCCCCTCTCCATCCCCCCGTCTTACCTCCTTCCCTTCCCCACAGCACCTGTATATATGTATATATGGTTGTACATATTTATTACTCTATTTATTTATTTATTTTTTTATTTTACTTGTACATTTCTATCCTACTTATTTTATTTTGTTGGTATGTTTGGTTCTGTTCTCTGTCTCCCCCTTTTAGACTGTGAGCCCACTGTTGGGTAGGGACTGTCTCTATGTGATGCCAATTTGTACTTCCCAAGCGCTTAGTACAGTGCTCTGCACATAGTAAGTGCTCAATAAATACGATTGATTGATTGATTGATGGTATTTGTTAAGCCCTAATTATGTGCCAGGCACTGTACTAAGAAGTGGGGTAGATATAAACTCATCAGGTTAGACACACAATTCATGTCCCACCTGAGGCTCACAGTCTTAATCCCTATTTTATAGCTGAAGTAACTGAGGCACAGAGAAGTTAAGTCACTTGCCCAAGGTCACAAAGCAGAGAGGTGGCAGAGGTGGGAGTAGGAACAAGGCCCTTCTGAATCCCAGGCCCATGCTCTATCCACAAGGTACTTCACTTCTCTGTGCTCCAATTTCCTCATCTATAAAATGAAGATTAAATATTATCTAGACTCTGAGCCCCATTTGGGATAGGGACTGACCAACCTACTTATCTAGTATCTACTACAGTGCTTTGGAAAATAGTGAGCCTGTAACAAATGGCATTATTATTATTACTAACAACATGACTCAGCTGCTGCTGGGATTCATCACCATCTATGTTATCAGCATTTAACGGATGTCTAACTTGTGATGAGAACTGCACCAGTCACTTGGTAAACATTAATAGATGCAAAATACAGACACCCAGGAACAAGCAAATTCCACGGAAAATTAGAAGCAGTGTGACCTAGTAGAGAGCGCACAGGCCTGGGAGTCAGTAGGACCTGGGTTCTAATTCTGCCTCTATCAATTGCTTGCTTTGTGACCTTGGGTGAGCCACTTAACTTCTCTGTGCCTCAGTTTCTTCAACCATAAAATGGGATTATCTCTTCTCCCTACTACTTCAACTTCAACTGCGAGACCTATGCAGGATAGGGACTGTGTACAACCTGATTAACTGGAATCTACCCCAGTGCTCATAACAGTACTTGACACATACAAAGCACTTAACAATTACCATTAAAAAAACATAAAACATTCCATATCTGACACAACAAAGAGAATTATAGCTGAGCCTCCCTGGGTTCAGGGTTTGTAGTAAAAAGGGATTTCTAACTTAAAATGTGTCTTTCAAACTGAATTGGCCTTGGATAAATGCAATCTGTTTTTGTTCATTTTTATGGTATTTGTGAAGTGTTTACTATGTGCCAGGCACTGTATTAAGCACTATGGTAGATACAAGCTAATTGGGATAGACACACTCCATGTCCTATATGGGGCTCACAGTATAAATTCCAATTTACAGATGAGGTAACTGAGGAACAGAGAAGTTATGTGACTTGCCCGAAGTCACACAGCAGACAAGTGGAGGAGCTAGGATCAGAAACCTGGTCTTCCTGACTCTCAGGTCTGTGTTCTATCTACTAAGCCACACTCTGGCTAAAGGCATGGTTCTGGGAGATGAGATTACTGTTTTTTGGAGCTATGTTCAGAAGTTTCAATTCAGAATACACTCCCACCCCCTGAGTAACCCCAGCACCAATAATAATAATAATTGCACTGACAACAGTGCTCCAGTGCTTAGAACAGTGCTTGGCACAAAGTAAGTGCCAAAGACATACTAAGCCCTGAGGTAGATACAAGAGAAACAGCTTGGCCTAGTGGAAAGAGCATGGGCTGAGTTCAAATCCCAGCACTGCCAATTCTTTGCTGCATGACCTTGGGTAATTCACTAACTTCTTTATGCCTCAGTTACCTCATCTTTAAAATGAGGATTCAATTATCCTCATTCTAATTTAGACTATGAGCTCCATGTAGAATAGGGAATGTGTGTAACCTGATCAATTTATTTCCACCCCAGATTCAGTCCCTGTCCCTTCTAGACTGTGAGCCCATTGTTGGGTAGGGACCGTCTCTATACGCTGCTGACTTGTACTTCCCAAGCTCTTAGTACAGTGCTCTGCACACAGTAAGTGCTCAATAAATACAATTGAATTAATATAAGGCTCAGAATATAAGTAGGAGGAAAAATGGTCATTTAATTCCATACAGCAGGCAAGTCATGGAGCTGGGATGAGAACCCAGGTCCTCTGACTCCCTGCCCCATGTTCTTTCACTAGGCCATGCTCCTTCTCTACCAGGCCATCTACTTCATTGATAGAGGGACTATTTTCAGCCTCCCCGACCCTATCCTCCTACTCCTAAAGTCCCCCAAGATATGGACAAGATGACAACAAAATGGGGGATCAGACTACAGGCATGAATTTCAGGCCCAGGTAGGGTATGTCAATTGGTCATTCTCTTAGTCCAGTCAGGAGGCAACACATGACATCATTATCTTTCAAGAAAAAAAAACACAGCACCTTCACAATATCACTCAATTTTTTTTTTGTCTTTCCTTGAAAAATCACCACAAGTGGTACTGATAGCAATGAGGAATTAGCTAATGAGGAAGAATACATTAAGGTCATTAAGAAACATGTAAATTATGTCACATGTTTTCAAAATGATTTTAATTTTACTCAATGTGACTAAATTATCAACCCTTGGGATTATGGGGTTCAGATTGAAAAGGGTCAACTAGAAATTGAGAACAAATTTTAAAAACCTTCCATCAATTACTTGCTATTTATTCAAACAAGCTCTAGAGGTGATAAAAGACATTCCAATAAAAACAATAATAATAATAATAATAATAATGGTATTTGGTAAGCGCTTACTATGTGTCAAGCACTGTTCTAAGCACTGGGGGGATACAGGGTAAGCAGGTTGTCCCATGTGGGGCTCACAGTCTTCACCCCACTTTAGAGATGAGGTAACTGAGGCACAGGGAAGTTAAGTGACTTGCCCACAGTCACACAGCTGACAAGTGGTGGAGTCAGGATTAGAACGCATGACCTCTGACTCCCAAGCCCAGGCTCTTTCCACTGAGCCATGCTGCTTATCACTTGTTAAGCACTTAATATGCACCAGACATTGTTCTAAGCACTGGGGAAGATACAAGATAAGCAGGTGGACACAGTTCCTGCCCCACATGGGACTCACAGTCTAAGTAGAAGGGAGTAGGATTTAATCCCCATTTTCCAGATGAGGTAATTAAGACACAGAGAAGTTAAGTGACTTACCAAAGGTTACACAGCAGACATGTCAGAGCTGAGATTAGAACTAAGGCCTGTTCTTTCCACTTGGCCACACTCCTATGACCCGCCTTCCCCTTAGGAATTTTTACATGAGGACAACTGTGATTTCCTTTCTGTTCCCTATCTGACTAGCTCAGACTCTATGTAATGAGCATTAATTATTGTTTGGATAAGGTGCAAAATGTTTCATTCTACATAGAAAAACACAAAGTCATCCTGCAATTCAGAAAATCAAATATAGAAAAAGATACACCTTCTTCCAGTGAAGGCTAGCTTGAGAACTAGGATAAAACAGCACACTACAGAACTTCTGATATATTAGCCTTTGCCTAGGGAAGGGTCCAGACACAGCTTTTTTAATATCACCTATTATAAATCTATTGATGAATGTCAGATTACTCAGCCATTACCTGATCTGAAAGGGTAGCTTGAAACATTACATTTGGATTTGTTATAGAATAAATTTAAAACTATAATCCATCAAATCAACTTCAGAATTATATGATCACTTCATAAGTTTCATGAGTTTTCCAGAGAGTAAAAAAGGCATCCTGATAAATAAATACATAATACAATATTGTCACATTCTGGATTTGGTTTTGCTTACCAAGGAAATTTTGTGCCAGCTTATAAAATTCCCTGAGTGCAATATGTGCAAATGATTGAATGTTTTGTGAAGTCCTCTTTTAGTACTACCAACTAAAATTTAGATGAATCAAAAGTTAGCTCACAGTTCATCCAAAAAGGAAGAAGAGGAAAGAGGAAGGAATGCATCCACTCTGTTGGGTCTCCCAAATTTTGTCTGAGGAAATCTATGGGGAAAAAAATGAAAAATAACATAACTTTAAACTTTCCATTTTGCTAGAATTTTTTTTGCATCTAAAAGCTTATTTGCCCTATGGCATTCTTGATGTTCTTGTGTTTCGAATCTGTGATCCCTTTAAATAATATCGTGAGTTTTCTTTCATTCAATCGTTGATTGATTCTTTCATTCAATTATTCAGCACTTACTGTGTGCAAAACACTGTACTAAGTGCTTGGTAAGTACCATTCGACAACAAATAGAGACAATCCCTACCCAGCTATGGGCTCACAGTTGTAGTATAACCCTGCTCTTGGCCCATGGGAAAGAGCACAGCTCTAGAATAAAGAGACTACAGTTTTAGTCCCACCTTTGCAAGTAGGGGAATGTCTGTTAGGGCTATGTCATTGCTGGTTAAGGTGGAAGGGTAGACAGACACAGCAGGAATCCTGGAAAATAGTTGGCTAACATAGGCTGTTAAAACTGATCCATTACTACCAAAAAGCAGCGTGGCTTTGTGGAATGATCTTGAGTGACAGGGGACTAGATTCTGAACCAGCATGGCATAGTGGATAGAACACGGGCCTGGGAGTCAGAAGTTTATGGGTTCTAATCCTGGCTCTGCCACTTGTCTGCTGTGTGACCTTGGGCAAGTCACTTAACTCCTCTGTGACTCAGTTTCCTCATCTGTAAAATGGGGACTGAGACTGTGAGCCCCACGTGGGATGGGGACTGTGTCCAACCTGATTTGCTGGTATCCACCCCAGCGCTTAGTACAGTGCCTGGCACATAATAAGCATTTAACAAATACCCTAATTATTCTTATTACTATTATTATTTTTCTTTTTTTCTAGTGGCATTTATTAAGCACTTACTAGATGTGTCAAGCACTGTTCTAGGCTCTGGGGTTTACATAAATTAATCAGGTAGGACACAGTCCCTGTTCCCCAACTGGCTCGCAGTAAGTAGAAGGGAGGAGAGATTTTGAATCCCCATTTTATAGTAGAGGAAACTGAGTCCCAGAAAAGTTAAGTGACTTGCCCAAGGTCACAAAGAAGGTAAGTGGCAGGGCCAAGATTAGAACTCCAGTTTTTATCTATCAGGCCATGCTGCTTCTCTATTGGCTCTACTACTTGCCAGCCGCGTGACCTGGAGGAAGTCACTTAATTTTCCTCATCTGTATAATGGAGATTAAATACTACTTAGACTCTGAGCCCCAGTGTGGGACAGGAACTGTGTCTGACCTAATTATCTTTTATTTACCCCAGGGCTTAGCAAAGTGCTTGGCACACAGTAGGTACCTAGCAAATTGTTAACAAGTACTTAACATTACTATTAAGATGAAGTTATGACACTGTGACACAGAATTCAACTATTCTGCAGTCCTTCTGACCATAAATGGATACTTCTAGGCTGTAAACTCATTGTGGGCAGGGAATATCTCTGTTATATTGTTGTGCTGTACTCTGCCAAGCGCTTAGTACAGTGCCCTGCACATGGTAAGGCCTTAATTATGATCAACTGATCCATCACCATAAGAAAAATTTGCCTGTGTTTCATAAATGCTTCACTCCCCCTTTCCCACAAGCTCATTGTCCTCTCTGCCCCTCTGGGAAAATGATCAACAAGACTGAAAAACTGCAAGTGGGGCTGCACAAACCACTGTCACTCTATATTCAATACCTCTGGACAGGGCCTTAGAATATAATTCTTGATGAGAGATGCAATCATCACAGGTCTGTTAATCTGCTTCCTACCTGGAGAATCAATCAATCAATCAATCGTATTTATTGAGTGCTTACTGTGTGCAGAGCACTGTACTAAGCGCTTAGGAAGTACAAGTCGGCAACATATAGAGACAGTCATCAATCATATTTATTGAGTGCTTACTGTGTGCAGAGCACTGTACTAAGCACTTGGGAAGTACAAGTTGGCAACATATAGAGACAGTCCCTACCCAACAGTGGGCTCACGGTCTAAAAGGGGGAGACAGAGAACAAAACCAAACATACTAACAAAATAAAATAAATAGAATAGACATGTACAAGTAAAATAAATAGAGTAATAAATAGGTACAAACATATATACATATATACAGGTGCTGTGGGGAAGGGAAGGAGGTAAGATGGGGGGGATGGAGAGGAGGACGAGGGGGAGAGGAAGGAAGGGGCTCAGTCTGGGAAGGCCTCCTGGAGGAGGTGAGCTCTCAGTAGGGCCTTGAAGGGAGGAAGAGAGCTAGTTTGGCGGATGGGCAGAGGGAGGGCATTCCAGGCCCGGGGGATGACGTGGGCCGGGGGTCGATGGTGGGACAGGCGAGAACGAGGTACGGTGAGGAGATTAGCAGCAGAGGAGCGGAGGGTGCGGGGTGGGCTGTAGAAGGAGGGAAGGGAGGTGAGGTAGGAGGGGGCGAGGTGATGGAGAGCACAGCGTGGCTTAGTGGAAAGAGCATGGGCTTTGGAGTCAGAGGTCATGGCTTCAAATCCCAGCTCCGCCAACTGTCAGCTGTGTGACTTTGGGTAAGTCACTTAACTTCTCTGTGCCTCAGTTACCTCAACTGTAAAATGGGGATTAAAACTGTGAGCCCCCCGTGGGATGACCTGATCATCTTGTAACCTCCCCAGCGCTTAGAACAGTGCTTTGCATATAGTAAGTGCTTAACAAATACTATTATTATTATTATTATTATTATTATTATTATTATTATTATTATTATTATTACCTCCTGCAGCCCAGAGAACCCGGAACCCAATCCATGGGGTTGGGCTCTGAGAGCAGCCAGGCTACCTGCCCCCAAGAGGCAGAGAAGGGGAGAGGCTGAGGCAACGTGGGGGTAGGGGTGGAGAAAATGAGAGAAGACTGTGAGCCCCACATGGGACAGGGCCCCAGTCCACCTTGATAAACTTGTACCTATCCCAGCACTTAGAACAGTGCTTTCATTTATTCATTCAATCGTATTTATTGAGTGCTTACTGTGTGCAGAGCACTGTACTAAGTGTTTGGGAAGTACAATTCGGCAACATAAAGAGATGGTCCCTACCGGACAACGGGCTCACAGTCTAGAAGGGGGAGACGGACAACAAAACATAAGATGTAGACAGGTGTCAAAATCGTCAGAACAAATAGAATTAAAGCTCTATGCACATCATTAACAAAATAAATAGAACAGTAAATATGTACAAGTAAAACAGAATAATAAATCTGTACAAATATATACAAGTGCTGTGGGGATGGGAAGGAGGTAGGGCAGGGGGGATGGGGAGGAGAAGAGGAAAAAGGGGGCTTAGGGGGGGTCACGTAACTAGTTCTGGTCTTGCTCTACATTGGATCTGGCAGCCACATTTAAGAGTTTGTTTAGCTAGTCACGCAGCAGACAAGTGGCAGAGCCGGCATTAGAACTCATGTCCTTCTGACTTCCAGGCCTGTGCTCTACCCATTACGCCATGCTGCTTCTAAGGCTTATTGACTTACTAAACACTTGGGAGAGTACAATACAACAGAGTTGGTAGACGTGCAGAGAGGGAGACAAATAAAGATGTATATAAGTGCTGTGGGGCTGAAGGTGGGGATTAAAGGGTACAACTTTCAATTCGTTGCTAAAATCCACCCTTTCTTCTTGATCCAAACTGCTACTATGTTAATCCAAGCACTTATCCTACTCCACCTTGATTATTCTATCAGCCTCTCGGCTGACCTCCTTGCCTCCTGTCTCTCCCCATTCCAGTCCATACTTCAATCTGCTGCCCAGATCATTTTTCTACAAAAATATTCAGTCCATGTTTGTCCACTCCTCAAGAACCTCCAGTGGTTGCCCATCCACCTCCACATCAAACACTCCATTCCATCCATTAACTTTAAAGTACTCAATCACCTTGCCCCTTCCACTATCTCCAACTACAACACTGCTTGACACATAAAAAGCGCTTAACGAATACCGTATCTGTTGTCACAGTGCCCTTCCAGCCTCTCTTTCCTCTATAACTCCCTGTAATACATTAATAATAATCATGGTAGTTGTTAAGTACTTACTATATGCCACGCATTGTACTAAGCACTGGGGTGGACAGAAGCTAAGTGGGTTGGACACCGTCCCTGTCCCATGTTGGGCTCACAGTCTCAGTCCCCCTTTTACAGATGAGATAACTGAGGCACAGAGAAGTGAAGTGAAGGTCACACAGCAGGCAAGTGGTGGAGCTGGGATTATAACCCATGACCTTCTGACTACCAGGCCTGTGCTCTATCCATTCTGCCAGCAGCTCTCCTGGTGCTTGGGACATTATCTACGCAATGACAATGCTTCATCCATGAGAAACAGTGTGGCCTAGTGGAAAGAACTGGGGCCTTGTCCCGGCTCTAACACCTGCCTGCTGTGTGACCTTGGGCAAGTCATTTAATTTCTCATTGCTTCAGTTTCCTCCTCTGTAAAATGAGGATTCAATACCTGTACTCCCTCCTATTTAGACTGTGAGTCCCACGTGGGACAAGAACTGCGTCCAACTGGATTATCATGTACTTACCCAGTGCTTAATACAGCACTTGACATGGGAAGTGCTTAACAAATACTACAACAACAAAAAAAGAGATATGTGGTCAAAAACCAGGTAATTCAATCGTATTTATTGAGCACTTACTGTATACAGAGCACTGTACTAAGCGCTTGGGAAGTACAAGTTGACAACATATAGAGACGGTCCCTACCCAACAATGGGCTCACAGTCTAGAAGACTAATCAATTTTCCCCAAGTGAATTTTTGGATGTTCCATTTTTCCCAGGCTGTAGCAACTAATTCCCAGTGTGTAGCCAAAGTGTACTCTGGAACCCCTGCTCCAACATAAAAAAGCTTCCCTTCATCCTTGACCTGTTTCTGATCCAGTCACTGCTTCTCCTCACCATCAGTGAAACCTGGCTCACATGATATTGTCCCCCTGCTGCTCCTTCTACAAGAGCTTCTTCTTCAACTCTCCAAGACTCAACAGGAAAGGGGAGAAATTGGCTTCCTTCCTGCTCCGCATGCTGCTTTCACACCATCCCTGCTTCTTATCTATACTTCACTCTGCTTCCCAGATCATTTTTTCTAAAACAAAATTTAGTCCACATTTTCTCTCTCCTAAAAAGCCTCCAATGGTTGACCAACCATCTCTGCATCAAACAGAAACGCCTTACCATCAGCTTTAAGGCCCTCAATCAGCTCTCCCCATCCTACCGCACCTCACAGCTCTCCTACTACAACTGAGTCCACACACTGCACACTTCTCTAACACCAACCTACTCACTGAACCTTAATTTTGTCTGTCTCGCCACCAACCCCTTGCCCTAGAACTCCCTTCCTCTTCATATCTGACAAACCACAACTCTCTCCAACTTTAAGGCCCTACATCAATCAATTGTATTTATTGAGCACTTACTGTGTGCAGAGCACTGTACTAAATGCTTGGGAGAATACAACACAACAATGTAACAGACCCATTCCCTTCCCACAATGAGCTAACAGTGTAGTGGTCAGCTTACAGTCTAGACAAGCTTCCTCCAAGCAGCCTTCCTTGGCTAAACCCTCTTCTCTCCTATTTGCCCTCGCTTCTGAGTTGCCTATGCACTTGGGTCTACATCCAGTGCTTTGTACATATTTATTCTATTTATTTTATTTTGTTAATATGTTTTGTTTTGTTCTCTGTCCCCCCTTCTAGATTGTGAGCCCAATGTTGGGTAGGGACTGTCTCTATATGTTGTAAACTTGTACTTCTCAAATGCTTAGTACAGTGCTCTGCACACAGTAAGCGCTCAATAAATATGATTGAATGAATGAATGAATGGCACTTAGTGAGCGCTTAACAAATACCATAAATATTATTACACCTCTTAAGCACTTGATAAGTTCTCATCCTGCCCCAGCCCACAGCACTTAGGGACATATTCTTATTCTCTCCCATTTCCCCTCTCTCTAACTTATTTTAATGTTTGCCTCCTTCTGTAAGCCCCTTGTACTTGCTCAAGCATTTAGTACAGTGCTTTGCACCCAGCAAGCTTTCATTAAATGCTATGGATTGACTGACTGATTAATGATGCCAATAGGAGAGTTGTAAAGATGCCACGTGGCTGGAGACACAAAAGCCTGGCCCTTCCCTCAAGTCTATCCTGAGAGCTCTGCCCTAGGCTTGCAAACCTGACTCACAAAGAAATCTCCAACTTTTCCCTTCCCTTATTTCAACCTTGTTCCCTCATTCTCCTTCCACCTAGGTGGCCTCAAGGCTATTTCCCATAAACCAAGCCAGTAGTAGAGTGGATTTAAGAGCTGAGGATTCAGTACCTCAGGGAGTAACTGTCAATCATTTACATTGTCATGTCAATCTAAGGGCACACCCAGAGAAGCTGTGTGATAACTAAACTAACCGCCTCTTATCAATTTAACAGCCCTGATGGAAATCAGGTCACTTGGAGTGAAAAACCCCACTCACCAATCTCCTTTTTCTTCTAAACTGTAAGCTAATTTGGGACAGGGAAAGTGAATGTTATATTGCACTTTCCCAAGTGCTTAGTACAGTGCTCTGCACACAGTAAGCATTCAATAAATACGATTGATTAATTTGTTTGTCTGTCTCCCCATTCTAGACTGTAAGCCCATTGTTGGGTAGGGACCGTCTCTATATGTTGCCGACTTGTACTTCCCAAGCACTTAGTACAGTCAATAAATACGATTGAATGAATGAATGATTAATTGATTGAAACAAATATAGTTAACAGTACAGAGCTTAGCCAAACATCAGTATCCTCTAAGGTTCTTTTAATTACTTTTAAAATTACTATGCCATTCACCTTTATAAACCCAGAATGCATGTGAAGGCAAAAATGAAGCACGACTGCCTGAATGAGGGACAGCATTCAAAACTCCAATAAAAAACAGTGCTGAGATGTAGTCAAATATTGAACAGCATTAAGTGAAGCAGAGCTTGTGATAAGGAGTCCTACTAGAGCATGTAGAATGTCTTTGGAATATTTCCCTGAGAAAAAGAGATAACAAATATTTGAATTTTAGAAGCAGGAGTATTTATTCAAAAGATGCAGGCATGACAATTATTGTAGCCTACATGGTGGGGTAAGCAAAGAGAACTCTGGACTCTACCTTGAAAAGGAGAGTTTTTAAAGAAATTCAAAGCGCACATAATCAAATTGACAAGTATCATGGCCTGGTGGAAAGAGTACCGGCCTGGCAGTCAGGAGACCTGGGTTCTAATCCCGGCTCTGCCTGCTGTGTGTGACTTTGGGCAAATCCTTTAACTTCTCCTTGCCTCAGTTTCCTTAACAGTAAAAATGGGAATGGGATATCTGTTCTCCCTCCCTTTTAGACTGTGAGCCCCATTTCAGACAGGGGCTTGATCTCTTAGGCTGCTTTACGAATAGTGAGCTCTTAACAAATACCACAATTACGACTATTATTGTAAATTAGCATACACGGTAAAACTTGGGTTCAACTAAGTTCTAATGAAGAGTGAGGGCATGTATTTGCAAGTATTTACAGTCAAATTCATAAAAAATAACTTACCATAAGCCTTTTGTTCCCTTTCCATTCTGGAGGACAGAATAAGACTTGCAGGGAAATCTGGGATGGGCTATAACACAGAGTCAAACATTTTCATACTTTTGAAGAAAATGACAAGGGAGTGGATTGATCAGGTTATTTTGTTCACATTTTCCATTGGATTTATTAGCCTACCATCATTCCACATCTCTGGTGATCAGAGTAATGCACACATTGGGTCAGAGGGGTGGCGGCAGGTGTGGAGAGAAGGAGAGGGGGTTTTCAGAGGGTAGGGCAGCAAAGAGGAGTACAGTCAAGTGCCCACCAGCCCGGCTTGGGCAGGGGACAGATGTGAGCAAACAACATTTCAGGAAGGTGATCTGAGCTGCAGAGCAGTATCGATCACAGAGGCAGGATGCCTGGGCATGAATAACCCATGAGGAAGCTGATTCAGTAACCTAGGTGATAAGGTGAAAGAGGTTGAATCATGGCCATGGCTACCATTTGAATGAAAATGAAGGACTGGATTCCATAGATACTGTGAAGAAAGAACAGGTTGGATTTATCCGCAGAATGAATTGAGGATCAAGCCTTTCTTTTAAAAGGAAGTTAGGATTGGATTACCACATCAGAGTTTTAAACAAATGTCTACAGGATTGAGGCTATCTGGTCCTTCTTCACCTTGCTGGGAGAGGACAAGGGGAGCACCATCTATCTGGGGCCCTCCAGTGATGCAGAAGGGCAAGAGGAGAGTGTGCAGTAGCTCACTGCTAAGTGCCTCCAGTACCAGCACTGCTGTTCAAGCCCCACCTCTAACAATGGTGCCAGAAAATTATAATTATTATAGTATAATAGTATTTAATAAGAACTTACAATACAATACAATTAGTTAAGACACAGACTCCATTCTACAGTCTATGTGGAAAGAACCCAGGTTCTAATCCCAGCTCTGCCACAGAACTGTTGTGTATCCTTGAGCAAGTTACTTAACTTCTCTGTGCCTTGTTACTTCAGGCAGGTAGGGAGAAGAAAGAGTTTCATACCATATGCCACGAATTCTCCTCAGCCCTTCTGAGGACTCTTTACATGGTAGCATGGCCTAGAAGAAAGACCTGAAAAGGCCTGGAAGTCAGAAGACTTGGGTTCTAATCCTGGCTCCACTGTATGACCTTCAGCAAGTCACTTACCTTCTTTGTGCCACAGTTGCCTTATCTGCAAAATGGGGATTGAATATTGGTTCTCCCTCATACTAAGACTGTGAGCCTATGTTGGACCTAATTATCTTATTATCCAGAGCTTAGTATAGTGCTTCACACATAGTAAGCGCTTAACAAATATCACAGTTATATCTGCCTGATAGTATTTGCAGGCTTCTCTCCCCCCAAATTCTTTCCTCTTCTTCAGCTGCCATCCTTACACTTGGATTCCTATTGTTTCTTGGCTCTTTATTTCCACAGGCAGAAGATAATGGGAAGGTCAGGCACATGGTTCAGTACCTCAGACCGAGAAGGTCCTGTTGCCAGTACTGTACCATGCTTCATTGCTGTTTCTTGGGATGGGCAACCTTTGTCAGAAGTAGCTTGGCATAGTGAAAGAGCACAGTACTGGGAATCAGGCGACCTGGGTTCTAATCATGCCTCTATCAGCTTGCCTGCTATGTAGCTTGGGCAATTCAGTTAACTTCTCCATGCCTTAGTTTCCTCATCTGTAAAATGGGGATATGCTGCATTCTGAGCCAGTTAAATTATGATACATGTTAAGCACTTACTATGTCCTCAAAAATCTCCAGTGGCTACCAATCAACCTACGCATCAGGCAGAAACTCCTCACTCTCGGCTTCAAGGCTCTCCATCACCTCACCCCCTCCTACCTCACCTCCTTCTCTCCTTCTACAGCCCAGCCCACACACTCCGCTCCTCTGCCGCTCACCGTACCTCGTTCTCACCTGTCCCGCCGTTGACCTCCGGCCCACGTCATCCCCCTGGCCTGGAATGCCCTCCCTCCGCACTTCTGCCAAGCTAGCTCTCTTCCTCCCTTCAAGGCCGAACTGAGAGCTCACCTCCTCCAGGAGGCCTTCCCAGACTGAGCCCCCTCCTTCCTCTCCCCCTCTTCCCCCTCTCCATCCACCCCGCCATACCTCCTTCCCTTCCCCACAGCACCTATATATATGTATATATGTTTGTACATATTTATTACTCTATTTTACTTGTACATATTTATTCTATTTTATTAATATGTTTTGTTTTGTTCTCTGTCTCCCCCTCTAGACTGTGAGCCCACTGTTGGGTCAGGACCGTCTCTATATGTTGCCAACTTGTACTTCCCAAGCGCTTAGTACAGTGCTCTGCACACAGTAAGCGCTCAATAAATACGATTGAATGAATGAATGTGCCAAACTCTGTTCCAGGTGCTAGGGCAGATACAAGTTGATCAGGTTGAATGTAGCCCCTGTCCCACATGGGGCTCACAGTCTAAGTAGGTGGGAGTAGGACTGAATCTCCATTTTACAGATGAAGGAACTATGGCACAGAGAAGTTAAGTGACTTGCCTCAGGTCAAACAGCAGAGCCGGACCCAGATCCTCTGACTTCCAGGCCCATGCTCTTTCCACTAGGCCACGCTACAGTGTGAAGGATCCTTGGAAGGGCTCTGAGGAGAATTAGGGGCATGTGGCTTTGGAACTATTTCTTCTCACTACCTGAAGCTGCCCCTGATGGGTTGACACTGAAGGCTTTATTTGCCCCTCTCCAGGAAAAAATAAAAACAATACAGGGATGCATACACCCTCCTGCTGGTGCAGACTCCATCATGGATCAACCACAAAGACATTGCTCAACTCTTCTGCTTCTATTGCTTCCGAAGGCATAACTTCAGGTAGAGGCCTTGGAAACCTCAATTAAAAACTTGTCTACTTGGCAACATTCTAAGATTCTTCTCCAAATTAATTCCCAGCAATGTTCTTGGCATTACAATACAAATCAATAGCAAAGAATGTTTAAAATCTGACATTCAAAGTAGCAGAATCCTGAGTTCAAAGAATTGATCATTCAAAATCCAATTTCTCATGAAGTTATTGAGTGAGACTCAAGAACTTGCACAACCATCCAAGTAAAAATGCTGCGATCCACAATTCCACTTGGAAACCCCCCACTGATTTGCTTTCTGAGCTGAAATTTGATGTCCTAAGATATGCTTAGTGGCTGCATCCAGGCCAACAATCATAGTAGTAGAGGTAGATCCAGACTGTATTTATTCTACATTATAGACACAAATTTAAGGGTGCAACACTGAGTTAGTTGTGTCCTTCTGTTTGTTCTCAGCTCAGGTGATCACAGGACCATGATGTGGCAAACCAAAGGGTCAGGAATTATGGTGTAAGGTAGAAATCCAGGCCCTTGTTCTTCAGCTGAGAACACATGGGCCCAGATGAAGACCTCAAGCAGGTAATACCTATCTTTCTCTGCACTAAGGATGGGGTTCATTTCACCTGGGTTATTTACCTCCCAGAGACGCTGAGGGAACAAATGGGATAATAGAAATGAAAGCTCTTCCAGCTCTTTAGAAGAATGGGGTTATATAAATCCAAGAGAGTAAGTAATTGCACTATTTGCCTGGCCACATCTTAAGTACCAACGTTTTTCCCCCGAATAAGTGATGGGTGAGACCCTTTGAAAAAAATCTTAAAAAACCTTGCTTAGGCAGCCCCTGAAGTTTCCCTAAGAACTCTTCACTAACGAAAGAAAAGGGAAGATTCCTACAGGCTACGGATGTAGATTTTGTCAGAGATGGGATTTCAGGAGAACTGTGGATTTACAGTTCTAATCTTGGCTCAGCTACATGTCTGTTGTGTGACCTTGGGCAAATCACTTCACTTCCCTCTGCCTCAGTTACCTCATCTGTAAAATAGGAATTAAGACTATGAGCCTGATGTGGGACAGGGACTGTGTCCAACCCAATTTGTTTGCATTCCAGCGGCTCTCCCCAGCACCTAGTGTAGTGCCTGGCACTTAGTAAGCACTTAAGAAATACCACAATTATTATTACTGACAGACTTAAATGGGGTGGAAATTCAAGTCAAGGGGGAGGGTGTTATCAAGGAGTTGGTTATAGGTGGGAAATGTGACAGCAAGGCACTATGAGAAAACTGGTTTGCAAAAGGAGACTGGTGTTAGCTGGGGAAGTTGCAGGCAAAGAGAGCAGATAGGTAAGAAGGAGGGAGTTAGTAGAGAACCATGGAACCAGGAGCCAGGAGCTTCAGATTGATGCAAATGGAAATGTGTAAACACTGGAGACTTTGGAGGAGTTGGAGAGACAGGGGCTGGATAGATTTACAAATATTTCAAGTGGAAGGGATTTAGGGACCTCAGTTATTCAAGTAATTTGTGAGAAGCAGCATGGTGTGGTGGATAGAGTGCGGGCCTGGGAGTCAGGCGGTCATGGGTTCTAATCCCAGCTCGGCCACTTGTCTGCTGTGTGACCTTGGGCAAGTCACTTTACTTCTCTGTGCCTCAGTTATTTCATCTGGAAAATGTGGAACGAGACTGTGAGCCCTAAGTGAGACAGGGACTGTGTCCAACCGATTTGCTTGTACCCACCCCAGCGCTTGGTACAGTGCCTTGCATACAGTAAGGGCTTAACCAATACCATAATAATAATAATTATTATTATTACCTATAATTCTATTTATCTATTTTAATGCTATTGATGCCTGTCTACTTGTTTTGTTTTGTTGTCTGTCTCCCCCTTCTACAATGTGAGCCCGTTGTTGGGTAGGTATTGTCTCTGTTGCCAAATTGTACTTTCCAAGCACTTGGACAGTGTTCTGCACACAGTAAGTGCTCAATAAATACAATTGAATGAATTAGTTTGTATCCATCCTTGTGTTTAGTACACTGTCGCTCAATAAATACGATTGAATGAATGAATGTAGTAAGTGCTTAACAAATACCATAAAAATGATAATAATTTCCTAATGTGTACCTAGCTTCAAAACAAACACTTGATATGGCTGACAGGACACATGTCTACTGCTCTGGTGATTTTTGTTTTCAAAAGTGTATTTCTGTTCCATTTATTTGATTGGGGATTTTTTTTTGTATAATCGCCCCCATCTGAATAGTTCTGAAATGTTACATAACTGGAGTCAGAGACATATTTTTTTCCCCAAGGTAAATGTCCACTGAAATATCACAAAATCTGTGACTATGCAGAAAAAATACCTGAACTGCATGGAGACAAATCTGCTATTGTGAGTTCTGAAGAGACTGCTCTCATTTTGCGGCAGAGAATAACTCTGATTTGCTTCTGCAAGGAACCTCAAAGTGAGGCACAATGGAGAAGCTCACCAGGTCCCGCAGAAGAGACCTCCCACCTCTTTTCCATTTGGAAACCAATGACACTTCCTGGGGCAACCAGGCCAGAGAAGGGAGAGGGCTTGTCCAATCAATCAATCAATCAATTGTATTTATTGAGCGCTTACTGTGTGCAGAGCACTGTACTATCATATGCCTCAGTTCTTGGAAAGGGCTGTCAAGGCAGAAGCACCAAAGAGATGAATGCTTTACTTTTTTTTTCCTTAAATGATATATTTTTTAAGTGCTTACTATGTTCCAGGCACAACACTAAGCGCTGGGGTCGATACAAGCTCATTGGGTTGGACACAGTCCCGGTTCCACATGGGGCTCACAGCCTTAATCCCCATTTTGCAGATGAGGTAATTGAGGCACAGAAAAGTTAAGTGACTTGCCCACCAAGGTCACACAGCAGATTACTGGTGGAGTCGGGATTGGAATCAGGTCTCCTGACTTCCAGGCCATGGCACTATCTACTAGGCCAAGCTACTTTTCAGCATGTTCTTCCTGCATGTTATTGTTAAAGTGAATGCTCTGGATTTCTCAACTATCGTTCAATCAGTGATACTTGTTGAATGCCCACTTTGTGCAGAGCACTATATAATAAGTACGAGAGAGTACAAAAGAGGTAGTAGATACGATTCCTGCCCAATCAATGGTATTTATTGAGTAGTTACTGTATATAGAACACTATACTAAGCTCTTGAGACTCTAAGATACTCCTCTAGACTAAGCTTATGGTCAGGGAATGCATCTACCAATTTTCTTGTACTGTCCCAAGCATTTAGTAAAGTATTCTGCACACAAAAAGCACTCAAATGCCATTGCTTGATTGAGAGAATATAATAGAGTAATTACAGAGTTTACAATCTGAGAAGTCAGACATGAAATAACTTATAAATAGAAGGAAGACATGCTCAAACAGTATGGCATAGAAATTGATATGTACAAAAGGAAAATGAGAGATAGTGAGAGCACAGTTACTAAGGTTATGCTAAAGGACTGAGTTGATAATAGGAAGATCAATCAATCGTATTTATTGAGCGCTTACTGTGTGCACAGCACTGTACCAAGTGCTTGGGAAGTACAAGTTGGTAACATATAGAGACAGTCCCTACCCAACAGTGGGCTCACAGTCTAAAAGATGCGACCTGGAGAGAAGAAAAATCAATCAAAAGAAGCCTTCTGGTAGAAGTGGGATTTCAGAAGAGTCTTTAAGGTGGAGAGAGTTGTGGCTGGTGGATTTGAGTGTGAGTTGAGGGGAAAGAGCCTGACCAGAGGAAAGACATGAACTAGATGTCAGAATTGGGAAAGTCAAGAAGACAACATAATGAGAAGGTGAGCTGGAGAGAAATGAGGGAAACTAGCTGGGGTATAGACTAGACTGTAAGCTCCTTAAGGTCAGGGAACATATTCATTCATTCATTCATTCAATCATATTTATTGAGCGCTTATTGTGTGCAGAGCATTGTACTAAGCACTTGGGAAGTACAAGTCGGCAACAGCATATCTATCAACTCTGTGTGCTCTGCACACAGTAAACACCCAGTATGTACCTCTGATTGGACTAAGTACATAGGCAGTGCTCCAAAGCCCCAGTGTAAGAGGAGCGTGCGTCAATCTGGGTGGCAAAGTAATAAAGAGGCATGGTTGCCGACCATCCAAAAATTCAAAGGAAGTCCAAAAAAATTACCTAAAAGGGACTGTCTATAAATCCCTCAAAAATACATCAATGTCTAAAAAAACCTCAAGGATCATGTTGCTGGGGGAAATGGCTCAAAAGAAACAATTATGATTTCCAGAAGGGCAGTGGGTGTGGGGAGGGGGGCACTCATGGGTCTTAGCTGCTTCTTGGCTCATCAGCAACTCTACAGGTATAACCCCCAAACTTGGGCCACGGTATCCCCTGCTGGCCATGGAGTGAGCAACTCACCTAGCCACCAGGCCCTCCACCTTCCCTTCCTCCCTCCCTCATCCCAGTTAGTCAGTCAGTTAATCATTAGTATTTCCCATCTGCAAGCTCCCTCAGACAGTTAGCTTTCTCACTTGGGTCCTCCTCATCTTGTGGGATCCTGGCTCTGTTTTTCCCATTTCTCAAGTTATACACGCAATGTGCACCTGACCGGTTGCAGGGTTGGTGAGGGTAGAGTTAGGGGAAGGTTAGAGAGAGGGGAGAAGAGGAAAGGGGAGCCTCTTACACTCCCTCCCTTTCCCTTTGATCAATCAGTAGTATTTATCGAGTGCTTATTGTGTGCAAACCACTGTACTAAGGACTTGGGGCAGTATGATACAACAGAGTTGGCAGTTACATTTCCTGTCCATATTTATTCATTCATTCAATCATATTTATTGAGCGCTTACTGTGTGCAGAGCACTGTACTAAGCACTTGGGAAAATACAATACAGCCATAAACAGAGACAGTACCTGCCTACATGAGCTTACAGTCTAGAGGGGGAGAAAGACATAAATATAAATAATTGTTACACACATATGTACTTCAGTGCTGTGGGAATGAGAGTGGGCTGAATATCAAGTGCCCAAAGGATTTAGATCCAAGTGCGTAGATGACGCAGAAGAGAGAGGGAGTCAGGGAGAAGCACACTGGAGGTTCTTGAGCAGTGGAAAGACACAGTTTTTTAAAATTAATTTATTTTTTTAGAAAAGTGATCCAGGCTACACAGTGAAGTAAGAACTAGAGTGGGGAGAGACAGAAGGCAGGGAGCTCAGCAAGGAGACAGATGTAGTAGTCAAGGTGGAATAGGATAAGTACTTGGATCAGTGTACTAGCAGTTTAGATGGAGAAGCAAGGGTGGATTTGAACAATATAGTGTAGCTGGAACTGACAGGATTTGGTGACAGAAAGAATATGTGGGTTGAATGAGAGAGATGAGTCAAGGATAGCACCAAGGTTATGGGGTTGTGAGATAGAGTAGTGGTGCTGTCCACAGTAATGAGGAAGTCAAGGGAAGATCACCATTTGGGTGGGAAGATGAGGAGTTCTGTTTTAGACAAGCTAAATTTGAGGTGTTGGCAGGGCATCGAAGTAATGACAATCTGAAGGCAAGAGGAAATATGAGACTGCACAGAAGGAGAGGGGTCAGGGCTAGAGATGTAGATTTGGGAATTATCTGCATAGAAATGGTAGTTGAAGCCATGGGAGTGAGTGAATTCTCCAAGGGAGTGGGTGCAGATGGAGAATAGAAGGGAACCCAGAACTGAGCTTTGTGGGACTTTCACAGTTAGAGGGTATGGGATGAAGGGGAAGACTTCCACCCTACCTTCTGCCTCTCCTCTCCCCACTGTTCCCCTCTCTTTCCATTGTCTTTTGTTTCCTTCTACCTTCTTTTTCCCATTGTGTCTCCTTTTTCTCCTTTTCCCTCTCTTCTTTTTCCCCTCTCTTCTTTCTTCCCTTCTATTTTCTCCCACTTTCTTTCTTATCCTTCCCCTGCTCTCCTCTTCACTCCCCTCCTCCAACTTCCTTCTCTGTACCTCGACAACCTGGGAGAGAGCAAGTAGGAGAAAGTCACACTCCAGTTCTATGGATGGAGTAGTTAGGCAAGTGGGCAGGGATGGGGAAGGAAGGGGGAAGAGTTTCATCTCAAGTCATCTCAATCCATCATGCCACATCTAGCATTATCTATTTATTAGTATCCTTCTTGGGCATGTATGAACAATAATGATCAATTATGCAGTCAATTCAATGATACTGATTACCCCACTTATGTGCAGAGAACTGAACTAAACACTTAGGAAAATACAGTATAACAGAGTTGATAGAGACGTTCCATTCCCACAATGAGTTTACAGTCTAGAGGGGGAGAAAGACATTAACATAAGTAAATATATTATGGATATGTTCATAAGTGCTGTGGGTGAATGAAGGATGCAAATCCAAGTGCAAGGGCTTGCAATTACATTAGGTTTGCACACTCCCCCTCACTCCTCCCATCCCTGGGTTTGCATGTGCTGCAGAGTTCTACCCCTGTTTGCTGAATACTCAATATCACCAAGCTATGAGCCAAATAGACATCACAACTAATGTTCTATCATCTCCTCATATTATATAAAATTAGGTCAATAGCAATTCTTTTCACATTATTCGTAAAAGTCATTCTCAGCAGTTCATTCATTCATTCAATCATATTTATTGAGCGCTTACTGTGCGCAGAGCACACAGCAGATGGTAACACAGCAAGGAGTAAGCAAGATGACCTCATGGGAGCATCAACTAATAATAATAGTAATTGTGGTATTTGTTAAATGCTTAACTATGTGCCAGGCATTGTACTAAGCACTGGGGTGGATACAAGCAAATAGGGTTAGACATAGTCCCTGTCCCACATGGGGCTCACAGTTTCAATCCCCATTTTACAGATGAGGTAACTGAAGCCCAGAGAAGGGAAGTGACTTGCCAGAGCTTAGAACAGTGCTTGGCACATAGTAAGCGCTTAACAAATACCATTATTATTATAAGGTCACAAGGCAGACCAGTGCCAGGATTAGAATCCTTGACCTTCTGACTCCCAGGCCCATCTCTATCCACTATGCCATGCTGCTTCACAACTAATCAATCCATGGTATTCTTTGAGTGCTTACTGTATACAGAGCACTGAACTAAGTGCTTGGGAAAGTATAATACAACCAGTCACATGAATCAATCAATCCATCGTATTTATTCTTTTCCATGTCTATCAAGGACCAAACAATTATGGAAAGAGAGATTATGTTAGGGCATAAGAAAGAATCAATCGATGATATTTATTGAATGCTGGGTCCAGAGCACTGTACTAAGTGCTTGGAAGAGTACAACACAACAGAGAAGCAGTGTGGCCTAGAAGAAAGAGCATGGCTCTAATCCCAGCTCCACCACTTTTCTGCTGTGGGACCTTGGGCAAGTCACTTAAGTTCTCTGTGGTTCAATTACCTCTCTGTACAACGGGAATAAAGACTGTAAAGCCCTATTTGGGACAGGGTCCATGTCCAACCCGATTATCTTGTAGCTACTCCAACACTTAGTATAGTGCCTGGAACATAGTAAGTGGTTAACAAATACCTTTAAAACAAAATAGAGTTGGTAGACATCTTCCCTGCCCACAATGAGGGAAGCAGCTGCTTGTGGGCAGCAGCGTGGTGTAGGGGAAAGAGCTTGGGCTTGGGAGTCAGAGGCCATGGATTCTAATCCCAGCCCCACCACTTATCAGCTATGTGACTCTGGGCAAGTCACTTAACTTTTCCATGCCTCAGTTACCTCATCTATAAAATGGGGATTAAGACTGTGAGTCCCACGTGGAACAACCTGATTACTTTGTATTTACCCCAGTGCTTTGAACAGTGCTTGGCACATAGTAAGCACTTAACAAATACCATCAAGATTATTATTGCTATTATTATTATTATCATTTTTATTAATGAGCTTATCGTCTAGAGAACATCCTGATTTCCAGGCCACCAAACCTCTACATCAGCTACCAAGTTGGGCAACTCCAGCCCTTCAAAAAAAAAGGACTAATGGTTTGTCCTGGATAGTTTAGATATTCACCTGCCTAGAGGCAGAGGATTGGACTATTTGGCCACATTTAATTCCTTTCAGTCCCATAGTTCTTTGAGTCCTGCTAGTGGACCAGTGGAAATAGGAAGGCTCTGGAAGCAGGAGAATCCATCCCCTGTAACCCAGAAAACTTTCAAAACCCCCTAAGAACTCCAACTCCTCTAATAAACCTTTCCCAATCAGCTCCCAAAACCCAAGTCATCTCAACCCATCAGCCATCTATAGCACATCCATTTCTTAGTACCATCTTGGAGCATTTATGAGCAATTATGATCAATTCTGCAGTTAATTATTTGATACTGCTTTCCCACATTTGTAAATATTTTCATTTCTCAGCCACCCAGTAGAGTGAAAATTGCTTGTAGCCACGAAATACTCTGCTATATTATACTCTCCCAAGTTCTCTGCACACAATAGGTGCTTAATAAATATGACTGATGATTGAAGTATGTTTCAAACTTCTACTGCACTTTCCTTAGTGTTTAGTACACTGCATTGCATCCAGTGGGCACTCAATAAAAATTACTACTACTATTACTACTATTCCCTGGGTACTAGTCCTGGCTCTGCAAGTAAAATAATAATAATAATAATGATGATGATGGTATTTGTTAAGCACTTACTATGTGCCAAGCACTGTTCTAAGTGCTGGTATAGATACAAGTTAATCAGATACAAGTTAAAATCAGGACAGTCTTAGTCCCCATTTTACAGATTGGGTAACAGTTAAGTGACTTGCCCAAACTCATACAGCTGACAAGTGGCAGAGTCAGGATTAGAACCCATGACCTCTGGCCCTAAGCCCATGCTCTTTCCACTAAGCCATGCTGCTTCTTTGAGAGCTGAATACCATGAGTGGTGAAGGTTTCTGACCCCCCAAAACCCTTTAAAATGTAATGAGGTGAAAGCACCTGGCAGAAAAAATGTGTCAGATTTCCTCACCATTGTATAAATTCCAGATTTCATTTTCACTTTGAACTCTTCAAAACTACTGAGGTCAACATGTGTTTATTTTCTCACAGAGCATACACACTTTATTCTGTAATGGGAAATGGAGAAAGAAAATAAATCTGTGTATTTTTTTCCATACACTGGTTCAAAAATACACCTAGAGATGGAGAGAACACAGTGACATTGTTACCATTTCCCTTGAAGACTACTTCAACATTTCTATATTATACTTGCCTGCTGTGTGTTCATGACACATTTTCTCTGATGAAAGCAATGTCAAAGTCTGTCCAGACAGCCTTCATATGCTCTCTGCTAGTTTTTTCCGGCTGCAACACTCCCTCAAGAGTAGGACTCTCCACATGTCTGCAAAAGGCAGCAAACTATGCAGACCCAGCAATAAGCAGCCCTATCTATTAGAGATGCTTGCTATACATAAAGTTCCAATAAAATGAGATGAAGAATAGATTTCTAATGAAATGAAATGATGTGAACCAGGGGAGTTGCCTTTCTCTGTTAAAGCCAGCACTTTTTCCTCCTATGTTTTGAAATGTTTCCCCTCTGGACTTTAAGGTTACTGAGGACAGGGAACGTGTCTACCAACTCTGTTATGCTGCACTCTCCCACGTGCTTAGTACAATGCACTGCACACAGTAACCATTCAATAAATGCCATTGATGATGATAATGATGATGAAATCCATCCAGGCTTCTGAAAATGTGATTCCTGAAAGAGTTTTCCAGGGTCTCCGTTTGATTGCCATCTTTTCCCTTCAGGATAGATCAGAGGTGTTGGTTTAATGGTAAAAGGAAGAAGTACAGCCTAATGTATACAGCACAGGCCCGGGAGTCAGGACAACCTGGATTCCCCGGCCCACGTCATCCCCCTGGCCTGGAATGCCCTCCCTCCCAACATCCACCAAGCTAGCTCTCTTCCTCCTTTCAAGGCCCTACTGAGAGCTCACCTCCTCCAGGAGGCCTTCCCAGACTGAGCCCCCTCCTTACTCTCCCCCTCCTTCCTCTCCCCCTCGTCCCCCTCTCCATTCCCCCCGTCTTACCTCCTTCCCTTCCCCACAGCACCTGTATATATGTATATATGTTTGTACATATTTATTACTCTATTTATTTATTTTACTTGTACATATCTATTCTATTTATTTTATTTTCTTAATGTGTTTTGTTTTGTTCTCTGTCTCCCCCTTTTAGACTGTGAGCCCACTGTTGGGTAGGGACTGTGTTTATATGTTGCCAACTTGTACTTCCCAAGCACTTAGTACAGTGCTCTGCACACAGTAAGCACTCAATAAATACAATTGATTGATTGATCCAAGCTCTGCCACTTGTCTTCCATGTGACCTTGGGTAAGTCATTTCACTTCTCTGCACCTCAGTTACTTCATCTGTAAAATGGAGATTAAGACTGTGGGACAGGGACTGTGTACAACCCAATTTGCTTGTATCCACCCTAGCACTTAGTACAGTGCCTGTCACATAGTAAGTGCTTAACAAATATTATCATTATCATCATCATTATTCGAAGCAGCATGGCATAGTGGATAGAGCACAGGCCTAGGAGTCAGAGGTCATGGGTTCTAATTCTGGCTCTGCCACTTGCCTGCTGTGTGACCCTGGGCAAGTCACTTCACTTCTCTGGGCCTCAGTTACCTCATCTGTAAAATGGGGATTTAGCCTGTGAACTCCACATGGGATAGAGACTGTGTCCAACTTGACTTGCTTGTATCTACCGCAGCGTTTATTACAGTGCCTAATTATTATTATTATTATTATTATTGAAGGTCCCTACTTGGTGTTCGGGAGGGGCAGCATGGTATGATCAGTGAATAGAAGGTGAGTCTGAAAGCCACTTAATGATTCTATAGTTCTGTTCTCTCACTTGTTTAGAAGCATCTTAGAAATCCTGTCCTGGGACTTCTGGAAGAAGAGCACAAAAACCCTTTGGAGATTGGGAAGGGACAGCCTCCACCACGATTTAGACCTGCTTTGATCCATGAACCATCCTACTCTATTGCAGTTCATTACCAAGGTGATGCGGGGGAGTGTAGTCACAGCTGCTATAGCAGTATAGCAGAGCATTATACTAAGCACTTAGGACAGAACAATAAAACAATAAACAGACACAATTCCTGCCCACAACAAGCATACAGTCTAGAGGGGAAGGCAGACTAATATAAATGAACAAATTACAGCTTGACTTTATTGTGGGCAGGGAATACATCTGTTTTATTGTTATATTGTATATTATATATTGTATATTGTTATATTGTACTCTCCCAAGCACTTAGTACAGTGCCCTACCCACAATAAGTGCTCAATAAATACAACTGACTGGGTTCAAAACAGAGCCTGGATGACAACAGTTGCTAAGCAGCAGGAAGTATCGGATTATATTATTTTTAAAAGTTTCCAGCTGCTTTCCAGTTGGTCTGTTTAAGGTATAATAAAAAAAATTACTCCCAAAGGAAGTAATAGCCAGAGCCCAACTCATCTCTTAATTGAATATTCAACTTCCATATTTTCCAAGAAATCCTATTACAGTGTAAATATAAAAAGGGCAGGCTTGCTTGGCCGTTCCAAGCATTTTTCATGAGACTTTTGCCTTTTCTGACTCAATAAAATATGTTCTGCAACATTTTTCATTTTTAGATCAGATAACTTTCAAAAGTCACCTTTGGTTGAACTGCCACTAAATTGGCTAATTTTCAGGAGCAATTGAAAATGATTCCAAGGATGGGATTCCCAAGGTCCATTCCAAATTCAGGAATTATTTTACCAGTTAGTTCCCCCTCACCATCAGAAATAACTGAGTGAAGCATTTACATTATCTAAAAGCACTGGTTTAGTAGTTTGATGGATTGTGAGCAGGGGCAAGGAGAAGCATCATACTCATTTGTGTTAGTGTTTGTGAAGAAGAGGGTAAAATGTACTGAATTCCCTGGGCCTGACATCTTTGCCACTTCTTGTAATCATAGTGTTTGCCAGCTGTTTGAGGCATGTGTGTAGCTCCCCTTTGAGTTCAAAGATGACAAAGTGATTCTGATTTTGTTCAAGTGCTTTGTAAAGCAAAATTCTAGTTCTTGCCAAAGGAATGGCTCATTTCTCCATTTTCTTGCTGTACCAAGTAGAGTAAGGCCCTTAGTTTGTGCTATTATTCAGCAATTATCCCCTTCCTGTTTCTGTAAACCAGCCAGACCGAGGATGCCAGCATCACTAATCCAGCGTGTTCACTAGTCGCTGCTATTTACTTTCCTATTCCTACATGCCAAATGGATCTTATTCTTATTTTCAAATGAATTGACAGAGTTTGAGTTACAGATCTCTGGGCGTGAAAGCCCAAGGAAAGATCAAAGCTTGTAATTGTTAGAGAAGTTATAATTCTTGCCTCTGGCCTGGAACTCCTTCCCTCTTCATATCTGACAAACTATCACTCTCTCCACCTCCAAAGTCTTGTTTAAAGCATATCTCCTCCAAGATGCCTTCCCCTGACAAAGTACTCATTTCCTCTTCTCCCACTCCCGTACACCTCATTCACTGCTCCCTCACCCCCAGAGGACTTATGCAATTCATAAGTGCCTAAATTCGTAAGTACATTACTTATGTAATTCACAATACCTGAAATTCATTTATTTAGATGAATGTCTGTCTCCCCCTCTAGACTGTCAGCTCCATGTGAGCTCTCAACTCTGTTTTGTGTACTCTTCCAGGAGTTTAGTACAGTGTACTGCACTCAGTAAGTGCTGAATCAATATCATTGATTGATAATTCAGAACCTGTGCTATTTGGAAATACACTTCTCTTGTGCTTAGTCTTTGCTGAGAAAAAGAGATAAAGTTCCTAAATGTTTTATTTCTAAGGCCTTGGTCAAAAGCAGCTGGGGCAATGGTGATTATGAGCAGATGAACAATAGAACAGGGGCCCACAGTTCCTTAAAGGAAGATTCCACTTCCTGCTAGATGAGTGGCACAATCCTCTGCCAGTATATTTCCTCACCTAGTATTTTTTTCCAATTATGGAGAAATGTGGATTTCCATTGTTCCCGTCAGGAGTTCAAAAGTGATTTAGTGAGACAAGACAAATCACTCCCATCACTTGTTCAAGATATCACCTAACCATCTAGTTTGAGAAAGCAATTATAAAAAGAGTAAGACAATACATTTACCCAATGTTGACTCATTTAGAAAATTGTAAATTTCAGTGGATTTCATCAATACTATTTTTGATGCTAGTTCATTTGACTATTTCTAAAAGAATGCCTCAAAAACATCTGAAATGACTAGAAATGCTTCTTGAATGGCCAGATTCCTATGAAACTCATTAACTAGTATCTGACCTCTTACTTCTTATACTGGTACCTGAAAGGACTGTGGAAAGCAATTAAGTCTTAGCACTCATTAAAAAAGTTATTTTCTCCCCCCAATAGAATTGTCTCTGGGAAATACTCATCAGACCATTCCTACAATAAATTTCAGAAACATCATGTACAAACAAAACAGAAGTGCTTTTGGCTCCATTTTCATACTATTTCCTCAGTCCTCTCTTCAGCTCAGGTCAAAGACTATTGATTTTCCATTTGTTCTATTTGGCAATGATAGGTGGGTGCTCATCCTTACCGAGAAATACAGTTTGTGTTTCTTGAAAAAGCTGTGCTGAAGAAGCATATTCAAGAAATTTCACTAGCTGAGCATGACTTGATGGATCCAACTTACTTAGGGGTGCCCAGCTATTTTAATTCCCAAACTGCAAAGTATTTTTGTGAATGTGCAAGGGGTGAATTTAGTATTTCCTGCGGCTTTACAGTTGTATGCCCTAAATCTGAAAGTATCACTGAGGGGGAAACTATGCCTCAACTGGTGCAATTTCTCCTATGCTCTTTTAAGTAGTTTAATGGAAGAAATTGTTGTCATATATTGATGTTTCTTCATTCAGCATTCATCACTAATCAAGACAAACATTAATAACTAGCTATATTTCCAAAGTGGCCAACATCCAAAATGAGCCAATGCAGATTGAGGTCTAGTTCAACTCTGAAAGACACAGTAACTCTGAAATCCTCCTATCTTCATTCTATCATCTATTGTACATCCTAGTAGTCTGAAATAATCACCATATCTACGAGTGAACTGTTCACTCTCATTAGGAAGAAAAGATTCCATTAAATATCACTTGTTTCTCAACTTGGAAATCTCTACCATCAAATGATCCAAAATCGACACTGTTCTAATCTATTTGAACGGAACAAAAATGAAGATACCAGCCCAATTGATAAACAAGGATTTTTGGTCAATAGTATAACACTAAAATATACTGATATCACCAATGCTTGGATCCAGGTGTCAGAATAATGTATTTGAATACTTTTGCCTATTTTCAGTACGTTGTTCAAATTCCTAAGAGTTTCATGTTTGTTTACCTCTCATCATCATCATCAATTGTATTTATTGAGTACTTACTATATGCTGAGCACTATACTAAGTGCTTGGGAGAATACAACACAGTTGGCAGACACATTACAATAGCTACAACCTCCATCGGATTAAGTAGGAGTTTAAAACAAAAGGGCAAATTTCTTTCTGGAATTATTTAAATTAATTAAGTCCATCCCATTCTGGACTTTCAAAGTTCATTTCAGCTGGAAAATTATATGTGCAAAATCAGGGAGTGAAATGAATACTAGGTTCAGAAAAGGAAAAGTCTTCTTTACATCTTGGTTGGAAAGACTAGGCTCAAAATGGTCTGGGAACAAGTGATCACTAAGGGGGAAACTATGCCTAAAACTGAGCCCCTAAGCTCTATTGGGTACTGTGCAAACCTTCCCAATAGACAATATTTGAAACCTTTAATTGAGTCAGAAATCTGCATTTTTAACTCCTGTTTCCCCATAAATTAGATATGATGCCTCAGAATACAGATGCCAAAGGATCTGTTCTATCTAATTCTACCAGGCACAGACAGATGGGGGCTATCTGATCAAATTTCACAGATGTCTACCACAATTGTATTCATTTGATTAATTTCTCTTGGAATCAAGGCACAGAAAAAAAAAGCAGTAGAATGGTCCAGGGTTGTTTTAAAATAAAAATAGCCTATTTCTCCAGTTCACTGAATTGAGAGGCAGGGCAATGATGGGAGAGGAGAAAAGCCTACAAGATTAAAGTCACAACCTGAAGGGTCTAATTTCCTCCAAGAGAGTGATTCCAGCCCCAGGGAAATGAGCTATAATGGTTCTCCATATTTCTCCATGCCAACAAATATACACTGAAATCCCCATGCCAGGTCTACAGCTTGTCTTACATCATTTTACTGCTACAAGACTACCCAGAGACCATAACTGCACCCTTAACCCAATCAGCCATCTAGGTAGTTACATCTTGGAAAGAACACTGAAAAATTCCAGGGGACTATCCATTGTATCATCAGAGTGTTATGTGAACATTACAGTAAAAGACATCCAAAGAGAACAATATTTGCACATGAACTGGAAAGTCAACATTTCAGTACTGAGTGAAACTGGAAAATAATAATTATAATGATAATTGTTGTATTTGTTAAGCGCTTACTATGTGCCAAACACTGTTTTAAACTCTGGGGTGGATTCAAGGTAATCAGGTTGGACATAGTCACTGTCCCTGTCCCACAAGGAGCTCAAAGTCTTAATCTCCATTTTACAGATGAGGTAACTGGCACAGAGAAGTTAGGTAACTTGCCTAAAATCACACAGCAGATACGCGGTAAAGCCGGGATACGAACAAACGTTCTCTGACTCCCAGGCCCGTACTGGTTCCACTAGGCCATACTGAAGTGGCAGGGGCTGGAGCTTCTTCTGCAGAGAACTCCCTTCATCAGAGAGAAATCTTTTCACTGTTGGATTTTCAGATAGTCCTTAATTTCAGGCTTTCCAAATCTGCCTCCAGAAGTAGGCAAACAACTGGAGATGCTATTTTACATCATCATTGGCAGGACCATGAATACCAGGATAGAGAAAATAAATCCTACATTGATCTGGACAGATTCTAGCCTATAAACTCATTGTGGGCAGGAAATGTGTCTACCAACTCTGTTTTATTTTACTCTCCCAAGTGTTTAGTACAGTGCTCTGCACACAAATACTCAATAAATACCATTAATTGATTGATTGAGTCTTCACAGCAGAACCAAAATCTGGGAAACTGATCGCAATGCATCTGTTACCAGCAATGATAAAAATGGAAAAAGTAATTGGACTACATGCTTTGGAAATTTAGATAGCAGTGCTCAACTCTTGCCATCTCGTAACTAGCAAAACTGTCTTCTACCTCTCAAATAAGAAAGGCCAACACAGATTAGTCCAAGGTCTAATTAATTCAGGTCATCAATTATAGCAACATCTGGAACTGGGTTTTGAAAATATTCAGATTACTACAGTCATGTGAGGGGCTAAATGTTATACTAACCATTGTCCCATGTGTTCCAAATTGGTCTGGTGTACAATCAATATCCATAAAACCAATGATCAAACTATCAGGATGACCGAAAATCAACTACCTGGATCATGAAGAGAGGTACAGGTTGCTCCATCAATCATTCAATCAATCAGTTGTATTTACTGAACACAGTCTACACAGAGCACTGTACTAAGTGCTTAGAAGAGTACAACATGACAATATAACAGAGTTGTTAGACACATCCCCTGCCCACAGAAGCTTACAGTCTAGAGGGGGAAGACAGACAATAATGTAAATAAATGAAATACAGATATAATAATGATAATAATAATAATGGTATTTGTTCATTCATTCACTCAATCATATTTATTGAGCACTTACTGTGTGCAGAGCACTGTACTAAGCGCTTGTCAAGTTGGCAACATATAGAGACGGTCCCAACCCAACAGTGGGCTTACAGTCTAGAAGGAGGAGACAGAGAACAAAACAAAACATACTAACAAAATAAAATAAATAGAATAAACGTACAAATAAAATAGAGTAATAAATACGTACAAACATATATACATATATACAGGTGCTGTGGGGAGGGGAAGGAGGTAAGGTGGCGGGGAGGGGGATGAGGGGGAGAGGAAGGAGGGAGCTCAGTCTGGGAAGGCCTCCTGGAGGAGGTGAGCTCTCAGTAGGGCCTAGAAGGGAGGAAGAGAGCTAGCTTGGCGGATGTGTGGAGGTAGGGCATTACAAGCCAGGGTGATGACGTGGGCCAGGGGTCGACGGCGGGACAGGCGAGGACGAGGCACAGTGAAGACATTAGCGGCAGAGGAGCGGAGGGATTCGTTAAGTGCTTACTATGTGCAAAGCACTGTTCTAAGCACTGGGGAGGATACAAGGTGATCAGGTTGTCCCACGAGGGGCTCACAGTCTTAATCCCCATTTTACAGATGACATAACTGAGGCACAGAGAATTTAAGTGACTTGCCCAAAGTCACACAGCTGACAATTGGTGGAGCCGGGATTTGAACCCATGACCTCTGACTCCCAAGCCCATGCTCTTTCCACTGAGCCATGCTGCTTCTCATGTACGTAAGTGCTGTAGGGCTGAGGGAGGGGTGTAAACAGGGTGCAAATCCAAGTTCAAGGGTGACCCAGAAAGAAGTGGAAGAAGAGGAAATGAGTAGTTAGTAAAGGAAGGTCTCTCAGTGAAGATGTGCCTTCAATAAGACTTTGTGGGAGATGAATTATCTGTCAGATTTAAAGAGGGAAGGCTAGTGGCAGGACATGGGCTAGAGGTCAGGGGTGAGATAGATAAGATGGAGGTACAGTGAGTATTGGCATTAGGGAAATGAAGTGTGCAGGCCAGGTTGCAGTAGGATCCGCCTTTCCTCTCAATCCAAACTGCTAACTTGTTGGTACAGTCTCTCATCATATCCCGACTGGATTACTGCATCAGCATTCTTTCTGATCTCCCAACCTCTTGTCTCTCCCGGCTTCACTCTGTAGTTCACTCTGCTGCCTGGATTATCTTTCTACAGAAATGCTCTGAGCATGTCACCCCCCTCCTCAAAAATCTCCAGTGGTTCGTTCATTCATTCATTCAGTCGTATTTATTGAGCACTTACTGTGTGCAGAGCACTGTACTAGGTGCTTGGAAAGTACAAAAACTCCTCACTATTGGCTTCAAAGCTCTCCATCACCTCGCCCCCTCCTACCTCACCTCCCTTCTCTCCTTCTACAGCGCAGCCTGCACACTCCATTCCTCTGCCACTAACCTCCTCACTGTGCCTCATTCTCTTCTGTCCTGCTATCAACCCCTGGCACACATCCTACCTCTGGCCTGGAATGCCTTCCCTCCTCACATCCGCCAAACTAGCTCTCTTCCCTCCTTCAGAGCCCTACTGAGAGCTCACCTCCTCCAAGAAGCCTTCCCAGACTGAGCACCCCTTTTCCTGTGCTCCTCCTCCCCTCCCTATCGCCCCTACTCCCTCCCTCTGCCCTACCCCATTCCCTGTCCCACCCCCTTCCCCACCCCACAGCACTTGTGTATATTTGTACATATTTATTATTCTATTAATTTTATTATTGATGTGTATATATCTACAAGTCTATTTATCTATTTTGATGCTTTGGATGCCTGTCTACTTGTTTTGTTTTATTGTCTGTCTCCCCTTTCTAGACTGTGAGCCCATTGTTGGGTAGGGATTGTCTCTATCTGTTACCGAATTGTACTTTCCAAGCGCTAAGAACAGTGCTCTGCACACAGTAAGCACTCAATAAATACGACAATGAATGAATGAGAGAGGCAAGGTGAGGTATGAGGAGGTAAGATGATTGTGTGCTTTAAAACCAATGGTAAGTAAAAGTTTCTGTTTGACGTGGAGCTGGATGGACAGCCACTAGGGGTTCTTGAGGAGTGGGGAAATATGGACTTCACATTTTTGTAGAAAAGTGATCTGGGCAGCAGAGTGAAGTACGGACTGGAGTGAAGAGATACAGGAGGCAGGGAAATCAGTGGAGGCAGGTACAAGTTGGGTTAGGATCCGGGCTTGGATTAACATGATGGCAGTTTGGATGGAGAAGAAAGGGCATATTTTAGCGGTTGCAAAGGTTGAATTTAGGATTTAGTGACAGGCTGAATGAGGGAGATGAATCTAGGATACCATCAAGGTTGCCAGCTTGTAAGACATGAAGGATACTGGTGCTATCTGCCCTCAGGGAAATGGGCAGGAGGACAGGGTTTAGTTGGGAGGATGGATAACATTATAATAGTCCTATTGGAGAAAGACACAGACTTTATCAATGGATGCCCTTCCTAAAATAGTTGTAATTTATTTTATTGTCTGTCTCCCCTGCTAGACTGTCAATTCCTTGAGGGTGGGGATCATGACTACTAATGTTATTGTACTTTCCAGGGGACTTAGTATAGTGCTCTGCATGGTGTAAGCACACAATACTTACTATTCATTGATAGCTTGTGCCCTAATCTACTTCATACACAATTACTCTGTGAAGCACTTGCACTGATGTTCAAATCCTTGTCATCTATTCTATTAACTCTGGCCTTCGATTGCTCCTGGTAAGAAAATTCCAACACATCAAGCTACTGTGTTGTACAACAGGTTCTCTGGAATGGCTGCCTCAGCAAGAATCAATGATGAATTTGGGTCAGTCATCTTTCCTACACTTTGTGAAAAATATTGTGGGTATCCAGACTCCAATCAACCACTTTTTGAAACTCCAGAGTCTCTGGAGTTAAGATGGGAGGGAGAGCTTGAGGGAAATTGTCACCTAACAAACTCTTACAAACAATTTTTATTTGTTTCCAGAATTAAGGGATCCATGTGTACACAGACACACTCATAAACAAAAATACACAACTAGTGAGAAGTAGCTCCAGCCACCCGTACTGGTAAATCAGATGTATCATTTAGATTCAATCATCAGCTCTTTGAATCTAATCATGGAGAAAGATCAGGACCAAAGTATATGATGTGTGAATTATATTATCATCTCAATGCACTGAATTACAAATAAACTCATGCTAATTTAATTATATTGTAATATGAGAACATCAATTTGCTAACTGAGTATTATATTTTCCTCCATCCTTCTTATGAAATTTTTGCTTTCCCGATGCCTTTAATTATGCTTTAGTAGAATTATCACTGTTCCATCTTTGGAACATCTCTTCCTAGTCTCAGCAAAATCTACAGGAACGATAATTCTCCTTATGCAAGGCACATCAATTCTATATCATTTCAAGTTAATAGGCAACATCAGATGTAATGGAGCACTGTTTAGTATCGATTACATTTAAAATTCCTGCCTGACCCGTGATCAAGGATTTTGAAAATCTCCTCAATTAGTTCTTTCATGAGAGAAAGAAGAAACTTACTGAAGAGGTGTTCATTTTTTAATTAAAAACATTCAGGTTTTTAATGACATTTTTGAAAATTGCAAAAGGTTATAATTATGTCCATATATCTATATGTATAACATTTATACTATATATAAGAATATAGTGTAAATGCCTACACCTTTCTGAACCAGTGATCACTCCTATATATATACACACATACATATATGTATGTATATATGTGTGTATGTAAGGATATATATATATATATATGTTCGCAATGAGCATCATGGCTTCCTCATTGTTTCAACTTGATGTCAAAAGTGATGTCAAAATCCATAGTCCCTACATTTTTGGCTGGAGTCTAGCCTCATTCATCCCAGGTCTCTAACATAAGTTGAGAGTTTCTAGTCAGGGCTGAAAATCCCAAATAGGTTTTTCTGGCTCTCCAAAGCTTGCCCTCTACCAGACCCATCTCCTCTAAAATCTCTGCCCCCAATTTTTTGACTCCACACTCAAAATGACAAGTCGGCATCTATGTGTATGTCTACAACATGTTCTTTCAAAGTGATATTTCTATTTTCCATAAACATGGAGTAACACAAGGATTATAAAATTACTATTAGCAGACTTTCTACTGTGCATGGAGAAGTCATATCAAGTGTCATACCATATTAGTGCACTACTACACTTAACTCAGCTAACAGAAAAAGAAAACATGGACTTTTCCCTTAACTACTATTGGTGACAGCTACCATTACACATACTCTGATGGCCTGAACAATAGATTCAGAGTGCTTGAAACTTTGTATTTCTACTCTATGGATCCGTGTGGGCAAGCTCATTTGGATCATGTAGTTTGAATTTTTAATGGAGCCAGCTGGAATTTGAGGGTGGGACCTTGTACAGTTTTATACATTCTCTGCCTCCCAGTTCTCTACCCACACCCCCAGTACCAGGGTTGGGGTTCCTGCCTGGGCATAGAAATATTCCAGGGGGCAAGGAATGTGTGCAACAGAGCAGGGGAAAGCCAGCAACAGAGGTGGCTTAGCTTAGGGCATGTTTCCTGCCCATAATAAGCATACAATCTAGAGGAAGTGGGTTTTCCCTTCTGCCAGGACTGGCCGGGTTCAACAAGCCTGGGGAGCTCGACTGATGCTCCATGTACACTGCACAGAGGGGCAGATTTGCTAATGCAGACTTTAAACCCACTTCATATCTCTGTGGCAATAGTATCCCCAGCTGATCAGAGCCACTTTCAAAGCCCTCTAAAAATCACATCTCTTCTCATAGGCCTGAGCCCTTTATTTCCCCTATTCACCCTTCCCTCTGTGTCACCTATGCACTATGAACACCTTCTCTATGCACCTATTGCATTGTTTGATTGATAACTAGAACCAAAGTCATTATAACTACTTCAATTCCCACTGTACATGTTTGTGTGTGTAAGGGGTGGGCTCAAACACTGATTAATTTGAATAATTTAAGTTTATAGTTAACCATTTCTCAGCTGAGAGAATGAGATAGAGGAATGGTAGATAGCAGGGTTGAAATATTTTTCTGAGGCAATTCAGTGGGTGTGGTCAAGGGGAAGGAACATGGGTTTTGAAATCAGATGTGAGTTCTTGAACCAGTTCTGCCACTGGCTGACAGTGTGACCTCAAGATAGTCACTTAACCTCTCTATGCCTGTTTCTCCATCTGTACTCCCACTCTCTTTTCTCTCTCTTTCTCGCTCACTCTCTTTTCCTTCTCTCTCACCCGCTTACTCTTTCCTCTCTCTCGCTCACTCTCTTTCCTCTTTCACTCACTCTCTTTTCTCTCTCTATCTCATGTGGGACTTGAGATGAAAAAATGAGATAACATGTGAAAGCACTCAGGAAAAGTTAAAGAGCTATATAAATTCAGGGTAGTATTATTACCACAACACTCTCTTCCTTGCTGTCAAGGTTATGGACAAGATATTATTTTCAGGTGGTAATAGTATTCTGAGAGTAATTTGGAAGAAAGATGCTAAATAAATAAAAAAAATATTATCTTCATATTAGTGAAAGGGAAAAGGGAAGGGTGGGGTGGCTCTCTTAAAACCAAAGTAATTTTGAGTCACTCTGCCTATTAACTATTTAAAACCATGATTTGTCTTCAAGTGAATACATCTATCATGCCAGCATTAAAATTGAAAGAGAAAACACATTATCAAAAACAGAAAGTTTCTTTTGGAAATAACAGATGCATGTATCTGAAGGTTCAATATTAGCAAAATCCAGAGGTTATTTTTATTTTCATATAAACTCAGATAGTCCTCTGGCTTTGCACGTGATGAAATGCATTATTCTTTACTGATTCATCAGATATTAATAAGTTCCATCTCAATGGTGTTAAGTAGCTTGCTACAATACAATAAAAACAACAGTAATCAAGGATATCGCAGAAACTGCTAATGGAAATTGAACTCAAATTAGAGAGAAGAAACCCCACTGCTTCTCTCCACAATTCTAGTCAACAAAACTAATTCCAAAAGGCCTTAAAATGAAACCAAAAATTAAAAGATTAGCACAGAACATCATGTCCTTGGTGAAGGGAAATATAAGTAATAGGATGAGGCAAATAGGTGTAAAGATTAAACTATCAGCCTTTGAGAAGAGCAAATAAATAGCCTTCTTGGTGGATATGTGTCTCAGAGAGACTAAAAACAAATGAAGCAAAGCATCCAGTCATGGAATGAATAATTAAAACAATAGTCACTATATAGTAAACCAAAAGCAGGTAAAACAAGTCAATTTAGTTCTAACAAGGAACACCAAACCTGTTTGTTTGTTTTTTTGTGAGAGAAAGAACAGAATTTGTCAAGTCATCGAATCCTATAAAAATATGTATCATGGAATGAAGAATCCAAACAATAGTCACCACATAATAAACCAAAATTGGACAAAGCAAGTCCATTTAATCTGAACAAGGAACACCAAACTTGTTCTCGTTTGTGAGAGGAAGAATTGAATTTGTCAAGTCCTATCAAATCCCTTCAGAAATATTCACCAACTTGAAATATCCAGATCCAGTTTTGTAGTAGGAATGAATGCACATTTATCTTCCACTGGGCATCTAGAGAAGTGCTCCATCCCAGCTGGGAAATTTAATGGGAATCAAACGCTTAGTACAGTGTTCTGCATGCAGTAAGCACTCAATAAATATGACTGAATGAATGAATAAGGAAAGATGAGAAGGTATTGGCAGAGCAGGAATCGGCTTTATTTAACCCAAGCATGAGCGGGACTGACAGACCATGGAGGAAGGGCTGCTGAGCATGGATGAATTGGGTATGAATGTATTTAAAGGAAGAATGATGACAGACATCCCAGCATTTCAGTAAAAGTTCAGAGACCTAACAACCAGTCTGGGGACCAGCAGGCACCTTTAAAATCTGGAGATTCTGGTCAAACTGAAGAAACAAACCACTCTTGGCTTGCCTTTTCACCAATGACTCATAATGCCTGTGGGATTTGTTAAGCAATTACCATGTGCCAAGTGTTGCATTAAGTCCTGAATTAGAAATGGTATAATCACAGTGGACACATTCCCTGCCCTACATGGGTCTGACAGTCGAGGAGACTGATTTGAAAGCCATTTTGTCCTTCTTCATCCATGAAGAGGAAGAGTATATGGTTGTAGCCTTGATTAAAGTAATAACTGTGGTATTTGTTAAGAGCTTACTATACATACTATATATATATACACTATATACTTACTATATATCATGCACTGCATTAAGAGTTGTAGTAGATAAAAGATAATCAGGTAGGACACAGTCCCTGCCCCATATGAGGTTCACAGTGTAAGTACATGCACTGAACTAAGCCCTGGAGTGAGTGTGTGTAGACTGTGAGCCCACTGTTGGGTAGGGACCATCTCTATATGTTGCCAACTTGTACTTCCCAAGCACTTAGTACAGTGCTCTGCACACAGTAAGCACTCAATAAATACAATTGATTGATTGAGTTGAAAGTCACTTACAATAGCACAATGTGCCCATGACCCTTTGCCCTTAGGGGTGATCACTGCTCAGAAAACAATGTTTAACATGGAAAAGATATCCTATGACAGCAAGACATGAGCTTGATTTGTTTTTGCAATACTGGTGATGGTTCATCCAGAGCCATTACTGTATTTTTTAATTGAAAGTTAACAATAGAATTTCCAATAGAATAATTAAAAATAGAATTCCTTTTTTTCCAATGGTATTTGTTAGGTAGCTACTATGTGATAGGCACTATACTAAGTGCTGGAGTAGATACAAACTAATCAGATTGGTTAACTGAGGCACAGAGACAATGATGATGATAGTGATGATAATAATGGTAAGTGCTTACTACGTGTCAAGCACTGTTAAAGCACTTGGGTAGATATAAGATAGAAAGAGCATCAATTATTTTCAAATATGGTGTTGGAGAAAGCTTTTGAGAATGCCCTGGACTGCCCAAAAAACAAACAAATGGATTGTGGAGCAAATTAAACCAAAGTGGTCTTTGGAAGGCCAAGTGACTTGACTTAGATTAGCATATTTTGGACACATAATCAGGCAGACTAATTTTCTGGAGAAGACACTAATGCTAGGAAAAGTCAACGGAAAACTTGGAAGAGGCAGACCAGCAGTTACATGGATAGAGACCAAAACAATGATAATGGAAGAAATATTAGAAAGGTTATAGATTATGGCAGAAGACGGGATGTTTTGGACGAAAATATATCCATAGAGTCGCTATAAATTGGAAATGAGTCGAGGGCACTTGATAATAATAAGATACAAGATCATCAGTTTGGACACAGTCTTAACCTCCATCTACAGATGAAGTAACTGAGGAACAGAGAAATTAAGAAATTAAGGCCACACAGCAGGTAGAGCTGGGATTAGAACCCAAATCCTTCTGACTCCCAGCCCCATGCTCTATCCACTAAGCTATGCTCTTTTCCTTTTCTGGACATATTATGGTATACTTAACATGTTTAACTCTGCTGACAAAGAATGCAAAAACAGGCTTCATTCAAAGTAGTTGCTGGAATGCTGATTTAAGTGAATTTACCACCTATTACCCTTTCTATGGCTTAACTACAGAGGAAAATTTCTCAATGATACCTTTAAGGGATAAAAATATAAATGAGAAGCCAATTCAGCTGCAAACAATGGGACACATATTTTTAATTTTTACAATTTTTATAATAATAGATCCTTCTATGTGGGAGCTAAATGCACAAACAAGGGAAGTCAATGACCTACACACAATTTCTGAATATTCCCTGCCCGTGATTCATAGTTCTGACAAGACATATTTTTGCAGACAATTCCTGCCAAAATAACTACTAATTCACAAATGACAATCTGACATTTAATTAAGGGGGGAAAAGGAGAAAGGGAAGTAAGAATTCTATTTAAAAATCACATGAAAAAATAATAAGAACATCATAAGTGCAAAAAGGTGAATTTGCAAGAAAAGCTGACAATATGCACTGCCTCAATTTTAGAATTACAGTTATAATAAAATGAGATCAATTCTTCCAGGACCTGAAGATATCCCCTCGTTGTAACTTGGACACTTTTAGAGGAACATTAACTCTTTCAGACAAGTAAAGGATAATCAATGCTTTGGTGGAGTATTTGCCCAAGTTTTGCAGCATAGGACACGGGAACCTTCCTGGTTAGGAAATGTTAATGTTTTTCACGAAATTACTACCTTAAGCCACTCCTGGATGGTTTGGCCAGATAAGTTCACTCATTCATTCAATCATATTTACTGAGTGCTTACTGTGTGCAGAACACTGTAATAAGTACTTGGGAGAGCACAATATAACAATAAACAGACACATTCCCTGCCCACAACGAGTTTATAGTCTAGAGGGCAGGGAGACAGACATTAATATAAATGTAAATAAATGAATTACAGATATACTCATAAGTGCTATGGGGCTGGGAGGAGGGAAGAACAAAGGGAGCAAGTCAGGGTGAAGCCAGAGGGAGTGGGAGAAGAGGAAATGGGGACTTAGTCAAGAAAGGCCTCTTGGAGGAGATGTGCCTTCAGTACGGCTTTTAAGGGTGGGAAGAGGTCTGTCGGATTTGAGGATGGAGGGTGTTCCAGCCAGAGGCAGGATGTGAGCTAGGGGTCAGGGCAAGATAGATGAGATTGAGGCACAGTGAGAAGGTTAGTTGAAGGGGCACCATCTGACTCTTTCCCAATCACCACTGGATTAAAGTAAAGGTTTTCGCTAGCCTCTGCTGTGACCCTTTTCAGGATGCAATGGGGGGACAGAACTCTGAAAGTAGAATCACTTCCGTGCCACTTAAGTTCTTTCAGCTCAACAGGCTACAAGTATTTTCAAAAGTCTGAGATGGTCACCGCAGAACTAACAGAGGTTCTGGCTCTTCCCAGAAGCACAATCACAAGTTAACCTGCAGTTAATTTTGCATTGAATTGTGGGACAGCACTAAGGATTAGTAATAAATCTGAAAAACAGCCAGATTATACGCCAGCCTATTCTATGAGAAGCAGCATGTTGTAGTGGATAGAGCACGGCCTGAGAGTTGGAAGGTCATGGGTTCTAATCCCAGCTCTGCCACTTGTCTGCTAAGGGGCCTTGGGCAAGTTATCTCACTTCTCAGTGCTTCAGTTACCTCATCTGTAAAATGGCGATTAAGAGTGTGAGCCCCATGTGGGACAGGGACTGTATCCAATTCAATTTACTTGTGCCCACCCCTGTGCTTAGTACAGTGCCTGGCCCATAGTAAGTGTTTCAAAAATACCACAAATATTATTAATACAAACAGTTCAAGATTTTCACCAGCACACAACTCTTTGCTGTCAACCAAAGATGCTGCTCAGACAGTGAGCTATATAGTAATTCTGGTGTTTGTCAAGCACATACTATGTGTCATTCATTCAATCATATTTATTGAGCACTTACTATGTGCAGAGCACTGGATTAAGCACTTGTACTATGTATCAAGTACAGTACTAAGCACACTCCGCTCCTTTGCCGCCGCTAACCTCCTCACTGTGCCTTGTTCTCGCCTATCCTGCCGTCGACCCCGGCCCACGTCCTACATCTGGCCTAGAATGCCCTCCCTCCACACATCTGCCAAACTAGCTCTCTTCCTCCCTTCAAAGCCCTACTGAGAGCTCACCTCCTCCATGAGGCCTTCCCAGACTGAGCCCCCCTTTTTCCTCTCCTCCTCCTCCCCTCCCCATCATCCCCAACCTACCTCCTCCTCCTCCCCATAGCACTTGCTTATATCTGTACATATTTATTACTCTATTTTATTAATGATGTGTATATAGCTATAATTATATTTATTCTGATGGTACTGACACCTGTTTACTTGTTTTGTTGCCTGTCACCCCCTTCTAGACTGTGAGTCCGTTGTTGGGTAGGGACCTTCTCTATATGTTGCCGATTTGTACTTCCCAAGAGCTTAGTACAGTGCTCTGCATACAGTACGCACTCAATAAATGCGATTGAATGAATAAATGAAAGGCAAACAAATTCTAAACTAGAGATGGGCATTATAATTGGCAAATGTATCAGTGTGGAAGAAAACAAGATTTACATTCATAAACAGTGTGGAAAAGCATTTGGCTACACATCATCATCATCCATGGTATTTATTGAGCACTTACTGTGTGCAAAGCACTCTATTAAATGCTTGGGAGAGTATGATAAAACAGAGTTGGTAGACATGTTCCCTGCTCACAACAAGCTTCCATGTCACTTTAGTGACACCCAGCCAAAGGGATAAGATCTCACTAGCAGCAGCAGCACATCTGAGGGTGAAGGATTAATCATTCAATCAATAAATTGTACTTACTGAGCAGCTACTGTGTGCAGAGTACTATACTACGGGCTTGGAACAGTTTAATTGAGTAAGAGACAGAGTTCCGGCCCTCAAGGAGTTTACCGTCTAAAAAGGAATGCTGACAGACAAGACACTCACAACCAGTTGGAGGAGAAAAAAGTTGCTGTGACTGGTGATAACAAAAGTATGGCTATCTAAATAAGTGTAAATTAATTCCAAAGGCAAGAAATGCATGAATTGCTAAGGGTAGATAAATTAATAAAAGCACTAAGGGTGGTGATTGGATGGAAACCAACTGGTAATAAGGAGATTAATCAGAAATGCTCCCTAAAAAAGGTGGGTTTTCAGGTGAGCTTTGAAAATGGATATCATGGAGAATGTGAGCTCACTGTGGGCAGGGATTTTCTCTCTTTATTGCTGTATTGTCCTTTCAATCAATCAATCAATCGTATTTATTGAGCGCTTACTATGGTGCAGAGCACTGTACTAAGCGCTTGGGAAGTACAAATTGGCAACACATAGAGACAGTCCCTACCCAACAGTGGGCTCACAGTCTAAAAGGGGGAGACAGAGAACAGAACCAAACATACCAACAAAATAAAATAAATAGGATAGAAATGTACAAGTAAAATAAATAAATAAATAAATAAATAGAGTAATAAATATGTACAACCATATATACATATATACAGGTGCTGTGGGGAAGGGAAGGAGGTAAGATGGGGGGATGGAGAGGGGGACGAGGGGGAGAGGAGGGAAGGGGCTCAGTCTGGGAAGGCCTCCTGGAGGAGGTGAGCTCTCAGCAGGGCCTTGAAGGGAGGAAGAGAGCTAGCTTGGCGGAGGGGCAGAGGGAGGGCATTCCAGGCCCGGGGGATGACGTGGGCCGGGAGTCGACAGCGGGACAGGCGAGAACGAGGTACAGTGAGGAGATTAGCGGTGGAGGAGCGGAGGTTGCGGGCTGGGCTGTAGAAGGAGAGAAGGGAGGTGAGGTAGGAGGGGGCGAGGTGATGGAGAGCCTTGAAGCCCAGGGTGAGGAGTTTCTGCCTGATGCGCAGATTGATTGGTAGCCACTGGAGATTTTTGAGGAGGGGAGTAATATGCCCAGAGCGTTTCTGGACAAAGATAATCCGGGCAGCAGCATGAAGTATGGATTGAAGTGGAGAGAGACACGAGGATGGGAGATCAGAGAGAAGGCTGGTGCAGTAGTCCAGACGGGATAGGATGAGAGCTTGAATGAGCAGGGTAGCAGTTTGGATGGAGAGGAAAGGGCCGATCTTGGCAATGTTGCGGAGCTGAGACCGGCAGGTTTTGGTGACGGCTTGGATGTGAGGGGTGAATGAGAGAGCGGAGTCGAGGATGACACCAAGGTTGCGGGCTTGTGAGACGGGAAGGATGGTAGTGCCGTCAACAGAGATGGGAAAGTCAGGGAGAGGACAAGGTTTGGGAGGGAAGACAAGGAGCTCAGTCTTCGACATGTTGAGCTTTAGGTGGCGGGCATGCAGTGCCCTGCATGCAGTAAATGCTCAGTAAATACAATTAAAAGCTGAGAGAGGAAATTCCAGTCCAAAGCAAGGGGTGAGCAAGAAATTACAATAATAACAATAATAATAATAATAATAGTACTTATTAAGTGCTTACTATGTGCCAAGCACTGTTCTAAGAGTTGGGGTAGATAGAAGCTAATCAGCTTGGACACAGTCCCTGTCACACATGGGGCTCACAGTCTCAATCCCCATTTTCCAGATGAGGGAACTGAGGCACAGAGGAGTGAAGTGACTTGCCTATGGTCACAGAGCAGACAATTGGCAGAGCTGGGATTAGAACCCATGACCTTCTGACTACCATCCTGTGTTCTATCTACTACATTATGTCATTTCTCAAGCAGAAGAGGTGAAAGACAGTAAGCTCATTGTCTTCCAACTCTGGATAGAGCAAGAAAGGATGGATTTTAACCAATGGTACAATCCATTTTTCTGTTTATTTTACCTAGATTATGACAGATAGTAGCTCAAATTTCTATTTCACTCTGTGTGTATTTACAGCCATTACCTGCCTTTCTTGCTTTTTACATGAAATATAGATATTTTCTTTCCATTCCTGCTCCCTTTCAAACTTTGTTTTTTTTATACCTTATGTTTCCTTATCTCCCTTACTCCAGTTCTTCCCTGTTATTCACTGTTCCACTTATGGCCCTCCCAGTTCTACTAATTTAAGATCTTACTCAAGTAGAAGCTGTTTGGTTAGGGGAAAGAGCATGGGCCTGGGATTCAGGTTCTCACCCTGGCTCCCCAACATGCCTTCTTTATGACCTTGGGCAAGTCACTTATCTTCTCGGTGGTTCAGTAAATAGGGTTAATACAGTTAATAGACTGTAAGCCCCGGGTACGACTGTGTCCAACCTGATCAGCTGTAGCTCCCCCAGTGCTGAGTACAGTGCCTGGCATATAGGAAGTGCTTAACATATACCAATTTTTTAAAAAATCCAGTAATGATAATAAGGTCAACTTCCATATACCACAGCACTAGTTTCCAGCAGTTTGAAAGGACCCTTGAGGTCCTTAAAGATCCTACTGGCCACAACTGAAAATAAGGATGGAATCAGGAGCTTGACAGAAGTGCTAAAGCAAGATGAATTTAACAGTTAAATTTTAATAGATGCTTCACTCAAAATGAAAGCCTGAAAACAAATCTAGTAATTCTTGGCTCCATCTTCAACTGTGTTGATTTCATGATAATAGAAATACATTTAGCTATGAATCCATACATTTTACTCAGTATCAATCTCTTAAATCCTCAAATGAAGCAAGCAAGGCCATTAATTTTCTTTAAGAGGCCATAGAGAACAAACCTCCTGTCATAACTCATATTAATGCTAGGAGCAGTAGCATGGTTAAGTAAATAAATTAATGGTCACTTTATTATTATGGAATTTTTATATTACTCTATCAGGCAGAGGCATTTGATGGAATAAGAACCAAGGAAAGGAATAGATTGTCTCCCACTGAACCACAGTATTCACACTCCAAAACCATGGCGAAGCTTAAATGCCCCAAGTAAATGATTTTTTTTCATACTCTTCAGCTCTATTAATTCACTATTCCTGCTCATGTTCAGTTTCACACTGCTTTCCCTAGAGATCCTGAACAGCTTTTTGTCCATCTGCTGCTTGCTTCTAGCGGCACTAATGTACCCTGGGAAGTTCTCCTCCTGCTCGTCTTAGTTGGGGTGTGTGCCCAAAGCCTTCAAATGATGATCAGCAGCCTTGGTGGAGGGCAGAAAATAGACCGTAGGTTTCATACCAGAATCAACTGGGAAGCAGCATGGCCTAGTGGCAATAGCACGGGCTTGGGAGTCAGAGGACATGGGTTCTAATTCTGGCTCTGCCACTCTTCTGCTGAGTGATCTTGGGCAAGTCACTTCACTTCTCTGTGCCTCAGTTCTCTCATCTGTAAAATGGGGATGAAGACTGTGAGCCTCCTGTGGGACAGGGACTATGTCCAACTTGATTACCTTGTATCTATCCTAGTGCTTAGAACAGTGCTTGGCACATAGCAAGCACTTAAATACCATTATTATCATTATTATTATTAAGAGGTGACAGTACTTATGAAGAAAGTAGGGTAAATATTCTATCCTATCTAAAACAGACAATGGGTAAAAGAAAAAAGAAATGTTCAGCGTATATATACACTACACTCATTTTAGTTAATGTTTAAGCTGTTTACCTCTGGATTTCCATATTTGATTTATATATACGAATCACTCAATCAATTGCATTTATTGAGTGCTTACTGTGTGCAGAGCTCTGTACCAAGTGCTTGGGAGAATACAATATAACAGAGTTGGTAGACACATTTGACTAACCATAGGCCCTACTTTCCCAGAGCCACATCTAGATGGTGGTAGCTGGCCCTGAGAAGCTTTGGGAAATTATTCAAATATACTGGAATAACCCTTGACAGATCCCTACAGAAAATATTTCAACTTCAACAGACCTTATACGGATATGCAGAAATAATAAATTTGGAACTTTTGGAGAAGTAGCCAAGATCTTTAACTTGAAGAATGTCCAAGGTAGGAATTGTGAGCATTTCCCTCCGATTCCATGCTGCTCAGATCACTGAGGAGGTGTCAGTCATTGCCCTGGCTTGTCGTAGTGCATAGAGCACGAGTCTGATAGAAGGTCATGGGCTCTAATCCAGGCTCCGCCAGTAGTCTGCTAGGCAAGTCACTTCACTTTTCTGTGCCTCAGTTATCTCATCTGTATAATGGAAATTGAGACCTTGAGCCCCACATGGGACAGGGACTGCATCTGACTTGATTTGCTTGAATCCAACCCAGTGCTTATTACAGTGCTAGGCACATAGTAAGCTCTTAACAAATATCATTACAGAGAAGCAGCATGGTGTAGTGGATAGAGCATGGGCCCTTTAGTGAGAAGGTCATGGGTTCTAATTCCAGCTCTGTCACTTGTCTGCTCTGTGCCCTTGAGTCACTTCACTTCTCTGTGCCTCAGATACCTCATCTGTAAAATGTGGATAGAGGCAGTGAGTGCTTAACAAATACCACAATAATAATAAGAAGATATTAATTTATTCTATAATAATTATTAAATCAATTTAGTTATCCAGAAACCTGGCAATTTATCACTTTCCCTTTCATCTTCCTCTATTTTTATCAGTTGGGGCAGGAAAGACAGGAGAGAAACATAATAGCATGGCTTAGTGGAAAGAGCATGGGTTTGGGAGTCAGAGTTCATGGGTTCTAATCCCAGCTCTGCCACTTAACAGCTGTGTGACTTTGGGAAAGTCACTTAACTTCTCTGTGCTTCAGTTCCCTCATCTGTAAAAGGGGGATTAAGACTGGGAGCCCCATGTGGGACAACCTGATTACCTTGTATATCTACCCAGGTGCATAGAACAGTGCTTAGCACATAGTAAGCACTTAACAAATACCATAATTATTATTATTATCTTAGCTATGGGGCCACTATGAAACCAACAAAAGAGCCAATTCAGGGCCATTTGCCTTCTGGGGATCAGAGCGTCAACCTATAAACACCTAGGTCAATATTTATTTATTATTTCTGTATTTGTTTTAGACCATTATTTATTTATGTATATATATATAAATGTCTGTCTCCCCCTCTAAGACTGTGAACTCATTGTGGGGAGGGAATGTGTTTTTGTATTGTACTCTCCCAAGTGTTTAATACAGTGCTCTGTACACAATAAGCTCAAAAAAAAATATTGAATGAATGAACAAATATCACAAATGTTATTATTTTTTGATTGGGGACATTTTGTCCATTCTCCTTTCCCCCTTTATGTTTTCAAAGAGCATGCCCTTCCATGTGTCAGGATCCTATACCTGCTTTAAACACAAACACTAGGCTTCAATATTGCCGAGTACAGCTATTAAGCACATCTAGTAACAACATGACAAAAGAAATCTGATTAGGACCCACTTAGCTCTGGCTTATACTGCCCCCAACCAACCATTACAACAGAGTTTATCATCCTTTAGTTTATCATCAGTGCGGCTGACCCCGAGCGTGGCTCAGTGGAAAGAGCCCGGGCTTTGGAGTCAGAGGTCATGGGTTCAAGTCCCAGCCCTGCCCATTGCCAGCTGTGTGACTTTGGGCAAGTCATTGCACTTCTCTGGGCCTCAGTTCCCTCATCCTCCCCCTCTCCATCCCCCCGCCTTACCTCCTTCCCTTCCCCACAGCACCTGTATATATGTATATATGTTTGTACGTATTTATTACCCTATTTATTTATTCATTTTACTTGTACATATCTATTCTATTTATTTTATTTTGTTAATATGTTTTGTTTTGTTCTCTGTCTCCCCCTTCTAGACTGTGAGCCCACTGTTGGGTAGGGACCGTCTCTATATGTTGCCAACTTGTACTTCCCAAGCACTTAGTACAGTGCTCTGCACACAGTAAGTGCTCAATAAATACGATTGATTGATTGACTGATTGATTTATAAATCTCTGCTGTAATTCCACATTTCCAGACAGCATCCTCTCAGGGCAGCACTCCCAGATCTCATCTCTCAAGAGAATCAAAAGAGGTCAGACTTGCAGTCTGAAGTTTAAAGATTCTATTCTGTTTTCATTTTTATATACTATCAAAACCTTCTTCTGGCTAACTCACATCTCTTTTCTCTGATTGGTCCTCTCTCTGACTGTTCGAGGGGGAATATGTGATATCTACCTAGATATCTAAAGCAGAGCAGACTCCTGGAAAGAGCACAGGCCTGGAAGTCAGAGGACACGGGTTCCAATTCTGGCTCTGCCACATGTCAGCTGTAAGATCTTGGACAAGTCACTTAGCTTCAATATGCCTCAGTTACTTCATCTGTAAAATGGGGATTAAATCCTATTCCCTCCTGCTTAGACTGGGAGCCCCATGTGCGCTTGGACTGTGTCCAACCTAATTAACTTGCCCCCAGTGCTTAAAATAGGCTTGGCACAGATTAAGTGCTTAAAAAGTACTCTTCTTGTTATTATTATTATTATATCTAATGCAAATTCTCCTTTGTGGATTTGCATTCCTCCACCTCTTCTGTGTCCTGTGAGACCTTCTGTCCTGAAAATGATCTTTGCTTTTAGAGAAAGGTTTCCCAGATTTTCAATTATTTTAGTCGATACCTCATTCACAGAATCCCCCAGCAGGGATACACTTCATTCATTCCCAAAGAAACTGCCTGGGTTGGGAACTTTATCATACCTCACTACTTAATCACTCAATCAATGTCTAGTTTCCTGCTCCCCAAAGCCATGATTCAACATCTATTCCAATCAATCATTCAAGAATACTTATCAATTGCTTATTGTGCAGAGTACTGTACTAAGTGCTTGGGAAAGCACAATACAAAAGAGTGGATATAGAGGATTCCTTCCCACAAGGTGCTTACAGCTAGTGAGGGACAAAGAAACTAAAATGCATCACAGATGAAGAAATATTTAAGTGCTATGGTGCTGAGGGAGGGATTAATATCAAAGTGCTTAAGAGAAACAGGCCCAAGTACATAAGCAATGCAGAAGAGAGGGCAAATCATGGTAACGAGGGCTTTGTCAGGGAAGGCCTCTTGGAGGGGAAGTGATTTTAGGATGGTTTCGAAGTTGGGGAAAGAGGTGGTCTAAAGGATGTGAAAGAGGGATCTCCAAGTCAGAGGGTGGAAGGGAAAAAGGGAGTCAGCAGCGAGAAAGACAACACTGAGGTACAGTAAGAAGGTTGGTGTTAAGGGGGCGGAGTGTGCAGACTAAGCTGTAGTAGGCAATCAAGAGCGAGGTAAATTAGGATGGGAAAACCGATTGAGTGCTTTAAAGCCAATGATAAGAACTTTCTGTTTGATATGGAGAGGGATGGGCAACCACTGGAGGTTTTGAAGACAGGGGAGTTGTGGAGTGAGCATTTTTTTTTTTAGATAAACGATCCTTGTAGTGGAGTAATTATGAATTGGAAAGAGGAGTTTAACCTTTCTTCACTCAGTTCAAATCGAACTTTCAAAATCAAACAAGGGTGAGGCATCACAGTCCCAAACTCCAAAAAGCTTAGAACAGTGCCCAACGCTTAGAACAGTGCTTTGCACACAGTAAGCACTTAACAAATACCATCATCATTATTATTACTATTAAAAAGGACCCACCTCTCCTAGCAAACAGGACCTCACTGGATACTGCACAGGGTGGTGAGGAACGGGTGGGAGCTGTTACACAATTACATTCACCTCATCTTGTTCACCCCCATCTATCTCCCCTAAAGCTCTCTGCTGCCCATGTAGGGACAATGCCCTTCACCCCCACATCCAATTCCCACAGTCAGACCAACATCCCTGCTTTGGATGATGGGTACCAGTCCCATCACCTGCCTAAGCTTGACTTTGTTGGCCACCATCAATGGACTGCAGTCCAGACCACTAAAGAGGAAATTGGGACAAAATTAGGACAGGATCCAAGAAACAGACTGATTTGACTCCCACAGCAGGGATGGGGTCCAAGAGAGGCATTAACGGTAATAATAATAATGTGGTATTTGATAAGTACTTACTATGAGCCAAGCACTGTTCTAAGCAGTAGGATAGATACAAGGTAATCAAGTTGGACACAGTCCCTGTCCCATATGGCATTGACAGTCTTAATCCCCATTTTACAGATGATGGAACTGAGGCACAGAGAAGTTAAGTGACTTGCCCAAGGTCACACAGCAAACAAGTGGTGGAGCCAGAATTGGAACCCATATCTTCTGACTTAAATTTGTGATCTTGCCAATAGACCACACTGCTTCCTATACCTGGTCAGCTGAATCCACTGCATTTGATTCACCACTGTGCTCATTAAATATGGAAGTAGATGGAGTACTCTGGGTTATGTGTGTGAAGGGAGGAATTTTCCAGCCTAAGTACCTTGACTATCTTCCCAAATGTGCACCTCAATTCAGTTATCACACTCACTACTAGAAATCTATGGCAATAAAGCACACATACAAAAAATTTGTAGCTGATGCCATCACAGGACATGTTTCAGAAATTGGCACTGGAGTCATAAAGCTGATAATGTAAAATGCATTAGTAATTGGGGAATTAATTCATAAATTTTCCTATTAAAATGACAACCAGATTTTTTTTTCTCAGAACAAACGGGCATGAAATAGATTGTTGTTTGAGAAAATGGAATGCATATCCACCTTTCTAGTAGGGTAAATTATACAGGAACCTATTTTGTCTCTGAGATTAAAATACACTCTGCCTTGTTAAAGATGATGGAAAGACATTACAAAATGGAGATTAGGATTGGGGGTCATGGTCTTGAGTAAGCGGAAGTAGCAAGAGCCCCACCTCAACCGGCCCATCCCAACCCCTGTCACCACTTCTGCACAGTGGCCTGAGGCCATTGTTGCGTAGGGACCATCTCTATATGTTGCTGATTTGTACTTCCCAAGCACTTAGTACAGTGCTCTGCACACAGTAAGCACTCAATAAATACGATTGAATGAATGCATGAAAAAGCACTATGGCCAAATGAACAGAGCACAGGCCTGAGAGTCAGAAGGACCTGGGTTCTAATCCCAGCTCTGTCACTTGTCTGCTGCTGTGTGACCTTGGGCAAATCACTTCACTTCTCTGGGCCTCTGTCATCTCATCTGTAAAATGGGGATTAAGATTGGGAGGCTTAAGTGGGACATAGATTGGGTCCAACCTGATCACCTTGTGCTTAGTACATTACCTGGCATAAATAGCATTATAAATAAATAAAAATAAAAAAAAAACAATGCAAAGCCTTAGTAGTAGATGAGTGACCTGCCACCAAAGCTCGGTATGGAATTTCCTGGAGAAAAGCTTAATTGGGTTAAGTTCCCCTTTTTTTATGGTGTTTATTAAGCATTTACCATTATGGGCAGGGAACATGTCTGTTGTACTCTACTCTCCTAAGCACTTAGTACAATGCTCTGTACATAGTGAGTGCTCAGTAAATATGATTGCTGATTGATAAGTGCCAGGCACTGAACTAAGTGCTGGGATAGATAGAGCTCATCAGGTTGTACCCAATCCCTGCCCCCATGGAGCTCACAGTATTAACTCCATTTTACAAATGAGGGACCTGAGGCCCAGAGAATCAATCAATCATATTTATTGAGTGCTTACTCTGTGCAGAGCACTGTACTAAGTGCTTGGGAAGTACAAGTTGGCAACATATAGAGACAGTCCCTACCCAACAGTGGGCTTACAGTCTAAAAGGGGTAGACAGAGAACAAAACCAAACATACTAACAAAATAAAATAGAATAGATATGTACAAGTAAAATAGAGTACTAAATGCGTACAAACATATATACATATATACAGGTGCTGTGGGGAAGGGAAGGAGGTAAGATGGGGGATGGAGAGGGGGACAAGGGGGAGAGGAAGGAAGGGGCTCAGTCTGGGAAGGCCTCCTGGAGGAGGTGAGCTCTTAGTAGGGCCTTGAAAGGAGGAAGAGAGCTAGCTCGGCGGATGGGCAGAGGGAGGGCATTTCAGGCCCGGGGGAGGACGTGGGCCGGGGGTCGATGGCGGGACAGGCGAGAATGAGGCACGGTGAGGAGATTAGTGGCAGAGGAGCGGAGGGAGCGGGGTGGGCTGTAGAAGGAGAGAAGGGAGGTGAGGTAGGAGGGAGCGAGGTGATGGAAAGCCTTGAAGCCGAGGGTGAGGAGTTTCTGCCTGATGCACAGATTGATTGGTAGCCACTGGAGATTTTTGAGGAGGGGAGTAACATGCCCAGAGCGTTTCTGGACAAAGACAATTGGGGCAGCAGCATGAAGTATGGATTGAAGTGGGGAGAGACATGAGGATGGGAGATCAGAGAGAAGGCTGATACAGTAGTCCGGACGGGATAGGATGAGAGCTTGAACAAGCAGGGTAGCAGTTTGGATGGAGAGGAAAGGGCAGATCTTGGTAATGCTGCAGAGCTGAGACCGGCAGATTTTGGTGACAGCTTGGATGTGAGGGGTGAATGAGAGAGCAGAGTCGAGGATGACACCAAGGTTGCGGGCTTGTGAGATGGGAAGGATGGTAGTGCCGTCAACAGAGATGGGAAAGTCAGGGACAGGGCAGGGTTTGGGAGGGAAGACAAGGAGTTCAGTCTTGGACATGTTGAGTTTTAGGTGGCAGGCAGACATCCAGATGGAGATGTGCTGAAAGTCACCTAGAAGACACTTGGCTGAGCCAGGATTATAACCTAGGTCTTTCTGACTCCCAGGTCCATGCTCTATCCACTAAGCTACGTTGCTTCTCACTGACCTTTTGTTGGGGGGCGGGGGTGGTCAATGCTCCACCCAATGCTAGCACATTGACAACATAGGCCCATACTGTTCTCATACTTCAGACCACTGGGGCTGAGAGAGGTCCTGTGTTGCCACAGGGAGACTCTCACTGGCCCCTCTTTCCCCAGCTGGGTGGGTGAGGAAGTTGTAACAACAGAACTTGTCAACTCTTAGAAAGCTGGGAGGATTGTGACTGGCCAAAACTAGTGAACTCTGACATGAAGAGACTGAAACTCTGCTCCTCTACCCACAATGCTATGTTCTCCTTATTATACTTCTCGCTGTCCTTGTCTTTTACATTGTTTTTATGGATTCATCATTACTTATGTGTCTGTCATGGGGTTTTTCTTTCTTTTTTTTTTTTTTTTTTACTTTGTAAGCCACGGTTTCACCCAATAATATTTTCTCAGTCCTCAGTACAGGGCACTACACAAAATAAACACTCAATAAATATGATTACTAATACCACTAAATATCATTTTTCTATTGTACTTTCCCCAATCAGTTAGTACAGCACTCTGCACACAGTAAGCACTCAATAAATATCAATGGATGAATGAATACTCATGGAGGGGGATGTGAAAGGCCAAGAGGTAGGGACCGACACAGGGCTGATGAGAAAATATCCTCTCTGAAGGAGCTTAAATGGAATTGAAGGCAAAAAAGAATGAACAAATCAGGTTGTCCAAAGCGGCACGGAGCATTTGGTATTGCTAACTGCCTGGCTTTCTAATTTGACCTATTAGAGTTAAATGGGTGTTTCTTGCTAATGAAATTGTTTATTTTATGAGGATAAATATATGCATATTCTTCTAGCAAAAATAATCCGTTTACAGGGAAGAGTTCACACAATTTGTCCTCAAGTCAGGCTGTCTGGAAACAAATTAATATTTTTTGTCATTTGTGTTTTTGCAAGTTGCTCTCCAAGTACAGCAAAAATGAAGTGTTGATTGAAGCTGTTCCAAAAGAAATTAATGATTTTTTCAAATTTATTGCACCTCGATGATTATCTAGGCTTTGAATCTTTTTCAGGTAGTGGTTCAATTCAGTATTATTAAAATGGGCCATCAACTGTTCAAGATATAGTTAAAAAGACTAAAGAGGATTCATGGAACAAATGCAGCTCATCGAAAATAAAATGGGTATTTTTTTTTGAAAATCTGGGTATCTCTTCCCACATTTGGATTCAAGCAGTCGAAGTTTCCTAACTAACTTTTTGTCAAAAGGTGGTGGAATTTTGTGCAGGTCTCTATATTTCTAGCACCCAGACTTCAGCAGATTAATAAACTAGATATTAAGGTGCTTGTACAATATCTAGACAAGCCTTATAAGTTCAATTTTAGATAAAGTTCAACACCATCTGAATGTTGGTGCTTTATCAACTCCTGAATTTATTGATTCACCCTTCATCAGGTAGAATGGTACATCTGCCCAAGCTCCAAAGGAAAATATATGCAGAAAATACATGTGCTCTAGATATTGGATTCTGAGGCACTGATGGAAATGTGTGGGAGAGCTTCAGTGCCTGGCTTTAAATTAGCAGTTGCTTTTGCTTCTGAAAGTAGCAGAAATTTCTGTGACACAATTTCTATAGGGGAGAACTCCTGAAGGGAAAAAGGGTTAGTTATTAGAAAGAAATATTGATTGCCCTCATGGTAACATTCCTGCTACTGGGAATACTAAGCAAGTTCTAGTTAAAAAGAAACCAAAATTTAAAAATAAAATAAGCAGGAAGAGAATGCTATAGGCATATTCCTTTACCGAGTACCACCACCCTCGTGAAGGCCAAATCTGGCAAAAATTGCAATTGATGCCCCCAAATGATTACAATTTTTCTTCTATGCTTGTAGTTCTTTAATGGAGAACTCATTAGCATTTGCTCAGGGTGAAATCCTCAACGTTGTAAATCATTTCACGTAGAGTAACTATGAAACAAACCTAATAAAACAGGACGTGGTCACCTAAGGCTTGTCACTTTGAAAAACAAATGGTCAGAGATGAAAGTGTTGGAAAGAAGGTTTTATGAGGGCATCGGTCCATTGCCTAACATGGAGCCATTTTAGCATACGATTAGTCCTGAGACATCAGCTAGTTAAAGTTGACCTCTGCTGTTAGAGAGAAGAAAAACACTGGTGCACTTTCGCTACGAACATCTGCTACTCGGTTAATTGACCAAAATCAATAATGATTTTCAAAATTTGAGTTAAAATTACATTTTAGAATAGATGAGTAACCAACAGATGGGGTAATCTACTTGTTGTTTTGTTGCTACTGTTGGTGGTGTAAACTGTCCACAGATGCAGGCATGGTAGCCAGGTCAATATGGCTAGGGAGACCATCTTAGAGAAGATGAGAAGCACTTAGAGAAGCCCTGTGGCTCAGTGGAAAGAGCACACACTTGGGAGTCAGAGGTCACGGGTTCTAATCCCAGCGCCACCACTTATTAGCTGTGTGACTTTGGGAAAGTCACTTCACTTCTCTGCGCCTTGGTTACCTCATCTGGAAAATGGGGATTAAGACTGAACCCCATGTGGGACAACCCCAGAGCTTAGAACAGTACTTGGCACACAGTAAGTGCCTAACAAATACCAAAATTATTATTATTATTACTTGCTCTGAGTCCTGTGAGAACAGCAAGTGTCCCCTACTGAAAGATGCTGCTTCAGGATTCTATGTACTCCAGTCCGTTCCTGTCCAGAGTGGTTCCATTCCCCATGGGAGTCCTGGGGCCAGGCACCAATGTGGTTTGCCTTAATTCAATGCTCTGCACACAGTAAGCACTCAATAAATACCATAAACCATTGATTGACTGATTGATTGATTCAGGCTGATGCCATTGGGTTGACGGGGAATCGTGCCTTTGGGAGCGTGTCTCTCAATTCTGTTATATTGTACTTTCCCAACTGTTTAGTACAGTGCTCTGCTTACAGCAAGCACTCAGTACATATGATTGATTGGCTGCCTGAGATGCTGCTCAAATTGACAGGAAGCCCTGCACTCACCTTGCCTCCAATCAGGCTGGGCACTGAACTGTGCCTGAGCAGTGATGGAGTGAATGAAAGTCCAGGATGAGGGCAGAGGGTAGATAGGAATGAAGTATGAAATGGGTTCTGTCAATCAAATGAAAGGGCTGTCATCAGGGTCACAGAGAAAGCTGGAAATAGCACTCACAGGAGGTGAACTTGAAAAAAATGTTGATCCATTTCAGATAGTGAAATTCAGAGCTGAAACCTTTCCATTCTGGTGGTGAAGCAGGGCAGGGAATTCAAGAGGAAATGAGGAACAGGAGTGAGATAAGATTCAGAGAGCTAACAAACCAGGAAGCTGCCATCTTTGATCTTTTCAACCTTGACTGGGATGTGTCTACTGTCTAACCCTGTTATATTGTTCTCTCTAAGTACTTAGTACAGTGCTCTATAATGGAAAGTAATCAATAAATACGATGGATTAGTAATTTTCATGTCTGTCAGAGACCTGAGGTGAGTGAGGCTAAAATCCAGCTCATAGGAGGCATCTATGAGGTAATCCCCATGAACAAATCTACAGCTCACCTTTCCTTTTGTTTTCAGAACACTACACCGCTGCTCTCACCAACAGTGCTGTGTTCATTATTTTTAACACTGTAGAAGAATATTGGTAGGGGGAATATTTCTGGCTTGAGCCAGGGGTGCCCACCTCAGGTCAGAGAATGAGAGTGGTGGAGTCACATACTTGGAATTGTGGGAGAGGCAAGAACTGGAAAGCAGAATGGTCCTGAGAGTTAGGGAACCTGGATCCTAATCCAGCTGTGCATCTTGCCTGCAGTATGACCTTGGACAAGTCACTTAATTTTTGTAGCTGTTTCTTCATCTGTAAAATGGTGGTTCAATACCCTTTCTCTCAATCAACCAATCATTTAATCATATTTTTTGAGCACTAACTGTGTGCACAGCACTGTACTAAGAATTTGAGAGAGTACAGTATAAAAGAGTTGGTAGACATGTGCCTGCCTACAGTGCCCTTAGACATTTGGAACAGGGGCTGTGTCTTATCTGATGGTGTTTCATTTACTGAGTTCTTGGCATGTAGTATGCACTTAGCAAATATTATTATTATTATTAACTGTTATCAGGACCAAGAATTTCCGGCAGTCACAAGCTGTCTGTTGTGCGTAGTAGTAGTAGTAATAGTAGTAACCTTATTTATTAAACAATGTGTGCAGAGCACTGTACTAACTATTGGGAGGGAATGAACAGGAGGAAATTAGACATGGTCTCTGTCCCTTGGGGGCTCACAATTTAAGACTCCTCCTCAGATCTCTAGCTAGGTGTTCCCAGTTTTACATACTTTGTGCTCTAATGAGCTTTCTAATTTCACTGCCAAGAAGGAGGATGTGAATACTACAAGAGACTTTATTAGAGACATTTTGACAGAGATGGGTCCAGGAAATATCCTAGCTTCCAAAGTCAAATCATCCCCTGAGGAGCTAAAAAAATATGCCCATGAAGCTCCAAAACAGAAATTACAGACAAGTTGAACAAGATGAACACACAAGATGCATCTTTCTCACGGAGACTGTGAGCTCATTATGGGCAGGGAATGTGTCTGTCCCTTGTTGTATTACACTCTCCCAAGTGCTTAATACAGTGTTTTGCAAAAAGTAAGTACTCAATAAATGACTGAATGAATGAATGAACTACTGTCACAGAAGCAGGGTGGCCTAGTGGAAAGAGCACATACCGGGGAGTCAGAGGGCCTGGGTTCCAATCCTGGCTCCTCCACTTGTCTACTGTGTTATCTTGGGTAAGTCACCTAACCTTTCTGTGACTCAAGTCCCTCATCCGCAAAACGGGGAGTCAATACCTGTTCTATCTCCTACTTACACTGTGAGCCATATTTGGGACCTGATTATCTTGTATCTATCCCAGTCCCTTAGTACAGTGCTTGACACATAGTGTATAAAAAAACCCACATTTATCATTATAAAATATACCTTTATTAGATTCATACAATCTTCTTGTCATATAATTTTTGAATCTGTTAATATAGACATTTTATTACAATGTACGTTTCTAAACTATTAAGTATAAAGGTTCTATAATAAAACTCTTTCCTTCACTGCTTGTGAATGTATCAGTGGAAAATTACACCTGAATTACAACTGTAATCTGAATTATATCCAGGTTACCTGCATGTACCTAAAGGCTAGAAGCTAAGTGTTACTCCAAGTGTGGGAGGAAAAAAAGAATCAGATTTTAATACATGTGTACCCCAAATCTCAAACCTTCCATGTATGTAAGGTTAATTATTCTGTAGATATCCAAAATTACTCTGGGCAGATATTTCTAATCTGTCTTCTGCAGGGAAAGTTGCAGCTTAATCAATGCCCACTATATATACAAGTGACAGATGGCATAGGTAGAAAAAGTTAAGAATATGCAATATTTTTAATACTAATAGTTATACCTTTTGTTTCCACAGGACACTTTGCTTCAGAAGCAAGTGTGAACAAGGAGTCATATAGAAGAAAAACTCAATGCATTGTCTAACCAGACACTATAGGAATGTTCCTGTTACATTAGTTGCGTTGGGCACCACTTTTTCATAATTTCTTTAAAGACTAGGAATGAATAGTTATGCTGTCTATGTATATTCCCATCTCTGAAGAAAAAGGTAAAATAATACAGTCCAAATTGGAGAAACAACATGGCCTAGTGGAAAGAGCAGGGGCCTGGGACTCAGAGGTCAATGGGACTCTTTGTCTAAGGGTCCTATGGGCAGGGAATGTGTCTACCAACTCTGTTATACTGTACTCTCCCAAGCACTTAGTACTGTGCTCTGCACAGAGTAATCCCAGCTCTACCAATTGCTTGCTGTGTGACCTTGGGCAAGTCACTTAACTTCTCTGTGCTTCAGTTCCATCAACTGTAAAATGTGAATTAAATACCTGTTCTCCCACCTACTTAAACTGTGAACCCAATATGGGACAGGGATTGTGCAGCATGGCTCAGTGGAAAGAACACGGGCTTTGGAGTCAGAGGTCATGGGTTCAAATCCCGGCCCCGCCACTTGTCAGCTGTGTGACTTTGGGCAAGTCACTTAACCTCTCTGTACCTCAGTTACCTCATCTGTAAAATGGGGATTAAGATTGTGAACCCCACATGGGACAACCTGTTCACTTTGTAACCTCCCCAGTGCTTAGAACAGTGCTTTGCACATAGTATTAGTATTATTATTATTATTGTGGCTGACCTAATTAACTTGTACCTACCCCAGTACTTATAACAGTGTTTGATGCACAGTACGCACTTAGTAAATGCCATAAAAATAATCTAAAAGGGATCTCAAAAGAACACTTAGCTCAGTTCCCAATAGGCTAGTCAGCAGTTAGGCAGAAAAGCAATGGGGTTTAAGTGGAAAGAGCTCAATCCTAGTCCTGGCATTGTCTCTGGTCTGTTGTGTGACCATGGACAAATCACAAACTATCTGGGCCACATTTTCCTAATCTATGAAATGAGGATTAAATCTCTTACCTCCTGCCCTCTTGAACTGTGACACTCATATGGGTCAGGGTTTACGTCCATCCTGATTATATTGTATCTACTCCAGCATTTGTTACATGGTAAATACATAACATTACAGATATTTTGTAAATACTTCCATTTCAGGGTTCTAATTCTATCTCCTCCCCTAACCCTCTCCTCCCACTTCCTGAAAGCATTGCACACAAGTGAGTTGGAGTAATCACCCAAATGGTTTTCAATATAATTCTCCAACAAGAGGCCTTCCCAGACTAGGCTCTCCTTTCCTCTTTTCCCACTCCCTTCTGCATCACCCTGGCTTGCTCCCTTTATTCATCTCCCACTCCAAGCCCTACAGCACTTATGTATACATCTGTTATTTATTTGTATTAATGTCTTTTTTTCCCTCTAGACTGTAAGCTCACTGTGGGCAGGGAATTTGTCTGTTTATTGTTATGATGTACTCTACCAAGTGCTTAATAATAATAATGATGGCATTTATTAAGCACTTACTATGTGCAAAGCACTGTTCTAAGCGCTGGGGAGGTTACAAGGTGATCAGGCTGTCCCACGAGGGGCTCACAGTCTTAATCCCGATTTTACAGATGAGGTAACTGAGGCCCAGAGAAGTTAAGTGATTAAGTGACTTGCCCAAAGTCACACAGCTGACAATTGACAGAGCTGGGATTTGAACCCATGACCTCTGACTCCAAAGCCCGTGCTTTTTCCACTGAGCCACGCTGCTTCTCAGAGCACTTAGCCAGTGCTCTACAGACAGTAAGTGTTCAATGAATATGATTAATTGACCTTCAGGCCTCTCCCTGCCCAAAACAATGTTGTTAGCGTAGCAACTGGTCTACCCCCACTGCCTGGTAAAATACATATTCTGGTAAAATACATATTTTGGATTCACATTGACCTCTGCACTTCTTTCAGGGCCACCCTGAGACATTAAAAAAAAAACCTAGTCCTGTGGCGTTGTTGTCAACGGGCTGTGGGTTTAACCAGCTGGAATCTCCATGGTCCCCTGACCAAGTGTTTGACAAATTTGCAAAGCACTTTTCAACCCAGATGGGGAAGCCTGTATCAAAATCATAAATCATCATAATAAAATTTTGACTTTTCCTGTAAATTAGCACAGCCTACCAATGCAGTGATAAAGCTGGTTCTTCAATTACTTGTACCTCGGGGGAAAGAAAATCACATTTATTGTAATCCCAGATTTTTTTTTCCTAATTAGCATTAGTCAGAGAAGGTAATTAAAGATTTCTGTTTACAGAGAATAATTTCAGTTCTATTACGAGGTCAGATAGATGGGATCTATCAAACAGTTCTGCTTTTGCCCGGCATTACACATATGCTATTTTATATCTGTTTCTAAAATATTTCAAACAGGGCAGGGGATTAAATCCCATTTTCTTATTTAACCCACAACTCTGTGTGTATATGTGAGAGTGTGTGCATGTATTTATCTGCCTTTCATTACTAAATAGTCAATCATATTTATTGAGCACTTGCTATGTGCAGAGCATTGTCCTAAGCGCTTGGAAGAGAACAATGTAACAGTCACATTCCATGCCCACAATGAACTTACAGTCTAGAGATTTCAGCCATGTGTAAGCATGGGTGGAAAGATCAACTCTGACTTAAAAGCCTTCCACAAGGTGCACAAATAATGATAAACCTCAGAGTTCACAATTTTTAAGCTTCTTGTGGGCAGGGAACACATCTACTATCTCTTGTATATTGCACTCTCCCAAGCACTTAATACAGTGCTCTGCACACAGTCAGTATTTAATCAATAGCATTGCTTGATTGATCTTCCAATAGCTTGGTTTGTTGAGAGGTAAACAAAATTTAGGACTCCTTTTCTAGTCTCTTCATCAAGGGTTAGCTATGGATCTCTTGCAGGGCTGCTCAGCTGAAACAGCACAGCTGTCTCTTTAGAAACCAATTCAATAATGATGATAATAATAATAATAACAATAATAATAACAACAATAATAATAATAATAATTGTAGCATTTGTTAAGCACCTACTGTGTGCCAGGCACTGTACTACGTGCTGGGGTGGATACGAGGAAATGGGGATGGACACAGTCTCTGTCCCACATGGGGCTCCCAGTCTCAATCCCCACTGATCCAGGGAGCCGGGATTAGACCCCATGACCTTCTTATTCCCAGGCTTATGCTCTCTCATTAAACCATGCTGCTGCTGACATCCTTCTTTATGTGGCACTCACTCTGGGGAGGAAGTTGAGGAGGAGTGGGAGAGGAGTATACTCAAAACAGAAGTATGTACAAAACTGAAATCGTCATCTTTTCACCTAAACCCTGTCCATACACAGCTTTCTCATCACTGTACATAACATCACTATCCTCCCTTTATCATAAACCCATAAATTTGGCATTATCCTTAACTCCTCTCTTTCACTGAACCTCCATATTCAACTTGTTACCAAATCCTGTTAGTTCTAACTTCCCAACATTTCTAAAATCCACCCTTTCCTCACAATCTAAACTACTACCATGCTGATCCAAGTACTTACTATATCTCACTTTGACTACTGCGTCAGACTCCATGCTAATCTCCCTGCCCCCGTCTCTCCCAATTCCAGTCCACACTTTACTCTGTTGCCCAGATTATTTTTCTAAAAATAACAATAATAATAATAATAATTTTGGAATTTATTAAGCACTTAATATGTGCCAAGCACTGTACTAAGCGCTGGGGTAGATACAAGCAAATCAAGTTGGATACAGTCGAACATTGGGCTCAAAGCTTTAATCCCCATTTGAGATATGAAGTAATTGAAGCACAGAAAAGTGAAGTGACTAGCCCAAGGTCACAGAGCAGACAAGTGATGGAGCCGGGATTAAAACCCAGGTCCTTCAGACTCCCAGCCTCGTGCTCTAACCATTACGCCCTGCTATTGACCCCCACTCCTCAAAAACCTCCCCTGGTTGCCCCTTCACCACAACATAAAAAATAACAAAAAAACTCCTTACCACTGGCATTAAAGCACTCCTTGCTACCTAAACAGTGTGACTAAATGGCAAGAGCCCGGGCTTGGGAGTCAGAGGTTGTGGGTTCTAATCCCAGCTCCACCACTTGTCAGCTCTGTGACTTTGGGGAAGGCACTTAACTTCTCTGTGCCTCAGTTACCTCATTTGTAAAATGGGGATTAAGACTGTGAGCCCCACGTGGGACAACAGGATTACCTTGTATCTACACCAGCATTTAGGACAATGCTTGGCACATAATAAGCTCTTAAATACCACCATCATCATCCCGTTTTACCTCACTAATTATCTACTACAACAGAACCCACACATTTCATTCTTCTAACGCCAACTTACTTCACCTCAAACTCATCTCTCTCACTCCTGACCTCTTGTTCCCATCCTGCCTCTGACCTGGAACTCACCTCTGTTCCACATACATTTAATCCACATTTGAGACCTTATTAAAGTCAAAACTTCTACAGGAAGCCTCCCCCAATCAAGCTCTCACTTTTACCATTCCCTCTTCCTTCTGCATCACCTATGCACTTGGACCTGTACCTTTGAAGCCTTTGATATTCACCCCACCCTCAGCCCCACAGCACTTAAGTAATGTTCCATAATTTATTTACATTAATGCCTGTCTCCCCCTCTAGACTTTAAACTCCTTAGGAGAGGGAATGCAACTACCACATCTGTTGTATTGTACTCCTCCAAGCCCTTAGTACAGTGATCTGCATACAATAAACACCTACTAAATACCACTGATTGCTCAAATGATGGATATTGAAACCAATGGGACATGTGCTTGATTTTTTTTTCAGGTAATATATACGGGTGACACTGAATCACTGCTACAATGTTGCTTAATTCCCTTATGGGCATTTAGAAGCTGATGACGAGCTGATAATAAAGCTAGTGGTCACAGAATTGCACTTCTCTGTGCAACTGCTTCTTAAATAAAAATGACTGTGCACTTATCCTCCTCAATGATATTTATTTAGTGCTTAGTGTGTGCAGAACACTGTATTAAGTGCTTGGGAGAGTATAATAATTAAACAATCATATTTAATGAGCACTTGCTCTGTGCAGACCACTGTACTAAGCACATGGCAGAGGACAAAACAACAAAATTGGCAGATACATTCCCTTGCCCTCAACAAGCTAACAGTTTAGAGGGAGTTCACAGTCAACAGAGTTGGTAGACACATTCCCTGCCCACAGTGACTTTACAGTCTAGAAGGGGAGATAGACACTAATATGAATAAATTATTTATAATGCATAATTTATAGATTTGTATATAACTGCTGTGCGGTTGAGAGTGGGGCAAATACCTACCTCACAAGCTCTTTTTGAAAGTGACACTCATTTCCGCCATTCACACACTGGGATAATGGATACTTACTAAACCAGGGAGTGTGTGCCATGTTCTAAGAAAGACTGTCATTGGATAATTTGGAGAGGAAAGAAAAATGGAATCTGAACACACAAACAATGGAACAGAAAAACAAACAAACAAATCTCTATTTGCATGGGAGTGGCATAAACCCATTCTCCTCCTTCCCACCCCTATTAGCAGGAGAAGATTCCCTGGTTCAGCTTCTGAAGCAAATGAAACCTTTTCTAGGATAGCACAGTACCTCAACTGGGTTCCAAAAGCTAGAACTCCATAAACAGGAATCACTTATTGATGATAATGGTAATAATAAAAAAAAACCTGTGGAATCTGTTAAGCTCTTACTATGTGCCAGGCACTGTACTAAGTGCTGGGGTAGATGCAAGATAATCATCATCATCATCAATGATACATATTGAGTGCTTACTGTGAGGACAGCATTGTACTAAGCACTTGAGAGAGTACAATATGACAGAATTGGTAGATTCACCACAAGCTTTCATGTTAGAGGGAGAGACAAACATTAACATAAATAAATAACAAATATGTACTTTTATCCTTTCTGGGCCTTATTATAAATCTCAGAACCATTGCTTCCCTGCCCAGGGTCACTCCTTGAGGAGAAGCAGTTTTGCCCAGTGGAAAGAGCACGGGCCCAGGAGTCAGAAGGACCTGGGTTCTAATGCCAGCTCAGCCACTTCTCTGCTGTGAGACCTTGGGAAAGTCACTTCACTTCTCTCTGCCTCAGTTATCTCATCTGTAAAATGGGGGTGAAGACCATGAGCCCTACACAGGACAGGTACTGTGTCCAACCCAATTATCTTGTATCTACCACAGCGCTTAGTACAGTACTAGGCCTAGAGTACGTGCTTACCATGAAAAAAACAAAACAAAAAAAACCAAAGTGGTAAAATCCATATTGACAGGTGTCAATACCATCAGAATAAGTAGAATTATAGCTTTATACACATCATTAATAAAATAAATGGAGTAATAAACATGTACAAATATACACAAGTTCTGTGGGGAGGGGAAGGGAATAGGGCAGAAGGAGCAGAGGAAAAGTGGTGGGGGGGCTCCATCTGGGAAGGCCTCCTGTAGGGAAGGTGACAGGTTGAGGGTCACACCAAGGTTGCAAACTTCAGGGTCAGAGAGGATGTGTTCGCAACAGAGATAGGAAAGTTAGAAGGTGGGAAAAATTGAAGAAAGAAGCTAGGAAATTCTATTTCTCACATGCTGAGTTCTTTGTGCCTATGGAAGCCAAGAGGTTATGTGAGATTGGATAGGGACAGACATATAAGGACTATAGCAGTAGATTTGGGAGTCATCCACAAAGAGATGGTAGCTGAAACTATGTGAGCAGATGAGCTTCCCAAGATAAATATATTAATTCTACAGTTTTAACTGATAGATTTCTATTACTAAATGGCAGAATGAGTATCACTAACCAAATGGCGTAGGCCAGATCAAACTATTCTACATACATGGAGGGCAAACACAAAGGGGAGAGTGATTTTATACTCTCTTCAATAATAATAATAATAATAATAATAGCATTTATTAAGCACTTACTATGTGCAAAGCACTGTTCTAAGTGCTGGGGCGGTTACAAGGTGATCAGGCTGTCCCACTAGGGGCTCACAGTTTTAATCCCCATTTTACAGATGAGGTAACTGAGGCACAGAGAAATTAAGTGACTTGCCCAAAGTCACACAGCTGACAATTGGCGGAGTGGCAATTTGAACCCATGGCCTCTGACTCCCAAGCCCCTGCTCTTTCCACTGAGCCAAGCTGCTTCTCTTTCTCTCTCTTCTGCACTTTCATAGAACCAAGTAGGCAATAATAATAACAATAATAATAATAATGATAGCAAATAATAATATCTGTTAAGCACTTAATACATGTCAAGCACTGTTCTAAGCAATAGGGTAGATGCAAGTTAGTAAGGTCGGATACAGTCCCTGTCTCACCCTGGGCTCACTATCTAAGTAAGAGGAAAGACAGGTATTGAATCCCCATTTTAGAGATGAGGAAACAGAGGCACAGAAAAGTTAAGTGACTTGCCCCAAGATGACACAGTGGGCCAGTATTAGAATCCAGGTCCTATGGCTCCCAGGCTTGTAATCTTTCCACTAGGCTACACTGCTTCTCTAGGATTGGGGCAGCAGAGAAGTGATTCAAGAGCAGCCAAGAACATTTCTAGGATTAACTAGCAGGTTAGGTTACATTTTGAAAGAGCCAGCATGGTACCCTATAGGGGCCTACTACTATACACATTTTGAACATTTTCGATTAGTAATTAGGATGTTAGTGTGGGAGCACATTTACTAAATTTATGGTTAGCAACAAGTTGAATAAGTTTGCTGAACTGCATAGCAGAGGAGTAAGATTTAAAGTAAACTTCATTGATTAGGAAAATGTCATCCTGCATCCCTGAACATAGCAAGGCCTCAAGTTTGTCCAGTCCGTGAGGTTTGCTGAAACGTAATAGACTCATTATCTAACTTCAGACTGGGAATGTCTGTCCAAGGAACCATGGGTCAGAAATGATCCTGAGAGGTAGTTGCAATGCTTTTAGTATATCACTGCCCCAAATCTCCTCAGTGAAAGCCAGTTCTACATCTCATATCTGCAGCTAATTTTTGGTCCAATCAATACTAATAATAATTATAATAATAATGGTATTTTTAAAGCACTTACTATGTGCTAGGCATTGCACTAAGCACTGGGGTGGATACAAGCAAATCAGGTCAGACATAGTTCCTGTCCCATTTGGGGCTCATGATCTCAATCCCCATTTTATAGATGAGGGAACTGAGGCCCAGAGAAGTAAAGTATTTTGCTCAAGGTCACACAGCAGATAAGTGGTGGAGTAGGGATTAGAACCCATGACTTTCTGACTCCCGTGCCCCTGCTCTATCCACTATGCCATGTTAGCGCTCACTGTGTGCAAAGTACTTGGGAGAGTACAATATAAATGAGGTGATGAGACACATTCCCTGGCCACAACAAGCTTATAGTCTACAGGGTACAATCTAGAAGTCCAAAAATGCAATACTGCAGGACCCAGATAAATCAGCACAGGCTCAATTCTGCCCAAATGCCCAAATATCACTCTATTAGGCCTAGCCCCTCCTGCCCAGGCCAGGAGGAGATCCCGCAGAGGGGGCCCAGGCCCATTATTACCCAAGTCCACTCCACAAGCCTCCTTCATCCCACAGGCCATTGAGAGCCTCTGGACTAGCTCCACCCCAGCATAACCACCCCCGGGGCTTACTCCTATCCTGCTAGTAGCTGGTACCAGCATCAGTGATCCCTATCAATCCACCCAACTGGACACTCTCAAAGCGCAGCTCAAGTGAATCCCAGATCAGGGCTGACACCTGCACATCCAGCTGGAATATGTCAGTCTTGCCAAATTCAGCAGGGAAATCTGTGAGGAGGAGCAGAGAGGTTCCCACACCACACCATTTGGTGGAAGTTTACATATTGTACAGGATTCATTTTGGAAGAAAAACGTGTAGGTGCCAAGCTTTCCCATATTTTTTAGTTTGGATGGATGACTCGAAGTAAGAAGCAGCATGGCCTAAGTGGAAAGAGTATGGGCCTGGGAGCCAGAAGACTTGGGTTCTAATCCAAGGTCCACTACTTCTGTTTTGTGACCTTGTGCAAATCACTTAACTCCTCTGTGCCTCAGTTACTGCATCTGTAAAATGGGGATTAAGACTATATGCCCCACGTGGGACATGGGCTGTATTCAACCTAATTATCTTGTATCTACCCCAGCATTTAGTACAGTGCCTGGCACATAGTAAGCAATCAATCAACCAATCAATTGCATTTATTGAGTGCTTACTGTGTGCAGAGCACTGTACTAAGTGCTTGGGAAGTACAAGTTGGCAACATATTGAGACAGTCCCTACCCAACAGTGGGCTCACTTAACAAATACCATTAAAAAAAATTAGTAGAGGGAATTACAAGGAGAGAAACAGATCTCCATACAGGATTTCTGACTTGTAAAATTTTCTAAAATTCAGATTTCTAAAATAAAACAACACGTCATTAAAGTTTCTTGTTAGTAAGTGAATGGTGTAGATAGAGCTCAAACAGGTCTGGTAAGAGGAAAAGTGCATTTCACATGGGGGCATAAATCAGGGCCAGAGCTGAGAACAGTTCTGGGCTTCCAATGCCCTGGCTTTGTTGAAAATCTACTAAGAGCCATGTTCTTGATTCAATGAAGTCCCCAAGAGTTTACAAACAAATCTACGGCACAGGAAATCCCCAAGGGCCCTGCCTGAGATTTGAAAGATAATACTCAAGTTCCGATCTAAATTCAGTTCTATGACTTCCCATTTCACATCTGAAACAAAATGGGTATATTAACTGGCACCATCAAAAATGACACCAGAAGGCTACCCTGCATATTTCAGAGCTGACGTTTGGCATACCCAATCCTCTGCTAAAAGAGGGAAATAAACAGATTGTGCAGTTGGGCTCCTATGGAGAGGCTAGAGGCTTTATATTTGTGTTTAAATAAAAAACACAATTAGATGTTTTATATGTTTTGCTACATTTGGTAAATAACTACAGTGAGAATGAAACTCGGTAATGAAAGGCGGCAGGGGTCCAGGAATTTTGCTTCTAGGGCTAGGTCCTAGGATAATGACTTCTAGTGGTAGCTTTATGCCAGACTTTCTTGAGAAAGTTACAACTGAGTTCTGGATCTAATAATAACAATTGTGGCATTTGCGCTTACTGCATGTCAAGCACTGTACTAAACACTGGGGTAGAAACAAGATAACCAGATCCCACATAGAGCTCACAGTCTACATGAGACAGAGAACAGGTACTGAATCACCATTTTGCAGATGAGGGGACTGAAGCATAGAGAAATTAAGTGATTTGCCCAAGATCACACAGTTGACAAGTGGTGGAGCTGGGATTAGAACCCAGGTCCTCTGACTCCCAGCCCCATGCCCTTTCCACTAGGCCATGCTGCTTCCCACTGAAGTCCAAAAACTCTTAGTTTCCTTTTTAATCAGTCTTATGTGCTTGATGATATTTATGAACATGTCCTGCAGCTCAATGCTTGTACTCTTTCAGTCTAGTAATAATTTCTAATTCTTTTTAGCAACGATTGTTTACAACCTTTCCTTTTCCAATGAGTTTGTCTTCAGTTGAAATTAGATTCCCGCAATTTATACTGTGAGGCCTTTAAGGTACAAGAACTGTGTCTGAACTATTTGATTTGTTTTTTCCTCAGTGCTTAACACAGTGCTCAGTATGGTCCAGGCCTTAATAAATACCATTTTAATTCAGTTTAGAAATAGAGCCAAGGAAGAATTGGGGATAGAAAAGGTGACAACAATGATGCTAAGTTTGGAAGACAACGTAACTTTGGCATGAAAAATACATTTTGAAACTGTTTTCAAGGCTGTGTTCTGATAACACACTTCAAGGGCTACATCCATTAGGTTTTCTTTTGAAATTGACATCCCATCAGGCATTTTGCCTACCAGAACCCTAACCAGAGGCTACTAGAAATGAAGAAGTGATAATAATAATTATCATTATGGAATTTGTACAGTGCTCTGCCCAAAGTAAGCATGCAAATATTTTTGATTGATTAATATTCAATCAATTCTAAAGCATTGCCACCAAAAGACCCACTGAAAAAAAATTATCAATTTTTAAATGATACTTGTTGAGCATTTACTATGGGCCAAGCACTCTACTAAGCCCTAGGGTAGATAAAAGACATTCAGATTGTACACAGTCCCTGTTCTACATAGGACTCACAATCTAAGTAAGAGGTAGAATTTAATCCCTCATTTTACAGATGAGGTAACAGACACAGAGAAGTTATGTGACTTGCCCAAGGAAACAAAGTAGACAAGTGGCAGATCCAGGATTAGAACCCAGGCTGTCCATGTTTCCAGTCTCTGCTCTTTTCTTGAGCCTTTGCTGCTTCACTAGCACATGATCCCAAAACAAAATTAAGTGAATGCATTACAAACCAGGGTCTTGAAGTGAGAAAGTCTAACACCAACCTACTATTGACTGTGCCTCAATCTTGTCTCTTTCACCATTAACCCCTTGCTCGGACCCTCCTTCTTTCCTGGAACTAGAGAACCAGCATGGCCCCGTAAAAAGACCACAAGCATCAGAGTTGGAATATCTGGGCTCTAATTGCAGCTCTCTCACTTTTTAAAAAAATTAATTGTAGTTGTTAAGTGCTTACTACGTTCCAGGCACACTACTAAATGCTGGGATAGATACAAGTTAAGGAGGTTGCACACAGTCTCTGTCCCATGTAACACCCACAGTCATAATCCCTATTTTACAGATAAGGTAACAGGCACAGAGAAGTGAAGTGATTTTCTCAAGGTCACAGTAGACAAATGGTGGAGGCAGGATTAGAACCCAAGTCCTCTGACTCCCATGTCTGTGCTTTTTCTACAAGGCCACACTGCTTCTCACTTGCCTGCTTTGTGACCATGGGCAATCACTTAACTTCTCTGTGCCTCAGTTTCCTCATCTGTAAATGGAGAGTCAATATCTGCTCTCCCTCCAACTTAGGCTGTGCATCTACCCCAGCGTTTGGCACAATACCTACCACAGTAAGCACTAAACAAATACCACAATCATTATTATTGGATCTTCCTCCTCCTTCATAGCTGACAGATAGCTATTGTAACTATCTTCAAAGCTCTACTAAAATCCCCTCTGCTCCAAATGTCTTAGCTCCCCAGTGCATTCTCCATCACATTCTCTCAAGTACATACCACTTAAGCACTTTGATACTCACCCCACAACACTTGCATATGTATTCTTATATTCCACTACTTTTACTACCTTTTTTTTTAGTATTTCTGTTTCTGTCACCCCCTACTAGACACCATCCCTGCCTACAGTAAACACTCAATAAATATCGTTGATGGCTTTAGTGATGGAATTTGGGAATTTTCTTTCCCTACATCTCATGCAATACAAAGGGTTTTATTCCACACTTGTGTTCACAAGTATCTGTCTTACAAAGAAATGTAGAAGAGAACTCATGACAACAGTGTTTCTCTTAACATTCTTTCCCAATTTAGAGTAAATGGTCAGCTTTTTCTGTACATGAAGCATAGTCGATGCACAAAATAAGGTTCAATATTTGGAAGGCTGTTTCTGTGCAATTTGCTTAGCTTTATTTCAGAATACGCTACTGCAAGGACACTTGGACCGATTAAAAAATTTGGTGTTCAAAATGAAAAAGAGAAATTAGATGAGAGGAATACAGATATTATCCTCTGCAATAGCATTATGAAACCTCCTAAGACGTTAATTCCTCTGAAAAGCAAATGCTTTTGTTCACAACTAAATCTTCTTTGATCAACATCAAGCTGAACTCTTGTTACCTTCAGAGTGTTTACCTGCATCCTGATAAGGTTGACAAGTGGTGTGCAAGCTTGAGAGAGACAAAAATGTCACTGACTGTCAGATCCAATCATAGCTTTTCCATTTGTGTCAAGTTTAGGGTCACATCAATATTGTCATTTTAAACTCAGTTCTAAAGATTTTCTTAGAACTAATAAAGAGAGCTGAACATTTGACTCAGGAAGATTGTTTCCTAGGGATATTCATGGTTAAGTTTATATTCCTAAAACCTTGCAAAAAAAATGGGTGGCTTAGATGAGGCAGATTAGAACAACAAATTGATTGAACTGCAGTTTTCTTTATAGTAGAATCTCTTCAATAATAGTCTTTTGATAGAACTTGAAGGTTCTATGAGTCAAAATTCAATTTTTAGTAGAGCTACAGGATAAAGTATGGGAAATAAAAATAGAATAATTTCTTCCCTCTTTTCCCCTTGATATTACATCTTATATGTGTGTATATAGATTTATAGAGATTGCATATGTATATACATATAGATAAATATCATACATATATAGAGAGAGGATATATATGTCTCTATATACATATACATTTTAGTTGCTCCTCCTAAGTGGTTTTATTTACACCTACAGCCAGTGATATACAACACTGATGTGATAGGAATACTACATTTATATTCATCAGACTTGGACGTGGGCCAGATAACCCTCACAAGAGTGATTCACAGGAAATCACAGATGTAACCATAACAACAAAATAGCCTCCTATTAAGTGTTATGTCAAGGAAAACATGAATGTAGTAATGCTGAAAATGATGACAGTTAAAGCAATGATTTTAGTATTTGTGGGGATCTTTCTTAATGGTATTTGTTAAGCATCTATTATGGGTCAAACACTGTTCTAAGCACTGGGGTAGGAACAAGTTAAATTAGGATGGACACGGCCCATGTCCCACATAGGGCTCACAGTCTAAAGAGGAGTGAAAACAGGTATCTCCATTTTGCAGTTGTGGAAACAGAGGAATGGAGAATTTAATTGACCTACCCAACATCTCACAACAAGCAATTGGCAGAGCTGAAATTAGAATACAGGTCTTTTGACTCCCAGGACCGTGCTCTCTCCATAAGGCATGCTGCTTTTTGTGTTTTAATGAGAACTCAAGATGGAGCTGCTTATATAACAATTTTAGAGTATATGTGGGCCACATGAAACCCCTTTCTCCCCTAGATTGAAGTCCATGAATAACTCCTGGTCTAGAAAACTTTTTCCCAGTTGTTCAGTTTCATGAAAATAAATTTATTCATATTGGACCTTTCTTACTCTTGGGGAACATTAGGAAAACCTTTTTTGACTCACTGACTAACTTTAGAAGGAAAGCTGAGCAAAGAGATTAATTTCAAGAAGGAAATAAAGAAGCATTAGAGTGTCAGTGATTTATTGCAGCCAGGACCCATGATCCAAAAATATCAACAGGTTTGCCTCCTCTTCCCCTCCTCAAAGTCTTCTACACATCTCACTATTCAGAGAAACAAACTTGAGAGTAGGCATCTGTACACCGACATATGATTTGCCTTTGAACTGGTATCTCCAGAGTTACTATACAGTAACCTATTCACAAGCAGGATAGTTAATAGGATGAGAAACCCTAAAAGAGGGCAACTATTCATAGGCATCAAACTTGTGCCTCCAAGGACTCACACAGACAAATCAATTGTATTTATTGAGCACTTGCTGTGTGCAGAGCACTGAACTAAGTGCTTGGGAGAGGACAATATAACAGAGTTGGTAGACCTGTTCCCTGTCGACAGTCTAGACGATAGATTACAGTAAAACTGAAGCAGCATGGTCTACTGGATAGAGCGTGGGCCTGGGAGACAGAAGGACCTAGGTCCTAATCTCAGCTCCACCACTTGTCTACTGGGTGACCTTGGGTTAGCCACTTTACTTCTCTGGGCCTTGGTTACCTCATCTGTAAAATGGGAATGAATACTGTGAGACCATGTGGGACATGGACCATGTCTCCCCCTCTCTAGACTGTCTCCCCCAGTCTACACTGTAAGCCTGTTGTGGATAGGGATTGCCTTTATTGCTGAATTGTACTTTCCAACTTAGTATATTGCTCTGCACACAGTAAGTGCTCAATAAATACGATTGAATGAATGTCCAACCTGATTACCTTACATCTACTCCAATGCTTAGTACAGTGCCTGGCATATAGCTTAATGAATGCCATAAAAAAATGCTAGAGGAAGTTTCTTTCTGTAACTATTCTTAGACTTGCTGAGATCACACAGTGGGCAAGTGGCAGAGCAGGGATTAGAACCTAGGTCCTATGGCTCCCAGGCCTATGCTCTTCCCACTCTCCCCACCTAGGCCCTGCCAACTCATCCCAATCCAAACCCTCCCCACGCCTCACACCCACACCCTCTCTCCCCTCCCTCCACAGCTGCTGCCAAGTGTGGCCTCTGGAACCCCTGCTCCATTATAGGTAAGCTCCCTTTCATCCTGTACCTATTCCTTTCCAGCTCTCTACTCAATCAATCAATCCATCATATTTATTGAGCGCTTACTGTGTGCAGAGCACTGTACTAAGCGCTTGGGAAGTACAAGTTGGCAACATATAGAGACAGTCCCCACCCAACAGTGGGCTCACATTCTAGAAGGGGGAGACAGAGAACAAAACCAAAGATATTAACAAAATAAAATAGAATAGATATGTACAAGTAAAATAAATAAATAAATAAATAGAGTAATAAATATGTACAAACATATATACATATATACAGGTGCTGTGAGGAAGGGAAAGAGGTAAGGTATTCCTCTTAGCACCTTATATGCACCCCACTTCCAGCACTACAGCATTTATATACATCTTTATACTCTACCATCTCCCCTATCTGTAATTTATTTTAATGTCTGTCATCTTCTAGACTAAACTCCTTGAGGGTAGGGATCATGTCTACCAACTCCACTGGATTGCACTCTCCCAAGCACTTAGTACAGAGCTCTGCACAAAATAAATACTCAATAAATACCATTGATTGAATGACTGTAAAGCATTTATTACTGTGCTAAGGGAGGGAAAACAGACACTAACTTCCCATGTTACAAATGAGGAAACAAACACATGAAGGTAAGTGACTTGCCCAAGGTCACACAGCAAGCAAGTTGTAGGGCCAGGATTAGAACCCAGGTCTCCTGCTCCCAATCCTGTGATCTTTTCCACTAACCCACACTGCTTTCCAACCTATGTCCACATCTCTAGGATGTTTGAGGCCTATTAAGAAAAGGAGTCCAAGGAAAATACACTTCCTTGAAAAGTGCTGAGATATAATTTTATATGCACAATGGATTCTTGTTGAAATGCCAGTTTGATAGCTGTACCTGTTACTTTGGTTAATATTCTGCTCCTGTCATGGTTGGCATGTGGAAAATGTGTTAGAATGAAAAATGGATAAACATGGTTTTTGTTCCTGAGAAAAAATAATGAATGCACCTGCAAGTTAGGTTTAAAAGAAAAACTTGGGAAAGTTTTCTAGAGAATCCACTTAACCTTCTTTGTACAAGGCAGAGAAAATGAAAAAGTAGCTCCTCAAATATTACAGGGACAGATCACCAATTGCTCTTTTCTGCTAAAGAATGTAAATTGTAAAGTACAACAAAATTTGACAAGGCAAAATTTATTCAACATAAAATTTGATATAAGGATGAAACTCATGTACTCAGGAATCCAGGGTGGAGTCTAAGCTAAATCATAATAAAAACATTGAAGGGAGAGAGCTCCTTTGCCCTGGAACTAGATTGAATATTATTCAGGCGAGTCCTTCAGGTTTAAAGGCATGTGGTCCAGGCTGGGAAAAGACAGCTATTATATGTTGTAAACTGTTTCATTCTTCAAACTACCTGGATATCTCACCCAATTTTCTCTATTATTATTATTACTACTCTTAATAATAACAATAATAATAATAATAGTGGTACTTAGGAAGTGCTTACTACGGGCCAGGCACTGTTCTAAGTGCTGGGGTGAATACAAGTAAATGGGGTCAATCCCTGTCCCACACGGGGTTCACCATCTTAATCTATTCTTAGGTCTTACACTTGCACAAATAGATTTTCCAAAGCAAGGACTTTGGGGATGGATTATCCATCAGAGAAGGTGACTCTAGTCATAGCATTGTTTTCCTGATGACGATTTAGATCATCATGGGCAGAGAAGGTGTTTGCTAATTCAGCTGTAGTGTATTCTCCCAAGCCCTTAGTACAGGGCTTATTGTAAGCACTCAATAAATACTATTGATTGATTTAGGAGAAAATCTTACCTTTTCGATTTAGCAAAAGACAACATTTCACTCCAGGGGATACTTTATCTCCTGGCTTCTTAGTGTGTGCAGAACACTGTACAAAGCACTTGCAAGAGTACAACAGAATTGACAATGTTCCCTGCCCATAACAAATAGTCTAGAGGGGGAGATAAACATTTTTTAAATGGTATTTGTTAAGTGCTTGTTATATGCCAGGCATGGACCTTACTAAGCCCTGAAATAGATACAAGCTGATCAGAGTGGATACAGTTCCTGTCCCACAGAGGGCTTACAGTCTTAATCCCCATTTTCCAGATGAGGTAACTGAGGCCCAGAGCAATGAAGTGTCTTGCCCAAGGTTACACAGCAGACAGTGGTGGAGCAAGGATTAGAACCAGGTCCTTCTGACTGCCAGGCCCATGCTCTACTCACCATGCAATGCTGCTTCTCTAATATAATTGATATTGGGCTGAGGGTGGGGTGAATATCAAGTGCTTAAAAGGTACAGAACCAAGTGTGTAGGTGACACAAAAGGGAGAGGGAGTAGGGGGAAAGAGGGATTGATTGGAAAAGTCTTTTGGGAGAGATGATATTTTAGTAGGGCTTTGAAGGTGGGGAGAGTGGTGGTCTGTCATACATGCAGGGGGAGGAAATTCCAGGCTAAAGGGAGGACATAGACAAAGGGTTGATGGGAAGATAGACTAGATCAAGGTACAGTAAGTAAGCTGGCAGTAGAGGAGTGAAATGTGCAGGCTGGATTGCAGTAGGAAATCAAGATAAGGTAAGAAGGGGAGAGCTGATTGAGTACTTTAAAGCAAATGGGAAGTAGTTTCTTTTTGATGTGGATGGGCAACCACTGGATGGGATGTGGAAGTGGATGGGCAACCACTGGAGGTTCTTGAATAGTGGGAACATTGGACTGAACCTTTTTTTAGAAAAATGATCCGGGCAGCAGAGTGAAGTATGGACTGGAGGGAGGAGAGACAGGAGCCAGGGAGGTCAGTGAGGAGGCTGATGCAGTTGTCAAAGAGGGATGTAAAAATAATAATAATGATGGTATTTGTTAAGAGCTCATTATGTGCCAAGCACTGTTCCAAGTGTTGATATAAGTGCTTGGATCAGCATGGTAGCATTGGATGAAGAAGAAAGGGCAGGTTTTAGCAATGTTGTGAAGGTAAAACAGACAAGGATTTGGTGACAGATTAAATGCGTGGATTGAATGAGAGAGATGGGTCAAGAATAACGTCAAAGTTACGGGCTTGTGAGATGGAGAAGAGAAAGATGGGGGAGGGCAGGGTTTGGGTGAGAAGATGGGGAATTCTGTTTTGGATAATAAATCAATCAATAGTATATTTATTGAGTGTTCATTATGTGCAGAGTACTGTTCCAAGCAATTGTGTGGGTACAATACAAAAGAAATTGGCAGACCCATTCTCTGTCCATAATGAGCTTACAGTATAGAAAGTTTAGATCATCATGATATCCAGGTAGAGATGTGTCCTGAAGGCAAGTGGAATTGCAAGACTGCAGAGAAGGAGGGAGGTCAGGGCTGGAGAAGTAGATTTGGAAATCATCCATGTAGAGATGGTATTTGAAGCCATGGGAGCAAATGAGTTCACCAAGGGAATGGGTGTAGATGGAGAATAGAGGGGGACTCACACTGAGTTCTGAGGGACTTCCGCTGTTCAGAGGGTAGGAGGCAAAAGAGGAGTGAAAGAGACTGAGAAGGAGCAGTCAGAGAGATAAGATGAGAACCAGAAGAGGACGGTGTCATGAAGACAAGTTAGATAATGTTTCAAGGAGAAGGGTATGGTCCACTATGTTAAAGGCAACTGAGAGGTTGACGAGGATTAAGATGGAGTAGAGGTGTCGGATTTGGCAATCAGCTCCAATACAGAACAGAAAAATAACTACTTGATTAGATATGAATCTGTTCCTTTTAAAACATGTCAAGACATACTATATTCTAATAACAATAATAATGGTATTTGTTAAGTGCTTACTATGTGCCAAGCACTGTTCTAAGTGCTGGGTTAGATACAAGGTAATCAGGTTGTCCCACACGGGGCTCACAGTCTTAATCCCCATTTTACAGATGAAGTAAGAGGCACAGAAAAGTTAAGTGACTTGCCCAAAGTCGCATAGCTGACAAGTGATGGCCCAGGGATTAGAACCCATGACCTCTGACTCCCAAGCCATGCTCTTTCCACTAAGCCATGCTACTTCTCAAGTATAGGGTAATAGACCTGAGAGTGGACATAGTCTTCATCCCGCAAAGGTCACCCTGTTAAGCACTGGTATAAGAGCCTAATAAAAGAAACAATTAACAGTTGGTGGGGAGAGCAAGGCATTCAATGGAATTCAGGTTCTTGACCTGAAGTGGGGCTTGTGTACTTCTGGGCAGAAGACTGGCACCTCCTTTTTTCTATAGCATTTGTCCAGTGCTTACTACATGCCAGGCACCGTACAAAGCACTGGTGTAGATACAAGCTAATCAGGATGGACACAGTGCCTGTCCCACACGGGGCTCACAGCCCCTATTTTACAGATGAAGTAACTGAGGCACAAAGAAGTGAAGTGACCTGCCCAAGGTCCCACTGCAGACAAATGGAGGAACTGGGATTAGAATCTGGGTCCTTCTTACTCCCTTGATCGTGCTCTATCCACTAAGCCATGCTGCTTCTTACTTCCTTGTAAGAAATTTGGAAACCACAGCTGAGGACAGAGGAAGAGCAGAGTTGTTGGCCTGGTAGCTACAAAGGATGAATCAAAGAATAGAGAGTCCCCCCCCAAAAAATCACCTGAGCCAGGACCTGAAGCCAATGATGACTTAGATAAGGTAGGTGGCAAGAAACAGAGGAATTCCTGTCACACATACACCACCCCCAGATGCCATGTGTTCCATTCAATAACACTGATTGCTTAATCTATGCTGAGTACTGTACCAAGCAGTGGGAAGAACACAGTAATTTAGGAACCTGTAACTCTACAAACTCATTACGGACAGGGAATGTGTCTGCTAACTGTCAGTCAGTCAATCATATTTGAGTGCTTATTGTGTGAAGAGCACTGTCCTTAGTGCTTGGGAGAATATGATACAACAATAAACACGTGCATTCCCTGCCCACAATAAGCTTACAGTCTAGAGGGGGAGACAATGATCTCAATACGGTGCTCTGCACATAATAAATGCTCAATAAATACCATTGATTGATTGACTACAAATCATAATTTTTGCCTCTGAAGAGATTACAGTTTAGTGGGAGAGTCAGACACTAAAATAAATGGAAGGTAGGAGACGGCAATCTAGTGCAATGTAGGTACATAAGTGCAACAGTGACTACTGTAAAATGTTTGATAACTGCTGAAGTGGCATTTGAGGAGACAAAACTTATAGAGATGAGAGACTAATCATGCAAGGCCTCCTGGAGGATAAATGATTTCAGAAGGGCCCTGAAGATACGGAGAGCAGTGGTTGAGGAGGGATAGGGAATTCCAGCCAGAACAGAGTGCTTGAACAAGCAGCTGATTTTAAGAGAGACGAAAGTGAGACCCAGACTGGTTTGGCTCCAGAGAAGCAAAGAGTGTGAGTTGGAGTGTTGGAGGATCACAGATGAGGATAAATAAGGGGGTGAGTTCTGATGTTCTGATTAAATGCTATAATACAATGGTCAGGCATAGGCAACAATCAGAGTTTTTGAGCAGTGTGGAGACTTGCAAAAAATGATGTTTCAGAAAAATGAGAAGGGCAGCAGAGTGAAGTATGGACTCAAGAGGGGAGATGCTGGAGGCAGGGAGATTAGAGATGAGGCTGGTGCAGTTGAGATTTGTCAAGTGCTTGGACCACAGTGGTGGTAGTTTGGACGGAGAGAAAGTTGTGGATTCAGGAAATGTTCTCAAGAAAAAATAGGTACGATCTGCCTATCCAGACTGCAGCATATTAGCAAACTATTTTCTAATGGTTTCAAAGAAAAAATGAGAGATTATTGAACACCACCTTGTGTTTCCTCACTCAGAAGTCACAATTAAAATAGGTTCAGTGACCTGCTCCAGTTTTGAGTAGTCTAGTAGCATAAACTTCCCAAGCACTTAGTACAGTGCTCTGCACACAGTAAGCACTCAATAAATACGATTGATGATGATGATGATAAAACAGATCCCTCTAGATAAGCAGCTGGGAAGTATAGAGTTCACACACAAAAACGCGCGCGCGCGCGCGCACACACACACACACACACACACACACACACACACACACACACATATCCCTTCCTGCCGCCCCCACAGCCAATTCAAATCTTCCAGATTTCTCTGCAGTTTCCCCCAACTGTGTCTGTGAAGAATTGGTGTGGAGTGGATCCACTGAGACCTGGGCTGGAACAAAACCAAGACATGTGTTTAGAGAAGCGTGAGGTAGATTTCAATGAATATTTACTTATGGACATATCCTTTAATCACAGGCTTCTTGTTTCTGAATGGGCAAAGAATACCAAGAAAAAAATACTTTCAGTACAATTTACTTTTCATTTGAAAAATTACACTCTCTGTATTGCATTTGGAAAAAAAAAAGCTCTCCTTTTTTCATTCTCAGGGTCAATGCTCTTCACAGGGGTCATTAATTCACTAGTAATGGCTCCTAATATTATTTTACTCAACCAACAAATGATATTTACTTAGTGCTGTGTGTACAGCACTATACAAAGCACTTGGGAGTGTACAGTAAAACAGAGTTGGTAGACATAATCCTGGCCCTCATGGGGCTTTCGATCTAGTGGGATAATAGGTACGTTCTTCCCAAAGCCAACTTTTGGGGGCACAAGGACTAGATCTGGACTGGCCTGAAGACCCCTTGGGCAGTTATCCCCATCCCTTTACAACACTGCATTTGCTTACGAGTCCAGACATATTTTCAAGTGCCCATGCCAAGTACATAACTTTCCTGCTCCCAAGACTAATATATGTATACCTACACAGAACCACGGTACCAAGTATAATAAATGCAGGCACAAATCCATCCTATTACAACTCACACCTATATCACAGGCTCTGGGAACTCCTGTGCAGACACTGACCAGTTTGAAATAACTTTTGTTTTCCACCTTGAAGTGCAAATAAACTGAACCATAACTTGAACTGAATCAAAATAACCATCTCCACCACACTGTCTTCACATGGGTGTTCTCCAGGAACAAATCAGGGAGGATGATTTAAGTAACGCTTTCAGGGGTTATTTGCATCTCCTTTCCAGATGGTATTGAAAGAAGGATCCCACCTTTTAATGCATCCCTCCCTATGTTCACATGACCTGTTTCAGAACTTGTACTACTGAGCCTCTTGGCAACTTGCATTTTCTTGAAATTCAACTATCTTCTCAGGATTGCCCTGAATACTGTACTCTTCACTTTCCATGCCCCAGGGATAATTCACTTATCACCACAGGGCTCCCCTAGTCACTGGCCTTTTCATACCCAATGGCCCAAAGACAATTCCATTCATTCATTCATTCATTCAATCGTACTGATTGAGCACTTACTGTGTGCAGAGCACTGTACTAAGTGCTTGGGAAGTACAAGTCGGCAACATATAGAGATGGTCCCTACCCAACAACGGGCTCACAGTCTAAAAGGGGGAGGCAGACAACAAAACAAAACATGTAGACAGGTGTCAACCATCAGAATAAATAGAATTACAGCTATATGCACATCATTAACAAAATAGAGTAGTAAATATATACATGTAAAATAGAGTAATAAATCTGTACAAATATATACAAGTGCTGTGGGGAGGAGAAGAGGGTAGGGAAGAGTGGGAGGAATGGGGAGGAGGAGAGGAAAAAGGGGGCTCAATCTGGGAAGGCTTCCTGGAGGAAGTGAGCTCTCAATAGGGCTTTGAAGGGAGGAAGTGAGCTAGTTTGGCAGATGTGTGGAGGGAGGGCATTCCACGTCATGGGAAGGACGTGGGCCAGGGGTCGACGGCGGGACAGACGAGAATGAGGCACAGGTGAGAATGAGGCACAGTGAGGAGGTTAGCGGCAGAGGAGTGGAGGGTGTGGGCTTGGCTGTAGAAGGAGAGGAAGGAAGTGAGATAGGAAGGGGTGAGTTGATGGAGAGCCTTGAAGCCGAGAATGAGGAGTTTTTGCTTGATTCGTAGGTTGACAGGCAACCACTGGAGATTTTTGAGGAGGGCAGTGACATGCCCAGAGTGTTTCTGTACAAAGATAATCCAGGCAGCAGAGTGAAGTATAGACTGAAGCGGGGAGAGACAGGAGGAAGGGAGATCAGAGAGGAGGCTGATGCAGTAACCCTTCCGGGAAAGGATGAGAGACTGAACCAGCAAGGTAGCGGTTTGGCTGGAGAGGAAAGGGAGGATCTTGGCAAAGTTGTACAGGTGAGACCAGTAGGTTTTGGTGATGGATTGGTTGTGAGAGATGAATGAGAGAGTGAAGTCGAGGATGACATCCACCATCTCCTCTGGGTATCACTGGATTGCTGGATTGTACTTTGCAAGCATTTAGTAAAGTGCTCTGCACACAGTAAGCATTCAATAAATATGATTGACTGAATGAATAAATACATTGTTATTGCTATTGTTTATCTTACAATAAACATCTGTTTATTGTAATCTGATCTCCCATCCTGATCTCCCATCCTCGTGTCTCTCTCCACTTCAATCCATACTTCATGCTGCTGCCCGGATTATCTTTGTCCAGAAACGCTCTGGGCATATTACTCCCTCCTCAAAAATCTCCAGTGGCTACCAATCAATCTGCGCATCAGGCAAAAACTCCTCACCCTGCGCTTCAAGGCTCTCCATCACCTCGCCCCCCGCTACCTCACCTCCCTTCTCTCCTTCTACTGCCCAGCCCGCAACCTCCGCTCCTCCACCGCTAATCTCCTCACTGTACCTCGTTCTCGCCTGTCCCGCCGTCGACCCCCGGCCCACGTCATCCCCCGGGCCTGGAATGCCCTCCCTCTGCCCCTCCACCAAGCTAGCTCTCTTCCTCCCTTCAAGGCCCTGCTGAGAACTCAAGTCCTCCAGGAGGCCTTCCCAGACTGAGCCCCTTCCTTCCTCTCCCCCTCGTCCCCCTCTCCATCCCCCCATCTTACCTCCTTCCCTTCCCCACAGCACCTGTATATATGTATATATGGTTGTACATATTTATTACTCTATTTATTTATTTATTTATTTATTTTACTTGTACATTTCTATCCTATTTATTTTATTTTGTTGGTATGTTTGGTTCTGTTCTCTGTCTCCCCCTTTTAGACTGTGAGCCCACTGTTGGGTAGGGACTGTCTCTATGTGTTGCCAATTTGTACTTCCCAAGCGCTTAGTACAGTGCTCTGCACATAGTAAGCGCTCAATAAATATGATTGATTGATTGATTGATTGATCTTACTAACGCCACTAAGCCCCTTCAATCCCTCCCAGTGCTGTCTGCCCATCCCAGTCCTCTTCTCCCAGCCACCCTTGGTTAGCTAACTAGTTAGCTAAGCCTAAAGCAGCAGATTAAAGGGATGGTAGGAAATGATAGAAATAATAATAATAATAATGGTATTTGTTAAGCACTTAATATGTGCCAAGCACTGTTCTAAGCGCTGGGGTAGATACAAGGTAAGCAGGTTGTCCCACGAGGGGCTCACAGTCTTAATCCCCATTTTACAAATGAGGTAACTGAGGCCTAGAGAAGTTAAGTGACTTGCCCAAGGTCACGCAGCAGACAAGTGGCAGAGTTGGGATTAGAACCCATGACCCCTGACTCCCAAGACGGGGCTCTTGCCACTAAGCCATGTTGCTTTGTGTCTGGTGTGTTAGTTTTTACAATGGAGAGGAAGGGGCAGATTCTAGAGATATTGTGTATTACTACGCAAAGTTGTCTCTAAGTTACTATCTTGGTTTTAAAGGTGCATGTTTTGATTTTCTGAACAGGCTTAAATATCTGCAAAACCTAGCCAGAAAGTTCCACAGATTTTAATTTGCTGCTTTAGGCTTAGCTAACTATTTAAGGAACTTCCAGATTATTTATTGAGTTCCTACAAAAACAACATAATAGAGTCTTCACTTTCTCATAAATCATGTTAATAAATTGAAAATAAGTTTAGCTTTTTATGATCATTTTATCAAGAAACTTTTATATTTTTTTAATTGTATTTGTGAAGCCCTTACTATGTGCCAGGTACTGCACTAAGCACTGAGTAGATACAAAGTACTCATATTGGACACAGTTCTATAATAATAATAGTAGCATGTTAAGCGCTTACTATGTGCCAAGCACTGTTCTAAACACCGTGGGGGGGGGGATACAAGGTAATCAGGTTGTCCTACATGGGGCTCACAGTCTTAATCTCCATTTTACAGATGAGGTAACTGAGGTACAGAGAAGTTAAGTGACTTGCCCAAAGTCACACAGCTGACAAGTGGCAGAGCCAAGATTAGAACCCATGACCTCTGACTCCCAAGCCCGTGCTCTTTCCACTAAGCCACGCTGCTTCTCACATGGGGTTCAATCCTAATCCCCATTTTACAAATGAGGTAACAGGCACACAGATGTTAAGTGATTTTCCCAAGGTCACACAGCAGGCAAATGGTGGAGTCAGAATTAGAACCCAAGTCCTTGTGACTCCCAGGCCTGGGCTCTGTCCACTAGGCCATGTTGCTTCTTTTTGTCTTTGTCTTGGAAATCTGAGGAGTGATGACGATGTTCGGAAAAATAAATGGGTTTTAAAAGATTATGAATGCCCGAAACACCATTTTAATTTCACTCCCATTTACTGGTTTGATTTGGAGAATATTTTAGAAATGCTCATTAGATTGGGAGCATGCCTGTCATATATATTTCCTTCTGTAGGAATGCTTAGAAACATATTGACATTTGAAATATTGGAACTTGCAAAATAGATTAGTTCACCAATATGTTATTCTAAAAACATGCAAAATCAAAGTTCCTAATGTTCCTGCTTGAGCAAATAAAATCATCTTTTGAAGTATAGCAGGAGACAGCTGCATAAAATTCATCCTAATGACAGCTGCAGCTTGCCAAATGAACTGAAATGTTGATAAGCACGACATTTTCTGCGATAATGGAAGATGTATTTTCAGTAAGTAGGCTATTTCATTGCAAAACCACTTGCTAATTGGAAACACTAATAATCCTCATTTTGAGGCCATAATTAAAGGTTAAATATTTTAATGGATGGCTCTTAGGCATTATCACCAAACAACTAATGTACATCCGATTTTATCAAACCATTGAATAATGCCAGTGATCTGGGAATGGGATAGGAGGAGAGGAAATCAACTTTGTTCATTCCTTTCATGTTTCTGGTCAAATAGTTCTCCTTTCTAATGTCTCATTCTCTATCGTTGTGAAATAGTTCTTTTCCTGATGGCAAATTAGAAAACAAAGTAACTGTAAGGGAGAAATAAAATCATGTCATGGTACAATCCTCTAGACTGTAAGCTCATTGTGAGCAGGGAATGTGTCTGCTTGTTATATTGTCCTCTCCCAAGCACTTAGTACAGTGCTCTGCACACAGTAAGTGCTCAATAAATATGATTGAATGAATGAATATTTCAGGTTGCCTTTTTTAAATATTCCCTCTCTAGACTGCAAGCTCCTAGTGGACAGGGGACATGTCTACCAACTCCCAAGTGCTCAGTTCAGTGATCTGTGCACAGTAAGTGCTCAATAAATACCACTTATTGACTGATGCTTGTTGAGTAATGAGTCAGATCTTCTGTTCTCTGAGTCTTCCTGTCTAGAAGTTCTGCAAGATCTAGGGAGATATAGAGAAGTGGGAAACACACAGGCCATACCTAAATCAAAGGTGGCTATTTAGATGATATGGTGTCTGTAACAAAATTTGGACTTTTGGGTCACCTGAATGATCTATGTAGAGAATATTGCCCAGGTCATTTTTTGGTAATCCTCTGATTTGATCAGCTCCTGAGCTTGATTTTCCCCATTGCATCAAAGTCAGGGCAGATAGCTTGCTATTTTCTGGACAGAGAGGAAGGGAACCCCACAAAGGATAGAGCATGGGCCTTGAAGTCGGAAGGTAATGGGTTCTAATCCCAGCTCTGCCACTTGACTGCTATGTGATCTTGGGCAAGTCACTTCACTTTTCTGTGCCTCAATTACCTCATCCGTACAATGGAGATCAAAACTGTGAACTCCATTTGGGAGGGGACTGTGTCCAACCTGATTTGCTTGTATCCTCCCCAACACTTAGTACAGTGTCTGGCACATAATAAGCACTTAATAAATATCATAATTATTATTATTATTAATCTTTTCAGCAGGAACCTCACGAACCTCCAGCTGGATGTGCTAATTGCTTCATCCTCAACAATTTTAAATTGCTTTGGGAAATTACTGTAAGCTTATTGTGGGCAGGGATTGCTCTTTATTGCTGTATTGTACTTTCCAAGTGCTTAGTACAGTGCTGTGCACACAATAAGCACTCAATAAATGCAACTGAATGAAAAATATTGATCAATGAGTGGCCTAGTGGCAAGAGCCCAGGCTTGGGAGTCAGAGGTCATGGGTCCTAATCCTGGCTCTGCCACTTGTCAGCTGTGGGACTTTGGGCAAGTCACTTCACTTCTCTGTGCCTCAGTTCCCTCATCTGTAAAATGGGGATTAAGACTGTGAGCCCCACATGGGACAACCTGATCACCTTGTATACCCCCAGCACTTAGAACAGTGCTTTGCACATAGTAAGCACTTAACAAAATGCCATTATTATTACTCTGTGAATGCTTTTTCTTTTAAAAGGTCATAGACTGTGATCCCCATGAGAGCTAGGGATTGGCTCTGACATGATTAACTTTATCTACCACAGTGCTTAGTACAGTGCTTGGGATATAGTAAGCACTTACATATAATAATAATATGCAATAATTATAATTATTATTCTGTGTATTTGCAGCCACAGCCACAGAACAAAGAAACTGCATGGGTTTGGCCAGCTTAGGCTTTAAAACAGAAGAAAAGCATACAGAGCACTGCAAAGGGCATGAACGAATTATATCTAACAATTAGAATTGTAATATTTGTTAAGCACTATGTACCAAACATTGTGCTAAGTGCTTGATAGCTCAATCAATGCTATTTATTGAGCGCTTCCTAAGCACTCAGGAGAGAACACTATAACAGAGTTGGTAGAGACATTCCCTGCTCACAGTGACCTTAGGGTCTAGATGGGGAGACAGATATTAATATAGATCAGATATCATCCCCATCCTACACGGGGCTCACAATCTAAGGGGTCAAGGAATAGGAATTTAATTCCTGAGGCACAGTGAAGTTAAGTGACTTACTCAAGGTTGCACAGCAACCAAATGGCTGGGCCGGGGTTAGAACCTAGATCTGATTCTCAGTCTTGTGCTCTTTCTATTAGGCCATGCTGACTATCTACCCCAGTGGAGCACTGTATTCCACCCCTGTGGGAAAAAGAAACAGAGTTTCCAAGGGTTCCTTTTCCACCAGACCAAGGTCTGCAGTTGGAAAGAGAAGCTGTCCTGTCTGCACCCAAGCTGACAGGACTTCCCATGAGACCCTGCTCTGCTCCACCATGGCAGAGAGAAAGAAGCAGCAGCAGTAGCAATCAATCAATGGTATTTATTGAGCACTTACTGTGTGCAGAGCACTGGGAGAGTACAATAAAATGCAGTTGGTAGACATGTTCTGTGCCCACAAGGAGCTTTCAGTCTAGAGGAGGAGGTACACTCTAATATAAAGAAATCACAGAAATGTATATAAGTGCTCTGAGATGGAGGGTGGAGTGAATATCAAATGCCCAAAGAATACAAATCCCACTGCAAAGATGATGCTGAAAGGAAAGGGAGCTGGAGAAAAGAGGGCTTAATCAGGGAAGGTCTCTTGGAGGAGATGAGACCTTAATAACGCTCCGACAGTGGGGACAGTGGTGGTTTGGTATATATGAAGGATAATGATGATGATGATGGAAGTTGTTGAGCACTTACTATGTGCAAATCACTGTTCTAAGCACTGGGGGGGATACAAGGTGATCAGGTTGTCCCACAGTGGGCTCACAGGCTTCATCCCCATTTTACAGATGAGGTAACTAAAGCACAGAGAAGTGAAGTGACTTGCCCAAAGTCATACAGCTGACAAGTGGTGGAGCTGGGAGCTGAGAAGCAGTACAACTCAGTGGAAAGAGCCCGGGCTTTGGAGTCAGAGGTCATGGAGGAGAAGGTAGTTCCAGGCTAGGAGGAGGATGTGGGAAAGTGGTCGGCAGCAAGATAATAATAGTAATAATGTGTTCAGCGCTTACTATATGACAAGCACTGTTCTAAACTCTGGGATCGGTACAAATTAATCAGTTCGGATGCAGATCTTCTCCCATAGGGAGCACACATGGGAGAATAGGTATGGGATCCCCGTTTTATAGATGAAGAAGTTGAGGCACAGATAAGTTAGGTGACTGGCCCAAGATGACACAGAAGACAAAGGGCAGAACCACGATTAAAACCCAGGACTCCTGGCTCCCAGATCCATGCTTTTTTCCACTATGTTAAGTTGCTTTTTGGAACAAACAAATAACATTCAATTTTTTAAAAAATTACCCTTTCAGTATCATGCCTTGGAGTACATATACAACACAGGGATAATAAAGGTATTTAAAGAAAACATAAAAGCCACAATGTTTTCCCAGCTCAAAATTGCATGTTGATATATATACCAAATTCATGGCTGGATTTTTATTTTGTAAATAAAGTCCAGCACTTAGTAGTGCATGCTATAATTGAATTGGAAGCAGGATACCATAAAATCGGCTTGGGGCCTACAAAGAAATACGTAAAGAAAAGAGGCAGGAAAAAATGTAGGTATATTTCAATTTATACTTACATGATCGAGACAGACAAGACTGAGGCACAGTGAGTAAGCTGGCGCTTTAGGAGCCAAGTCTGCAGACTGGGCTTTGGTAGGAGATCCATGAGCTCTGAGAAGCACCATGAGTCCCTTCTCAATCTTGAGAACATTGGAAAGGCTGAGACTGACTGCAGCTGTGACTACTTTGATTAATGGACTCCAATGCTTGAAGAACCTGAAACTCTTCTCCCCTTGCCACACAACTCTAGTGCTCAATTTGTTGTTGTTTTTTTTTGTATTTATCATTGTTCTCCTTTTTATTTTGTTTTTATTGCTTTATCTTTCCTGAAGCTAGTCCCATTTTCTCACTTCCTTTATATACTGTGAGACCCTTGGAGACTAAAGACCACTGCTAATTTTCTTTTAATTAGTTTTTAGTACAGTGGTTTGCATAAAGAAGGCTGTGAACAGATATTATTCCTACTACTGTCATCACAGCAGAGCTCTGCTATGCTATGAAGCAGCATGGCTTAGTGGATAGAGCATGGGCCTGGGAGTCAGAAGGTCATGGGTTCTAACCCTGGTTCTGCCACTGGTCTGCCACGTGACCTAGGACAAGTTACTTCATTTCTCTGGGGTTCAGTTACCTCATCTGTAAAATAGCGATTGAGCCTGTGAGCCCCATGTAGGACAAGGACTGTGTCCAACCCCATTTACTTCTATTGCTTTGCACATAGTAAGCGCTTAACAAATGCTATTATTATTATTATTATCCACCCCAGTGCTTAGTACAGTGTCTGGCACATACTGAGCACTTAAATACCGCAGTTATTATGACTATGGGATCAGTGTGGCCAAGTGGAAAAAGCACAGGCCTGGGATTCAGAGGACATGGGTTTTAATCCCTGCTTTGCCACTTATCTGTTGTGTGATTTTGGGCAAGTCACTTAACTTCTCTGTGCCTCAGTTTCCTCATCTGCAAAATGGGGATGAAAACTGTGAGCCCCATGTGGTACATGTCGTGAGTTCAAACTGATTAAATTATATCTACTCCAGTACTTAGCACAGGGCCTGGCACAGACTGTGAGCCCGCTGTTGGGTAGGGACCGTCTCTATATGTTGCTAACTTGTACTTCCCAAGCGCTTAGTACAGTGCTCTGCACACAGTAAGCACTCAATAAATACGATTGAATGAATGAATAGTAAGCACTTAAACATCGTAAAAAACAAAACAATAGCAACAATGAAAAAAAAAAGCCTTAGGTTCTAATTCTGGCTCTGCAACTCGCCTGCTGTATGACTTGGCCAAGTCACAACTCAGTTTTAGATAAGTTGAGTTTTGGGGAGTAGGTGGTTGGGAAAAGAGAGAGAGAGAGAGAATGAATGTGTCAAAATCAGCATTTGAAAATCCTACAGTTTAGGCTTTTGGAGAAAATAGGAATTGGTGTAGCCAAATTTTAAAAGCCCACCTGCATCTCTGACACAAATAACTAAAAACTGCTAAACAAAAGTCACATTGAAATTAGCAAGCAGCACAAGCCTTCTGAAATGGTTCATAGACTCTTCTGGGATTTTTCCTCCCTAAATGATGTAGGTCACCCTTCCCAAGAGGCAATAAGCCAACTATCCCTGTTTTCTAAAGAGACCTAATGCTGAAAGATAAACAGAGAGAACAGAGAACAGCATGCTAGTGCTACTAGCCCTTTTGAGCACAATCTTAATTCAATGCACCTGGGAAGAGTAGCACAAAAGAGACTCAGGTGCAAATAAAATAATTCATCATCATCTTCATCGTGAAGCATTTATGGAGTGTCCACAGGGTCCCAGTTCAAGGAGCCAAGGAGAGAATATTTTGTTTTGTAGCTTCTTTGAGAGGAGAAAGGCAGGTAAGTGGTCACAGCTGTAACTCCAATTCACTTAGTTTCATAATAGTCATTTTCATTGATTTATTCATTTTGTCCTACAGAGAGCTCATAGATCAACAAGAAGATCAGAACAAGTTAAAAAACAAATATTGAAGAAAGAAATGCCCAGAATATATTAGCTTATTTAAAACGTCAACATTAGGCCAAGCCCAAATACATTAGGGAAAGGCATTTCAAAGTGTCAAAAATTCAGGTAGGATTTCAGGCAACCATAAATCAAGATTAGGACAGAAACAAACACACAAAAATGAGCAGTGGAAGGAAAAAGTCATGGTAGGCATGAATGGGGACTTAAAAATCATCTACCTTTATTTGCTTTAACAATGGTGGGATTTAAAGGATAAAAGAGAATTTTAAGAAGCATTAGAACGGAAGCAGCACAGAGCATTGGATAGAGCAAGGGTCTGGGAGTCAACAGGTCATGGGTTCTAATCCTGGCTCCACCATTTGTCTGCTTAACCTTGGGCAAGTCACTTTACTTCTCTCTGCCTCAGTTAACTCATCTGTAAAATGGGGATTGAGACGGAGTCCCATGTGTGACAGGGATTGTGTCCAACCTGATTTGCTTGTATCCACACCAGGGCTTAGAACAGTGCCTGGCACATAGTAAGTGCTTAACAGATACCATAATACCATTATTATTATTATTATTAGAATCTTAGCCTGTCTCAACTGAGCAAATATTGAGAAGGCCTTCAGAAGAAGCTTCATATAATCAGGGCCAGCTTGAAATATGTGTGCAACAACATCAGAATATATCAGAGTTAATCATATGTACAATAAATGCAGGAGCAAGTCTTCAATGCATATGCAAATGACCATTTTTCAAATAATACACCACCAAGCAATTTTCACTAATATCAATTCCTGACAAAGATCCTTGCATTAAACCCACAAATTGTTGGATCATATTTAATGCTGAAATGATTTGGGTCCATTTGTAAAGCCACATGTATGCAATACAATCTACTGTGTATGTGTATTTCCACCAGATAAACAAAGTTAGAATGATTTTAAAATTAAAATGAACTTTTAATTTTTGCCTCATATCTCCATGTTCAGCTTATAAGTAAATACTTGAAAATGAAAATAATGATTATCCATTGAATATCTCTTTCATTAAATCATATTTATTGAGTGCTTGCTGTGTGCAGAGTACTGTACTAAGCGGTTGGAAGAGTACAACAATAAACAGACATATTCACTGCCAAAAGCAAACTTTCGGCCTTGGGGTGGGGGCCCGGAAACAGACATTAATACAAATGAATAAATTGTAGATTTGTACGTAAGTGTTGTGGGGCTAGGAGGGGGGAAGAACAAAGGGGGCAAGTCGGGGTGATGGAGAAGAGGGGGAGAAGAGGGAAATAGGAGGCTTAGTCAGCAAAGGCTTCTTGGAGGAGAAGAGCCCTCAATAAGGCTTTGAAGTGGGGGAGAGTAATCGTCTGTTGGATTTGAGGAGGGAGGATGTTACGGGCCAGAGGCAGGATGTGCAAGAGGTGTCAGCAGTGAGATAGGTGAGATCGAGGAGTGGTGAGAAGGTTGGTTGGCATTAGTGGAGCAAAGTGTGCAGGTTGGGTTGTAATAGGAGAGCAGCGAGGTGAGGTAGGAGGGGTCAAGGGGATTGAGTGCTTTGAAGCCAATTGTGAAGAGTTTTTGTTCGATGCGGAGGTGGATGGGTAGCCACTTGAGTTTTGTGAGGAGTGGGGAAACATGTCCTGAACGTTTTTGTAGAAAAATGATCCGGGCAGCAGAGTGAAATAAGGACTAGAGTGGGGAGAGACAGGAGGCTGGGAGGTCAGCAAGGAGGCTGATGCAGTAATCCAGGTGGGATAAGATGAGTGATTGTATTAAAACATTAGCAGTTAGGATGGAGAGGAAAGGGTTGATTTTAGTGATGTTGTGAAGGTGGGACCAACAGGATTTAGTGATGGATTGAGTATGTGGGTTGAATGAGAAAGAGGAGTAAGGATAATGCCAAGGATTCAGGCTGGTGAGACAGAAAGGATGTTGGTGATGTCAAGAGTTAGGGGAAAGTCAGGGAGAGGACAGGTTTTAGGTGGGAAGATAAGGAGTTCTGTTTTTGACACAGTAAACTTGAGATGATGGGAGGACATCCAAGAAGAGATGTCTTGAAGACAGGAAGAAATGTGAGACTGCAGAGAGGGAGAGATATCTGGGCTGGAGATCCAGATTTGGGTATCATCCACATAGAAGTGGTAGTTGAAGCCACGGGACCGAATGAGTTCTCCGAGGGTGTAGATGGAGAATAGAAGGAGACCCAGACTGAACCTTGAGGGAACCCCACAATTAGGGGGTAAGAGGCAGAGCAGGAGTCAACGAAAGGGACTGAGAATGAACGGTCAGAGAAATAAAAGGAGAATGAGGAGAGGACAGTATCAGTGAAGCCAAGGTTAGATAATGTTTCCAGGAGAAGGGGGTGGTCCACAGTGTTGAAGGCATTTTAGAGGTTGAAGAGGATTAGGATGGAATAGAGGCCATTGGATTTGGCAAGAAGGAGATCATTGGTGACCTTTGAGAGGGCAGTTTCTGTGGAGTGAAGGGGAGAGAAGTCAGATTGGAAGGGGGCAAGGAGAGAATTTGAGACAGCAGGTGTAGACAACTTGCTCAAGGAGTTTGGAAAGGAATGGCAGGAGGGGGATGGGGTGATAACTGGAGAGAGCCATGGGGTCAAGGGAGGGGTTTTATAGTATATGGGCATATTTGAAATCAGTGAGGAAGAAGTCACTGGAGACCAAATAGTTGAAGATGGCTGTTTGGAAGGGAAGAAAGGAGGGAGCAAGTGTTTTGATAAGGTGGGAAGGAATGGGGTTGGAAGAGTAGGTAGAGCGGGTGGATTTTGAGGTACCATGGTAGACTGTGGAATTTCCTTCCCCGGATATCTTTAAGGGAAGGCAGTCTCCCATTTATCCAGGGTGGCTGAGGTGTAGCTCTAGGGAAGGACTAGATGATTGTACAAGTCAAAGATCATGGAATCAATTCTGCTGCTGAGACTCTGAGTTCTCCCATTACTAAATCTGAAGAACAAGCAGGGCAACCTCTCTTTACTCAGCCTCATTAGAGAACAGAGGTTACCCAGGCAAACATATTCTGGCAACATAACAGCAGGGCACCACCACTCAAAGTGTACATATGTACAACTCCCCACTTTGCCCACATCCACATTCTCCTGCAGAAGAATCAGCAAGGAATTCTCAAGGAATTCTCAGCTCTCAAGGAATTTCAAATTTAGTGGGGCAACTCGTTCCAATTCTCCATACTCTAAGCTTTCTTACACCTCAAGGCAGTCATTGTCTCCAGAAGCCCTCTCTTGCCTATACATCCAACCCCAGTCTTCCAAATGTGTGACCTTGGGCCAGTCACTTCACTTCTCTGGGCCTCAGTTACCTCACTTGTAAAATGGGGATTAAAACGTGAGCCTCATGTGGGACAGGGATTGTGTCCAACCCCATCTGCTTGTATCCACCCATTACTTAGTAAAGTGATTGGCACATAATAAGCATTAAGTACCAGTTCACTTCACAATACAATATGTGCTTGGCACATAGTAAGTGCTTAACAAATACCATAATTATTAGGTACCATAAAAATAATAATATCCCATTTCTGAACCCAGGCCTCTTGGGAGATGTGCATTCAATAAGGCTTTGAAGTGGGGGAATAAAGGCTTTGAAGTGGGGCATTGTGTCTGTTATATTGCTATATTGTACTCTCCCAAGCATTCAGCACAGTGATCTGCACACAGTAAGTGTTCAATAAATACAACTGACTGATTGACTACAGAGCATGTGCTAAATTCTTGGGTAAGTAACAAAGAGTTAAAAGGCATGGATTACTGGGGGAAAGCCTCTGGAGAAGATGTGATCTCAGGCTTTGAAAATGGGGAGAGCCGTGGTTTGTCATATATGAAGGGGGAGAGAGTTCCAGGGAGGAGAGAGACATGAGCAAGTGGTCGGGGGCAACAGAAATGAAAACCGAGTATGAATCAATTGGCTTTAAAGGAACAATATGTATGAGCTGAGGTGTGGTGGGAAAGGAGCGATGATAAGTAGGAGGAAGAGAGATGATAGATTAACTTAAAGCTGATGGTCAGTTTTACCAGTGTTCCAGGGGGCCTCTGACAACATAGCATGACAGCTGCAGAATTACTGCAGTAAGATACCCATACTGAACCTGCATCAGTCCAGGGAGGACCATTTAGTCATCTCTGGAGCTGCTCAAGGAAAAGGTCCATGTATACTGGCATCACATCTCCTCTAGGAGACCTTCCCAGATTAAGACCTTTTTCTCCAAGCTCCCTCTCCCTTCTGCATCATCTATGCACTTGTATCTGTGACCTTTGAGCATTTAATGTCATGGGTCATAGGTTCTAATCCAGACTCTGCCACTTGTCTGTTGTGTGACCTTGGGTAAGTCACTTAGCTTCTCTGTGCCTCAGTTCCAACTCAATAATATTGTACTCTCCCAATGCTTAATACAGTGCTCTGCAAACACTAAACACCTAATAAGTTCCATTGATTGACCTTAACTAAAATGGATCAGAAGAAAATAGTTCACAAATGTGTTGTGAAAGTATTCATCACCGGAATGGGTGATTTGGGATGTGAATCGGTGTGAATGAATGCTGAAGTATATTGTACATGTCTGCAGTGCAGCAAGGGAACTGAGCACTGGCTCTGAGGAGTCATAAATCATGTTTGGCAGAGAACGGATGTGGAGTGTGTTGCCATAAAAATTCTCTTGGCATGCCCCCTGGCTTCTTGATGATTCTTCTGCAGGAGAATGTGGATGTGGGCAGGGGGGGAGTTGTACATATGTACACTGAGTGGTGGTGCCCTCCTGTTGTGTTGCCAGAATACGTTTGCCTGTGTAACCTCTGTTTTTTACTGAGGCAGAGTAGAGAGGTTGCCTTCCCAGATTAAGCCCTTTTTCTCCCAGCTCCCTCTCCCTTCTGCATCATCTATGCACTTGTATCTGTGACCTTTGAGCATTTAAGGTCATGGGTCATAGGTTCTAATCCAGACTCCGCCACTTGTCTGTTGTGTGACCTTGAGTAAGTCACTTAACTTCTCTGTGCCTCAGTTCCTTCACCTATAACATGAGGATGGAGACTGTGAGCCCCATATGAAACAGGGACCATGTCCGACCCTATTTATCGGTATCCTCCCTGGCACTTAGTACAGTGCCTGGCACATAGTAAACACTTAAATACCAAAATTATTATATCATTTTTATCATTAGCCTTCACCTTCAATCTTTGTACATATCTTTGAATTATGCATTATAAATTATTTATTTATATCAATATATGTCTCCCCCTCTGGACTCTAAGCTTGTTGTGGGAAGGGATCTTACCTACCAACTCTGTTTTATTATACTCTCCCAAGTGCTTAGTACAGTGCTCTGCACACAGTAAGCGCTCAATAAATACCATTGATAATGACGATGACAAAAACAAACATCTCTCAAGGACAGCAATCCTGCATACTACCAATAAAAGGAGCAGAATCAGTACTGTTTACATCGAGAGGAATTTCCTTTGTGATTCCTGGTGGAATTTTCTGTGACAAGAGATTACCTGAGAAAAGACTGCTTCAGGTTCCCAAATACTAGCAGTAAAAAAGAGGAGGAACTTCTCATCCTAAAGTATTCTTTGTTGAACAGGGAAATGAGGGGAGAAATCTAGGAAGCATTTGGGAGTTTGGATTTCTTTGGCTCTAAAAAGTACATGCCTTTGCTGGAAAGGTGTGCAGCTACCAGGTGATGCTGGGATGGGACACCCTGGCACATGGGACCAGTGGGTCGCTTTCATAAGGAAGATCTGTCCTAAGCCATAATCCTGGGGGCTGGTCACTTTGGTAATGGTTATCTAGAGGGACAGTCCTTTAGACTGAAAACACGTTGTGGGCAGGTAATGTGTCTGTTCTATTGTTCTACTGTACTCTTCCAAGGGCTTAGTACAGTACTGTGCGCACATTAAGAGCAGCGTGGCTTAATGGAAAAAGCATGGGCTTGGGAGTCAGAGGTCGTGGGTTCTAATGCTGGCTCCACCACTTGTCAGCTTTGTGACTTTGGACAAGTCACTTCACTTCTCTGTGCCTCAGTTACCTCATCTGTAAAGTGGGGATTAATAATAATAATAATAATAATAATAATGTCATTTATTAAGTGCTTACTATGTGCAAAGCACTGTTCTAAGCACTGGAGGTTACAAGGTGATCAGGTTGTCCCACGTGGGGCTCAGAGTCTTCATCCCCATTTTACAGATGAGGGAACTGAGGCACAGAGAAGTTGGGATTTGCCCAAAGTCACACAGCTGACTACTGTGAGCCCCTCGTGGGACACCCTGATTAACTTGTATCTACCCCAGCGCTTAGAACAGTGTTTGGCACACAGTAAGCACTTAACAAAATATCATCATCATCATGAATAAACATGATTGATTGACTGACAATCTTGTCACCTGCGTGAGACAATGGCAACAGTCAGAAGTTCCTGCTTGATGCACGGAGGGATGGGCAGCCGTTAGAGGTTTTGGAGGAGTGGGAGAGGTGTGCAACATATAACTTTAAGAAAAATGATCCAGGGAGCAGAGTGTAATAGGAACCGGAGAAACTGGAGTCAGGGACTCAACAAGGAGTTTGATGCAGTAGTCAATCTGAGCTACCACAAGTGCCTGGAACAGCAGGGTGGCTATTTGGATGTGAATGAAGGGATGGATTCAGAGTCAGGAGATAAGAGTTCTAGTTCCAGTTGGTGGCAAGTCTATGCAATTCTACACTATCAGGCCAGACATGTGCATCTGAACTTACTCCAACAAGGCCTCCTCTCAGCTCCCACACAACCGGAAGCACAGTTCAACATCCCTTGTATGATGGAGGTGGGATGGCAAGAAAGGGGATGCCCTTTCTGCCCCTCTATTCCGCCCCCCAAAATCCCATCCTGCCCCATCAGCTCCATTCCCTCCAAATAATTCCACAAGGATGTGTTCGTGCTCCTTGCCTGCTCTGGTGGTGGGAAGCAGCATGGCCTAGTGGAGAGAGCACAGCTTCAAAGTCAGAAGGACCTGGGTTCTAATCCCAGCTCTGCCATTTGTCTGCTGCATGACCTTGGGTATGTCACTTCACTTCTCTGTGTCTCAGTTACCTCATCTTTAAGATGGGGATTAAGACTGTGAGCCCTATGTGGGACAGGGACTGTGTCCAAGTCGATTAGCTTGCATCTACTCCAGCACTTAGTACTGTGTCTGGCACACAGTAGGCACATAAATACCATAAGGAAAAACGAATGGCAGAGAGGGAAAGAGAAAGCTGCCCCTGGAGTGCAAAAATAAGCTCACTGTGGGCAGGGAATGTGTCTCCTCATTGTTATATTGTACTCTCCCAAAAGCTTAGTACAGAGCTCTGCACACAGTAAGTTCTCAATAAATATGATTAACTGACTGACAGACTGACTGGCATACTTCGCTTTAGGTGGCAACCTGGCAACCACTGAATCCAGGCATCCACCTCTTTAAATGAGGAAGAGACAGTGAGGCAGGCAATGGTGGTGCTGTCACCCACCAGGGAAAAAAAATCTATCGCTACCCCAATGTAGCACTGTCTGCATTAATGGACATCTAAATATTTTGCTGTGCTTTAAAGACACAGCTTGTTTGAACACATTTGTATGGACTGCTGCAACTCTGCGGGTAAGACCCTATCCCTCACTCCCTACAGTACCAGACATAGTGTTACGTGGGGAATGTCCAGCTGCCAGAAAGACTTAGTGATGGACCTGATCCTGTCCTGTCCCTTGCTGTGGTGCAGGCTGGAGGCAGCTGACAGAGTGAAGAGAAGCAGTGTGGCCTAATGGAAAGGGCACAGGCCTCGGAGTCAGAGAACCTGGATTCTAATTCCTACTCTGCCACTTGTCTTCTGTGTGGCCTTGGGCAAGTCACTTCACTTTCTGTAGCTCAGTTACCTTCTCCGTAAAATGGGGATTAAGACTGGATGGGGAGTGTGTCCAGCCCGATTATTTTGTATATAATAATAATAATAATATTTATTAAGTGCTTACTATGTGCCAGACACTGTACTAAGTGCTGGGGTGGATACAAGCAAATCGAGTGGGACATAGTCCCTGTCCCATGTGGGGCTCACAGACTCAATCCCCATTTTACAGATGAGGTAACTGAGGCCTAGAGAAAAGAAGTGACTTGCCCAAGGTCACACAGCAGGCAAGTGTCAGAGCCGGGATTAGAACCCTTGACCTTCTGACTCCCAGGCCCGTGCTCTAACCACTGTGCTCTGCTGTTTCTTCCACATTGTGCAGTGCCTGGCACATAGTAAGCGCTTAGTAAATATTATTAAAAAAAGTGTTACAGATCTGTTAGCCTGCCTGGCCAAGGTACTCCTGTCTAAGCTGCTTCTAAACTACCCAGCAGCTGGACACCTGGGATACAGGATAGAGATATGCCTCCTTCCCCACTCTTCTTCTCCTTCCCCACTTGTTTCATATCAATCAATCCTGGATCACCTCCCTGCAGTGGCACCTTAGATCCTGCCAGGGAGGTTGGACACTTCCTTTGGATCTGAAGCAACAAGGATGATGCCCCTTTCTCACACTGGACTTCCAATATAAATTCATTCATTAAGCCAATCATATTTATTGAGTGCTTACTGCATGGAAAGCACTGTACTAAGCACCTGGGAGAGTACAACAATAAACAGACACATTTCCTGCCCACAGTGAGCTTACAGTCATCAAGATAATCCCAAAATTCAAGTTAAACCATTCTTAAACACAAAAGAATGCAGTCAGGAAAGAGTTCTCCCTATTCACATGTTTGTGCATGTAAACACTGTAATCAAATCAGTATAACTAACTTTGTTTTAGGGTTGCTGGATTTTTTTTCACATTTTTGGCACTAATTTAATTCATTCTATTTGTGTGGGGAACCTGATGTACAAATGCAAAAGTCAATTGTACTCCATCTAAATTTAATGTAGAAACTGACAGAAAATTTAAGTCAGTGTCTATTGATTGTTTTATTTCCTATGCCTTGCTACTGTTTGGGGCATTTCGGTACATTTTCCTGGGACCAGAAAGTTAAGATCGGTATTCTTTAAAGCAAAATAAAACTGTTTTTAAATGACAGAGTTGATTATTTTGAAAGTCTCTTTCTGATTCCTGGATTTAGATTCAGTCAGAGAGAAAAGAATCTTGAATACTCTGCAATTAGGATAATTCACTTATTGCTGAAGGATCACCCTGAAAAACCAAAAACTAGGAAACCCTTTTCTCTCAAGAGAGAACAGGGCTGCTGTCCACAGATTTTTGGGATGGTGACATGTCAAGGGGGAAGGATAGGTTTTCTCCACTGAGCCAGGCCCAGGGCCACAAGCCCAAGTTTGAGCAAACAGGATTTGCAGCACCATTTGGAGGTGGACTGTAGGTAGGGCAGCTGGTGTCACATCTACCTCCATCACCTGGCCATATATATGTAGATATCTATCTGTGCTTATGTAGAGATATAGAGATGTACAGAGATATATAGAGATGTAGAGATATGTAGTTGTATGTTTATGGCAGTTGTGAAGTGCTTATTATGTGCCAGGCACTGGACTGAGTGCTGAAGCAGACACAAGTTCATCAGGTTGGACACAGTCCCTGTCCCTCATAAGGCTCTCGCTGTTAATCCCCATTTTCCAGATGAGGTAACTGAGACCCAAAGAAGTAAAGTGACTTGCCCAAGGTCACACAGCAGACATGTGGCAGACCAGGATTAGAAACCATGTCCTTCTGACTCCCAGGCTCTATACACTAGGCTACACTGCTTCTACACTGCTGCTGCCCGGATTGTCTTTGTCCAGAAATGCTCTGGGCATGTTACTCCCCGCCTCAAAAGTCTCCAGTGGCTACCAATCAATATGCGCATCAGGAAGAAACTCCTCACCCTCGGCTTCAAGGCTTCAAGGCTCTCCATCACCTCGCCCCCTCCTACCTCACCTCCCTTCTCTCCTTCTACAGCCCACCCCGCACCCTCCGCTCCTCTGCCACTAATCTCCTCACCGTGCCTCGTTCTCACCTGTCCCGCTGTCGACCCCCAGCCCACGTCCTCCCCCGGGCCTGGAATGCCCTCCCTCTGCCCATCCACCAACCTAGCTCTCTTCCTCCCTTCAAGGCCCTACTGAGAGCTCATCTCCTCCAGGAGGCCTTCCTAGATTGAGCCCCTTCCTTCCTCTCCCCCTTGTTCCCCTCTCCATCCCGCCCATCTTACCTCCTTCCCTTCCCCACAGCACCTGTATATATGTATATATGTATATGTGTTTGTACATATTTATTACTCTATTTATTTTACTTGTACCTATCTATTCTATTTATTTTATTTTGTTAGTATGTTTGGTTTTGTTCTCTGTCTCCCCCTTCTAGACTGTAAGCCCAATGTTGGGTAGGGACTGTCTCTATATGTTGCCAGCTTGTACTTCCCAAGAGCTTAGTACAGTGCTCTGCACACAGTAAGCGCTCAATAAATACGATTGATTGATTGATTGATTCTCCACTCCCTTATTGTGTGAGAGCACTGTACTAAGGGCTTGGGAGACTACAATATAACAAAAGTTGGAAGAAACTTTCCCGGCCCACAAGAAGCTTACAATATTGAGGGGGAGACAGACATTAAATCAAATTAATAAATTATAGATCTGTACATAAGTGCTCTGGGCTGAAGGTGGGGTGAATAATGGGTGTAGACCCAAGTGCAAGGGTACTTGCACAGAAGTTGGTGGTCTGGGGGATACAGCACAGGCATGGGAATCAGAGGATCTGGTTTCTAATCCTGGCTTGGCCATGAGTCTGCTATGTGACCTTGGGTAAATCACTTCACTTCTTTGGGCCTCAAGATACTTTATCTGTAAAATGGGGATTAAGACTGTGAGCTCCATGTGGGACATTGACTGTGTCCAACCTGGTTAGCTTGCATCTACCCCAGCACTTAGTATAGCATCTGACACATACTAAGCACTTAATAAATACCATTTTTTTTTAAAAAAAGGGTGACACAGAAGGGATTTGATATAGTGCACAGGTTTCCAGGCGTTACGGAAGACTAGATACCATTCCCTTCAACTTAACCTGGCATTTGAAGTCCCATTCTTGCCACACTCCATACTTAACAAGTATTATTATTATCATTATTAATAATTATTAATATTTATTTTATTATTAATAATATATCATTATAATATATTATTAATAATAAAGAGCTTTTACTTTAGGGAGACAGTCATCCCACACATCCACTCTCTCTCTCACCCTGCCACCCATCTCTCATGAGATCTATCACCTCCTTTCAAAATCTACTCTGTCCTCCTGCACCTCTGATCACATCCTTTCTCACCTTAAACCTCTTGTCCCAACCCTTCTTTCATTCATTCATTCATTCATTCATATTTATTGAGTGCTTACTGTATGTAGAGCACTATACTAAGCACTTGGGAAGTACACATCGGCAACATTTAGAGACAGTCCCTACCCAACAAGGGGCTCACAGTCTACCTCCCTGACCATCACCTACAACTGCTCAATCCCCAGTGACTCCTTCCCCTCTGCTTTCAACATGCCCAGGTAACTTCTATCCTAAAAAAAAAAATTATGTGGACCCCAATGCTCCTTTCAGCTATCAGTGGTATTTATTGAGCACTTATTTGCAGAAGACTGTACTCAGCACTTGGGAGAATACAAAACAACAGAGTTGGCAGCAATATTCCCTGCCCACAATGAGCTTACAGTCTAGAGGGGGAGACAGACATTAATATGAATAGTTTATAATACATAATTTAAAGATATGTGCATAAGTGCTGTGGGGTTTGAGGGTGGCGTGAAAATCAAATGCCCAAAGGTCACAGAGCGAAGTGCACAGATGACACAGAAAGGAGTGAGAGCTGGGTTAAAATAAAAGGTTCAATCAGGAAAGGTCTCTTGGAGTCAGTCAGTCAGTCAGTCATAATTATTGAGCACTTACTGTGTGCAGAGCACTGTACTAAATGCTTGGAAAGTACAATTTGGCAACAGATAGAGACAATCCCTACCCAACAATGGGCTCACACTTGGGAGAGGAATATGAGACACATTCCCTGCCCACAATGAGCTTACAGTCTAGAGAGAAAGATATTAAAACAAATAAATAAATTACAGATTTGTACAAAAGTGTTGTGGGGCTGGAAGGGGAGATCAAAGAAGTGAGCAAGTCAGGGTGATGCAGAAGGGAGAGGGAGAAGAGGGAAAGGAGGGCTTATTCAGGGAAGGCATCTTGAAGAAGATATGCCTTTAATGAGGCTTTGAAGTGAAGGAGAGTAATTGATTGATGGATTTGAGGAGGGAGACCGTTCCAGGCCAGAATCAGTATGTGGGCAAGACATCGGCAGCCAAATAGATGAGAATGAGTTACAGCGAGAAGGTTGGCATTAGAGGAATGAAGTGTATGGTCTGGACTGTAGTAGGAGAGTAGAGAGGTGAGGTAGGAGGGGGCAAGGTGACTGAGTTCTTTAAAAGCCAATGTTGAAGAGTTCCTGTATGATGCAGAGGTGAACGGGCAACCACTGGAGGTTCTTGAGAAGAGGGGAAATATGGTCTGAATGTTTTTGTAGAAAATGAGATGTGACCTTAATAATGCTTTGATAATGCTATAGCCTCATCTACCTCATGGGCAGATTTTGACTGTTAATTGCAACAGCTACTTTGGAGTGATGGCACTCTGAAGATGGGGAGCCCTTTGTAATACTGCCTCCCCTGATGGAGGTACAAGGAAAATGAACGGTGGCTTGAAGTCCAAACAACCTAAGTGGAAAAACCATACTGATAGAAGAAATGGTTCCATCAATCAATCAATGGTATTTATTGAGCACTGGATGTGAAGCACTGTGCTAAGCTCTTGGGAGAGTACAATATAACAGAGTTGATAGACAAGGCCCTTAGCCAAAGGTACAGTGAAGCAAAATTTCAGGCAATGGAGCATAACTCAGGACAAAGCCAGTCCAATAGTGAGAAATGGATGGAATCTTTAAAGTAGAGACTTCATTCATTCAATCATATTTATTGAGGGCTTACTGTGTGCAAACCACAATACTAAGCACTTGGGAGAGTAAAATATAACAATAAACAGACACATTCCCTAACTTACATTCTAGAGGGGCCTTGCAGCCTTCATAAAGAATATCGTACCAAGAAAGACATATAGCATTTCAAGGGATAATCATTATGGTGATATGTTGAGGAAAGGATTGTTGGGCAAACATCATTTTTATCACAACCCTAGAAAACACAGGTGAACTCACTTTCTGAGCAATATCTTTGAGAACTGAAAATTGAGATACAGACCAAGAGAGTGAGGGAATGAAAAAAAAGAGGAAGTGAGAAGTGGAAGGGGTGTGAAGGGAAGGAGAGGGAGAGAGAGAGAGAGAGAGAGAGAGAGAGAGAGAGAGGGAAAGAGAGAGAGACACATAGATCAATTTAAAGAAGTGAGAGGCTAGATAAAGAGAATCTAGTAAGAAGCTGATGAGTTATGCAAAGGGGAGAGTATTAGCAGCGACATGTCCTATGGAAGTGAGCTTTGCTAGCCCTAAAATGTGTTATTTTCAAAATGAATTCAAATTATTTCCCATTACTTTATTTCATTCATTCATTCATTCAATTGTATTTATTGAGCGCTTACTGTGTGCACAGTACTGTACTAAGCACTTGGTAAGTACAAGTCAGCAATTTATAGAGACGGTCCCTACCCAACAATGGGCTCACAGTGTAGAAGGGGGAGACAGAAAACAAAACAAAACATGTAGACAGGTGTCAAAATCATCAGAATAAATAGAATTATAGCAATATGCACATCACTAATAAAATAGAGTAGCAAATATGTACAAGTAAAATAAACAGTAATAAATATGTACAAATATATACAAGTGCTGTGAAGAGGGGAAGGAGATAGGGTAGAGGGTGTGGGGGCGATGGGGAGGACAGGAGGAGAGGAAAAAGGGGGCTCAGTCTGGGGAGGCCTCCTGGAGGAGGTGAGCTCTCAGTAGTGCTTTGAAGGGAGGAAGAGAGCTAGTGTGGCTGATGGGCCTCAGCCTCAGCCACAGGAAATGTGCTAATTTGCTTGACTGAGATAATTTATGGTAAAATTTCCTTTTATGATATTTCCAAGGGACTGAAAAAAGAAAATGAAAGTGTGCTGCACCTTGAGTGCAGCCATTACAGTGGATTTGTGAAAGATGACTTCTACATGTTAGGAAACAATACGAATGAAAAATGTCACCCAGAATTAATGGCACTTGGTTTTATTGCAATGATCATAAATTATGCTAATATTCTCCTAGTAGAATCAAATACAGTTCAATTTATTCTAGTGTTCAGCCTAATTTTTATTTTAGAAATTATTTGCATGAATTTAATTCTCACAAAAGGATAAAGTTTGACATCCTAAGGAATGTCAGGTGGAATTTAGCACTTGCTAGCAGTTACTCTAAATTTTTTTTCTTAAATGGATAAAATTGTGATTCATTCATTCAATCGTATTTATTGAACACTTACTGTGTGCAGAGCACTGTACTAAGCACTTGGGAAGTACAATTAGGCAACATGTAGAGAGGGTGACTACCCAACAACGGGCTCACATTATTTATCTTGAACCACCACCCGGAATAAAGTATAGTCCTGCTTCACAGTGATAGGAATTGCTCTATCAGTCAATCCCCATTTTACAGATGAGGTAACTGAGGCCCAGAGAAGTTATGTGACTTGCCCAAAGTCACACAGCTGACAATTGGCAGAGCCGGGATTAGAACCCATGACCACTGACTCCAAAGCTCGGGCTCTTTATTATCAGAGCCAAAGGTTCAGAGTTCAATCATGAGCCATTCATTCATTCATTCAATCATATTCACTGAGCACTCACCATGTGCAGAACACTGTACTAAGCACTTGGGAGAGTACAATACAACAATAAACAGACACATTTCCTGCCCTCAACAAACTTACAGCCTAGAGCAGGGAGGACAGGGCAAGTGAGAATGGGGATGGGAAGGAGGCTAGTATAGGGTGGGGCTAGTAAAGAAAAATAAATAATAATAATAATAATAATGGTATTTGTTAAGCACTTACTACGTGCAAAGCACTGTTCTAAGCACTGGGATAGATACAAGGTAATCAGGTTGTCCCACATGGGGCTCACCGTCTTAATCCCCATTTTACAGATGACATAACTGAGGCCCAGAGAAGTGAAGTGACTTGCCCAAAGTCACACAGCTGACAAGCGGTGGAGTAGAGATTAGAACACATGACCTCTGACTCCCAAGCCCAGGCTCTTGCTACTGAGCGATGCTGCTCCTCTAAATAACCCACTTTGTCAACCCTAAACTTGGCTCAGAAAAATATTTGATTTTGTAGCATCAGAAGCCAAAAAGTATGTCATTCTACTGTCTTCCCTGAAGTTACTACTACTTCCTCCTCATGGTCAAAGACAGAAAAGAGTAACTTCTGATTCCTGTAGGTTGCCAGACAGATCTTAAAGTATTCTAAAGTATCCTTTGCCTCTCTCAGCTCTTTCTCTTCTGCTACTGGCCCTTCCTTCACCAAGGAGACACAGGAAAGGATGCTTCTACGCTAATGAAGACTTCTGCTGGCAGCCCGTTACTTCTCCTCAGAGGGGTTCCCTGAGCACACAAATTAGGGGAAGCCAGTGCTCCCTACTTCCTGTAACAGGATGCATTTTTCCACTATCATTTGGGAACATGCAAGCTCTGAATAGCATGATACACTGATTGCTATCCTGGAGCTCTTATTATTTCACTTTAACACTGTGGCCAGGGAGGAAACAGATTCTGAATGCTCTTAGAGACCAAATTCCTCCTCGAACAATCTATTCTTTTGCCAGTATGCCACTTCCCGATTATACCATCACTAAAGTGCATCTTGTCAGAAATATTTCTTAGACAGATCAGAAAACCAGAAAATAAAAATAACCTAATGAAGGACCCTGGGTTCTCTTTTTAAAAACAAGGTCTAGTCTAGGAATTGCCTTTAGACTGCAGCCAGTCCTTGAATTTATGATCTAATTGATTCTTGAAAACAGTGCCAGTTTGAAGTGAACTGGAAACAATTTTCTAAAGGAACATGGTTATAAAAGGGGGTTTTGTTTGTGAATGGATGAGGTAGCCTATTTTTATGAAAATTCCTCAGAATTGTGTACTCAATTATATTATTAGTAATAGTATACTAGTAATAGTAATCCTCTCAGGGTCGCATCTGGAGAGTTTCCAGTACTCTACCAGCCTTGATTCAGGAGGGAGAGTCAAGCTGAGGTCTATCCATTCCATTCCTAGCTTGGGCAGTGGCTAGCCATTGGAAAGTAATCTGCTACAAGTCAAAACTCCCTGTGCTGGGCAGCAGCAGCATGGGAAAAGAGTAGAGGGTGGAGACTCAAGCTTACTGCACAGAAGGAGTCAATGGTAAACCATTTCCATATTTTTACCAAGAAAATTCTATGGATCCTCTACCAGAACGATTGCAGATGGAGGTACAGCGTTCTGGGAGAGATGTGCCCATGGTGTTGCTATGGGCTAGAGATGACTCAACGGCATAAGACAAGACACATTTCTTGAGGGCAGGAACTGTGGCTTTCATTTCTGCTTTACTCTTCCGAGGTCATGGTGATGATGGAGCTGAGTTCTCCTGCTGTGAACAGCTGATGAGCCTCATCGTAAGACTCAAGGCCATGGATTCCAGATTAAACCCCCTTTTTTTCCTCAGCTCCCCCTCCCCTCCTCATCGCCTTGACTTACTCCCTTTGCTCAATGCCCCCCATCCCACAGCACTTGTGTGCACATATGTACATACCTATAACTCTAATTAATGCCTGTTTACTTGTTTTGATGTGTATATATCTATAATTCTATTTATTTATATAGGGGCTATTGATGCCTGTTTATTTGTTTTGATGTCTATCTCCCCTCTTCTAGACTGTGAGCCCATTGTGGGCAGAGATCGTCTCTCTTTGTTGCTGAATTGTACATTCCAAGCACTTAGTACAGTGCTCTGCACACAGTAAGCTATCAATAAATATGATTGAATGAATGGATTGAATGAAAGACAAGTAATAGTAATAGCTTACTATGTGCAAAGAACTGTTCTAAGCCCTGGGAGAGAATACATAGTGGGAATTAGACACAGTCCCTGTGCCTCTAGGGCCTCCCACAGGAACAATAATGTATTTACAGTTCAACAGAAAGGTTCCATGGTACTTCAGCCAACTTGTACTTCATCTGAAATAATAGCAACAATACTCATAATGATAATAGTGGTATTTATGAAGCACTTACTATCTACCAAGACTTTTACTAAACAGTGGAATAGATACAGTATCACCTGTCTACAAGTTTTGTTTTTTTGTCTGTCTCCCCCCTCTAGACTGTGAGCCCGTTGTTGGATAGGGACCGTCTCTATATGTTGCTGACCTGTACTTCCCAAGCACTTAGTACAGTGCTCTGCACACAGTAAGCACTCAATAAATATGATTGAATGAATGAATGAAGTCAAATGCAGTCCCTGTCCCACATGGGGCTCACATCTTAATCCCCATTTTACAGATGAGGTAACTGAGTTACAGAGAATGGAAGGGACTCTCCCAAGGTCACACTTAATAATAATAATAACAATAATAATAATAATAATAATGGCATTTATTAAGCACTTACTATGTGCAAAGCACTGTTCTAAGTGCTGGGGAGGTTACAAGGTGATCCGGTTGTCCCATGGGAGGCTCACAGTCTTAATCCCCATTTTACAGATGAGGTAACTGAAGCACAGAGAAGTTAAGTGACTTGCCCAAAGCCACACAGCTGACAATTGGCGGGGCTGGGATTTGAACCCATGACCTCTGACTCCAAAGCCAGTGCTCTTTCCACTTAGCCACGCTGCTTCCCTTCAGGCAAACGGCAGAGTGCAGGATTATTAATGATGATAATACTCATAATAATGATAACTGTGGTATTTGTTAAGCACTTACAAATTCTAGGCACTGTTCTAAGAGCTGGGGTAGATACAAGTTAACAGGGTTGGACACATTTCTGTCCCACATAGGGCTCACAGTCTTAATTCCCATTTTCCATATAAGGGAACTGAGGCATAATGAAGTTCAGTGACTTTCCCAAGGTCACACAGCAAACAAAGGGGAGAGCCAGGATTAGAACCCAGTTATGCTGACTTCCACAGGCCTGTGTCCTGTACCCTAGGACATGCTTGCGTCTGAAATAAAATGGTTGCGCCAAACCTCCCTTGTAACTTGCCTTGACCTTCTCTACTCTATGACTCCCCAATCCTCTTTAAACTTTCCCTCCTTTCCCCCAACTCATATCTCAACTTTTAAAAGTGTCTCCCCATTTTCCCAAAGTTCCCATACAGTGCTCCCCTCCCGTCTCCACCATCCACACTCCTGGAGCTTGTGTTGTAAAGTTGAAGTGGATATGTTGTTAAACTGAAACAGGGTGCAAACTTAAAAATGTTATAACCAGCTCCATTGTATTGTACTCTCCCAAGCATTCTGCACACAGTAAACATTTAATAAATACTATTGATTGATTATAAGGGCCATTCATCATAACACGAAATGTGTTAAATGGATGGTCTGAAAGTCTAAATAGTCAGAGTGTGGAGGAACAGATGTGAAGTCAAAGAAAAGGATTTGGGTTAGAACTGAATTAGACTACACTGAATGAATGTCTGAACCCCACCTTCACTTTGTGCACATGTACACAGAGTTTTTCCTCTACATTAAACTAGAAACTAAAAGGATTCCAAAAACCATCTAAGTTCAGCATTGTAGTTTCAAACAAGGCCACAGAAACACAGAGAGGCATTTATTCTGTTCTTAATCATCTCCAGAAATGGGATTCCCCAATTTTTCATCAATAGCCTATTCATCAGAGCAACGCTAGAGGCCCAGAAGTATATCCTAAGGTCTAACCAAATCTTTCTAAGTAATTTATGTTAATTTATTCTTCCTAACCTTAGTGAGGAGAGGAAAAATATTATCACTGCTGCCCTTTCTACACGTGAAGATTATTTAATTTGTTCATCTGCCTTTAAACTTGTTCCCTCATTTTGCTTCCTCCCTTATCCCTTAGTGTTCTTGAGGGTAATGTTACTAGAAGCAGACGTCTTAGCTTTTGCTGAAATTTTTTTTTATTTCTCCACACTTCTGGAAAAAAATCCCGTCATTTATTTGTAATGACCAAATCAAGAAAAAAAATCTTCCCACTTGACCCAGGTCCTACTATTCTTCCCAAATAGAACCTTCCAAAATGTGATGTCAAACATTGTAAGAACTTAAAATTCTAAGAATTTAAGGCCATAACTGGGTTAAATTATTAGTCCATCCAGCATAATAAACTGTCTCTGAAAGTGGCAACAGGATATTTGAAGAAACACTACATCAGTGGTCATTTTTGTCACCAATGGGATTGGATGGACCATCTAACAACCATAATTTCCCCTTTAACATCTCCAACCTTTCCTCTAGTAAGCCATTTATTATGACATTTGTTAAACGCTTACTATGTGCCAGGCAATGTACTAAGCACTGGAATCGAGGCAAGCTAATCAGGTTGGACACAGTCCCTGTCCCACATAGGGCTCAGAGTCTTAATCCCCTTTTTACAGATGAGGTAACAGAGGCACAGAGAAGTTAAGTGACCTGCGTAAAGTGACAGAGCAGAAAAGTGGTGGATCCAGGGTTAGAACCTAGGTCTTTCTGACTCTCAGGTCTATGTTCTATCCACTAGGTGATGTTGCTTCACCATCATGGGCCCCTCATCCATGAATTGCCCTTGCACTTGGATTTGCACCCTTGATTTACCCCTCCCTCAGCCCTACAGCATTTATGTACATATCCAAAATGTATTTATATTAATATATGTGTCCCCCTTTAGCCTGAAGCTCCTTATTGTTGGGTATAGGGAATTTGTCTACCAACTCTGTTGTATGGTACTCTCCAAAGCACTTAATACAGTGCTCTGCACACAGTAAGCACTCAAAAAATGCCATTGATTTATTGACTGAAAAGTAACAGAAGGCATTTCCACAGGAGGGGTGGGTCAAACAGGAATCCTGAAAAACGGCTGGCTAATGCTGGCAGAATCCAGCAATGGAATTTACTGAGCACTTACTCTATGCTGAGGACTGTATTCAGCACTTGGGAAAGTATTCTTTCATTCACTCAGCTGTATTTATTGAATGCTTACTGTGTTCAGAGCACTGTACTAAGTGCTAAATATAATACAATAGAGTTGGTAGACGCGATCCCTACCCAAAAAAGTTCACAGCCTGCAGGGTGGGAAAGACTGCAGTGCTGCCAAGGCAATGTCCTGTTGGTCATGAGGTGGCAGCCCAGAACCAGCACTATGTGGTCACTTGGGCCACCACAGGGACCCAGTACATAAAAATCCTCTCTGAGCTCCTGGCAATGTGTTGCGTCCCTGCTTGCTTATTACACTCCGAGTCCAGTGGGAATATGACTGCATCTTCCTACCTCATCTTACTACTTTCCTTCTACAGCCCACCCCTCACACTTCAATCCTCTAGCACCAGCTTACTCACTGTACCCTGAACTCATCCATCGCACCACCAACCCCTTTCCCAGGTCCTCTCTCTGGCCTGGAGCTTCCTTCATATTTGCCAGACCACAGCTCTCCCCCAACTTTAAAGCCTTGTTCAGGTCACATCTTCTCCTGCCGGTCTCAGCTCCGCAACATTGCCAAGATCCGCCCTTTCCTCTCCATCCAAACTGCTACCCTGCTCATTCAAGCTCTCATCTTATCCCGTCTGGACTACTGCACCAGCCTTCTCTCTGATCTCCCATCCTCGTGTCTCTCTCCACTTCAATCCATACTTCATGCTGCTGCCCGGATTATCTTTGTCCAGAAACACTCTGGGCATATTACTCCCCTCCTCAAAAATCTCCAGTGGCTACCAATCAATCTGCGCATCAGGCAGAAACTCCTCACCCTGGGCTTCAAGGCTCTCCATCACCTCGCCCCCTCCTACCTCACCTCCCTTCTCTCCTTCTACTGCCCAGCCCGCAACCTCCGCTCCTCCACCGCTAATCTCCTCACTGTACCTCGTTCTCGCCTCTCCTGCCGTCGACTCCCGGCCCACGTCATCCCCCGGGCCTGGAATGCCCTCCCTCTGCCCCTCCGCCAAGCTAGCTCTCTTCCTCCCTTCAAGGCCCTGCTGAGAGCTCACCTCCTCCAGGAGGCCTTCCCAGACTGAGCCCCTTCCTTCCTCTCCCCCTCGTCCCCCTCTCCATCCCCCCATCTTACCTCCTTCCCTTCCCCACAGCACCTGTATATATGTATATATGGTTGTACATATTTATTACTCTATTTATTTATTTATTTTACTTGTACATTTCTATCCTATTTATTTTATTTTGTTGGTATGTTTGGTTCTGTTCTCTGTCTCCCCCTTTTAGGCTGTGAGCCCACTGTTGGGTAGGGACTGTCTCTATGTGTTGCCAATTTGTACTTCCCAAGCGCTTAGTACAGTGCTCTGCACATAGTAAGCGCTCAATAAATATGATTGATTGATTGATTGATTCTCCAAGAGGCCTTCCCGGATTAAGCCCTCTTTTCCCCGACCCCCTCTCCTTTCTGCAGTGTCTAGGCATTTGGATCTATACCTGTTGGTATCCACCCCATCCACAGCTCCAGGGCACTTATGTCCATGGCTTAGTGGATAGAGCCCCATGTAGGACAGGGACTGTGTCTCACCTGACTGAGCCCTCCTTTCTTCTTCTCCCTTTCCCTTATGTGCTTTCTTGACTTGTTCCCTTTATTCATCCCTCCCTCTCAGCAATACAGCACTTATATGCACATCTGTAATTTTATTTATATTAATGTGTGTCTCCCCCTTTGGACTCTAAGCTCATTGCATGCTCTCAAGTGCTTAGTACAGTGCTCTGCACACAGTATGTGCTCAATAAATATGATTATCTTGTATTTCCCCCAGAGTTTAATATGGAGCTTGCATTTAGTAATCATTTAATGCTATTTTTACTCTCTATACCATTGTGTTTTTTTATATTTTTGAGGGGGGTGGTCACTTTTCTTTTTTAAAATTTAATATTTTGTATTTTAACTCCATATAGCACCTGAGGTTTAAAATAACAGGCTGATGAACTATGTACATCTTTATTTAGTCCCAAGGGTTCATTGTCCTGTAAGAATTCCCGTGATTACCATTCCTGGACATCTGTTCATGAGGGTGTGATAAGGATACAGTATGAGCACGATAAATGCCAACAATCAATAGCTGAAAGCAAGCACCTACAGTAACAAAATAATAACTGGAGAAAGGAAATTTGTTTTTTACCCCTTCCACCACAAACAGCTACTACTACTAATAATCTCTATGGAACTAGAACCCATGACCTTCTGCTGTTTTAAAGCACCTCAGATCCTATCTGAGAGACCATCTCACCTCACCATTTCTAACACTTCCTCTCTGGAGTCCAAATTCTGCAACTTGTTTTGTAGACATGGAATTGCTTGGGGTCTAATCAATCTATCAATCAGTGGTATATACTGAGAACTTACTGAGTGCTAGGCACTGAACTAAACTCTTGGGATCATACCATTTTCTTTGCCTTCAAGAAGCTTTCAATGTAACCAGGGAAACAGATAAAATGTGGGGAAAAAAAAAAATCAAAGGACGGAGAGTCAGAAGACCTGGGTTCCCATCCAAGCTCTGCAATTTTAGCTGTCACTTGACTTATCTGTTCCTCAGTTTCCCCATCTGCAAAATGAGAATTAAATACCTGTCTTTCTCCTCTCCAGCCTCTGAGTCCCATAGGGACTCTGTCAGATCTGACTGCATTATCTCTACCACAGCACTTAGCACATAGTAACTACTTAATGAATACCTCCATTATTATTTACAGACAGTGAAATCAGGAGCAAGAAAAGGATAAAGCAGGAAGTAGTATAAACAGAACTGAACAAATAACTTAATGTACAGATAAATATATCAGTAAACTAAAAAATAAGTTCACAAATACTGAGGAAACTCTATTTCATGCTCTAATAAATTTCATGTTTGTTTTTCTTAATTTGACTGTTATGAGTTCTATCTAGTTATTTTAGTGTTGTTAATGGGCAATAAAGGTAATGCTTCCTTCAGAGAACCAGTGCTTGTGTTGATAGACATGGTAGGAATGTGTTAATGATGTGTCAAATTGGCAAATCCTCAAGTCTCTTTGAACCTGATGAGTTTCATGGTGACATGGCATAAGCAAGAATAGGAAGGCAATGAAAATAATCAATCAATCAATCAATCATATTTATTGAGCGCTAACTGTGTGCAGAGCACTGTACTAAGCGCTTGGGAAGTACAAGTTGGCAACATATAGAGACGGTCCCTACACAACAGTGGGCTCGCAGTCTAGAAAATAGCCAGGGAGAATGATCTTTTTTACATAAAAGTGTACTGTAGCTTTTGGAAATGTGTTTCTTTTCAGAACTCTAAAGAACTTGAGGAATTGGAAAGAAAATACCTTTTATTTTGTGTAGGTTAGCCCTGTCAAACATGCAGAACCCATTTATAAATAGTTCATGTTGCTACATTCTTCCAGTGTTGACAAAGAACTAAAATGTCTTTGGTGACAATTGTAAAAAACAATTACAGATCTACAAAAAGGAAATTCAGTTATGCAAGAGGAAATATTTCTGCTGCAGGAAACACAGTTCATTTATTTCCAACCAAGATCTTGGCTTGATTGTTTTGAATGCAATACTGAAACCTGCAACATTTTTATCTTTATAAAATGCAGAAGCATGCATTCATTCAATTGTATTTATTGAGCACTTACTGTGTACAGAGCACTGTACTAAGTGCTTGGAAAGTACAATTTGGCAACAGACAGAGACAATCCCTACCCAACAACAGCAGCGTGGCTCAGTGGAAAGATCACGGGCTTTGGAGTCAGAGGTCATGGGTTCGAATCCCAACTCCGCCACATGACTGCTCTGTGACTTTGGGCAAGTCACTTAACTTCTCTGAGCCTCAGTTACCTCATCTGTAAAATGGGGATTAAGATTGTGAGCCCCACGTGGGGCAACTTGATCACCTTGTATCCCCCCCAGCTCTGCACATAGTAAGCGCTTAACAAATGCCATCATTATTATTATTAACAGGCTCACAGTCTTGAATAGGGAGACAGATAACAAAACAAGTAGACAGACATCAGTAGCATCAAAATAGATAAATAGAATTATAGATATATACACATCATGAATAAAATAGAATAATAAATATGTACAAATATACACAAGTGCTGTGGGGTGGGGAAGGGGTCAGGGCAGGGGGAGGGAGTCGGGGCAATGGGGAGAGGAGGAAGAGCAGAGGAAAAGGGGGGCTCAGTCGCAGAAGGCCTCCTAGAGGAGGTGAGCTCTCAGTAGGGCTTTGAAAGGGGGAAGAGAGCTAGTTTGGAGGATACGAGGAGGGAGGGCATTCCAGTCCAGAGGTAGGACGTGGGCCGGGGTCTACGGTGGGACAGGCAAGAACAAGGCACAGTGAGGAGGTTAGCGGCAGAGCGGAGTGTGTGGACTGGGCTGTAGAAGGAGAGAAGGGAGGTGAGGTAGGAGGGAGCAAGGTGATGGAGAGCTTTGAAGCCATTAGTGAGGAGTTTTTGCTTGATTCGAAGGTTGATAGGCAACCACTGGAGATTTTGAGGAGGGGGCATGACATGCCCTGAAAGATAATCCAGGCAGCAGAGTGAAATATAGACTGAAGTGGGGAGAGACAGGAGGATGGGAGATCAGAAAGGATGATGAAGCAGTAATCCAGTTGGGATATAATGAGAAGCAGTGTGGCTCAGTGGAAAGAGAACGGGCTTTGGAGTCAGAGGTCATGGGTTCAAATCCCAGTTCTGCCACTTGTCAGGTGTGTGACTTTGGGCAAGTCACTTAACTTCTCTGCGCCTCAGTTACCTCGTCTGTAAAATGGGGATTAAGATTGTGAGCCCCCCGTGGGACACCCTGATCATCTTGTAACCTCCCCAGCGCTTAGAACAGTGCTTTGCACATAGTAAGCGCTTAATAAATGCTATCATTATTATTATTATTATTATTCTTATGCAGAGGAGAATGGGTGACAAATGTAGATTTTCCACCACTCACTCACATCAGGAGTTTAATCTACCCTGCCCTTTGTCAAGTAAAATGATCCAGCCAGGATCCCTTTAATGTAGGGTCTGTCTTCCCAGTCCTAAATTGTAATCTCTCTGTCTAACAACTCTAGACTGTGAGCTCACTGTGGGTTGGAATGTGTCTGTTGTTATAGTGTACTCTCAAGCCTTTAGTAGAGTGCTTTGTACACAGTAGGTGCCCAATAAATACAATTAAATGAATGAATGAATCTATTGTAGTAATAACTGTGGTATTTATTAAGTACTTATGATGTGCCAGGCACTGTACTAAATACTGGGGTAGATACAAGGAAATTATATTGGACACAGTCCCTGTTGCACAAGAGACTCATAGTCTTATTCCCCTTTTACAGATGAGGGAACTGAGGCTCAGAGAAGTTAAGTGGCTTGCCTAAGGTCACATGGCAGACAAGTGGCGGAGCCTGGATTAGAATCCAGTTCCTTCTGACTCCCAAGCCCATGCTCTATCCATTAGGTCACGCTACCTAGTACAGTGCTCTGCAAGGAGAGAGCAATCAAAAAACAACATAGATTGGCTGATGGATGGGTCAGCGGGAGGCTCCCCATTGGCAGTACAGTCTCTGAGCTCCACCCAAGCACTCTGAGATTCACCTTCTAAAGTTCTACTGCAATGCAACTGGTCTGGGCCTTTCTCCCGAGGACTGGGACAATGTGTTTGTTCCCTTTAGCTTTCATGCAGCATTTCCAGGGTTGGACCATCAGTTTCCTGATATACCCGAGCTCCCAGTTTGCTTCTACATTATGGATCCAGGCACTCTTTCTCCAAAACCCAGGGCAGGACTCAGCTTCCCCAGGTCTTAGCAGAGGTTATGCTTGGTGCATTGTTCTGAGTTCCAGGGTCTTCAGCTCATAGAGATGAATCCTACTGACACATGTTTTTACTGTCCTATGAAAGCAAAGGGCAGGCAGTGTGCTTCCCCTGAACGTACACTCTCAGTCAGTCAGACTTATTTACTGGGAGCTCACTGTGTGCAGAGCAGTACACTAAGCACTTGGGGGAGTATAATATAACTATATAACAGGCACATTCCCTGCCCAGAATAAGCTTACTCTCACACTTGCACTCTGAACAGTCTACTTTGGTAAGTAGCAGTCTACTGAGCAATCCAATTTGGGAGGAAGATTGGTGTACTGTCATTACCACACTGTGTCAATCTTTTAAAGGCATCTGGCTTTCCTAATTCAATTACTTCTTTCTCTATTTAATTTTTATTGCCCAGACTACCACCTAGGCAGTAAAATTTTGTAATGGACTTCGGTGCCCTCTCTCTCTCTCTTCCTTTCTCCCTCTCCCTCACACATGCATTACCCTAGATTAGTTGTTTGTAGGTTTGCCTGGTGCTGGGTGATACATAACCTCACTATTCAGACTCATTATCAGCCAGAGAATGGTGGGGATGTTTCCAGATGGTTCCTAATAATCTAAATATCATTCTGATTATGTGCCTCTAGAGCACAGTCATGAAGGTAGAGCAGCCCCTGCTTGAGAGTCTTTAAGATTTTAGAGGATGCTTGTAGCCACGAGTAAACTTGTAAAATGATAGTGCTTACATCATATTTAAAAATAATAGTAGAACTATTGCGGGCATTCTGGAAAGGGTTAAAGCTGAGCTCACTCAAGTCCAGTTCTGCAGCTTCCATCTTGCCCGCTTGCCCTTCTCCATCTCAAAGCAGCACTACTTCCTGGGAGGGAGCATAGATCCAGGCCAGAACATTTGGTGGAGGTGGCCAAGTAGCCAGCAACAGCTCTTACATAACAATAAGAATTACGATAAGAATAATGGTATTTGTTAAGCAAAAGTATTTGTTTACTATGTGTCAGGCACTGTAATAAGCTCTGGGGTGGATAAAAGCAAATTGGGTTGGAAACAGTCCTTGTCCCGCATGGGACTCACAGTCTTAATCCCCATTTTACAGATGAGGTATCTGAGGCACAGAGAAGTGAAGTGACTTGCCCAAGACCACACAGCAGACATGTGGTGGAGCTGGGATCAAAACTCATGAACTTCTGGCTCCCAGGCCTATGCTCTGTCCACTACACCATGCTGCTTCCCCATGCTGCTTCTCTGACCTGTGGACAGGGACTGTATCTGTTTATTGTTCTATTGTACTCTCCCAAGTGCTTAATACAGTGCACTGCACAGAAGAAGTGCTCAATAAATATGTTTGAATGAATTAGGGAGGCTGGGCACTACCAAGATCTCATTGGAGGATCTTGATTGGCACAAGACCTGGAGTGGCTTTCCTGCTTGCCTCAACTTCTGTCAGTAACTAGAATGCTGATTCTCAAAAGGATGTTGAGGCCTCCTCAAGAATCAAATGATGCTGATCCCCCAAAACAAATTGTCTTTGGCTTTGGAACATCTATAAATCTCTTCAATCTTCTTTGTCCAAGGAAGCAAATATGTATTCTGGAAAGACTGAGCCCCCTTTTTCCTCTCCCCCTCCTCATCTGCCCCCTCACCCTACCTCCTTCCCCTCCCCACAGCACCTGTATTTTTGTTTGAACAGATTTATTACTCTATTTATTTTACTTGTACATATTCACTATTCTATTTATTTCATTTTGTTAATATGTATTGTTTTGTTGTCTGTCTCCCCCTTCTAGACTGTAAGCCTGCTGTTGGGTAGGGACCATCTCTATATATTGCCAATTTGTACTTCCCAAGTGCTTAGTACAGTGCTCTGCACACACTAAGAGCTCAATAAATACGATTGAATGAATGAATGAATGAAAGGTTGCATTGAATTTTATATATTGACTTGGTTATCTTTGGTTAACTGCATTTGATTTTTTTGTTTATAATCCTGCAGTTCAATATTTGTTTTGGATAGTGTAGGACAACAGTAAGAAGTATGTAATTTGATTCCATGTCTAGCTGAAATAAAAGTGAATCAAAAGCAACAATTATTTTTCAGTATAACTCTGGAAAAATTCATGATTTTAATATTCCTACTTTTCATTGGGGAAGAGAGGCTGCAAAAATATAAGAGAATCATTTTGGATGTTTCCAGTCAAAAATGTTTGAAAATGACTGAATTAGACTTTTGAATATCTATCCTTACTTGAACTGTGTTGCTATTGGCACCTTACCTTTAATGCCTTTTTACTTTATCATAACCTAGCACTCACATGAAATTTTATGTCAATCAATCTAATTAACCAAAGGCTTTATTGAGAGCCTATTAGTGTTAGGTACTGTACTCAGCTTTAGGGAGAAGACAGGAGTAGCAAAACACAAATACACTGCCCTCAAGGTGCTTTTAACTTAGTGTGGGAGACAGAAGAAAACTATGCATAAATGAAAACATAGAGGAAGAGCAAGCACAATGCAAGAAGCAGTGACTACTTTGATACATTATATAATTGTAATACTGAATGAACTAAAATTTGTTCTAAAAGATACCTGTAAAAACTCATATTAGTGACAATGAGCGCCCATATTGTCCAGTTTGAATTTATTGCAAATGACCCTGTCACCATAATCTACTTTTATGTCTGTCATATGGACTGTTTTATATTGATAATTGAAGAATGATACTAGTAAAAATAAGTTAATCATACCATACTGTCACACTCTTTCTACTAGTGCAATGTTTACTTATTACTGTGTGTGCAGTTAATTCACAGTCTTCTGTTTCATTAAAGGTCATAAATCTGCTGGTAGGTTCATGAAACATCTCACAATTACAGAAGAAAAAACATTGTTTAGCACTGCTGATTCTCATCCATATGTATGTCATCACAGAGTAGAAAAGTCACTCAGGAGCAAGCCAAAATTATAATGCATCAGTTCCAAAACCCAAATAAATTCTGTAATTTTCAGAAACCTAAGGTACATTTCCTCAAAATTAAGGCTGAGATGGTCTCACTATACACATTTAGATTAGAAAAATCAGGACACAAGATTCTTGTCCTTAATAGATTATCAATAAAGCAATGGTATTTATTGAGTGTTTACTATGAGCAGAATACTAAGCCCTTGGAAGATGCTGCCCAGATAATTTTTCAGAAAAAAATGTTCAAAAAATTCCAATGTTTGCTCATCCATTTCCTCATCCATCATATTTGAGTGCTTACTGTGTACAGAGCGCTGTACTGAGCACCTAGAAGAGTACAATATTAAAGTTGGTTCCCTGCTCACAAGGATCGTTCAGTACAGAGGGAAACATCGTCTCCTTCCACAGGCTTTATGGCACTCAATCAGCTCTCTCCTTCCTACCTCACCTCACGGATCCCCCTACTACAACCCAACCTGCACATTCCATTCCTCTAAAGCCAATCTACTTACTGTACCTTGATCTCATCTCTCTTGCCACTGACCTCTTGTCCTCATTTTCTTTCAGGCCTGGAACTTCTTCCCCCTTCATATTGGATGGTCTACCATTCTGCTCATTTTCAAAACCCTCCTAAAATTACAACTCTTCCAAGAGGTCTATCCAGACTAAGCCCTTTTATTTCCCGTATCTGCCCTTCTCTTAGTGGTCATGGGTTCAAATCCCGGCCCTGCCGATTGTCAGCTGTGTGACTTTGGGCAAGTCACTTAACTTCTCTGTGCCTCAGTTACCTCATCTGTAAAATGGGGATTGACTGTGAGCCCTCTGTGGGACAACCTGATCACTCTGTATCCTCCCCAGAGCTTAGAACAGTGCTTTGCATATAATAAGCGCTTAATAAATGCCATCATCATTATTATTATTATACCCTATAAACCTGGTTGTGTACTCCTTAAGCACTTTGATAGTCACCCCAGGCCCAGAATACTTAGGTAAAACACTCTTATTCTCTATTATTTCTCCTATCCCTAATCTCTTTTGATGTCTGTCGCTCCTGTAGACTGTAAGCTCCTTGTGAGTAGGGATCACATCTACCAACTCTGTTGTATTGTACTTTCCCAAGCACTTAGTACAATGTTCTGCATCCTGCAAGCACTCAATAAATACTACTGATTGAATGATACAATCAAGCAAGTAGGCACGATTATAGAACAAGAACCTAAGCAAGATCACTACTAATTAAAATATATATACATCAAATGGGAGTTTTTCCAGTGGATATGAAACTAAGAAAAATCCCAGAAAAATCCCCAGGAAAACCCCAAACTGCAATCCTTCTAAATCGTTCTGTTCACTTCATTGGTCATACATCCCATGTCACATATCAATTATCATGTGAATTGATGCTCCTACATTGCATTAACTCTTCTAAGATTGAAATAACAGAAAAAAGTCAGCACTTTCAATCCATCAGTCACACTTATGGAGGGCTTGCAGTGTGCAGAGCAATGTACTTAGCGCTTGAGGGAGTACAACAGAGTTGGTAGAAACATTCTCCACCCAAAATGAGCTCACAATCTAGAGGTGGAAATGGACATAAATGTAAATAAATAAATCACAGATATGTACATAAGTGCTGTGGGGCTGAGGGAGGGGAGAATAAAGGGAGCACATCAGGGTAACAGAAGGGAGTGGGAAAAGAGGAAATGAAAATTTAGTCAGGGAAGGCCTCTTGGAGGAAATGTGCCTTCAATAAAGCTTTGAAAGCTGGTAAGAGTAATTGTCAGATTTGAGGAGGGAGGACAGTCCAGACCAGAGGCAAGACATGGGTGAAGGGTTGGAGGTGAGATAGATGAGATAGAGGTATAGTGAAAAGGATGACATTAGAGGAGCAAAGTGTGTGGGATCAATCAATCAATCAATTGTATTTGTTGAGCGCTTACTGTGTGCAGAGCACTGTACTAAGCGCTTGGGAAGTACAAGTTGGCAGCATATAGAGACAGTCCCTACCCAACAGTGGGCTCACAGTCTAAAAGAGTGGGCTCACAGTCTAAAAGGTTGTAGTAGGAGAGTAGCAAGGTGAGGTAGGAGGGATCAAGGAGATTGAGTGTGTTAAAGCCAATGGTAAGGAGTTTTTGTTTGATTCAGAGGTGGATGGGCAACCACTGGAGTTTCTTGAGGAGTGGGGAAACATGTCCTGAATCTTTTTGTAGAAAAATGATCCACAGCAGAGTGAAGTATGGACTGGAGTGGGGAGAGACAGGAGCCAGGGAAGTCAGTGAGGAGGCTGACACAGTAATCAGGGTGGGATAGGATAAGTGCTTAGATTAATGCGGCAGGAGTTTGAATGGAGAAGAAAGGGTGGATTTTAGCAGTGTTGTGAAGGTTGAACCAACAGGATTTGGTGATAGATTGAATATGGGTGGAATAAGAGGGATGAATCAAGGACAAAGCCAAGGTTGTGTGACACAGGAAGGATGGTGGTACTGTTTACAGTTATAGGAAAATCATGAGGAGAACAGGGTTTGTGTGGTAGAATAAGGAGTTCTGATTTGGACATGTCACATTTGAACTGTCAGCAGGACATCCAACTAGAGATGTCTTGAAGGCAGGATGAAATGTGAGACTGCAGAGAGGGAGTAAGATCAGGGCTGGAGATGTAGATTTGGGAATTATTCACATAGAGGTGGTAGTTGAAGCCATGGGAATGAATGGAGATGAGTGTAGATGGAGAATTTGGAGTCCATGACTTCAGAATTTATGATCATTTGAACTGTAATATGACTTTACTCTTCCAAAAATAAAATAAGGAATAGCCAATGGAGAGAGTAGTGAGAAGGAAGGTGTGAGCAAAAAAGTTATATGCAAACCAAAAGAAGCAATATAACAGTGCAAAGAGTACAGGGTTGGGAGTCAGAGAACTGGATTCTAATCCCAGCTCCACCACGTGCCTGCTGTGTGAGCAAGGGCAAGTCACTTAACTTGTCCATTCCCCTTACATGGTGAACCTCATGTAGAACTGGGACTATGTCTGACCTGATCATATTTTATCTACCCCAGTGCTTCACCCATTGCTTAACCTAGATTATAAAATCCTTGAAGGCAGGAATTGTCTACCTACTTTAACCAATCATGTTTATTGAGCACTTTTTGTGTGCAGAGCACTCTACTAAACACTTGGGAGAGTACAATATAACTGTTTAGTATAGAGTTATATACCCAGAAAGTGCTCAATATAAATCATCCATTGCAGCATGGCTCAGTGGAAATAACACAGGCTTTGGAGTCACAGGTCATAGGTTCAAATCCTGCCTCTGCTGCTTGTCAGCTGTGTGACTTTGGGCAAGTCACTTAACTTCTCTGTGCCTCAGTTCCCTCATCTGTAAAATGGGGATTAAGACTGTGAGCACCACGTGGGACAACCTGATCACCTTGTATCCCCCCAGCACTTAGAACAGTGCTTTGCACATAGTAAGCACTTAACAAATACCATCATTATTATTATTAAGTGTTTAAATTCCACAATTATTATTATTAGGGGAAGGGAAGGCTAAATAAAGAAGTGGGAAATAGGAAGGGGAACAGGAGAGGTGAGCATAGGAAGGTTTTCAAGGGTTTGCAAGGGGTTGGGAAAGTGTGGAAACAATGGGAAAAGTGGAAGAAGAAAGCTCCTAGGTGCTAACCAATCCTGACCACGAGGAAGGAGCAACAGTGGACTTTGGATGCCATGGCTCTAGGTTTTAGCAGAGGTTCAAAGATAGGGAGCGATCACTTGGCTTTCCATGAAGGAACCAGGCCCCATCCCTCAGGGAAGGGGAGGCAGAAGTAGTGTGGCCTCATGGATAGAGCATGGGCTGGGGAGTCAGAAGGACCTGGGTTCTTACCCTGACTCTGCCATGTGTCTAGTGTGTGATTTTGGGCAAGCCACTTCACTTCTCTGGGCCTCAGTTACCTTAATTGTAAAATGTGGAGAGACTATGCCCAAGAAGCAGCCTGGCTTAGAGGATGGGCCTGGGAATCAGAAATACCTGAGTTCTAATCCAGATTCTGCCACTTGTCTGCTGTGTGACCTTGGGCAAGTCACTTTACTTCTCTGTGCCTCAGTTACCTCATATGTAAAATGGAGATTCAGACTGTGGGACAGAGACTGTATCAAACCTGATGATCTTGAATCTACCCCAGCACTTAGTACAGTGCCTGGCAAATAGTGTTTAACAATACCATTGTTATTACTATTATTATTATTAATTATTATTATTATTATCATCATCATCATCAATCGTATTTATTGAGCGTTTACTATGTGCAGAGCACTGTACTAAGCGCTTGGGAAGTACAAATTGGCAACACATAGAGACAGTCCCTACCCAACAGTGGGCTCACAGTCTGAAAGGGGGAGACAGAGAACAAAACCAAACATACTAACAAAATAAAATAAACAGAATAGATATGTACAAATAAAATAAATACATAGAGTAAAAAATATGTACAAACATATATACATATATACAGGTGCTGTGGGGAAGGGAAGGAGGTAAGATGGGGGGATGGAGAGGGGGACGAGAGGGAGAGGAAGGAAGGGGCTCAGTCTGGGAAGGCCTCCTGGAGGAGGTGAGCTCTCAGCAGGGCCTTGAAGGGAGGAAGAGAGCTAGCTTGGCGCATGGGCAGAGGGAGGGCATTCCAGGCCCGGGGGATGACGTGGGCCGGGGGTCGATGGCGGGACAGGCGAGAGCGAGGTACGGTGAGGAGATCAGCGGTGGAGGAGCGGAGGGTGCGGACTGGGCTGTAGAAGGAGAGAAGGGAGGTGAGGTAGGAGGGGGCGAGGTGATGGAGAGCCTTGAAGCCCAGGGTGAGGAGTTTCTGCCTGATGCGCAGATTGATTGGTAGCCACTGGAGATTTTTGAGGAGGGGAGTGATATGCCCAGGGCGTTTCTGGACAAAGATAATCCGGGCAGCAGCATGAAGTATGGATTGAAGTGGAGAGAGACACGAGGATGGGAGATCAGAGAGAAGGCTGATGCAGTAGTCCAGACGGGATAGGATGAGAGCTTGAATGAGCAGGGTAGCAGTTGGGATGGAGAGGAAAGGGCGGATCTTGGCAATGTTGTGGAGCTGAGACCGGCAGGTTTTGGTCACGGCTTGGATGTGAGGGGTGAATGAGAGAGCGGAGTCGAGGATGACACCAAGGTTGCGGGCTTGTGAGACGGGAAGGATGGTAGTGCCGTCAACAGAGATGGGAAAGTCAGGGAGAGGGCAAGGTTTGGGAGGGAAGACAAGGAGTTCAGTCTTCGACATGTTGAGCTTTAGGTGGCGGGCAGACATCCAAATGGAGATGTCCTGAAGGCAGGAGGAGATGCAAGCCTGGAGAGAGGGGGAGAGAGCAGGGGCAGAGATGTAGATCTGGGTGTCATCAGCGTAGAGATGATAGTTGAAGCCGTGGGAGCGAATGAGGTCACCAAGGGAGTGCGTGTAGATCGAGAACAGAAGAGGACCAAGCACTGAACCTTGGGGAACCCCCACAGTGAGAGAATGGGAGGGGGAGGAGGAGCCTGCAAAAGAGACTGAGAAAGAACGACCGGAGAGGTAAGAGGAGAACCAGGAGAGGACGGAGTCTGTGAAGCCAAGGTCAGATAGCGTGTTGAGAAGAAGGGGGTGGTCCACAGTGTCAAAGGCAGCTGAGAGGTCGAGGAGGATTAGGACAGAGTAGGAGCCGTTGGATTTGGCAAGCAGGAGGTCATTGGTGACCTTTGAGAGGGCAGTTTCCGTGGAATGTAGGGGACGGAAGCCAGACTGGAGGGGGTCGAGGAGAGAGTTTGATCTGTGGGATGGCTTTGAGCCCTGGAGACATTATCAAATCTCAATCAATCAGTTAATCATATTCATTGAGTACTTTCTGTGTGCAGAGCACCGTGCTAAGCACTTGGGATAGTACATTATAACAGAGTTGGTAGATGCATTCCTGCCCACAACAAGCTTAAAGTCTAGAGGGTTGAGCTTGCAGTCTAAAGGACCCAAGCCTTTTCAGGCTCAGCCCCCTGTCATGGAGCCAACTTCCAGACTGTCCACTGTCTTCTTCACCTCATCACTAAATTAATGCCAAATGTTAGCAGATCTGCAGGACCCAAACATTTTTAGACTCTGCCCGCTGTCTTCTCCGCCTCATTGATAAATTGATGCCAAATGTTACCAGATCTGAAGGACCCTACCCCTTTCAGACTCCCTGGCATTGAGCCCAGCATTTAGACTACCCACCTGTCTTTTCCACTATATCTTGAAACTGAAGCCAAAACTTCAAGAAATGAAATCCAAACTCCCAGAATACCCAGAGCTCAATAGCCAGAGCAGGTTGGGGATATCACAACCCCAGAAGCAGTGAAAAAGAAAGCAGACACAGGGAGGAGACAGCAACTCCAACTTTCTAAACTACTAAATTTTACAGTTGATTAGTATAATTTGATGGTCACTTACAATCAAAACCAAACCTACTTATAAAATGTTGGATGTTCTTTTTACTAATACCAAGATTTCTCCTTTAATACAGGTTTGTGTTACTGCAACCACATCTTATGAGAAAACTGCATTTAGTAACCACTGATTTAAATGAGAATTATCATAGGAGCAGGAAGTTTAGAAAAACCACCATGTCTGACATTTTTGATACAAATTCCTAAATATGTTATGGCTACCATAACAGAATGCTCACATTCTTGCCACTCAGTACTGTTTTACTGTATTAAATGACCTCTGCTGTTGGTCCAATTGGAGAGAGCACGGCTCTGGGGAAAAAGAACTCCTGGGTTCTATGCCATTGGTAGTAACAATTTTTGACTAAAAAACCACTTAATTATGGAATTTGTTTAAGCCTTACTAAGCACTTTACTAAGTGCTGGGGTAGATACAAGATAAGATAATCAGGTAATAATAATAATGATAATGATGATGGTATCTGTTAAGTGCTTACTATGTGTCACGCACTGTTCTAAGCGCCAAGGTAGGTACAAAGCTAATCATGTAGGACACAGCCCCTGTCCAATATGTGGCTCACAATCTTAATCCCCATTTTATAGATGAGGTACCTGAGGCATAGAGAAGTTAAGTGGCTTGATCAAGATCACACAGCAAACAAATGGCAGAGCTGGTTTTAGAATTCAAGTCATCTAACTCCCAGGCCCGTGCTCTCTGCACACAGTAAGTGATTACTAAATGTCATCATTAATTTATTTCACCTTTCCTTAAGTTTGTTACTAAATCCCCTTACCCTCTCTTATTTGTAGACAGTGAGCTCTTTGAGAGGTAGGGGTCTTGTCTAATTTACATCCATACACTTTTTCCCCAGTGCTTATTATAGCACTTTGCACATAGTAGGTGCTTAATATATTATTACTACAGAACTGCAAACATAATAGTAATAATAATAATAATAGATTATTAATACTATACTGTAGAATAGTGGCCTCATACCTTGAATGCCACCAAGCACCTGCCCACTACCATTTCTTCCTGCTCCAAATCTGCTGGAGCCAATTTGTGTTTTTTTTATGATATTTGTTCAATGCTTAGTACAGTGCCTGGCACATAGTAAGCACTTAACAAATACCATAATAATAATAGTTATTATATAATAAAAATAGTTATTATTAGTATTATGCATTTACCATGTACCAGGTACTATACTAAACTCTGGGGTAGATATGAGATAATCAGGTTGGACACAGTCCCTGTCCCACATGGAGCTCACAGTCTCAATCCCCATTTTACAGATAAGGAAACTGAGGCACGGAGAAGTTAAGTGACTTGCCCAAGGTCATACAGCAGACATATGCAGAGCTAGGATTAGAACTCAGATCCTTCTGCCTCCCAGGCCCATGCTCTATCCACTAAGCAATCTGCATCTCGTGTGTTATGGCTGGAGAGATTTATGCAGTGAGAAGAATGTTCCCTAATTCTTCCACTGTGTTGTATCCAAATAGTGAAATTGAAACATGTGTTATGGTGGAACTGGGTGCACTATCAATATTTTGCATCATATGGCTCATTGTGGGCCTGTCATCAATGCTTTGGAAGCACAGGGAAATTATAGAGTTGAGGTTTAAAAAATCCATTGAATTTATCCCCATGGTAATTCGATATTTTCAACCTGACAATTAAACTCTTACCTTAAATACTCTATTTCATTTTGCCCCTTCGCTTCAATCCAAATAGGACACTGTTTTACCAGTGAACAAGGGACCCTGACCTTTACTTTTTTTTTCATGGCATTTGTTAAAGTACTTACTATGTGCCAGATGTGATACTAAGTGTTGGGGGTGATACAAGATACTTAGGTTGGACACAGTACCTGTCCCACATAGGGCTCAGTCTTACTCTCAATTTTACAGATGAGGTAACTGAGACAGAGAAGTTAAGTGACTTGCCTAAGGTCACACAGCAGACACGTAGTAGAGCTGCTGAGAGAACACAGGTCCTCTGACCCCCAGCCTGTGCTCTTTCCACTAGCACACAGTGCTTCTGTATTAAAGTCATGTTTCTTCTAGGTTGTAGAGCTCTCTTGGATCAAAGTGAGTTACCCTTCTTCCAGTGATTAGCAATCCAGTTGATTCAGTGGTAGAATTCAGTAGTTTTCACATTACTTAAAGGAACACTTGATTTTGGCTACACAGACAGTAAGTTCAAAGAAGCGACTTTGGAGCCTAGAATTGAACTAGGGATTTAGCTTAGATGTGGTCCAAGTGCTAGAAGGGCCTTCAGAATCAATTCAAGAAAGATGAAACATTTGTTTCTATCAGGGCTGAACAAGCAGGGCAAACATTTCTATTTACACTTCATAGTTTGAATCTGTTTTTCAAGTGACTGAACAAATGAAAATATCGGTTTTAATTAGAAGACTATAAAGGATTAAATGCAAATGACAAAGGGAAGTTAACAAATAAACATTATTATGCATTTAGAAATAACCGTTAAACAAATGACAACATTTTCCTCATTTTAGAAAGCCTGGTTTTCAAAATTCAGAAACCATAAGCAAACCATGATGTAGCTCTTCAGTGGCCAGGTGGATTTTATCTATTTTTTTTAATATGGTTGCACATTTGCTCTTTGGAGTTGCAGTAGTTTTTATTAGCTATTCCTTCCAGCAACTTTATGAACTAGGATTCTATTACAGACTCACAGGAGTTTTCAAAAATTCAGGAATCTACAAACATTCTAATCTTTGCAAAATGTGTGCTGGACCTACTAGAACTCCCTGTGTCCCAAATTTCATCAGACCACAGTTCTCCCCATTTCCAAAACCCTCCTGAAATTCCTCCTTCTTCTAGAAGACTTTTCCTAATAATTCACAGTATCCTAATTACAACAGCCCATGTTCTTTCCATTAGGCTACACTACTTCTCAATGTTTAAGTTTCCCTAAATCCACTGGGACTTTCTGTGAGCAGACTGAATCCTCTGTCAATAATGGAAAAGCCCCACCCAACTCCTTGGGAGTGGGGCTGAGTTTTCCTGGGAGACAATCTAGGAAAAGGCAGCAAGCTAGTTAGTTTTAACCTTGCTGTGGTATGCCATGTTTGCCAGTCTGCTTCCCTGAGGCCCAGCCATAAGAGAAGTTCTTTTGATTAAAGCGTGTCTCTCCACCTGCACTATTCCTGAGGTAAAAGTGAAGTAAGGACAAATTCATTTGAGAGACACATGGCCCAGTGGTAAGAGTACAGGCCTGGGAGTTGGAGCCTAAGGAGTAAATTCCGTTTCTGCCACTTAACGGCTATATCACCTTAGAAAAGTCACATAACCTCTCTGTGCCTCTGTTTCATCAACTGGAAAATAATAATAATAATAATAATAACATTTATTAATCACTTACTCTGGGCAAAGCACTGTTCTAAGCGCTGGGGAGGTTACAAGGTGATCAGGTTGTCCCACAGGGGGCTCACAGTCTTCATCCCCATTTTACAGATGAGGTAACTGAGGCACAGAGCAGTTAAGTGACTTGCCCAAAGTCACACAGCTGACAAGTGGCAGAGCCGGATTTTGAACCCCTGACCTCTGGCTCCAAAGCCCATGCTCTTTCCACTGAGCCACGCATTGTGGGCAGGGAATGGGTCTAACAACTCTGTTGCACTGTACTCTCCAGGTGCTTAGATATTTTCAACCTCTGCACGCAGTATGTGCTCAACAAATAGCACTGATGATGATGGTGTTCTGTACACGGTAAGCACTCAATAAATATGATTGAATGATTTATTGATTGTTCTACTTCCTTAGATTGAGAGCCCCACATGGGAAAAGGAACTATGTCTGAACTATGTTGTTCTTGGCACACAATAAGCCCTTAATACCATTTTTATCATGTCATCTTAGACTGAACCCTATTTCCAGTCACTTTCCCAAAGTAAGCTCTCAGACAGACTCCTGGCCAAAACACATGATCTCTACTTTCTGCCAAACAGATCATTTAGCAAGCAAATCATCCTAGCTGTCTTCATCCTCAGTGGCTTTAAATACTACCCTTAGTACTTTAGTCCTGATTAATTCCTAACTTACATCTTGTCTTGTTTGGAAATTTGGTTCAACCCTCGTGACTGGAATCTCCACAAAACTGAATGGAATTTATAGGAATGTGTGCCTTATTTCTGTTGCACTTTCCCAAGTACTTAGAACAGTAATTAGAAGCAGCATGGCCAAGTGGAAAGAGCACGGGCATGGGAATCAGAGGTCCTGTATTCCAATCCCAATTCTGCCACTTCATCTGCTGTGTGACCTTGGGTGAGTCACTTAACTTCTCTGTGCCTCAGTTCCCTCATCCGAAAAATGGGGATTCAAAACTGTATTCCCTCCTACTTAGATTATGAGTCTCATATGTGATCTGGTGATCTTATATCTACCCCAGTGCTTAGTACAGTGTTTGGCATTTAAGAAATACTGCAATTATTATTGATTCACACTCAGTAAGTGCTCAGTGAATACCACCAATTGAGTTTCTATGAAGAATCTAAATGATCATTTTCTACTGATCGCTAAATAATCACAGTGTCTACATTTAAAACTTTCACAAATCAGCAAGTAGAAAATCATTCATGAGGTCATTCATCAAGCCCCTGGCACAGCCAAGACATTAACTCAAGACTCCTTAATCCCAGTCCCGAGCTTTTTCCACTAAGCCCCACTGAATCAGATTTCTTATCTCTGGATCTTTTGATCCACAGTGAAAGCATGTTCATTCATTCATTCAAACATTTATTGAGCGCTTATTGTGTGCAGAGCACTGTACTAAGCACCTGGGAAGTATAAATCGGCAACATTTAGAGACGGTCCCTACTCAACAATGGGTTCACAGTCTAGAAGGGGGAGACAGACAACAAAACAAAACATGTAGACAGGTGTCAAAATCATCAGAACAAATAGAATTATAGCTATATGGGGTAGAGTGAATTGTTCTGTAGGGGATCCTTTCAATACTAATATATAAGACTGTAAACATGATGGATTGTGTCTACTAAATGAGCCCACTGTTGGGTAGGGACCGTCTCTATATGTTGCCAACTTATACTTCCCAAGCGCTTAGTACAGTGCTCTGCACACAGTAAGTGCTCAATAAATACGATTGAATGAATGAATACTAAATCTATTGTAGACTCCCAAGCCCTCAGTACAGTGTTCTGCACATAGCAAGTGCTGTATAAGTATCATTAATTGATTGATTTTGAATAGAATAGTAATAAGGAATTGGGAATGTTCTTGCCACAAAGTGTGTCAGTCTGGGACACAATGTAATGTGATGTCAGAAGAAATAGTTTTGCTCATGTGCTCTGTCTGGGTTCTAATCCCAGCTCCGCCACATCCCTGCTGTGTGACACTGGGCACGTCACTTAATTTATTTGTGCCTCAGTCACCTCATCTGTAAAATGGGCATTAGGATGTGGGCCCCACATGAAACATAGATTGTGTTTAATCTGATCAGCTTGAATCTATCCCAGCACTTAGTAAAGTGCCTGGCAATTAGAGAGAGCTTAACAAATGGTGTTTAAAAACAATCCAACAGATCACAACTCCCCCCATTTTCAAAGCCTTACTAAAATTATATCTCCTCCAAGAGGCTCTTTGAAACTCAGATTCAGTGAGTTATTCTTGTGGAAAGAGATACTAAAGCAATTGGTGTATGGGAAGAAGAAAATCAAAGATGTGAGGAGAAAAGCATGTGTTTTCTGATACCTAGCAACAGATTAACGAGCATCAATTCTTTCTTTTTTGAGTACTCCATTTGTAAATATTTTCATGACTGCCCCTGCCCAGTAGAGAGAGGGTACGCTCCTTGTGTGCAGGGAACCTATCACTTGTTTTATACTTCTCAAGCTTGAACTGAACCCACTGGTGATCAATTAATATTCACGCCTGTAAATCAGTGCTGATCCATTTAGATTGTTTTACAGTTTCTTCAAAAAGTGTGAGTTGTACAAGTTCACTGCAAATTTGAATATTAACTCAGTAAGATAATAACACATATATATATATGCGTGTGTGTGTGTGTGTACATATACATTAGAAGTAATGATGTTAAATTGAATTCAATGTAATTCCTGTTCTGAGTGCAAAAGAGTTACTTAAAATATTTTTCCGTTCCAAAAAGAGAATGCAATTCAGTTAACTGTTATACATCCATTTCAATGATGACACATATAATAAAGTAAAAGAAGAATGAAATAATACAACTGAAACAATTTGTTCTTCTTTCGGCACTTCTGAAACACAACCAAAAACAACCATCCAAATTCCATATTGGACAAAGTTTTTGGAAGAAATTGACAAACCAAGAAGGAAAATAACTCCCCAAAGTGTTATACCTGGAATATTACTCTACTGCCTATGATTTCTTATTGCTTTGATCCCTTTATAGCAGCATCCTAAGCTGAGAAAATTACCATTATAATAAGAAGCAAATTATCCAGTAGTCCTGGCAACACCAGAGGTCATTCTACTGCAGAGACTCCACACTGCAAAACAAGAATCCTCCTGTAGAAAATTATTTATAATCCTTATTTCACTCACTCACACAAAAACACACACATATAGATGAATAGAATGCACAGAACATATATTGAATCTATATATGTGTGTATGTGTGTGTAATATATATATATATATATATTATATATATATGGTTTGCAAAAGTTGTTATAGAGGGGTTTGTATGAATCAGCCAACATTGGTCTTGCAAGGATAACACAGAGAGGGGCTTTGGGCTCTGTTTATTTATTTCTTTTAATGACATTTGTTAAGTACTTATTATGTGCCAGACACTGTACTAATTGCTGCGGTATATACAAGATAATTGGTTTGGACATAGTCCCTGTTCTACATAGGGCTTACAGTCTTTATCCCCATTTTACAGATGAAGTAACTGCAGCACAGATAAGTTAAGTGACTTGTCTAGGGTCACACAGCAGATGAATGGCAGAGCCAGGATTAGTATCCAGGTCCTCTGATTCCCAGGCCTGTGCCCTTTCCACCAGGCCATGCTGTTTCTCTTTGATCTGAATCCTCTTTCACATCTCCCGGTGAGCCAGAGGTCCACTTACATGTACAAGTACTCCCCAGCTCCCCTTCACTAAGCTCCTCATCATGGTGCCAGCCTGTTTGGATGGCAGACAAAACCAAGAGACTGGGAAGAGACAGCTGGAGGATGGCAAATAATAATAATAATTATGATACTTGTTCAGCACTTACTAGGTGCCAAGCAATGTTCTAAGCACTGGCGTAGATAGACGTTAATCAGGAAGGACACAGTCCCTGTCCCAAATGGGGCTCACTCTTTTAAACTCCAGTTTACAGATGAACCAACTGAGGCCCAGAGAAGTTAAGTGACTTCCCCAAGGTCACCCAGCAGAAAAGAGGCAGAGCCGGAATTAAAACCCAGGTCTTTCTGACTCCCAGGCCCATGATCTATCCATTAAGCCACACTTAGTGGCTTGGAAAATCCCAAAAATGCAGCTGGACCGTGGCCTGCTTGGCTCTGGAGGAAGAATCATAGCATCTGCCCCCACAACATTACTTCTGGGCCCAAAGAATTTTCTTCACAAAGACAAGCTTGGCACTACCTTTGAGACATGTCCTGTGTCGAATGGGTCACAGATGACTGTTTACACTTGAAAAAATCATAGAACAGACCCTGTCCCCTGGAAACAGTCCTATTGTTCCTTATTTTAATTTTCATAGTACAATTTTATGAAGAGCAATTGTATAAACAAAATCTCTGATTGAACTAACTTCTTTCTACAGTGCAACTCAGGCCATAGCACACAACTGTGTGTATAGATCCATATTTCTTGCTGTATGACAGGACCACCCTGTTCTACCTTTTCTATGTTGCTATGTTTGAGAAAAGAGCAAGAGAGCTGTAAGCGCAATGCATTGAAATGACAATACACTCATGTGCCACTAAAACTCTTCCAATTCACCAGGCTTTCTGCATGACCAAAATCTCTGATAATGATGTAAGTCCTCATCTTCTTCCCTTCCAACCTTTAGTTTTGCAGTCACAGTTGATAACAACACAATCCTTCCAATAATAATAATAATAATGATAATAATAATAATGATGATCATGATATTGCTTAAGCATTTACTCTGTGTCAATCACTGTTCTAAACACTGGAGTAGATACAAGGTTATCAGGTTGGACAGAGTCCCTGTCCCACATGGGGCTCACAGTCTAAGTTGGAAGTAATTGAGGCCCAGAGAAGTTAAGTGATTTGCCCAGGGTCACAGAGCAACAAGCAGCAGAGTTGGGATTAATAATCATAATAATAATTAATAATTATGTTATTTGTTAAGCACATACTATATGCCAAAGACTGTTCTAAGCACTGGGGTAGATACAAGGTAATCAAGTTGTCCCACACGGAGCTCACAGTCTTAATCCCCATTTTACAGGTGCAGTAACTGAGGCACAGAGAAGTTAAGTGACTTGCCCAAAGTCACACAGCTGACAAAGGGCGGGGTCATTATTAGAACCCAAGTCCTCTGATGCCCAGGCCCGTACTCCTTCCATTAGGCCATGCTGCTACTCCTATCTTAAACCCACGACTCCACCCTTTCTTTCAACCTCATATTCAATCTATCACCAAATCCTATCAATTCTTCCTCCACAGTATTTCCAGAACCAGCCCCTCTTTCTCCATCCTAAGAATGACTACACTGGTCCCGGCACAACTACACTGGTCCCGGCACCAGCCATGTCATAGCTGGACAAACTGCACCTCAGTGTACTGCTCAATAAATACTACTTATTGATTGATTCTTCAGTCAGAAACTTTCTCCATTGGTGACAATGTCCCAGAAGACAATCCTCTTTGGATGACTGGCAAGGCAGAGTGGATTTGTCAACGAGTTCTGGAACACAATCATCTCAGCATCATTAGAGCAAAATTTGGAGTAACACTGCTTCAATGGGTGGGGCAGGTGAGGAGAACAAGTGGCAAATGGCTATCCGGTAGTTACTGTGTAAGGAACTGAATGGCGGCAGAAAAAAAAAAATTAAATTATGGTGATTGGCAGTCTCAATCAATACAACGGTGTAGTGGACTTTTGGGGAACCTCTACTTCAGACAGATCAGGCTGTCAGGAGAGGGTTTGCTCTCCTTGAGAAAGGACTTCATGAAGATCAAATATGAATTAATTTGTTGTTTATCAGTCAGTCATATTTACTGAGCATTTACTGTGTGCAGAGCACTGTACTGAGTCCTTGGGAGAGTCTCTCTTGCCAGAACATAAAAATTGCTAAATGTCAAGCATGCACTTGGATGTGAACCTTTTATACACTTGATATTCAACCCAACCTTGGCCCCCACTGCACTTATGTAATAACAATTATAATAATAACAATAATTGTGGTATTTCTTAAGTACTTACTATGTTCCAGGTTCTGTACCAAGTGCTGGGGTGGAAGCAAATTGGGTTGGACACAGTCCCTGTCCCACGTTGGGCTCACAGTCTCAATCTCCATTTTACAGATGAGGTAACAGGCACAGAGTAGTAAAATGACTTTACTAATCCAGAGCTGGGATTAGAACCCATGAACTTCTGACTCCTAGGCCACGGTCTATCCAATGCACCATGCTGCTTCTCATATCCCTTCATCATCATCATCAATCGTATTTATTGAGCGCTTACTATGTGCAGAGCACTGTACTAAGCGCTTGGGAAGTACAAATTGGCAACATATAGAGACAGTCCCTACCCAACAGTGGGCTCACAGTCTAGAAGGGGGAGACAGACAACAAAACCAGTGAAATAGTGAGTGAGAAGAGAGAGAAAAATGGCGAGTGTTAGAGAATACAGTATTCCAATGAATTAGGTAATCAATCCTATTTATTGAGCCCTTACTGTGTACAATGCACTGTACTAAGCACTTGGGAGAGTACAATAGATTAGCCTTTAAATTATAGATTGTAAAATCCTTAGGGAATGAAATTGTGTCCTCTTCTGTTGTTCTCTCCCAAGTGCTTAGTACAGTGCTAAGTTGATTGACTGATAGTTGATTGACTGACAGTTGATTGACTGACAGCTTAATGCAATGGGGAATGATTTGATGCTGTGAGTCTTGGCCTAGAACTAAAATTTTTAAATACAATATCATATATGCTAGCCCTTGATTAAATCAATTACAAGTCTCCCACAGATCTACTTTAATTATTCAAACATCATGCACTCTTCATGGCCTCACTGAGAGCTCTATCCTCTGCCCTGCTTATGTGACTCCTCCAAAGAAGGCCAGGTGCAGAGAGATGCAGTAATACATCTTGCAGGTGACAAGGTTCCAAATGTTTTCAACATGTTCCTACATTGGGCTTTGGAATTTTAAAGGGATTTTGGGGCCCAATTCATGGCCTTCAATTTCTTATTTGATGAGAGTCTATTAGGCTTCATGGGAATAGCAATTCGGCATTCTCATGCTGATCCCCCTTCTAGACTGTGATCCCATTGGGTAGGGACTGTCTCCATATGTCGCCGACTTGTACTTCCTAAGCGCTTAGTAAAGTGCTCTGCCCACAGTAAGCGCTCAATAAATACGATTGAATGAATTAATGAATTTCAAAATGGATAACAATAATAATAGTGGTATTTACTAAGCTCCTACTATACGCCAGGCGCCATACTAAGTTTTGGGGTGGATACAAGCAAATCAAGTTGGACACAATCTCTGTCCCCCATGGAGCTCACAGTCTTAGTCTCCATTTTACAAATGGGGTAACATAGGCCCAGAGAAGTGAACTGGCTTACCCAAGTTTACACAGCAGACATGTGGCAGAACTGGTATTAGAACACAGGTCCTCATGATTCCCAGGCCTGTGTTCTATCCACTAGGCTGCGCTCCTTAGCTGAAATGCTTTCCATTTAGAATGTGGTATAATGCAGGGAATCAGGAATTTTGGTGGGGAGGTTTATGTTCCTAAGGTAACCCACCCCCAAGGTTCCCCTGCCCTTGATTATTAACATAATGTGTTAATAGGCAGTATGGCAACTTTTAGAGCTATAGAAATACAAACTGTGTTTTGGGGGGCGGGGGTCGCGGGAGGGGATGACAGTACTAGGAATAACCTTGAGGCACCCCAGCGGGAGGGGTCCATATTTTTAAAGTAACCCAGATAACTTAGCTAGATAACTGCCAAGGGGGAAGAGAACATCAGTGTATACAATAACGAGTTTCTGAACCACCACCAAAAATGATCAGCAGAACCTGTCAAAACCTAAGACCACAAGGCCCACTGCCCTAGGTGAACCACACATTTCTGACCTCACCATGAAGAGCAATACGCACAGAGGCAAAGGTGGTGATTTTTATGTGAAGTAGTATGGCCTAGATCAATGGCCTGGGAATCAGAAGGACCTGGGTTCTAATCCTGACCCCACCACTTGTCTGCTGTGTGACCTTGGGTAAGTCACTTCACTTTTCTGGGCCTCAGTTACCTCATCTGCAAAATGGGGATTGAGACTGTGAGCCCCACATGGAACAGGGACTGTGTCCAAACCCATTTGCTTGCATCAACCCCGGGGCTTAGTACAGTGCCTGGCACATAGTAAACACTTAACAAACATCACAGTTATTTTTATTATCATATCACAAGTGACTCAAATTTCCATGGTCATACCAAGCTCCTGTCATATACGAGTGCATGCTGAGCCCATGCAGACAAGAAGAGAAGTGACCAATATTGTGCCACCCTTGAGTTTGTGCTCATGTGTACCGTGGGCAGTAAAACTGTGCACCGAGCTGCAGTACAGGGGGTCTGCAGAGGAGATGCTATACAGGGACACAGGACTCAACTTTGTTCAGACAATACAGCTGTCCTGCTATTGGGGATTCTGGCCAATCAATCAATGGTATTTACTGTGCCCAGATTGCTGTACTGAGCATTTGGAAGAGTACAAATTAATATAATTGGTAGCCCTGCCCTCAAGGGATTTATAATCTTGTGGGGAATATACACTTCACTTCAAGACTACATGTTTAGATCAGATAGCTCTCAGGAGGTCAATTTAAATCTTCCTTTGAGGAGCAGCATGGCCTAGTGGACAGAGCACAAGCCTGGGAGTCAAAGGACCTGGGTTTTAATCCCAACTCCGCTACTCTGCTGCCATGTGACTTGAGGCAAGTCAGTTAATTTCTCTGCGCCTCAATTTTCTCATCTGTAAAATTAGGATTTAATGTCTGGTCTCCCTCTTACTTAGACTGTGTCCAACCTGATTAACTTGTATCTACTCCACTGTTTAGAGCAGCGTGTGACACAATAGTGTCAATCACTCAATCATGTTTATTGAGTGCTTACTCTGTGGAGAGCACTGTACTAAGCATTTGGGAGAGTCAAATAGAACAGAGTTGGTAGACACGTTCACTGCCCACCACTAGCTTATAGTCTAGAGGACTATAAACTATTAATACATATGATAATATCTAGCAAAATTTAATGGCTTGGACTGTTGCTTAAGTAGGATGGCAAATATACCTATGATGGGACATTCTGAAGAGAAACAGTGTGGCTAGAAAAGCAGCATGATTTAGTGGATAGAGCATGAGACTAGGAGTCAGAAGGACCTGGGTTCTAATCCCAGCTCTGCCACATGTCTGCTGTGTGACCTTGGGCAAGTCACTTAACTTCGCAGTTACCTCACCTGTAAAATGGGGATTAAGAATGCGAGCCCCACATGTGACAGGGACTGTGTCCAAACTGATCATCTTGTATCTACCCAAGGCTTAGAACAGTGCTTGACACATAGTAAGCATTTAACAAGAACATTATTATTATGATAGTGAAAGTTGCTTAGGTGTGAGCAAATATATCATTTTCATGTACCCCATTTACTCTCGTGGGCAGCAGCATCAATCTTCCAGTTAACATGAAGCAAAGCTGAGCAGTGTTGAAACGCCATTTGCTACTGGACACTCGCGTGGTGTGATCGACATGAATGCACAGTAATAGGCTTCTGGCCTTAGCTCCTTTTATCACTGGCCTCCCTCTGGTTGGTCTGGCTCATTAGGCCTCCGTATTTCTATGGCAGCACTGCTACTTTTGAATTGCCATTTTTCTCAGCTTAATTAGGACAATAGGTCATCAAGTAGGGCACTGCAATTAATGAGTTCCATGACAGTGTGAGGTTACAATGGAAAAAAAAAATGAACCAGGCAGAGATTTTACTTTTGTGTTTCATAGAAATACAAAGAGGTTGGGTAATTTTTGAAAATTGGGTTAGCATCTTTGAAAGTTTATTGCTAATGATTCGGTCCACTACGTGCTACCCTCAATTAAATCACGTTGGGGCTCCAATATCCTATCGTTGCAAATATACTTATAAGTTCTCCTGGAAAAATTCAAGTATGCCTCACTCCTCATTATCAAGTAATGGATTCAGCAAAAGAATAGCACAGTAGGAAGCTGTGAATTTTCTTTGTTCCCCTGAATCACTGACCCTAATTGTCAGCTGGATTAGGGCAGTTGATGATAGGTTTCTGGGAATTCTACAGATTAGTTCATTCCTGTCTAACTGCCTTGGTCTCTCCTGGTTCTTTGGTCTGCCCACTTTAGTCCTGCCAAGTTCATTTATTACCATTAAGAGAAGCAGTGTGGCCTAGTGGATACAGCACATGCCTAGGAGTCAGAAGGACCTGTGTTCTAATTCCTGCTCTCCCACTTGTATGCTGTGTGACCTTGGGTAAGTCACTTCACTTCTCTGTGCCTCTGTTACCTCATCTATAAAATGGGGACTAAGACTGAACTCCATGTGGCAAAGGGACTGTGTCCAACTCAATTGGCTTGTATCCTCTCTAGCACTTAGTACAGTGCCTGGAACATAGTAAGTGCTTAACAAAAAACATTATTAGTATTAACATTATAATTGTCATTATGGTATTTGGTAAGCGCTTACTATGTGTCAAGCACTGGTCTAAGTGCTGGGGTAGGTCAAAGCCCCCCACGAGGCTCATGGACTAAGTAAAAGGGACAAAGGGTCCTGAATCCCCAATTTCAGAGGAGGAAATTGAAGCCCAGAGAGGCTAAGTGACTTGCAGAAGGTCACACAGCAGACAAGTGGTGGAGCCAGGATTTGAAACTAGGTCTTCTGATTCTTAGGTCCTTGCTCTTTCCACAACGCAAACTGCTCCTTCAAACCATAACCTCTCCTTTTTTAAAAAACTCCATTCAAAACGCACTTCCTCCTTATTTTCTCCAGTCTAATCACGTGACCCAACAAACATTCCAATATCATCAATATGACTAATACCCTAATGCCATAACCACTCTCTTCTTGGACAAATATCATCAATATGAAAATTGATTCCTAATAAATGATACTGATTCCAGCTTTCCAACAGTTATGGGGATTGTTTGTTTTTCTTTTTTTAAAAAAAAGCAATGGAAGTCATTCATTCATTCAATCATATATAATGAGCAGTTACTGTGTGTAGAGCACTGTACTAAGCACTTAGGAGAGTACACTACAACAATAAACAAACACATTCCCTAACCACAACAAGCTTACAGTCTGGAGATGTGGAGACAGACATTAATAAAAATTAATTACAGATATGTATATAAGAGCTGTGGTGCTGGGAGGGGGGATGAACAAAGGGAATAAGTCAAGGTCACATAGAAGGGAGAGGGAGAAGAAGAAGCGGGGGGTTAGTCAGGGAAGGCCTCTTGGAGGAGATGTGCCATCAGTAAGGCTCTGCAGGGGGGTGGGGAGAGTAATTGTCTGTTGGATTTGAGGAGGGAGGGCATTATAGGCCAGAGGCAGGACATGGAATAGGGTTCGGTAGTGAGATAGGCAAGATCAAGGCACAGTGAGGAGGTTGGCATCAGAGGAGCCAAATGTCTGGACTGGGTTGTAGTAGGAGAGTAGCGAGGTGAAGCAGGAGGGGGCAAAGAGATATGTCCTGTCAGTGTCATCTGTTTTAGGGTACAAGGGACAGGAAACATATCAATCAATCAATCAATCGTATTTATTGAGCGCTTACTGTGTGCAGAGCACTGTACTAAGCGCTTCGGAAGTACAAGTTGGCAACATATAGAGACAGTCCCTACCCAACAGTGAGCTCACAGTCTAGAAGGGGAGACAGAGAACAAAACCAAACATATTAACAAAATAAAATAAATAGAATAGATATGTACAAGTAAAATAAATAAATAAATAGAGTAATAAATATGTACAAACATATATACATATATACAGGTGCTGTGGGGAAGGGAAGGAGGTAAGACAGGGGGATGGGGAGGGGGACGACGGGGAGAGGAAGGAGGGGGCTCAGTCTGGGAAGGCCTCCTGGAAGAGGTGAGCTCTCAGTAGGGCCTTCATATAAACATATCATAAACATATCTTTAACTTGCTCTGAGGCTGTGTGCCTTGTCCAGCATAGAGCTATTCACATACAGGTATTCAATTAGAATCTCCGATGCCAATAATAATGACAATTGTGGCATTTATTAAGCATATAGTATAGCATTTACTATATGCTGAGCACTGTACTCATTCCTGGGATAGGCAGAAGATAATCAGGTCCCATACGGGACTCACAGCAGGTAAGTAGCAGAGCCAGGATTAGAACCCTGGGACTGACTCCCCAGTCCATGCTCTCTCCTCTAGACCACGATGTTTCTCATGCCTTTGCCCTTCTAAAAGAGGAACATATGCATACAGGAAGTCTTCTTAAAATGCAGGGATTTAATTGTTATGGGAAAATCACATTATATTCATCATTAATTTGATGGAAATTAATGTCAGCCTATAGCTGGTTCAAAGATACCATCGTGACTGACATTTGTTGATACAAATTCTTATATCATGTTCCACTATTTAGCAAAACGCTTTATGCCTTTGCCACTCATTGCTATCTAACTATATTAATGCTTACAGAATTGCAATAATACTGTAGAAACAATGAAATACAAACTGCTACTAGAAGATTGAGACACAGGTTAGGAAGTATCCCAGTCTCTCCCTTTCTTCTTTCTCTGAATGAATTTACACCAACTTGTGGATTATGTTAGACTAGACAGATGCATCATGTGGGACGAAATTCCTTAATTCTTCTACTGTGCTATACCTAATCATTTCATGGGAACCAGTGTTAGAGCAGCCCAGAAAAGCAGTGTGGCCTAGTGGAAAGAACATGGGCCTGGGAGTCTGAGGGCCTGAGTTCTAATTCCAACTCTTTCACTTGCCTACTGCTTGATTTTGGAAGAGTCACAACTTCTCTGTCTCAGTTTCCTGTAAAATTAGGATTCAATATCATTTTTACTTCTTCTTAGACTTTGAGCCCTGTGTCAGACAGGGCCTCTATCTGACCTTGTTATCTTTTAAGGTATTTTTTAAAGGTTTACTATGTGCCAGACACTGTACTAAGCACTGGGGTAGATGCAAGCTAATCAGGTTGGACACAGTCCATGTCCCACTTGGGGCTCACCATCCTCATCCACATTTTACAGATTATGTAACTGAGGCACAGAGAAGTTAAGTGACTTGCCCAAGGTCATGCAGAAGACTAGTGGCTGAGCAGGGATTATAATTCAGTTTCTTCTGACTCCCAGGACCATGCTCTATCCACTCAGCTATGCTGCTGCTCATTTTTATCCACTCCAGCACTTAGAACAGTGCTTTACACATAGTAGGTGCTTAACAAATACTACAGTCATAATCATCACCAGGGTGTAGATATTTAAGTGTGTATTCTCAAGTTTCCAGAGCTGCAACAACAGTTTGACTACTGTGGATTTCATCATATAGTAGATACTCTCTTAGGAACCCCCTGCTGCTTTAGGAAGAACCGCACACAAAGCACCAAGGAAGATGGCACACATGATGACAGCTGCTTGAATCCTTTCACCCCTTAGAACATCCCTCTCTCCCATCCCCTAGTACCAGGCACCCCAGAGGGTAGAGGGCTAAAATAAGTAGTAGGGGAACAAGGGATGCAATTTGCAGGGTACAAAGAAATTTCCTAGCTAGACTGTAAGCAACTTGAGAGCAGAGATCATGTCTACCAACTATTTTGCATTGTATTAGGGAAGCAGCATGGCCTAGTGGAAAGAGCACAGACCAGAGAGCCAGAGGACATGGGTTCTAATCCCGGCTCTGCCACTTGCCCACTGTTACCTTGGGCAAGTCACTTGACTTCCTCTGTGCCTCAGTTACTCATCTGCAAAATGGGAATTCAAGGAATGTATCTGTTTATTGTTATATTTTACTCTCTCAAAGTGTTTAGTACAGTGCTCTAAACACAGAAAGCGCTCAATCAGTACAATTGAAGGAATTGAATGAAAACCTGTTCTCCCTACCAGTTAGACCGTGAGCCCCAAGTGAAACCTGATTATCTCACATCTACGCCAGCATTTAGTACAGTGCTTGGCACATAGTAAGTCCATAGGTGGCAACAGAAGAGAGGAGGAATGAGACAATGGGACAATGAGGTGGGACAATGAGAGGTTCATCAGGGAAGGCTTCCCAGAGGAAATATCATTGTTCTGAAGATGGGAAGAGTGAGAATGGAAAGACTAGGGGTAAATGGGCACATCTATTATCTAGCTCCTGCTGAAAGAGAAAAACTGAACCATTAGAGTTTACCCAGGAATGAACCGCTAGTGTGAAACAGGAATAAATTCAGGTCACACTCTAATCAGGCCAGATTAAAATCTAGGAACCAAGAGGTGATGAATAAATGCACTGACACATTCTGACCTACTCAGATCTTAAATTAGAACAGCATCCATCCATAGCAGCAAAGAGAAATGGAAAAATAAAGGAAATTCTAATAGCCTACTTTAAAAGTGCAAAGTTTGAGGGAGTTTCAAAATTACAGTCTATGACTGAATGCTACATTCTTTACATTAGGTTAGGAGACAGGCATTCTTTCAAATGAACAGTTAGAGATATTCTGAAAGACAAATTCATTCTTCCGGAAATGAACCTCATTTAAAAGAATACGTTGACATGTTCTTCCTTTAGCAGAAGCATTAAGGGAGTTATTTTGTTTCACAAGTCGGCTTCCACACAATGTAGAATGAAAGGTTGGCCTTTTTAATAGCCTGAAATAAGGGTTGATAGATGCCTGAAATCACAAACATGATCAGCAAGGAACATGTTGATATGTTTTTAAGTAGCTTTTTATTGCTTGCCTAAGGAAAAGGGTCCTGCTTATTTTAAGACATTAAAATGGTCTAATAGCTAGAAAACCAGAAGGGGAGTCGGAGACCTCAGCCTATTTCTTTGGATTCATTATGTGACATCAGATAGTGTTCAACTCCAGCAACCTAAGCGGGGATTCTGGGAGGATGAAGGTGGTCATTCTAGGAATCTCAGGAAAGCGGTATATTCAGAAGGACTGGAGCAGGAGGCAAAACCATAGCAGGTGAGTCAAATGTGGTTTCCAAAAGGTACGTGTTGGAGAAGCAGTGTGACCTAGTGGATAAGAGCATGGGCCTGGGAGTCAGAGGGCTTGGGTTCTAATCCCATCTCTGACACATGTATGCTATGTGACCTTGGGCAAGTCACTTCACTTCTCTGTGCCTCATTCTCTCATCTGCAAAATGGGGATGAAGACTGTGAGCCCCATGTGGGGCAGGGATTGTGTCTAAACTGATTTGCTTCTATTCACTCCTGTACTTAGAACAGGACCTGGTGCCTAGTAAGCACTCAACAAATGCCATAATTTAATTGCCAAGTCAAGCAGCTTGAAAAAGGAAAGAACAGCAGCAGACACAGAGATGCTGAGATGCTGACCACAGCAGTACAGGAGTGTGGGAGATACTTAGCTCAGCTTGTGTCTCATGAAAGACTTGGGGTCTAGCCTTCATTGTTGGGAAGACTTGGTTTCAACCTGATATGAACACAATGCTTCATTACTCCCTTTGCTGCTGTCCTGGATTGCTCCAGAATCACACTGTTAATGGTGCTATTGAAATTAGTGAAAGGACCGGAAGGTGCTTCATGCTTTCAGCAAAAACTAAAGCAAATTTGGCTCAAGACAAGCAGCACAAACTGTGTCAGAGTTCATCCTATTGTATCATATATGTCATCTTTTGAAAAGCTAAAAACCAAAACAATACAAAGAGCTCTTTGCAAATGGATGACTGGGACACTAGTCAAAAGATTAGTGGAGAAAGAGGTGTGGGGGTTCCAGGCACACTCACTTCTAGGAGAAGGTGAAAGGGGATTAGAGGATCCCAAACATCCCTCAGAAGAGAGGTGGGGCTAAATTTCTATTCAAAACTCCCACTTCGAGAAGAAGCAGGCAGGGATGGATGGATTCTAGGGCTTGGGAAGAATCTGAGCCAACCTTGACTAAAATGTGGAGAGGGAAAGGAATTCCCTAGGGGAACTGACTGATTGATTGATTGATGCAAAAGGGGAGGGCTGGTGTAGGAGAGGGATCAACAGGGCTTGGGAGGAGGAAGTCCTGAGTGACAGAAGGGTCTTAAAGTATGGAGAAAATCCCCTTGTCCTGCCATTTCTTCTGCCCCAAAACTGCTGAGTACTCATCATCCTGCAGGAATACGAATCTTACAATTTCTGGACTTTAAGATGAGCCTGTACTATCACTGCCCTGGGTCCTAAGAAAACTTATCCTTTTGACATTTACCAATCTGCATACTCTAGACTGTAAGCCCATGGTGGGGAGGAAATGTTGCTGTTAATTGCTGTATTATGCTCTCCCAAGCACTTCGCACACTGCTCTGCACACAGGAAGCACTCAATAAATATGACTGAATGAATGAATCTTGGTCACCCTGCATGCTTGCAACTCCTGTTTTGTTACCCCTACCTGCTTGGTTTTCTGATTCTCTTTCCCTAATTTCTTAATGACTGCCTGTTGAGACCCCCAGGTGCCAACTCTTCTTCTAACTAGTAAATCATAACATTCATCAGAGTGGTGAGTCCAGGCATACTTCAATCCTGGCAGATTCTAGGAATACCATTCACAAGGCTGGCCCTTTCACAAGGGTTATGTTGATAGATTGTTCCAACTGTACTGTATCATAAGCCATCTCAGGAAGATGACACTGAGATGGCAGTTGATTTGCCCTTCCATTTGAAACTGAGAACTTTCTTATTGATGGAAAAAAATAGGCACTGCTTTGGAGCATTTCAGGGATTTGTAAGGAAGAGGCCTGCATGACAGCAAGGGAAAATGATTTTTCAAAGAACATTTGGTGAAGTCCCAAGGCATTCTATTGATGTTGTACTGCTGAACGTTAATATTCACGGTGGTCACCGAGGACAATTGATTATGTGGGTTACAATTGAAGGCAACCTCTTTTTCATCAGGGAGCGTAAGGGGGAGCGTTTGAAGTAAATAATTTTTTTCAGAAAGATTGTGGGCAGAGAATTTCCTGCTGTTTTCTCCCAGTGAAACTCTTGAGAATCCTCTTCTGAAAAGCTTCCCCTGAAAATCCTTCCTCAGTAAACTCCCCTTGGGTCCCCTCCACCTGTCACTGATGGTGCATGGTAACTCACAGACATTAGGGACTGGGAAAAGGGGCAAAACCTGGGGGCGGGGAGGGGAATATACAGTAATAGAGAACAAGACAATAAATCAGGAATAAATTAACTGTCAGGTGATGGGATGAGAAGCAGCTTAATCCTGACAATCCAGATTCCAACGAATCCATTAAGAGTAAAGAAAAGAAGCAGATGTGGCATCTCAAGCCCCTTATCCACCAACAAATAGTATTTAAGGAGTGCTTATTGTGTGCAGAGCACTTTACTGAATTGGTAGGCAACAGTCCTGCCCACAAGGAGTTTAAAATTTAGTACATCGGGGCCACTGAGGGATTCATGGGTTCAGCCCCCCTCCAAGGAGTGCCCACTGTCATTGTGGTGTTGAACCTATGAATGAAAGGCGGGTAAAGCAGGGAGCCCAGCTAGAGCACTCTAATCAATCAATCAATCATATTTAATGAGTGCTTACTGTGTGCAGATGACTTTACTAAGCACTTGGAAGAGTACAATAGAACAGAGTTGGTAGACATATTCCCTGCCCACAACATGCTGGTGAAACAGCATAGGGGACAGAACATGGGCCTTGGAGCCAGAAGGTCATGAGTTCTAATCCCAGCTCTGCCACTTCTCTGCCTTGTGACCCTGGGCAAGTCATTACATTTCTCTATGCCTCATTCCCTCATCTGTAAAATGGGGATTGGCACTGTGAACCCCACATGAGAGAAGGACTGTGTCCAACTTGATTTTCATGTATCTACCCCAGTTCTTAGTACAGTGTCTGGCCCATAGTAAGCACCTAAGAGATATCATCATCACCACAACGACTGGGGCATGTGATCTGGGGACTTTTCATTCATTCATTCATTCAATCGTATTTATTAATCCTGACTATCAAGATTCCAACCACTCCATTAAGAGTAAAGAAAAGAAGCAGATGTGGCATCTCAAGCCCCTTACCCACCAACAAATAGTATATAAGGAGTGCTTATTGTGTACAGAGCACTTTGTGCTTACTGCACACAGTACTGCACACAGTAAGCGCTCAATAAATACGATTGATTGATTGAGCGCTTACTGTGTGCAGAGCACTGTACTAAGTGCTTGGGAAGTACAAGTTGGCAACACATAGAGATGGTCCCTACCCAACAGTGGGCTCCCAGTCTAGAAAGTGGGCTCACAGACTTGTGACCTCTGCCTCTCCTCTGGAACACCACCTTGCCCAAGCCCAGCTCTTCCACTAAACCAGAAGGTGGATGAAGCAGAAAGTATAGCCTTTGTGAATATTTAGCATACTGGAGGCTGCACTATTTCTGGACTGGGCCAGGGGAAGGGGCGGAAAAGGAAAAGGGATTTTGTTTATGTCTAAAAGTTACCTATTTTCCCATGTTTGTTTCCCAGTCTCCTAATGTACAAATTCTGTAAGGACAAGGACTACCTTCATTTTATATGTCTTTTGTACTTTTTCCCCGAGCACAAAGTACATTGCAACCCACAGAGTAGTTACTCAACATATGTCAGTAATAGCAAATAAAATAAGTCAGAACAGCTAGACAGTTTTCCCCTATCTTTGCAAGGCAATTAATCTAAGTTGAGTGTAATATCCAATGGGGAACAACAGAATAGATCAGTGTCCTCCACCCACAGAGTTCATATTTAAATCTGCTGGAAGTCGACAGGCCAAAAAGATTTGCTGCTGAGATCTGAACAGACTTTAACACACACACACACACAAAAAAAAAAAAAAAGCTTGAAAATATGTAGTTTTGCCTTATGCAGATACTACCTATTGTTGGTATGCATTGCATTTGTATAATATTTTGTGACAAATACTGTGTTAAGCACTAGGGAAAGTACAAGGACATCGAATTAAATGACTTGAGGGTAGGAACTGTGTCTACCATTTCTATTGTAGTGTACTCTCCTAAGTGTTTAGTAGAGTGCTCTGCACATAGTAAATCTCAGAAAATAACCATTAATTTATTGATGGACATGGACATAAGTTATTTCACCTGTCTGAGAAGTGTTTAGTGGGGGGGTTAAAAAACACTTTCAGGTCACCAAGGTCCCACACAGTACATGAAATCAAACCCAAAAGAGGTAACCCATTTTTCTAAATTCCTAACATGCCTTTTTCATAGTATTTGTTAAGTGCTTACTAGGTGCCAAGCAGTGTTCTAAGCAATGGGAAAGATACAAGATAATTAGGTTGGACAGATTCTCTGTTCCACATGGGGTTGACAGTCTAAATCAGAAGGAGGAGGATTTAATCCCCAATTTACAGATTAGGAAACTGAAGCACAGAGAAGTGAAGTGCCTTGCCCAAGGGAATGATTTAAATATCGTTAAAATGTGGATTCAATCAATCAGTGGTATTCATTGAGTGCTTACTGAGTACACAGCAGTGTACTAAGCATTTTGGAGAGTATAATAAATCAGCGAATACAATTAAGAAGCAGTGTGGTCTAGTGGATAGAGCCCAGCCCTGGGAGTCAGAACTGCCACTTGCCTGCTGTATGACCTTGGGCAAATCACTTCAGTTGTCTGTGCCTCAGTTACCTCATCTGTAAAATGGGAATTATGACTGTGGGCCCCATATGGGACATGGACTATGTACAACCTGATTAGCTTGTATCTACCCCAGAGCATAGTACAGGGCCTGGCACACAGAAAGTACTTAACAAATACCATGAAATTAAAAAAAAATAACCAGAGTTAGTAAACATGTTCTCTGCCCACAATGAGTTTACAGTCTAGAGGGGAAGAGCCACATTAAAATAAATTATGGATATGTATTTTAAGTGTGTGGGACTGAGGATGGGGTGAATATAAGTGCTTTAAGCAATGGCAGCAGAATAGTACTAGTGAATGTTCAATTAAATATACATGTGTATATAAATGTTGAGGAAGGGTATAATTAAATAAAAGCAGGTGTGCCAGAGGAATACAGATCCACATCCATGGGTGATGCAGAAGTGGAAAATGAGGGCTTAGTCAGGGGAAGCCTCTTGGAGGAGATGTAATTTTAATAAGGTTTTAAATCAATGATATTCACTGAGCACTTACTGTGTGTGAAAATACAATTACAACAGAGTTGATAGAAGCAATCCCTGACCATAAAGAGCCTGCAATCTACAGGGGGAAACAGACATTCAAGTAGACGAGAGATAGGGGAAATAACAGAGCACAAGAATATTTACATAAGTAGTGGGACTGGGGTGAATATCAAAATTGTGGTAATTATTAAGTGCTTACTATGTGCCAAGTACTGCAGTAAGCTCTGGGGTAATTACAAGGTAACCAGGTTCCACATGGAGCTTACTAGGTGGGAGAACAGGTATTGAATCCTCATTTTGCTGATAAGGGAATTGAGGCCCAGAGAAGTTAAGCCCAAGGTCACACAGCAGACAAGTGGCTAAACTGGTATAAGAACCTAGGTAGTGTGACTTCCAGGCCAATGCTCTTTCACTAGGCCACTCTGCTTCTCTACTATATTGTACTCTTTCAAGTGCTGAGTACAGTGTAGTGCTCAGAGCAAGTGCTCAATAAATGCCAATGACTGACTGAAGATACTCAGCCCACACATTCCACTCTAACACCAACCTACTTTCTATATCTTGATCTCAAGTATCATGTTACCAAACCCTTGCCCACATTCTGTCTTGGGTCTGGAACTTCCTCCTCCTTCATACTTGACAGTCCAACCCTCTCCCCAACTTCAAAACCCTCCAAAAATTACATCTCCTCCAAGAGGCCTTCCCAGACTAAGCCCTCTTTATGGTCCATATCTTCCTCCAGTGCTTGGTACATTGCTTGGCAAATACGTACAAACGTATATACATATTTACAGGTGCGGTGGGGAGGGGAAGGAGGTAAGGCGGGGGATGGGGAGGGGGAGGAGGGGGAGAGGGGCCACAGTCTGGGAAGGCCTCCTAGAGGAGGTGAGCTCTCAGTAGGGCCTTGAAGGGAAGAAGAGAGCTAGCTCGGCGGATGTGCGGAGGGAGGGCATTCCAGGCCAGGGAGATGACGTGGGCAGGGGGTTGATGGCGGGACAGGCAAGAATGAGGCATGGTGAGGAGATTAGTGGCAGAGGAGGAGGGTGCGGGCTGGGCTGTAGAAGGAGAGAAGGGAGGTGAGGTAGGAGGGGGCGAGGTGATGGAGAGCCTTGAAGCCGAGGGTGAGGAGTTTTTGCCTGATGCGTACGTTGACTGGCAGCCATTGGAGATTTTTGACGAGGGGAGTAACATGCCCAGAGCATTTCTGGACAAAGACAATATGGGCAGCGGTGTGAAGTATGGGCAGCGGCGTGAAGTTGTATTATTCCAATACAACAGAGTTAGTAGACATGTCCCCTGCCCACCATGAGCTACAGTCTAGAGGAGGAGATGGGAAACAACATAAATGAATAAATTACAGTTGTATACATAAGTGCTGTGGGGCTGAGGGTGGGGTGAATACCAAAGGCTCAGAAGATACAGATCCAAGTGCATAGACGAAACAGAAGGGAGAGGGAGTTGGGGAAAAAAAGGGCTTAATTGGGTAAGGCTTCTTGGTGATGTGACTTATAAGGCTTTGAAAGTGGGGAGTGGTGGTCTGGCATATATGAAGGGGGAGGGAATTCCAGGCTGCTGGGAATGATGTGGGAAAGGGGTCGGCAGTGACATAGATGAGATTGGAGCACAGTGAGTAAGCTGGCGCTAGAGGAGCAGAGTGTGCAGCCTGGGCTATATTAGAAAATCAGTGATGTAGGGTAGACTGGGGCAAGCTGATTGAGGTATTTAAAGCTGATGGTAAGGAGTTTCTGTCTTATGCAAAGGTGGACAACTTCACTGTCATCTCCTGACGGAATTCCTTCCCGAGGGATAAATGAGAATTTTTCCATTTCCCTTCTTCTCCATCCCCCTCTAATCCCCTTCTATTTTGGGCCACACTTACCCTACTTTAATCACTATGCTGAACACTAATGCTATGTCTGCCTTTCCTCAACAAGCTTTGGCCAACAAAGCTCTTCTCCAGTCTATAGGCTCCTCGTGGGCTGGGATCATGTTGAACAACTTTGTTGTATTGGTCTCACCTTGCCCTGCCCTTAAAATTCTCTTTTTGTGAGGGAGGGCTGGGGTTTGTATTCATAAAAGACAATATTTGTATAGTGCGCACTGCATATTTCCAGTACTCATAAATACCACTGATTGACTGCATTTGTGTTACAATGCTCTGCCAATTAAACACTTGTGAAATTTCTGTGGAGTTTAACTCTGAACAGAGGAGGAATGAGCTTTCATGATAACAACATGAGAAGCAGTATGGCGTAGTGGAAGAAGCATGGGCATGGAGTCAGAGGACCTAGGTTCTAATCCCACTCTGATAATTGCTGTGTGACATTGGGCACATTGCTTCACTTCTCTGTGCCTGTTTCCTCATTCTTAAAAATTGAAGATTAAATACCTGTTCTCCTTCACTCAGACTGTGAGCCCCATGGGGAACATGGATTGATTGTTTCCAATCGGAGAAACCTATACCTACCCCAGAGCATACCTACCCCAGAACCTAGAACTTTGCTTGACACATAGTAAGTGCTTAATAAATTCCATAATTATTACATGACACTTGGATGAGTACCATGAATCATTTCCTTGGAAACAGAGAAAACAGGTGCAGAAAACATATTCACATTAATTTCATATAAGCCTTCTATTTATCTGGACTTGCAATGATTAAAAATTAGGTCATATTTTACATCCTGAAGTGGGCAAATCAAACTCCTGGAAAAAGAGACTATAATAAACTCAAATAAAAAAAACATGAAAACCAATATATAACGTTCAAAAATGTCTCCGGGACTTTATAAACTCCTTTCCACAAATACTGTTTTTTAGGAATGCAAATCCCAGTCCACCCTAGCAAAAGAGAAATTTAAGGGCAAGACCATAATGAGAAGCAGTGTGGGCTAGTGGATATAGCATAGGTCTTCAAGTCAAAAGGACCTGGCTTCCAATCCCAGCTCAGCCTCTCGTCTGCTGTGTGACCTTCGGCGAGTCATTCCACTTCTCTGGGGTCAGTTAGCTCAGCGCTTAGTACAGTGCTCTGCACACAGTAAGCACTCAATAAATACAACTGAATGAATGAATCTGTAAAATGTGGATTATGATTATGAGCGCCATGTGGGATAGGGACTGTTTCCAACCCAATTACTTTGTATCTACTCCAGTACTTTGTAGAGTGCCAAGCACATAGTAAGAACTTAAACATCATAATTATTACTTTTATTATTCAGCACTATAGGTATTCTGCCTGTGCACTTCTTTACATGTTTTACTCACTGGCATTGAGACAATGCTTAATCTATTGGTTTCCTAAAAAGAAATGAATTAATTCTTGGGTTTTGGAGGGGGTAAAAAAGCATCATTCGCTCTTTAACTACAGTGTATAGTGTAGCCTTTCATTATGTGACTGGATTTTCATTATCCAACATCAAACATGTAATTTGATGTGCTGAAGAACAAACACAGAGAAGAGCATCAAAAAATTGGCCTTAAGGTTTTGAAGACGACCTGCCCAGTGTTGATCCCTGTACTGAATATACAGATGTGGTGCAAAAGGGTCAAGTGAGACCTGACAATCTTCCTTCCTCTATCCTCCCTAGGTTAGTGAGATCAATGCTTGACTTCAAAAGACACATGATTCCCTTCCCTCCCCCACCCAACCCTACACAAACACACACACACACACACACACACACTCACACACACACACACACACATATTTTTGACTGCCTCTGTGGACATGGATGTGTCTGCATTGTTATTTTGTACTCTCCCAAGTGTTTAGTATAGTGCTCTGCACACAGTAAGCACTCAAATACAACCGAATGAATGAACCAAACCATTAAACAGTAGCTTTGGTAACCCTTCTCAAAGGGCTCACCCTGTGAATCTGAGTTTCAATGAGTCCGGCTTGTGGATTGACAATACCATCAGATTTCCACTCATCATCCATTTCATTTTTAAACATATCACAAAGGTATTTCTAAAGAAAAAGGAATAAAAGCCAGGCTTCCCAACTAGAGAGTAAATAGTCAGTAAAAACTGTTGAGTGACTGTCAATTTGTCATCAGTTATCATCTGATTTCAATGCTATTTCTAGTACAATATTTTAGTGCCTGTTCTGAGCAACTGGCTTAAATGGAGTGCCGCTTGAAACCCTTCCTATCTCTGATTCCAGCCACCAGTTGATAGCGATTTTCATTAGGTGCCTACTACCTTCCAAGCACCATACTAAGCACTGGGATAGGCAAAAAATAAGCATGGGACTTAAAGTAGAAGGGATGGGGTGGTGAGAAACAGTCCAGTAGCACTTAATGAACACCACTGGATGCAATGCACTGTACTGGACACTTGGGAAGTACAGCAAAGGTTTACATTCCCTGTCCCTAAGGAACTGAAACTCTAATGGGAGAGACAGACACAAAAGCAGCAATAAGCAGTGTGGTCTAGTGGAAAGAGCATAAGCCTGGGAGTCATTCGACCTGAGTTCTAATCCTGGCTGCACCACTTGTCTACTCTGTGACCTGGAAAGTCTTAACTTCTCTGTGCCTCAGTTACCTCATCTGTAAAATGGGGATTAAAATTGTGTCCTACGTAGGACAGAAACTGTATCTACAGTGCAGTAGTACAGTGCTTAGCACACAGTAACCACTTAATAAATATTGATTTAAAATGAACAAATATCGTACTCAAAATGAATAATGTATAATTGAAGGTACAATTGAATACACACACAAGTGTTTAGAGTGAGTACAAGTAAATACATAAGCACTAGAGATGACTGATGAGTTTATACAATTTGGGGCTGGTAATTAACTGGGGAAGGGGAAGGCTCATTGGAGGAAGTGCTATTTTCAGACGGTTTTTAAACAAAGGAAGAAATGTGGTCTGTGGATTTGGAAAAGAGGGAGTTACAAGCCAGGGGGAAACCATGAATGGAGGGACAATGGGAGGGAAGTCTAAACTCTGTGCAAGTAGCTAGCAAGGTATGACACTATCAATTGTTGGGGGTAGAGAGGGGGGCAGTTTTGTGTATGTATGTATGAGTGTGTGTGTAGGAGAGTGAATTAAGAGGCAGAGAGGGAACGCAAGACAGATACAGAGTGGTTGTGTGCTGTGGGATGGAGGAAAGAGGCATTTTCCAGAACAGTTGAGAATGTGTAAATAATTCTTCAGAAGGATTTTTGTGGATGTTAGTAGCCTACAAATATGAAAGAACTCAGAGGATTCAAAGCATATTGTTATGGAATTTTATATTTTGCCAGTTTCATTAAAAAACAACTGCATAAAATACATCTTTAAAATAAATTAGCAGTAAGCTTCTTCCTTCCATTGGGAAATGGTATGCAGAACACCATCTATATTTACCTACCCATCCAACCGTGAAATTATCTCATATTACTAAACTTCAGAGGACTCTAAATCTATAGAGCAATCATCATATTTGCCAAATTTCTGCTCAAAACAATCATTGCAGAATCTCCACACTCCAAAAACAATACCTTCCTTTGGCCTGAATTCATCCTGGTTGTTCAATTTTTTTTTTTTTTTTTTTTAGTTGAAGCTCACCATGGGTTTACTAGCTGTGGGGAAGAAAAGCAGCAAAGCCTAGTGGAAAGAGCCTGGGCTTGGGAGTCAGAGGATATGGTTTGTAATCCCAGGTCTGCCACTTAGATGTGTGACCTTGGGCAAACCACTTAACTTCTCTGTACCTCAGTTACCTCATCTGTAAAATGGGGATTGAGACTGTAAGCCCCACATGGGACAACCTGATTACCTTGTATCTACCCAGCGCTTAGAACAGTACTTGGCATATAGTAAGTGCTTAACATATACCATAATTATTATTATTTTAGATGTAGGCCACAATGGCATCCTTAAATGCCTGTAGCACACCACCAGTATTTTCACAGAAAGAAACATATTTAGAAGTACAGCCATCTTCAAGTCCCTTCTGAAATCACATCGCCGGGGGAGGATTAATCTCTCACCTTCTCATTTCCGTTCAATCCATCATATTTACTGAGTGCTTACTGTGTGCAGAGCACTGTACTAAGTGCTTGGGGAAAGTACAATGCGACAGAGTTGGTAAATTCGTTCCCTGCCCCCAATGAACTATTTATTCGTTGGCATTTATTAAGTGCTTACTATGTACAAAGCACTGTTCTAAGCACTGGGGAGGTTGCAAGGTGATCAGGTTGTCCCATGGAGGGCTTACAGTCTTAATCCCCATTTTACATATGAGGAAACTGAGGCACAGAGAAGTTAAGTGACTTTCCCAAAGTCACACAGCTGACAACTGGCAGAGCTGGGATTTAATAATTGCTCTCCCCTACTTCAAAGCCTTTTTGAAGGCACATTTCCTCCAAGAAGTCTTCCCTGACTAAGCCCTCCTCTCTTCCCACTCCCTTCTGCACTGCTCTTACTTGCTCCTTCATTCATCCTCCCTCGCATCCCCACAGCACATATAAACATATCTGTAATTTATTTGCTCTTTATCTGTAAAATAAATCTGTAATTTATTGATTGATATTAATTTCTGTCTCCCCCTTTAGACTATGAGCTCGTTGTGGGCAGGTATATGTCTGGTTGTTGTTATACTGTACTCTCCCAAGCACTTAGTACAGTGCTTTGCACACAGTAAGTGCTCAGTAAATGATTGAATGAATGAATAAGCAAATGCAGCAGTGTAGAGAGATGGTGGTAATAACTGCCCATGGGGTCTCTGGGCCAGTCCAGTTCTAGTGCCCCAAACATTCAGCTATGGGAAAAACATATCTATTATGCCACTAGATTGAAAGCCACATGAGGGCAAGGATTATGTCTACCAACCATTTTGTATTATACTCTCCCAAATGCTTAGTGTTCTGCACCTAGTAAGCACTCAATAGATACCACTGAATGTTTGATTACTGGCTCTATGCTTAAGGTATCTATTCACTGGGGAAGATGAAGAAGCAAAAAATAAAGATGTGGCTGGAAGATGAATTCGGGGGTGCTTAGGGAAAAAGTGCTGCTAATACAATAAAGGTGTTGTAAGACTTTTGTGGAGGCCTCTGATCTTAAAGAGATCTCTGTTCCCTATCTTCAAAGACTTATTTGAAGGCACACCTCCTCCAAGAGGTCTTCCCTAACTAAACCCGCATTTCCTCTTCTCCCACTACCTTCTGTTTCGCCCTTGCACTTGCATTTGCTCCCTTTTTTCACCCTCCCTCATCCCCACAGTGCTTATGGAAATAGTCACAATTATTGTATTTATATTAATATCTGTCTGCCCTCTAGACTGTAAGCTTGTAATGGTCAGGGAACATGTCTACCTACTCAGTAATATTTTACTCTTCCAAGTGCTCAGTACAGTGCTCTACACATAATAAGTACTCAATAAATATGATTGATTCATTCACTGAGTGTAGGAGAGAGAACCCTAGGGGGATAGAGGGGTGACTTTTTTAAAATGGTATCTGCTAAGCACTTCCTATGTGCTGGGAACTATCCTAAGTACTGGGGTCTATATAAGATAATCAAGTTGGATGCGGTATCTCCAGGAGGACTTCCGTGACTAAATTTTCACCTCCTCATCTTATATTTCCCAGACTGTCATGTCAGCTGTTCAACACCACCTAAGGAGTTATGTGCAAGTCTATACACTGTATTGCTTCCCCCCACCTGTTATTAGTTTTAGTGTCTGCTTCCTCCACTAAATTGTAAGCTCTTGGATGACAGGATCATGTTTACCTATTCTAAGTGCTTAGTACAGTATTCTGCACACAGGAGACTCTCAATTAATAGGCCACTGATTGAGTTTTAATAATTATGGCATTTATTGAGCACTTCCTATGTACTAAGTATTTGGGTAGATATGAGGTTATAAAATCAGACCCAAACTCCATCCCACTCAGAATGCAAAATGTATCATCTCCATTTTACAGATGAAGACTCTGTGTCCCAAAGTTAAGTGACTTATCCAAGGTCAAACCATAGGCCAGCAGCAGAATTGGCATTCAAATTTGGGCCTTTTATTTCTGATCCCCTCTTTTTCTTGCTCTCTCACTTCTTTCTCTATTTTTTCTTTAAATCAAACAATCATATTTATTGTTTACTATGTGCAGAACACTGTACTAAGCATTTTCTTCCTCCCCTTTTCCCCTCATCTCCTTCTTTTCTCTCAGTCCAATCAATCAGACAATGGTATCAAGTACCCAAAGGGTACATATCCAACTGCAGAAATGACAATGAAGGGAGAGGGAGGCAGGGAAGAGGCGGCTTAATCAGGGAAGGTGTCTTGGTGGAGCTATGACCTTAATAAGGCTTTGAGGGTTGGGAGAGTTGTGGTCTGGCATATATGGAGTGGGAGGGAGTTCCAGGCCAGAGGGAGGATGTGGGAAAGGTGTCAGCAGTGAGCTAGATGAGTTTGGGGCACAGTGAGCAAGCTGGCGCACAAGGAGCAAAGTGGGCAGGTTGAGCTGTAGTTGGAGATCAGTAAGGTAAGGAAAGAGGGGTAAGCTGATTGAGTACTTTGAAGGCAAGGGTAAGGAGTTTCTGTTTGATGTGGAAGTGAATGGGCATCCAAAAGAAGTTTTTGAGGAGTGGGGAGACATGGATTGAATATTTTTTTTGAATGCAGCAGAGAGAAATGGAGAGAAACACTGATTGAGGTCAATTAAATATGGCAGGGAGGTCAGCAAGGAGGCAAATGCAGTAGTCAAGGTGGGGTAGGATAAGAAAAGGGTAAAGTTCAATTTTAACTTCCTTTTTTAAATAGTATTGGTTAAACACTTAGCCACTACCATGTCAATACAATCACTCATTCTATCCCGACTGGATTACTGCATCAACCTCCTTTCTGGCCTCCCAACCTCTTCTCTGTCCCAACTTCAGTCCATACTTCACTCTGCTGCCTGGATTATCTTTCTACAGAAACATTCTGGGCCCATCACCCCCCTCTTCAAAAGTCTCCAGTGGTTGCCTATCAACTTCCGTATGAAGCAAAAACTCCTCACTATTGGCTTCAGAGCTCTCCATCACCTTGCCCCCTCTTACGTCATCTCCCTTCTCTTCTTCTTCATTTCATCCTGCACACTCCACTCTTCTGGTGCTAATCTTCTCACTGTGCCTTGATCTGGCCTGTCCCGCTGTCGACCCTTGGCCCACATCCTACCTCTGGTCTAGAAAGCCCTCCCGCCTCCAATCCACCAAACAACCACACTTCCCCCCTTCAAAGCCCTACTAAGGGCTCACCTCCTCCAAGATGCCTTCCCAGACTAAGCCCCCCTTTCCCTCAGCTCCCCCTCCCCTCCGCGTTGCCCCGAACTGCTCCCTTCGCTCTACCCTCCACCGCTCGGCACCTGCATACATATGTACATATCTATGATTCTATTTATATTATTGCCTGTTTACTTGTTTTGATGCATAATCATATCTATAATTCTATTTATATTGATGCCTGTTTACTTGTTTTGATATCTATCTCCCTCCTTCTAGACTGGGAGCCCAGTGTGGGCAGGGATTGTCTCTCTATTGCTGAATTGTACTTTCCAAGAGCTTAGTACAGTGCTTTGCAATCAGTAAGTGCTCAATAAATACAATTGAATGAATGAATACAATTGAATGAATGAATGAAATGTCAAGAACTGTTTTAAGCGCTTGAGTAGATACAAGTTAATCAAGCCAGACACAGTCCCTGTCCCACATAGGGTTAACAGTCTAAGAAGGAAGGATAACAAATATTGATTCCCCATTTTACAGTTGAGGAAACTGAGGCATAGAGAAGTTATGTGACATGCAGAAGTTCTCACAGCAGGCAAGTAAGTTTCATAGTCCAAAGCAGAACCCAGGTCCTAAGAGTCCCAGGTCCCTGCTCTTTCTACTAGGTCACGCTGCTTCCATAAGCACTTAATAAAAAATGGTACTACTACATTTGTGGAAATACCTCCATATCCTTGGGGTAGAAAGGTGGTACACCTAATCAATTATATTTATTGTGTGCTTATATCTATCCTTGAGGTAGAAAGGTGGCACACCTAATCAATTATATTTATTGTGTGCTTACTGTGTGAACTAAGCCTTGACTTAGACACTCGGGAGAATACAATATAATGGAGTTAGTAGGCACCCTCCCTGCCCACAAGAAGCTTACAATCTAGAGGGACCCAATACTGCCCTCATCTAAGGGGATAACTTAAAAGATAATTGTTAACCAAATCCCACCAGCACTAAGTGGAAGGGCATTTATTGAAGTCAGAAGCTGGTGGGGCCATGAAACTAACATAAGGAGATGCTACTTAATAAAGATGGATGACATAGGTGTGGGCTCTGTTACCATGGGACATTGTGCACGTACAAAGGTCAGAAGTTTCATCAATCAATGGTATTTATTGAGAGCCTACTGTGTGGAGAACACTGCTAAATGCTTGTAAGAGTACAATATAACAGAGTTGGTAGGCACGATTCCTGCACACAAGGACCTTACAGTCACGAAGACTTTAAAGAGGTTAATGGATGATCAGATCATAATGGGTCACTTGAAGTGATTATTAGAGCTGTTTTGAGGTAGATTTCTGATCTCAGAATGGATGAGAGCAAAATCAGATAGCCCACTTTTTCTCCAGGTGTAATTTATGAGACACTGGTACCCAAGGACTGAGCTAAAGACATTAGAAGCCTGGCCAAAAAGGACATTTCTTAAGAACTGATTTCTTTTTCCCACCTACATAAACTGCAGAAACTTTATATCTTTAATTTCTTTCTTTTTCATCCTACTCTCTTTTATTCTCTTATGGTTTTTTTTGTTTTTCCTGGAAGGGATATAAATGATACCATAAAATCATATTGAACCAAATGTAAATGAGTTCCATCTATGGTCACCCATCTGCATGAATATTTGGCATCAAATCTCTAATTTCTAACACCCAGCATATCATCTTTAACCCCTTCCCTCTATCAGGGCATATTACCTATTCACTACAATCATGCTGGAAGCCAGTTAGGGCAGATAGTCATAACGTGCCAAAGTCATGTGTAAAAGAATTCTAAATAATAAATAACTCCTATTTCCAAAATTCTGAATATCCACCAACATTATTGTACCTTAATTTTGGAAAGTTCAGAGCACTGCCCCCAGGCTCCTAATTGCCCATAAATCAATCCATCAAGTTGCAGTTGTTTCCAGCAGGTCATAATGCAGGAAACATTGTAATGTAAATAAACTATGTTATTATGTTTAAGGAGAACATGAGAAATTGCTTAATAACTGTATTTTGGGGGGTCATTTTTCTTTTCTGTGCTATTCACCAGAGAACAATTTACATTTCCTAGGCCCTGAGAATACTTGACTGCAGAGTGAGATTATTTCTGCAACTCTCTTCAACCTTCTCATACTGGATAATTGATTGCTTTGTATGAGTTTTCAATTTCATGGGATAATTGCAGCTGAGAACCTGTAGCTATTGTGAGTTTAAAGTTATAGTGAGGCTGTGTTAGATAACCCAAGTCATTGATTTCAAGCTTACTTCCTGAACAATTCAGCTAGACAGACTGCTTACTAGAGACTAAGCAGACAAAGCTGCAAAATTAAATTTTCCCCTTTCACCCAACTACAGCCATTTCTTCCTCATCATGTAAACAGTATGTGGATACAAGATTAGTTAGATTCCTGTTAAGAAGAAATCTAAAACTGATCAACTATATTAAGATCTGGGGCCAAAACATGGTTAAAAATCACAAACATTTCCTCAGCTCTTGTTCTTCTTCAAATGCTGTGGAGTCATTTCCGACCAATAGCGACTCCATGGACACACCCTCTTCAGAATTTCCCATCTTCTGTTTAAGTTGTTCTGGTAGGTGTACCCACAGAGTTTTCTTGGTAGAGATATGAAAGAGGTTTACCATTCCCTTCTTCTGTGCAGTAAAACCTTGAATCTTGGCTATTGTCTTTCATCAACGTTTTGATCACCTAATCATCCGCCTTTGACTCTTTCCCATGACACTGCCGCCCAACACAGGTGAACTGAATTTGTCTGATGCTTCAGCTTTGACCTATCCATTATTGGTAGCCCTATAAAGCACAGCTCTAAGGTTCATCAGCATATGCAAACTCACCGCCAGGAGGGAAGGTGTCAATTTATGGGAGAACAACTCTTGCTAGGGGTTCAATTTTTTTGTATTTTGGAAGTGATTTCATGTACACTCAAGTGCTACATGGTCTACAAACCTACTCAACAATTAAATAGTGGAATTATTATTACTTTTCTAAAAAAGCAAGCACCCTTGAGTTTAGTCTATTATCTAGTATTTGGAATTGCAATGTACAATGTGAATTCATTGTACATTATCTTCATACCTCTTAAAGATTCCCTCTGTACCAGTTCTTAATATCTTGAAGTATGTCTTTTTCATGAAAGCTATTACATGTGGCACTCAAAACTTTCTGAAGTAGAGCACACTAATTAGCCAGTGATGTGCTCAAAAGGGAGAATGGAACCTTTCATATGCGCGCGCGCACACACACACACACACACACACACACACACACACACACACACGGGGTTGGAGGAGAACAGACGAACAAAATAGAAAAGATGAACAATGCAGTCTTCAACTTTATATAAATGAGGTTATTCCCTGCTGAATATTTAGGAAAAGATGAAGATAAATAGAAATAGGAAAAGATGAAGATAAATGGAATAGAAACTGAGATGTTTACAGGTGTATATTATGAAAATAGATCTTGCTCACACTATTTCCAAACTATTATCATGTTGTGACACTCAGACTTATGAACTCCTAGGGTCAGAAAAAGTAATGATGTGCTTGATGTGGCTACTTCATAATAAACAGCCTGGCATCAGTTACAGGTCCTAGAAATAGGTTTACATCCACATGGCAATGCCAAATTCAGAGGAAAATGTCAGAAATAATTTGACTTGCAGTACTGCATTGTATTTGATAGGGCCATTCACTCTCATGTCACTGCTTCACCAGATTCACCAAGTCTCATACAGGGCCCATGACTCTGACTTTATAACTTTATAGTAGATAAGAAAAAGAATAAAGAGGTAACACCTTTAAATGAGAATATATTAAGTCAATCAATAGCATTCATTGAGCAATTACTGTGTGCAGAGTACTGCACTAAGCATCTGGGAGAGTACAATATGATAGAGTTGGTAGGAGTCCTGTGTTATTTTCTAAGAAAGGTGAACGAAAGAAATCAGCAGAGACAAAGGAAACAGGAATCAGTAATGTTTCCCATCATGCTGAAATAATAACAATAATAATAATAATAATAGCATTTGTTAAGCACTTACTATGTGTCAAGCACTGTTCTAATCAATCGTATTTATTGAGTGCTTACTGTGTTTAGAGCACTGTGCTAAGCACATGGGAAGTACAAGTTTGCAACATATAGAGACAGTTCCTACCCAACAGTGGGCTCACAGTCTAGAAGGGGAAGACAGAGAACAAAACCAAACATATAAACAAAATAAAATAGAATAGATATGTATAAGTAAAATAAATAGAGTAATAAATATGTACAAACATATATACATATATACAGGTGCTGTGGGGAAGGGAAGGAGGTAAGATGGGGGGATGGAGATGGGGACGAGGGGGAGAGGAAGGAGGGGGCTCAGTCTGGGAAGGCCTCCTGGAGGAGGTGAGCTCTCAGTAGGGCCTTGAAGGGAGGAAGAGAGCTAGCTTGGCGGATGTTGGGAGGGAGGGCATTCCAGGCCAGGGGGATGACGTGGGCCAGGGGTCGATGGCGGGACGGGTGAGAACGAGGCACGGTGATACAAGGAAATCAGGTTGTCCCATGTGGGGCTCACAGTTTCAATCCTCATTTTACAGATGAGGTAACTGAGGCACTGAGAAGTTAAGTGGCTTGCCTAAGGTCACAGAGCAGACAAGTGGTGGAGCTGGGATTAGAAACCACATCCTCTGACTTCCAAGCCCATGCTCTTTCCACTAAGCCATGCTGCTTCTGGAGGTCATAAAGTACTCCCACCATTAGAGCTGAAGTCTTTAGAGCAATCCCAGAGCTCCTAGCAGTTCTCATCCCATTTCCCTACTATTATCTTTATCCAAAGTCTTAGACTGGGGTGGATCAATCATGTTTGAGTGCTATGTGCAGAGTACAATGTAACGGAGTTGGTAGACACTTTCCCTGCCCACAATGAGCTAGAGTCTAGAGGGGGAGACAGACAATAATATATCCAGTCCCTTCAATTCCTTTGCCCCAGCTCTGTTTTTGACCCTCTTCAATCAGGTTTGGCAGCAGGAACCTGGGAGTCAGAGGACCTGGGTACTAATCTCAGCTCTGCCATTTGCCTTCTGTATGACCCTGGGTAAGTCGCTTAACGTCTCTGTGCTTCAGTTTCCTTATATGTAAAATTTGGATTCAATACCTACTGTCCCTCCTATTTGAACTACGAGCCTCATTTGGGACAGGAACTAAGTTAAACCAACCCAGCATTTAGTACAGTACTTGGCTTTTTTTTTCTTTCTTTCTTCAAATGCCACAGTCATTTCCAACCCATAGTAACTCCATGAACACACCCTCTTCAGAACGTCCCATCTTCTGTCAAAGTTGTTCTGGTAGGTGCATCCACAGAGTTTTCCTGGCAAGATACAGAAGGGGTTCACCATTGCCTTCTTCCTCTTAGTAAAAGTTTGAGTCTCTGCCACTGTCTCTAATCAACAATTTTGATCGCTTGATCATCTTCCTTTGGCTCTTTCCCTTGCTGGTGCCACCCAGCACAGATGAATAGACTTTGTCTGATTCATCTTAGACCTTTCCATTATAGGTAGTCCTATATGGCATAGCTCTAAGCTTCATCAGCTTATGCAAACTCTCGTGCCATGATAAGGCATCGATTCATAGTACTTGGCACATAGTAAATACTCAAATACCACAATTATTGTTAGATTTTGAACACCTTTATTCCACTGAAACATCACTGTCCAAGTTCAAAGCCCTCTTTTATAGTCAAGTCCAATGGGTTCTATTCTGTTTTGATCCTCCTTGTCCTCTCAGCTGACTTTGCTGTGGTGGACCACTCCCTCCTCCTTAAAAACACTATCAAGCCATGGTTTAGCCAACATGGTGAGCCCACTGTTGGGTAGGGACTGTCTCTATATGTTGCCAACTTGCACTTCCCAAGCGCTTAGTACAGTGCTCTGCACACAGTAAGCGTTCAATAAATACAATTGATTGATTGATCCTGATTTTCTTGGAACAACTCTGATTGATCCTTCCCAATCTTGCTCAATGGCTCTTCTTCTACATCTCAGTACTAACTGTAGGGGTCCTACAAGGCTCTGTTCTGGGTCCCTAATTATTCTCATTTTACACCCAATCTTAATGAGCTCATCCCATCCTAAGGCTTCAACTACCATCTCAAAGTAGAGGACTCCCAAATCTGCCTCTCAAGCTGTAATTAACTGCTTATTTTCTCTTGCCTCAAGAACATCTCCACTTAGGAATCCCACCAGTACCTCAAACTTCACGTATCCCAGTCCCAGTCCCTTTGGCACAATCTAATTAGGAAGGAGAACATGTAGCAAGTCCCCATTTTACAGATGAGGAAACTGAGGCACAGAAAAGTTAAGTGACTTGCCCAAGTTCACAAAGCAGGCCAGTGGTGGAGCCAGGATTAGAACCCAGGTCCTTTGATTCCCATGCCCAAGTTATTTCCTCTACACCACACTGATTCTATATACAGACCTTATCATGCTCCATTTGCCCAATTCCTGTCCACCCTGTCTGCTCCCTCCTCAGTCCAGCTTTTGCCAAAATATATAACTAGACTATTGTATCATCTCCTCACCTAATCAGTATGCTGCTGCATTGAGCATCTTGAAGGAATGTTCACCTCTCCTGCTTAAATGAAAACCTCGTGGGCAGGGAACACACCTCGGATTTCTGTCATTCTTTATCATGTATTTAGTACTCTTCAGGAAAACAACTAGGAAAACAATCAGTTAATCAATAAATCACATTTATTGAGCACTGTATACAGAACACTGTTCTGAGCCCTTGGGAGAGTACAGTACAGCAGGGATGGTAGACATATATACTGACATCACTCCCATGTGTCCTGTGACTAGATGGAACCAGAGAAAGATTAAAAAATTTTTCAAAAATTTCACACTGATGAATAATAATTCAGAGCCACCAAGTTTCTATCATTCCCTTTCATAGTAAAAAAAAATCTGCACACCTAGTTAATTGACTAGCACTATACTTCCTGGGATTCAGACCATATTCAGCATTTGATGGTATTGATTGTACGGTCTCCATTTCCATCATAGACATGAAAGTGCTAGGAAACCTAGACAAGCTATGAACAATATGGACAAGCTTGGTAAAGAAAAGGTGTGAAAGTCATCTATCACCTCCTTAAAGACCTTATGCTCTTTTCACTGCACACAGTTGCTTCCTAAGTGGCCACTAGAGTTATTTGTTTCTTTCTGACTTTGTTACTTCTCTGATAGATTTGTTTTTCATTAACTATGGTGAACTAATTCAGTGATAAGGTATGCTGAAGGTTTTAGCCTCTTGCTCATTTTTTCACCTGAGACTTTGAGATACTGCTGATGTCTAGACACAGAATGACCTAATACAATCTAGGAGTTGGCACAACTAAAAATGTGAAAGAATATATGTCCCATGACTAAATACTGTTTGTGTGGGTATAGGTGGTCAGAGATTCAGTCTAGGGTAATTTTTTTTACATTAAATCATAATGATTTTGCTTTTCCAAAGAGGATGAGTGAATTTATATAAAGTGTGTTTTTTCCCCTGACTTGACTTTTTTGGTTTCTTGATTGTGGGCAAAAAAAGGCTCTCCAGTACATACAACTGCACTAAGAAATTTCTCATTTCTCTGATGATTGATGCAACAGAACCCTCCATAACATCAAACCCAAGAGGGGAAATGGACTATGGAGAAAGCTTTCAAGTACCTAATTCTGTTTAAAATTTGAATTTATTTCATTCCAAAGCTTGACAACTAAAAATTCTCCTAGGTTGTGTGTGCAGATAAAAAAGAGTTGTGTCAAAACTAGCATGCAACAAACTCTCTTCTGAAAAACATCACTTCCCTCACCAAAAAGATCCCAAGACTCCTCTAGCTATGGGATAAATGATGAAAGAAAACTTGTTAAAGATAGGAAGATGACTACAAAGACTCTACACTTAAGTGAACTAGAGAAGCAGCGTGGCTCAGCGGAAAGAGCACAGGATTTGAAGTCAGAGGTCATGGGTTCAAGTCCCGCCTCTGCCACTTGTCAGCTGTGTGACTTTGGGCAAGTCACAACTTCTCTGGGCCTCAGTTCCCTCATCTGTAAAATGGGGATTAAGACTGTGAGCCCCACGTGGGACAACTTGATCACCTTGTAACCTCCCCAGTGCTTTGCACATAGTAAGCACTTAGTAAATGCCATCATCATCATTAAAAAACAGTAGTAACTCTTACAGTACCTGAACAATTCCTAACTCCTAGCAGTGTTTGCCTATCCACCTCCATAAACAAAAACTCCTCGCTATTGGCTTTAAAGCTCTCCATCTCCTTGCCCCCTACCTCACCTCCTTTCCCTCCTCCATTCCAGCCCGCACACTCCACTCCTCTGATGCTAACCTTCTCACTGAGCCTCCATCTTGCTTGTCTCACAGCCGACCTCTGGCCCACATCCTACCTCTGGCCTATGACACTCTCCCTCCTCAAATCCGCCAATCACTCTTGCCCACTTTAAAGCCCTACTGAAGGCACACCTCCTCCAAGATGCCTTCCCAGACTAAGCCCCACTTTTCCTCCACTCCCATTCCCTTCCACATTACCCTGACTTGCTCCCTTTGCCCTTTCCCCCTCCCTGCCCCACAACACATTTATTTCTACTGATGCTTGTTTACTTGTATTGTTGTCTGTCTCCCCCACCTTAGACTGTGAGCCCGCTATGGGCAGGGATTTTCTTTCATTATTGCTGTATTGTACTTTCCAATTGCTTACTACAGTGCTCTGTAAACAGTAAGCACTCAAATACAATTGAATGAATGAATGAATGAACTGCTCTTCAGAGCAAACTAAATTTATCCAACAAGGACTCAGTTACCTTGGCATAGTGGATAGAGCACAGGCCTGGGAGTCAGAAAGTCATGGGTTCTAATCCCCACTTGGCCACTTGTCTGCTGTGTGACCCTGGCCAAGTCACTTCACTGGGCCTCAGTTCCCACATCTGTAAAATGGAGAATGAGACTGTGAGAGCCATGTGGGTCAGAGACTGTGTCCAACTGGATCTGCTTGTATCTGCCTGGCACTGTAATTATTATTCATAATTAATTATTATGAATAATAATTATCATTTTTGGTGCCATGCAATCCCATTGTAATGTTTACAATTAAAAAACATCCAAGTTTGCACTAGAGCAGCTACAGATGACCTGCCCATTTCAGCCCCTCTTCTCCAACAAAAAGCCTTGTTGGGGCCTCAGGGAAGATGATGAAGATTATGAAACAAGGAACAGAAGGTCAAAGAAAGCTGCCTATTTTCCCTCTTACTTTTACAGCAGAATAGATACTTATCTGTGCTGAATGGTTTAGATAAATCAGTCCCTGGAAAGAGGGACAGACAAGATGATCTCAAGAGGTTCTTCCACCTGTATTTGTGCTCAGTTTCTAGGCACCAAAGTTCTTTTAAAACCCATCTAGATTTACAAACAATTCAGAATCCTTCTGTGGTCATCCACGCTCCAGTAATTAGAGAGAGTGAAAGGAGGCTAAGACTAACATCTTCAAATGACTGCATCACAAAATGACTGCTCAGAATGGTAAAGTTTGTCACTTACCTCCAATGGCTACCGATCAATCTGCGCATCAGGCAGAAACTCCTCACCCTGGGCTTCAAGGCTGTCCATCACCTTGCCCCCTCCTACCTCACCTCCCTTCTCTCCTTCTACTGCCCAGCCCGCACCCTCTGCTCCTCCACCACTAATCTCCTCACTGTACCTCGCTCTCGCCTGTCCCGCCATCGACCCCCGACCCACGTCATCCCCCGGGCCTGGAATGCCCTCCCTCTGCCCATCCGCCAAGCTAGCTCTCTTCCTCCCTTCAAGGCCCTGCTGAGAGCTCACCTCCTCCAGGAGGCCTTCCCAGACTGAGCCCCTTCTTTCCTCTCCCCCTCGTCCCCCTCTCCATCCCCCCGTCTTACCTCCTTCCCTTCCCCACAGCACCTGTATATATGTATATATGGTTGTACATATTTATTACTCTATTTATTTATTTATTTATTTTACTTGTACATTTCTATCCTACTTATTTTATTTTGTTGGTATGTTTGGTTCTGTTCTCTGTCTCCCCCTTTTAGACTGTGAGCCCACTGTTGGGTAGGGACTGTCTCTATGTGATGCCAATTTGTACTTCCCAAGCGCTTAGTACAGTGCTCTGCACATAGTAAGTGCTCAATAAATACGATTGATTGATTGATTGATTGATTGTCCAAACCACCATACCTGGGATAGAGTACAAGCCAAGAACAATCACACAGCTAAAAAGAGAAACAACTGTAGGAGCTGAATTTTATCATTCCCCATTCCAATGCACTGAAATCACTTGAACCCTTGATGATAATTCTGTTGAGTTTGTAAAGATACTGTCATTGGGCACAGGTGACTTTCACATCGAAAAAATTACAAGGCACATCAAAAATATGCTGTGTTAATCCCCAGGTTTGATTTTCCATTAGAGTACTTATTAGAGTGGCCTCACCAGGGGCAAGTGAGATTTTAAAAAAGGTCTTTGTCAGACCTTAGTCCTGACTGCCTATTCCACTTCTAGCTAGGGTAGCTTCCTGAATTCTGAGGCTAGTCTTAAGAAAACCACAAATACATAGTCAAACAACAAAAAGCCTCTGTCATTACAGGTTGAATCCAATGACCCTGAGCTGATTCCAAGACCCTTTGACAAAATTTACTCTTTGCCAATCCCTCCAAGAGAGAGACAGAGACAGAGAGAGACACAGAGAGAGAGAGAGAGAGAAGAACCAGGCACTCAAAAAAAAGCATTTAACACAATTATTTTTATAGAAATGTTGTCTGATAAAGCATAGACTAATTAGAACTACCAGGTGGTTTTCTAGTTTGGGTAAAAGTCTCCTTTTTGAAAAACCTAGAAGGAGAAGCATTAATAGCACTCCAATCCAGGCATGCAAAAGGAATGGAGAAGCTCTGGAATCTAACAAGAATCCAAATAGGAATTCTACCTGACTATAATCTAATTTTAAAAACTATAATCAATCACATGTGAGTACTTACTATTTTCAGAGCATTGTACTAAGTGCTTCGTAGCAAGTTGGTAGACAGTGTTCCCTGCCAAAAAGACCTTACAGTCCAGAGGGGGAGACAAAAGTTAAGAAATAAATGATGGATGTGTACATATAAGTACTTTGGGACTGAGGGAGAGGTAAAGAAAGGGTGCAAATCCAAATGCAAGGGTGATGCAGAAAGGAGTGGGAGAAAAGGAAATGACTGCTTAGTTGAGGAAGGCCTCTTGGAGGAGATGACCTTTTTAATAAGACTTTGAAGGTGGAAATAATGATTGATCCTCTGTCAGATATGCCGAGGGAGGGAATTACAGACAAAAAAGGCAGGACATGGGCAAAAGGTCGGTGGTAAAATAGATGCAGCATGGCCTAGTGGTAAGAACACAGGCTTGGGAGTCAAAGGACATAATAATAATAATAATGGCATTTATTAAGCACTTACTATGTGCAAAGCACTGTTCTAAGCACTGGGGAGGTTACAAGGTGGTCAGGTTGTCCCCAAGGGGGCTCATAGTCTTAATCCCCATTTTACAGATGAGGTCACTGAGGCACAGAGAAGTTAAGTGACTGGCCCAAAGTCACACAGCTGACAATTGGCAGAGCTGGGATTTTAACCCATGACCTCTGACTCCAAAGCCCGTGCTCTTTCCACTGAGCCATGCTGCTTCCCCTGCTCCCAGCTATACCACTTGTCTGCTGTGAGACCTTGGGAAACTCACTTAAATTCTCTGTGCCTCAGTTACCTCATTGATCAAATTGAGAATAAGACTGTGAGCCCAGGTGGGACAGGGACTGCATCTATCTTTTTACCTTGTATCTACCCCAGTACTTAGAACAGTGGTTGGCACATAGTAAGCACTTAACAAATACCATAATTATTATTATTGTAGAGGTACAGTGAGGAGGTTGGCATTAGAGAAGCGAAGTCTGAGGGCTGGGATGTAGTAGGGAACCAAGGAGGTAAAATAGGAGGGTGTGAGGTGATTGAGTGCTTTAAATTCTATGGTAAGGAATTTTTGTTTGATGTGGAGGTGGATAGTCAGCCACTGAAGGTTCTTGAGAAGTGGGAGGAAAAAGCTGTGCTTCCCAAAAACATACAGCTTTGACTGTATATGTCTGCTCACAAATAATATTTTAATCAGAGATAGATTTGAAATGAATGGAAGAAAGCAAATCCAAATAGTATGGACTAGTGGAAAGAGCAGAGGCCTGAGACTCAGAGGAGCTGAATTATAATCCTGATTCCACCACTTGTCTGCTGTGTGACCCTGAGCAGGTCACTTAACTTCTCTGTACCTCAGTTACCTCATCTGTAAAATGGAGATTAAAACCGTACACCCCATGTGGGACACGGACTGTGTTCAACCTGATTATCTTCTATCCACTCCAGCACTTAGTACAATACCTGACACATAGTAAGCGCTTAACAAATACAATTTAAAACCCAACAACAACAAAACTGTGATTCAAACAAGCTAAAATTTACACCAGAAAAGCTACAAGATAGATCACCACCCACTATTTCCTTTGATTACCTTCTGTCAAGGTAATTAGGAGCCATGGGCTTATCCAAGTGAAGTCAGCTCTGCAGAAGCAGGTGAAAAACATCCCTGCTGGAGAAACACATCAGGAAAGGAAGGAGCCACACAACTCCTACTCTATTGAGAGAATACAGAGGTCGGGTTCTGCTCCCACCCACCCTTTAATTGTATTACAAAAAGGTCAAAAGTCAGACCCTTTGCTTTCTGGGAAATGTAGTTTCCTCTCCCTCGACTGCAGTCCCCTGGCCCACCTTTAATAAGACTCGTGAATGTCTTCAACATGCACCGCACTCACAAGAGACAGACCATAATGTATTAGAGTCTAACACAGAGAATTTCAACTTCTTCACCTGGACCCCATTTTACCAGGATTTGGTAATAAGAAGTAAGATAGAGTGAAATAAGTTTCACCTAAGCCCCTTTCCCTGTCCACCTCTGCCAGAACAATTACAGTGCTGTCAGGCAGGGTAGGGTGGCCTAGTGGAAAGAGCACGGACCTGATTCATTCATTCAATCATATTTATTGAGATCTTACTGTGTGCGGAGCACTGTACTAATAACTTGGGAAGTACAAATCGGCAACATATAGAGACAGTCCCTACCCAACAACGGTCTCACAGTCTAGAAGTGGACAGGTAGACAGTAGACAGGTGTCAATACCATCAGAATAAATAGAATTATAACTATATACACATCATTAATAACATAGAGTAATAAATATGTACAAATATACACAAGTGCTGTGGGGAGGGGAAGGGGGTAGGGAAGAGGGAGGGAGGGGGCGTTGGGGAGGGGAGGAGGAGAAGAGGAAAATGGGGGGCTCAGTCTGGGAAGGCCTCCTGGAGGAGTTGAGCTCTCAATAGGGTTTTGAAGGGAGGAAGAGCGCTAGTTTGAGAGCTAGAGCTAGATGTGTGGAGGGAGGGGATTCCAGGCCAGAGGTAGGACGTGGGACAGGGGCCGATGGTGAGACAGGTGAGAACAAGGCACAATGAGGAGGTTAGTGGCAGAGGAGCGGAGTGTGTGGGCTGGGCTGTAGAAGGAGAGAAGGGAGGTGAGGTAGGAAGGGGCGAGGTGATGGAGAGCTTTGAATCCGAGAGTGAGGAGTTCTTGCTTGATTCGAAGGTTAATAGACAACCACTGGAGATTTTTGAGGAGGGGAGTGACATGCCCAGAGCTTTTCTGTACAAAAATAATCCGGGCAGCAGAGTGAAGTATAGACTGAGAGTTAGGAAATCTGAGTTCTAATACCAGCTCTGCCACTTGTATGTGTAACCCTGGGAAAGTCACTTAATTCCTCCATGCCTCCATTCCCTCCTCTGCAAAATGGGGATTCAATATTCATTCACACTCCTACTTAGACTGTGAGCCCCACGTGGTATCTGATTGTCTTGTATTTACCCCAGCACTTAGTACAGTGCTTGGAACATAGTAAACTCTTAACAAATACCACAATCATTATTGCTACAATTATTATTATTGTTATTATTTTAATTTTGGGTCCACTACTTGCTTCCTGCGTGATCTTGGGCAAGACACTTCACTTATCTTTACCTCAGTTTACTTATTATAAAATTGGAAAAAGATACCACTTCTCCCTCCCTCTTATACTTTTGACCACTCATACAGAACTGTGTCCCATCTATTTATACTGTATCTACTCCAGTGCTTACTGCAGTGCTTAGCACATAGTAAGGGGTTAACAAATATCATTACTATTATTTTCAAAGGGCATAATACAATACATCAATTGGATCAGCAGTGGCTTACTCAATCTTCCAATTGATGGATAGAACAGGTGAGGACAAGGGAAGATATCATTACATTATTACTATGAGCCCAACCAAGCACTTGCTAGTCAACAGTAGGGTTTCCAAGAACCTAGATTGAGAGCAAGATGTTTGTTTTTCATAAACTTCATAATGTGGGCAGTTAGTGGCTTTAGAAAAGCTTTTAGGTCACCTATGGTCTCTTGGATTCATATAGTATACTCAACTTTCCCAAAGCTCTTTCACATAACAATAATAATAATAATAGTTGGGGTATTTGTAAAGCACTTACTAGGGGCGCCAAGCACTGGGATTGATACTAGGTAATCATGTCAGACAAAGTCCCTGTCCCACATGGAGTTGGCATTGTAAAGGAGGAGAAGAGGATTCGAATCCCCATTTTAGAGTTGAGGAAACTAATGCACAGAGAAATTAAGTGACTAGCCAAGGATCATACAGCAGGCAAGTGTTGGAGCTAAGATTAGAGCCCAGATCCTCTAACTTCCAGTCCCAGGCTCTTTCCACTAATCCATTGTGGTTTTCAAATCTCTTAGTACAATGCTCAAGTCCTTAGATCAGTGTTTTACACATAGTAAGTGCTCAGTAAATGCCATGAAAAAATCAGGTGTCTCATTTGATCTCACACCAGCCCTGTGAGGTGGGGAAGGACAGGTAATATCCCCATTTTACAGGTGAAGAAACAGAAGAACAGAGAGATTAAGCAACTTGCCCAAAGTCACACAGCAGACCACTGGGAGACTTTGGCCTAGAACCAGGTCTGACTCCTGGACACTTCTACTTTTCATAGAAAAGTATGTGTACAACCCTATAGATGGCTTGATTCATTCATTCATTCAATCATATTTATTGAGTGCTTACTGTGTGCAGAGCATTGTACTAAGCGCTTGGGAAGTACAAGTTGGCAACATATAGAGATGGTCCCTACCCAACAGCGGGCTCGCAGTCTAGAAGAAATCAGTTTAGACTGAAATCAAAAGCCAGCTTTGTTGATCAGGTCAATAGTCACCCAGGAACTACTACTTTGTAAATCAATGCCAAGAAATATGGAGTTGTCAAATGACAATTTCAGCCTTCCTTGTTACTTCCGGACACTGTACATTGGAATCATACTAGCTGAGGCAGATTTCCAGGTATCTGTCATAGCCACCAGTAGAGAAAACTTTGATCAAAGGGCAGTGCAAAATATGTGTAACTAACTGGGAAAATGAATACTTTTTAGTCTCTACTGATCCCTGCCCCCTATTTCCTAAATGTCAATTGGTGATTTAGAACAACAGATTGCTTGCAGGCTGCAGATTAAATTTAGTTTCAGAATGCAATTACTTGCACCAGGCAAGAAATTGTCATGAAAAAGGTCATTATCAGCTCTGTTTTTATCAAAGGCATTACAGTTGCGTAGCCTTATGAATTTGGGGGTGAAAATGAGATTGACACTGAGAACTCTTTTCATTGGAACTGTTATTCTTCCTTTTTGCCTGGGCCTTCAAGAATGATGCAATGAGCATGTAGTCCAATGTGAAGCAGACTGAAAAGTGGGTTTGTGGTCTTTATACACCTATACAGGTGCTTCAGGTTTTTTTTAATTGTGACATTTTAAATGACCACATACGTGCATTATATTATGAATTTACCTTAAATTTCACAGAGTGTAAGACCTCACTTTCACCAATACAACTGATACTGCAGGAGACTGATGAAAACTACTTCCCAACATATCTCCACAAACACTACTAGTACTGTTATTATTGTTAATTTATCATTATTATCATTCTAATCCCCACTCTGTCACTTGTCAGCTATGTGATCTTGGGCAAGTCACTTCATTTCTCTGAGCCTTATTTACCTCATTTGTGAAATGGGGATTAACACTGTGAGCCCCATTTGGGTCATAGACTTCGTCTAAGTAGATTAACTTGTATGTACCCTAGCACTTAATACAGTGCCTGGCACATAGTAAATGCTTAACAAATGCCATATATATATACACATATATATATGTGTGTGTGTGTGTGTATTCTATTTGTTCTGATGATTTTGACACCTGTCTACATCTTTTGTTTTGCTGTCTCCCCATTCTAGACTGTGAGCCCGTTGTTGGGTAGGGACCGTCTCTATACGTTGCTGACTTGTACTTCCCAAGCACTTAGTACACTGCTCTGCACACAGTAAGCACTCAATAAATATGATTGAATGAATGTATGTGTATATATATAGATATATACACACATACATATATACATACATTCACATATATAAATCTTACCTTCTGTCCTTCATTGTTTTGAAAAAGAAAGTATGTTTCCCAAGTCAGGTGGCCCCAGACAGCACTCAAGAATACCAGACACCCTCTTGCAGACCTGCAAACTGGCTTATACAACCCAGGACTGAGGAGAGACTAACTGGGCTGGAAAGCAGACTGTCCAGTAAAACTAAATGAATGATTACCCAAATCTCACATATGGAAATAATAATAATAATGATGATGGCATTTATTAAGCACTTACTATGTGCAAAGCACTGTTCTAAGTGCTGGAGAGGTTACAGGGTGATCAGGTTGTCCCACGGGGGACTCACAGTCTTAATCCCCATTTTATAGATGAGGTAACTGAGGCCCAGAGAAGTTAAGTGACTTGCCCAAAGTCACACAGCTGATGATTAGTAGAGCCAGGATATGAACCCATGACCTCTGACTCCAAAGCCAGCACTCTTTCCACTGAGCCAATGCAAGAAACAAGAATGCAAGAAATGCCGGAAGCAACCTATCCTAATGGAAAGAACATGGGCCTGGGAGTCAGAAGACCTCAATTATAATCCCAGCTCTTCTAATTGCTTGCTGAGTGACTTTGGACAAGTCATTTAACTTCTCTGTGCCTCAGTTTCTTCAACAGCAAAATGAGGATTGAATACCTGTTCATTCATTCTTTCATTCAATCATATTTATTGAGCACTTACTGTGTGCTGAGCACTGTACTAAGCACTTGGGAAGTACAGGTTGGCAACATATAGAGACAGTGCCTACCCAACAGTGGGCTCACAGTCTAGAAGGGGGAGACAGACAACAAAACAAATTAACAAAATAAAATAAATAGAATAGTAAATATGTACAAGTAAAATAAATAGAGTAATAAATATGTACAAACATAGATACAGGTGCTGTGGGGAGGGGAATGTGGTAAGGCGGGGGGGATGGCTAGGGGGAGGGGGAGAGAGGAAGGAGGGGGCTCAGTCTGGGAAGGCCTCTTGGAGGAGGTGAGCTCTCAGTAGGGCTTTGAAGGGAGGAAGAGAGCTAGCTGGATGGATGTGCAGAGGGAGGACATTCCAGGCCAGGGGGAGGACGTGGGCGGGGGGTCGATGGCGGGACAGGCGAGAACGAGGCACAGTGAGGAGGTTAGCAGCAGAGGAGCGGAGGATGTGGACTGGGCTGTAGAAGGAGAGAAGGGAGGTGAGGTAGGAGGGGGTGAGGTGATGGAGAGCCTTGAAGCTGAGAGTGAGGAGTTTTTGCCTGATGCGTAGGTTGATTGGTAGCCACTGGAGATTTTTGAGGAGGGGAGTAACATGCCCAGAGCATTTCTGCACAAAGATGATCCAGGCAGCAGTGTGAAGTATAGATTGAAGTGGGGAGAGACAGGAGGCTGGGAGATCAGAGAGGAGGCTGATGCAGTAATCCAGTCAGGATAGGATGAGAGATTGAACCAGGAGGGTAGCAGTTTGGATGGAGAGGAAAGGGCGGATCTTGGCGATGTTGCGGAAGTGAGACCAGCAGGTTTGGGTGACAGATTGGATGTGAGGGGTGAATGAGAGAGCGGAGTTGAGGATGACACCAAGGTTGTGGGCTTGTGAGACAGGAAGGATGGTAGTGCCATTAACAGTGATGGGAAAGTCAGGGAGAGGGCAGGGTTTGGGAGGGAAGATAAGGAGTTCAGTATTGGACATATTGAGTTTTAGATGGTGGGCAGACATCCAGATGGAGATGTCTTGAAGCTGGGAGGAGACACGAGCCTGAAAGGAGGGAGAGAGAGCAGGAGCAGAGATGTAGATTTGGGTGTCATCAGCGTAGAGATGATAGTTGAAGCCATGGGAGCGAATGAGTTCACCAAGGGAGTGAGTGTAGATAGAGAACAGAAGGGGATCAAGAACTGACCCTTGAGGAACCCCGACAGTAAGGGGATGGGAGGGGGAGAAGGAGCCAGCAAAAGAGACTGAGAATGAATGGCCGGAGATATAAGAGGAGAACCAGTAGAGGACAGAGTCTGTGAAGCCAAGGTTGGATAGCATGTTGAGGAGAAGGGGGTGGTCCACAGTGAAGAAGGCAGCTGAGAGGTCGAGGAGGATTAGGATATAGTAGGAGCCGTTGGATTTGGCAAGCAGGAGGTCATTGGTGACCTTTGAGAGGACAGTTTCCGTGGAATGTAGGGGACGGAAGCCAGATTGGAGGGGGTCGAGGAGAGAGTTGGCGTTGAGGAATACGAGGCAGCGCGTGTAGATGACTCATTCAAGGAGTTTGGAAAGGAATGGTAGGAGGGAGATAGGGTGATAACTAGAAGGTGAGGTGGGACCGAGAGGGTTTTTTTAGGATGGGAGAGATATGGGCATGTTTGAAGGCAGAGGGGAAGGAACCAGTGGAGAGTGAGCGGTTGAAGATGGAAGTTAAGGAGGGGAGGAGGGACGGAACGAGAGATTTCATAAGAGTCTTCTTTGTACTTACATGTGAGCCCCATGTAGGATAGGGACTGTGTCCAATTGATTAACTTGTGTCTACCTCAATGCTTAGAACATAATAAGTGCTTAAATATGATGATAATAATTTTTTAAAACTACACTGTTGGAGTATATTGGGATAAATAGAAGAAGGGGAGCTGATCAGCCCCATGTGGGACAGAGATTGTGTTCACCCTGATTTAACTTGTATCTATCCCAGTCCTTAGAACAGTGCTTGGAACATAGTAAGTTCTTAACAACTACCACAATTATTATTATCATTATTATTATGTGAGTGGTTCAGTGTATTTTAAGGATTGTGTGATAGATTCAATCCATTCTGCTGTCTATCTCCTTCCCTTTAGTGACCGTATATTAGAATATGTCTCAAAAACAGCAAAAGTAGCAAAGGCTATTTGTGGACCAGCTTTTTGGTCAGCCCTAGAATGTAGTTTGCAGCCTAGATGATGGCAGCAACATTGTCTGAACATGTCACTCCCCTTCTCAAAAATCTCCAGTGGTTGCCTATCAACCTTTGAATGAAGGAAAACTCCTCACTCTCGGCTTCAGAGCTCTCCACCACCTCGCCCCCTCCTACCTCACCTCCCTTTTCTCCTTCTACAGCCCAGCCCACACACTCCGCTCCTCTGCTGCTAACCTCCTCAAGGTGCCTCGTTATGGCCTGTTCCACCATAGACCCTTGGCCCACGTCCTACTTCTGGTCTGGAATGCCCTCCCTCCTCACATCTACCAAACTAGCTCTCTTACCCTCTTCAAAGCCCTATTGAGAGCTCACCTCCTCCAGGATGTCTTCTCTGACTGAGCCCCCCTTTTCCTCTGATCCTCCTCCCCTCCCCATCACCCCCACTCCCTTCCTCTGCTCTACTCCCTTCCCCTCCCCACAGAACTTGTGTATGTTTGTACATATTAATTACTCTATTCATTTTATTAGTGATGTGTATATATCTATAATTCTATTTATCTATTTTGATGGTATTGATGCCTGTCTACTTGTTTTGTTTTGTTGTCTGTCTCCCCCTTCTAGACTGTGAGCCCATTGTTGGGTAGGAATTGTCTCGTTGTCAAATTGTACTTTCCAAGTGCTTAGTACAGCACTCTGCACACAGTAAGCGCTCAATAAATATGATTCATTGAATGAATGAATGAATGAATCAGTGAATACATTTGTTGAGTGCTGTTGCAGAGCAATCAATCAATCAATCAAAGGTAGTTATTGGGTGCCTCCTGTGTGCTAAGCACTGAACTCAACACTTTGGAGAGTACAGTATAACAGAGTTGGTAGACAGAACACTGTGCTAATTGCTTGGGAAAGTACAACATAAGAGAGTTGGTAGGCACATTCCCTGCCCACAATGAGCTTTACAGTGTAGAGAATTGAGTACCTTAACATTGATGATCAGGAGTTTCTACTTGATATGGAGAGGAATGGGCAACCAACAGATGTTTTTGAGGAGCTGGGAGATGTGTAATTCACATCTGCTACAGTGCACCACACCAAGTGGACAATCAATAAATACTAGTGTTACCAATATTCCTCTTATTTTCTATTTCCTCGATCAGTCATATTTACTGAGCACTTACTGTGTGCAGAGCACTGCACTAAACACTTAGGAGAGGACAATATAACAGAGTTGCAAGACACGTTCCATGACTACAGTGAGCTTACAAACTAGGAAAAAATGTAAGTGCTTAGTATGTAACAGACACTGTACTAAGTGCTGGAGTAGATACAAGCTTATTAGGGTGGACACAATCCATGTCCCACGTGGGACTCATATTCTTAATCCTCATTTTACAGATGAGGTAACTGAGGCACAAAGAAGTTAAGTGACTTGCCCAAGGTCACACAGCAGACAATTGGCAAAACCAGGATTAAAACCAAGGTCCTTCTGACTCCCAGACCCATGTTCTATCCACTAGGCTGTGGTAGGTTCATGCTTCATAGCCACAAGAATTTTAAAGACCTTCAACTTGGTATTCGTTCAATCGTATTTATTGAGCGCTTACTGTGTGCAGAGCACTGTACTAAGTACTTGGGAAGTACAAGTTGGCAACATATAGAGATGGTCCCTACTCAGCAACATTTGGAGAGACATTGGGTAATGAAAGCTTTTTCACTGTTTTTCTCATTCTTAACCTCGTTTTGTGAATAAAGCTGACCAGCACAAATTCTGCTATATGGCCTTTTCAAAGAATCTCTCAGTGTCATGCCCATTTTACCAGGAAAAAGAAGAGAATGAATGTGTAACCTAGCATAGTTGGGTAGCTGACTAAAAACACATTTACTCTGCCACCACCAGCACTGGCAAAGCAAAGAATAATTGGGGGCGGGTAGTCAGTCGATCAATTGTATTGAGCACCTATGTGCACAGCACTGTACTAAGCCCTTGGGAATATACAATATAACAGTGTTGCTAGACATGTATGAAGCATGATCGATGTCTCACTGTGCCAAATTCTTTGCCATTCAGAAATTGTGGATGTACTGCTTAGAGAGTATAAATTGGAAACAAATTTTGTATTACCAATGGAAATCTTGAATCATGTATAAAGGTTTCCTGGGTGTCGGTTGGTATGTAACCTCAGCGTTCTTCAGAATTATTGTCTTTTTCTTATATGCCTCAAGAACATAGCCTGTTGGTGTTTGCTGGTGGCCCAGAAGCGTATTATGGCATCAGCTTCCAGAGTCCCCATTGCATCCCCAAACATGGCGGCAAAAACTAGATTGATCAGAAGTGGATATCACTCAGCCCAGCTTCATTCTGTCAATAATGGAGAAAGGGTCAGTCAGGGTACTTTCAGTTTTCATTCAACTGACTTGAGAAACCCTGAGTAACCTAAAGAACTTGGTGAAGCTCTTGAGCCTGTGAAATTTGCTTAGTAGCTGCCAGATACAGTTTTTTGGGTGGTGCCAAATGGTTTTGTAAAACCTCCAAAAACAGAATAGAGGTCATAGTGTTGCTTCATTCATTCATTCGATGATATTTATTGAGCACTTACAGTGTGCAAAGCACTGTACTAAGCACTTGGGAGAGTACAATTCAACAAGAAACAGATATATTCCCTGCCCACAGCAAGCTCACTTTCTGCATTTTTTCCATAAGTGCTGAGCTGCAAAGATCATAATCTGCTCAGGTGTGTTTTGATCTGAGGCCACATAGCAATTCAGGTATGATCTATGGAGAAATCCTTCCAACTAAATAAGCCAGGGGCATCATTGAAAGTCTTTGAAATGGTATGATTTCTTAATTATAAATGCCATGTAGGGCTCTGCTGAGTGAGGAAGGGAAGGGAGAAGGGGAGGAGGAAGAGAAGGGAGCTGAAAGTGGTGAGGAAGAGCACATCATAGATTTTTTTAAAAAACCCAAAACAAGGCTTGCTTCCTAAATTACATCTCCAGAGACCTGAAGCTAGGTTAGGTTTGAGGCATTTTACAGTTGACATTTTAATCATCTGTGTCCAGTGCATTTTTGCTGCTGGCTTTATATTTGACATTTGCACCCTGAGTTGTCTTAAGTGCAAAATGTGATGGTGTGATAGTTAAATAAATCAATCTGCAAAAACTGTCAGTGTAAAATGTGGTATTAGTGATTATTGAATAGTTCAAAAAGCTTCTACTGAACATAAAGCCAATAGACCGTGGGCACTCAGCTTGAAGTTTGCAAAGCTTCTCAGCTCTGCTACTTCATATCTTTATCAGTTGCTTCTCATGGTGATGCCTGAATTTCTTCCCAAATCAGGACATCTCTGTCCAGGAAATTCCTATGTTTTTGATGTTTAGAAGCTCATATCCAACAGTCAAATCTAAAACTGAATTTTGAATAATTTTCTCTTCCATATCTGTTACAGCCAACAATGTTTTGGGTCTTTGTTAAAGATGCTTTACACTATACGTATGGACTTTGAATCTGAATTACTTGATTTCTCCATCTGTAAGAGAGCTGCTCCCTTTGTAAACCAGGACAGATGCTTTGATTGTTTGTTAAGTGACCTACACTTTGTCAGTCAACACCAGGACTCCAGAGACTGGTCCCGTTGTTTATTTAGGGATGAGATTATCAGAGTATGAATAATGTAATGTTCTTTTTGTTCACGCTTCCTTAATTATGTTTCTTTTTTTTAACTGCTGAATATAAGACAATTTATGTTGCCTTATCTGAAATGGAGCATAACACTTCATTCTGTGTTTTAACTCATATTCACTTACATAAGGCACGGTAATAACTGCTTGTTAAACAAGATTAGCTGTGGAAAAAGTTGCCCTTTTAATCACAAAATGTTTGCTTATTATATGCTATGATACTATTTTATGTCAAGGTTTTTCCCTAGGATAGGTAACTTCAAATTGACTATCAGACAGAAGTTGACAAAGATGTGAAGTATATAGTTGCCAGGTTGCTCAAGTTGCTCCAGAGCTCTGGGAAATTTGGCCTGGTGACAGGGATTACAAAAACAGCTGTCCAGATGGCAGCTGAATTTCAGGTTTTTTTTTTCTCTATGTCATACCAGGGTCATGGAGTGAAAGCTTTAAAGCTCTCACAGATTTGAACCCAACCCTAGGTGAAGATCTTCAATGGATAACAATTATCCAATAAAAAATTAATTTGTAATTCCTTCATTTATTCAATCATATTTAATGAATGCTTACTTCATGCAGCGCACTGTACTAAGTGCTTGGGAGCATACAATACAACAACAAACTGACACATTGCCTGCCTACAATGAGCTTACAGTCTAAAGGGGACAGAGTAACATGTTAGGCACTTTTGGTAGGGTCTGTTACGACTTAGATGGTTAGAAATATGTGTATAGATTCTCTGGTGGAGTGCTCCCACACAAAAACTACTGAATGGTAAAACTGGATCCCAAAGAATGACAGCTATCACCTTCACAGCAATCCTCAATGAAGGTCAATCAGCTTTCCTGAGTGATTACTGTATCAGCCTCCTCATTGATGCCCCCCCATGCCTCCTGTCTCTCCCCACTCCAGTCCATTCTTCACTATGCTGCCCTGATTCTTTTTATTATTAATAATAATAATAATAATTGTGGTGTTTGTTAAGCACTTACTTTGTACTAGGCATTGTACTAAGCACTGGGGAGGGTAATAATAATAATAATTATTATAGTATTTATTAAGCACGTACTTCGGGCCAGGCACTGTTCTAAGTGCTGGGGTGGATACAGACAAATCAGGTTGGACATAGTTCCCATCCCATATGGGGCTCACAGTTTCAATCCCTATTTTACAGATGAGTAACAGAAAAATGAAGTGAGTTGCTCAAGGTCACACAGCAGACAAGTAATGGAGCCGGGATTAAAACCCATGACCTTCTGACTCCTAGGCCCGTGCTCTATCAACTACACCATGCTGTTTGTATCCAAAATAAAAATCCCACTCATCAAGGACCTCCATGGTTGCACATCCACCTCTGGATTAAACAGAAAGTCTTTGCCATCGGCTTCGAAATATTCAATCAGCTTGCTCCTGACAATCTTACGTCGCTGATTTCCTGTTACAACTTAACCTGCTTACTTTGCTCCTTTAACACCAACCTAGTCTCTAGTCTCTGTACCTTGACCAACCACTTGCCCAGATCCTCACTTGCACTTTATACAGGAAAGGCTGCCATTCTCCCCACCTTCAAGGCCTTATTTAAATCATATCTCCTCTAAGAGGCCTTCCCCAACCAAGTCCTCATGTCCGCTACTTCCTCTCCCTTTTGTATCATCCTTGCACTTGGATTTGTACCCTTTGAGCACACCACCTCCAGCCCTACACTACTTATGTACACAACCATAATTTAGTTTGTCTGCCCCCGCTTCTAGATGGTGAGGTCTTTGTGGGCAGGGAACATGTCTACCAACTATGTCTTACTTTCCCAAGTGTTCATTATAGTGCTCTGCAAACAGTAAGAGCTCAGTAAATACCATTGATTGATTGATTTTGAGTGGAACATGTTGGGAGAATTCATGACAACAGGAAAACCAAGCAGTTGCAATAGGGGGAGCTGAAATGGAGGTACACTAAACAAAAAAAAATAGAACACTTAAAAAATTATAATGGAACAAGCACCATAGCTTACTGGAGAACAACTAATGGACACCAGTGTCCGACAGATGAGTAAGGCAGATTGTAATACAGAATCAATCAATCATATTTATTGAGTACTTATTGTGTGCCAAGCACTATACTAAAAACTTCGGAGAACACAAAATAACAAAGTTGGTAGACACATTTCCTGCCCACAACCAGTTTGTAGTCTGGAGGGGGATATAGATATTAAAAACAATAAATTACGTGTATGTGCATATATGCTGTGGGGCTAAGGGAGGGTTGAATAAAGGGTTCCAAATAAAAGTACGAGTGATAATAATAATAATAATAATAATGATGGCAATTATTAAGCACTTACTATGCTCAAAGCACTGTTCTAAGCGCTGGGGAAGTTACAAGGTAATCAGGTTGTCCCACGGTGGACTCACAGTCTTAATCCCTATTTTAAAGATGAGGTAACTGATGCCTAGAGAAGTTAAGTGACATGACCAAAGTCACACAGCTGACAAGTGACAGAGGCGGGATTTGAACCCATGACCTCTGACTCCCAAGCCCGTGCTCTTTTCCACTGAGCCATGCTGCTTCACTAAGCAGCAGAAGGGGGTGATGCAGAAGGGGGTGAGAGAAGAAGAAATAAGGCCTTAGTCAGGGAAAGCCCCTTAGAGGAGATGATGCTATTTTAATCAGGCTTTGAAGGTGGGCAATATGAAGAGGGAGGGCTTTCCAGGTCCAAGACAAGACATGGGTGAGAGGTTGGTGGTGAGATTCACAAGATGGAGGTACATTATGTTGGCATTGGAGGAGAGAAGTTTGTGGGCTGGGTTATAGTATGAAATAAGGGAGGTAAGGTAGGAGGGGACAAGGTGATTTAGTGCTTTGAAGCCTGTCATAAGGAGTATTTTGTTTGATGTGGAGGTGGATGGGCAACCATGGGAGGATCTTGAGGAGTGGGGAAATATGGACTGAATCTTTTTGTAGAAAAATGGCCTTGGCAGCAGAGAGCAGTATGGACTAGAGTGGGGAGAGACAGGAGGCAGGGAGGTCAGCAAAGAGGCTGATACAGTAATCAAGGAGGGCTAGGATAAGTGCTTGGATTAACATAGTGGCAGTTTGGATGGAGAGGAGAGGGTGGATTTTTGCTGTGTTGTCAAACTGAGAGGATTTGGTGACAGATTGAATATGTGGGTTGAATGAGAGAGATGAATCAAGGATAAATGTCAAGATTAGGGGCTTGTGAGACAGGGAGGTTGATGGTGCTTTCTACAGTGATGGGAAAGTCAAGGGGAGGATGATCAATCAATCGCATTAATTGAAAAATTTCTATGTGCAGTGCACTGTACTAATTTCTTGAGAGAGTTGGTAGAAGTGTTTCTTGCCTACAAGGAGCTTACAGTCTAGAGGTGGAGACAGACTTGAAAATAAATTACAGAGTAAAAGTATATTTTTGTGTGTGTCGTGGGAAGAAGATGTAGGGAATATCAAGTGCTTAGAAGGTGGGGTGAATAATGAATAACAATTACTTAGGGAATGCATATCCAAGTGTAAGTGTATCCAAGGGCAAGTAAAGGAAATGAAGCCTTAGTCAAGAAGACCTCTTGGAGGAGATGAGATTTTCAGAGCAGAGCATTTTGAAGGTGAGGGGAGTGGTGGTGGTCTGTCAGATAAGAAGTAGGAGGGAGAATGGGGAGATTATTTAAGAGCTAAAGCTTAGTGAAGTGATAAATAGCACGAGGCAGAATCAAAAACAACTGCTTCTGCACAGCACAGGAATACTCCTATGTATATTCAATTTTTCAGGGACTGTCAGTCACACGGATAAAGATTGACCATGTGTAACTTCATCTTCAAAGACGAATAGTGAACAGTAAAGATGGATATATTTACACTGATGCATGACTCATGGGACAGACAGGGAAGGATGGAGTTGGACAGATGTATGTCCTTACAGTCCCACACCTCCCCATCCACCTATACCTTTCCTATTCTCCCAAACAGTTGAATTAGAAATTTGACTAAAGAGTGGTCAGTCAACTGCACTTTTAAGTGTTAAGCTGACGAAGGACTCTTTCTTTTTAGAATTAAAGATTGTGTATCTCTTCAAACTGAATAAACATTATAATATATGAAAAATAAATGAAAATACTGTATGGTCCCAAAAGTGAGAATAGCTATTTTTTTAAAACTAACCGACCCCTTAGTGATTAATTATAATAAAAGCATGAGTAGAAAATTATCCAGCCTGCACCAGATGACAAAATCCCTATGTTCAGACACACTTCAATGTTGCTTAATTGATTTTGCATATCTTCAATTGACCCATTAGGAGGATAATAAATTCAGAGACAATAACAACCTAAGAAGGAAACAGAACCATCTGTACTTCAAAGAGGCGAATGAATTTCTCCTCTCCCCTTGAATTGAAAAATTGTGCACACAGCATATTTTACCATCAAAGAACAGTTCCAATCCATGTATTAGCTGTGCCTTATTGTCTTTAGCTGGGAAGCAGCATTGCTCAGTGGAAAGAGCCCGGGCTTTGGAGTCAGATGTCATGGGTTCAAATCCCAGCTCCGCCACCTGTCAGCTGTGTGACTTTGGGCAAGTCACTTAACTTCTCTGGGTCTCAGTTACCTCATCTGTAAAATGGGTATTAAGACTGTGAGCCCCCCGTGGGACAACCTGATCACCTGATCACCTTGTAACCTCCCCAGCGCTTAGAACAGTGCTTTGCACATAGTAAGCACTTAATGAATGCCATTATTATTATTATTATATTATTATTATTATTTAGCTGATGCTAGAGTACCTAATACAACACTAAGAAATCCCCACTTATAAATACCAACTGAAGATGATGCACATATTTTTATTTGGGTGATATTCCTAGAACTATGTTAGTTTGACAGAAATTGCACTGGGAACAACCGTTGGTAGGAACATCTATTAGTCAATAGCATTTGATAGACACCTGACTTGTTCTGTTCCTATCTTTGGTACAGACGCTTCTTGCTGTTTGAATAGAGGTAACCAGAAATAACAGCAGAATGGTTAGGGTAGTAACTTTCTAAATGATCAGCCTACTTTCCCTTGTCATATTAACAAGGGAGCCTATGGCTAACACTAATAGAAACAGCATGGCCTAGTGGAAAGAGCATAAGACTGGGTGTCATAGGACCTGGGTTCTAATCCCAGTTCTGCACTTAACTGATGAAGGACCTTGGACAAGTCACTTAACTTTTCTGTGCCTCAGTTACCTCATCTGTTTTAAATGGAGATTAAGACTGTGAGTCCCATGTGGAGCAGGGACTGTGCTCAACCTGATCAGCCTGTATGTACCCCAGGGCTTAGAACAGCTTCTGGTGCACAGTTTAGTGCTTAATGAAGACCACTAAAAAACAAAAGCAAAACAAAACAAAACAAAAACACTTCAGACTCTCATTTGCTCTACATATATAGCTAGTCAACAGTGGGTAAAGTCAAAGAATGAAGTGGGAAGGATGAATCCTAGCCAACTTGGTTAAAGAGGACAGTGACAGGTTCTCAGTGTTAGTGTATGGACTCCTAATCCAGTCTTTCTTGTGACAAGGAGAAACTTGCTTTGAGAAAAGGAATGCAATTTTATTTGAAAATTGGATATTCATTAACAAGACAGAAACAAAAGTTACAGTAACTAGAGTTTCAGAGGCATTTAAAACACACTCCCCTATTGAAAATCAATCAATCAATGGTATTTATTGAGTGTTTACCATATGCGGTGCACTCTATTAAGAATTTGGGAGTTGATAGACACAAAAACCTGCCCACAAGGAGCATTCAGTCTATGAGAGGAGACAGACATTAAAATGGTACAAATCAGGGAAATGTAGGGTATAAGGTTATGTACATAAGTAGAAAAGGTTAATATAATCTTGTTCTTGGTATATGCAGCTTTCTTATTAGTCAGATTTCATATACAAATAGGAACCATTTCAACATATATATGTGCTTGATGCGTTGAACTTCTGAATTTGAAGATGTAATTGGTAGCTGGTATGTGGTGAAGAAATGCAAAATGATTCCCACACAGCCTGGCTCTGCCTCTGTGACAACTGCACAATCAATCAATCAATCAATCGTATATATTGAGCGCTTACTATGTGCAGAGCACTGTACTAAGCGCTTGGGAAGTACAAACTGGCAACACATAGAGACAGTCCCTACCCAACAGTGAGCTCACAGTCTAAAAGGGGGAGACAGAGAACAGAACCAAACATACCAACAAAATAAAATAAATAGGATAGAAATGTACAAGTAAAATAAATAAATAAATAAATAAATAGGGTAATAAATATGTACAACCATATATACATATATACAGGTGCTGTGGGGAAGGGAAGGAGGTAAGATGGGGGGATGGAGAGGGGGATGAGGGGGAGAGGAAGGAAGGGGCTCAGTCTGGGAAGGCCTCCTGGAGGAGGTGAGCTCTCAGCAGGGCCTTGAAGGGAGGAAGAGAGCTAGCTTGGCGGAGGGGCAGAGGGAGGGCATTCCAGGCCCGGGGGATGACGTGGGCCGGGGGTCGATGGCGGGACAGGCGAGAACGAGGTACAGTGAGGAGATTAGCGGTGGAGGAGCGGAGGTTGTGGGCTGGGCAGTAGAAGGAGAGAAGGGAGGTGAGGTAGGAGGGGACGAGGTGATGGAGAGCCTTGAAGCCCAGGGTGAGGAGTTTCTGCCTGATGCGCAGATTGATTGGTAACCACTGGAGATTTTTGAGGAGGGGAGTAATATGCCCAGAGCGTTTCTGGACAAAGATAATCTGGGCAGCAGCATGAAGTATGGATTGAAGTGGAGAGAGACACGAGGATGGGAGATCAGAGAGAAGGCTGGTGCAGTAGTCCGGACGGGATAGGATGAGAGCTTGAATGAGCAGGGTAGCGGTTTGGATGGAGAGGAAAGGGCGGATCTTGGCAATGTTGCGGAGCTGAGACCGGCAGGTTTTGGTGACGGCTTGGATGTGAGGGGTGAATGAGAGAGCGGAGTCGAGGATGACACCAAGGTTGCGGGCTTGTGAGACGGGAAGGATGGTAGTGCCGTCAACAGAGATGGGAAAGTCAGGGAGAGGACAAGGTTTGGGAGGGAAGGTTTGCACAGTGCCTGGAGGATCAGTTTCCCAAGAGTTGAGAGACATGAGATAAAACTAAGCCTCCTAAGCTTTCCCTCTACTTTCAGGTAATGACTTCTACTGTCAATTGGCAAGTTCTGAAAGTGATAGTTTCCTCAATTCTTGGGAAAGAGAATTCTCATTTGGCTCTATGACTTCAAAAGAATGAAAAAAGCAAAAAAAATAGTGCTCAGCTAGTATTAAATGGTTCATTCCTTGAATCATGATCTCTGAGCATAGGGCATAAAAGTTTTATTAGATTCAAGTTCTGAGAAATTTTTTGAGATTTCAAAGAACTGAATGGAAATGGCTCAAAGTGAATTGGAAGCAATGACAATAAATACAGAGCTGAGGGAAGAACGTTAATTTGGTATTTTATTAAGAATGTTTGATGTTCCTCATACTGCTCAATTTGATTGCCTGGCATGGGAAAATTCCTTCTTTTTCTCCCACTGAGGGATTCTCAGGAAGTCAGATGGAAATTCCTTATTTTAATATGTTTCTAATCAGTAAGGACTGACAGTAGCACAAGCTAAATTTCAATCATGCTTGCACCATTTGAAAAGTGACCAGATTTCCCAAGCATAGAGTATTGACTTTGTCTTCTTCTCTTACCATCCATACATTTCCATTACAATAATGGATGTTCTGGGGCAATGTATGCACATTATATATTCATCCATTCAAGGTCAACAACATGTTAAGGCCAATATATTGTTGACCTTAAATGGATGGATATAGGTGCACAAATTATAGTATATGAAGTTCTTAGTATGATGATCTGCACACAGTACCGAACTCAATAAATATAATTGATTGATAATATATAAATTATAGATTTTATTACTCCTTGTTACACCCTCCTATGTACACAGATTTTTGAACAACAATTTATGTCTGTCTGTGTCCCCATTTAGATGGTTAGCTCATTGACAGCAAAGAATGTGCCTTGCTTCTGTTGTACCCTCTTAACTTTTTAGTGTAGGCACTCAGTAGATAACCATCAACCGGCTGACTGATTGAAAGTGAAGTGACTTGAGAACAGCTTTTTTCTACAATGAAATACAAAGAAAGGAGCCCTGAGATGTATTAAAAAATCCTTCCCAGAGAGTAATTATTGGGGTGGATATGTGTTAGCTTGATGCCTCTAGACATTGTAGGAGGATTGGTAGTGAGCAACAGGGAGAAAGGAGAACATTTAAATGGGAAAAAGGAAATATTTCAAACAAAGAGAAAGAAGCATAGCTCTACATATACCCTAATCACCCACATACTTGTCCCACTTTGTTGCATATTTTTTGCAGGTCCCAAACAGCAGAGGTCTATTATGAGAGTAATTAGGTCTAGCAAAAGGAAAGTAGGAGAGGGAAAGAAAGGCAGCTAGGAGTGAAGAAAGATAAAGGTAAGAAGGCACTTAAGACTGCTTTTTAAAATTATTATTATTATATATATTTTTTTACTTTTATTGCACTATTGTACTCTGCCTAGTGCCACCTACAAAAGGCACTATCTAAGTTATGGGTATTCCTACTCTCTTCTCCTGTTTCTACACCAGACTTTGCATATTTCTCTTCTCCCACTCCCAACTGTTTTGCCCCCTTTATTCATCCCCCTTCCCATATTAGTAATTACATATCAGTAATTTATTTATTTATATTCATGTCTGTCTCCCCCTCTAGACTGTAAACTCCTTATGGACAGGGAAAGTGTCTGTTTATTGTAACGTTGCACTCTCCCAAGTGCTCAGTACAGTGCTCTGCACAATAAATATGATTGACTGACTGGCTGGCTTTTATCCACCAGTTCTGACTCTACCCAATCCAGTGTGGAAACAGACTGGGAGAAGTTAAGTGTCTTGCCCAAAGTCACACAGTAGGCAAGTGGCAAACTCAGGATTAGAACCCAGGTCCCCTGACTCTCAAGCCTGTGCTCTTTCACTACACCCTGTGTCTCCCCCAATTCACCTACCCCATCACAAACGACTCTCATCACTTGTGAAAATAATATTTTAGTCCCACATCAAAAATCAGGGAAGGAGATGGGAATTATGGAGCAGAGACAATTATGGGAATGAATACAGTATGTTTTTCATATTTTTAAAGTAAAAGCATTGAAAAGAAACCACCCTAAATTGCTGGAAAACTTAATAGACATTAAGTTTTTAGTCTTAAATTAATGTCTGCATGGTCCGATGAAGCTCAGACCATTAATGGTTAAGACGAAGAATAATGGCACAAATGATCTGGCTATAATAAACATCCAGCATCTGGATTTCTCCAAGCCCTCAAATACATTGACATAGATGGAAATACTGAAAGCATTAGCTGTGACTGTCAGGCAGAAAAACACAATGGTTGCAATTCCCCTTAATGAGAATCTCCAAACAAACAATAGAGAAAAAAACTGAAGAGTTAGAGTGAAGCAATTACAGAATGAAGCAATTACATGATTTATATATATTTTTTAAAAATCTGAAAGTTAAAATAGATTTCCTAGTCCTCTTCTCTAGGTAGAATGAGACACTGTGGTCTAGTGGGAAAATCATGGTGCTGGAAGTTAAGAGCTCTGGATTCTAATTCCACCCCTGTAACTAGCCCTCCTTGTGATGTGGAGCAATTAGCTTAACTGCTTTGGGCCTCAGTTTCCTCATCTGTAAGATGGGAATAACAATACCTGTCTCTCCTTATCTCACATATATTGTGAGAATGAAGTGTTAATGGAAAAACACTTTGAAAAATAAGGATCTATACAAATTCAAGGTATTTGGATTAGTTTATGACCCTTGTGGAGTGGCAGAGCAAATAAGCCTTTGAACTATTTTTGCAAGCAAAGGGACTGAGAGAGACACCTTCTAGTCTTACACTGCCTAAAAATTAGTATTTCCAGAATTTAAAAATACATATTTAAAAGATTGTTAGCACTGTTAGCTGGTGTGGCTCATTAGTCAGAGGACTTGCCTGCTGTGTGACCTTTGGCAAGTCAATTAGCTTCTCTGTGTCTCAGTTTCTTCAACTGAAAATAGAGATTCAATTCCTTTTTTCCTTCCTATTTAGACTTTGAGCCTCTTATGTTACAGGAATTGCATCCAACTGGTTATCTGATATCTACCCCAGCACTGTTTGGCACTGCTTGGAGGAGATATGCCCTCATTGAGGCTTTGAAGTGGGGGATTGTCAGATTAGTCTGTCCCTCGATTGTCTGTCGGATTTGAGGAGAGAGGTCGTTCCAGTGGGCGAGGGGTTGAGTCGGTGGTGAGATGGAGGAGTTTGAGGCAGACCTCCACTAGATTATAAAAGAGCTTAGAACAGTGCTTTGCACATAGTAAGCGCTTAATGAATGTCATTATTATTATTATGATTCTGCTTGATGCAGGAGTGGGTGGGCAATGATCTGAAGTTTAAGAGGAATTTAGAAACGTGGACTGAATGCTTTTATAAAAAAAAATGATCTGGGCAGCAGAGTGACGTATGGACTGGAATGGGGAGAGTCAGGAGGTGGAGAGATTAGTGAGGAGACTCATGCATTATCAGGTATGATAAAGTGTTTGGATCAGGGTGATAGCCATGTGGACAGAGAGAAAGGGGCAGGTTCTAGAGACGATGGTTCTATTGCAAGCAGGAAGACCCAAATGATAATCAAGTCTCTCTCCAAAGATTGTCAACTTTTAGTTGTCCATGGTAGGGAGCTAAAAAAAGCAAAAATTCTTCATAATTAGCTTTGCCAGTTGTCTTCATCTTAAAAATCAGCTCTATTCACCTTTTACTCCTTTCAGCTCATGCTCTTTGCTCCACCCAAGTTCACCTTCTATCTGAAGCTCACTCTATCTCATCTCCAACATCTGGCTCATTCTGTTCTCCCAGTGGAGAACCCCCTCCACCATGTAAATATGCCAGACTATGGCTCTTTCCATTTTCAAAGCTCTCCTAATTAAACACCTCCATTCATTCCTTCATTCAATCGTATTTATTGGGTGCTTGCTGTTTGCCAAGCATTTTACTAAGCACTTGGGAGAGTACAATACAACAATAAACAGACCCATTCATACTCCCTGCTCACAACCAGTTTACATTCTAGGGGAGGGGAGAAAGACATTAATAAAAATAAATTACAGAGGTGTACATAAGTGCTGTGAGGCTGGGAGGGGAGATGAACAACGGGAGCAAATCAGGATGATGCAGAAGGGAGTGGGAGAAGAGGAAAGGGGAATTTAGCCACGGTTGGCCTCTTGGAAGAGAAGCAGCATGGCTCAGTGGAAAGAGAACGGGCTGGGGAGCCAGAGGTCATGGGTTCTAATCCCGGCTCCGCCACTTGTCAGCTGTGTGATCTTGGGCAACTCACTTCACTTCTCTGGGCCTCAGTTCCCACATCTGGAAATGGGGATGAAGACTGGGAGCCCCACGTGGGACAACCCGATCACCTTGTATCTCCCCCTGCGCTTAGAACAGTGCTTGGCACATAGTAAGCGCTTAACAAATACCAACATTATTATTATTATTATTATTATTATATTATTATGGCTTTGAAGTGGGGGATTGTCGGATTAGACTGTCCCTCGGATTGTCTGTCGGATTTGAGGAGGGAGGGCGTTCCAGTGGGCGAGGGGTTGGGTTGGTGGTGAGATGGAGGAGATTGAGGCAACCCTCAACTAGATTATAATAATTCATTTACCCTAGATATGTCAAACCAACAAGCCACAGTTTACATTGATGCACTGAATTCCTATTTTATATGAACACCTACATCCTACATCCATGTTTATCTATTAGCACATTCAAGTATTTATTCAACAATTTCATGCTGATTTTTTTTAGTACTCCCTTTTTTATCTTTATCTTTTTTTATCTTTTTCTTTTTTCTATCTTTTCTATCTTTTTTCTTCCTCCTGCTCATACCACAAGTAAATAATTCTGCCTGCTTCCCTAATTAGAGTGTTAATTCCTTAATGGCAAGGATGCACATCTTCCTCTGTTCTACTTTCCCAAACTGCTGGTTTGCATTCAGTAGGTGCTCAATAAACAACATTATTTGGTCAGTTGATTGGGGTCATTTGGAGTGAAGATGAGTAGTCCTATCTCTGCTATCTTGAGGCAACAAGGGACAGACAGAGGCAATAAAGGCAGAAACTATATTGACAGAATTCAGAGAGCCAGGCAGACAATGGAAGGTAGATCACAGAATAATATTAATTTAGCATTCATGTATTCTCTTTCTCTTAAAAAAAACGAAATGCCTATTCCAACAAGGAAGATACACTGATACATTCTCAAACACATGCAGATCTGTACTTTATATTCAAAGATGACACCACTGATGTTGATGTCTGAACATGTGAGCTGCGAAGCCTGTAAAGATGGTATTTTCACATGCTGATGCACTTGCCACTTATGTATTTTGCTGCTGTTCCCAAGTCTAATATAGGTAGCCAGATTGTACTAAAGTTTCTATCCATGGTAGTGATCTCTCTCTTGGTTATTGTATGCCAGAATGGCCTGTTGCTTTTGTCTCCCAACAGTAAAATTTGCTTTACCACATTGTTTGAAATCAGTCTTTATTATGCCTTTAAAGATATTCATTCTGTTCTCTCTGTTGGCATATGCCCCGGTTCAGTTTTTCATGACTACCTTTTAGAGTAACCTATCTATCATCAATTCTCCTTACAGGACTCAACCATGGAAGCCAGGTTACAGAACTATCACATCAATGTTGATGCTCAAACAATAATAGTAATAATTGTGATATTTGTTAATCAATCACATTATTTAAGCACTTACTGTGCAGAACACTGTACTAATATTGTACTATTGGGAGAGTACAATATAACACTATAACAAACTGATAGTTACATTTCCTGCCTACAATGAACTTACTTTGACTGTAAGCTCCTTGTGGGCAGGGAACGTTTACCAATTATGTTGTATTGTACTCTCCTAAGAGCATAGTTCAGCGTTGTCCGCACAGAAAGCACTCAGAAAATACCTTTGATCAGTGTTGGCCATCATCCTCAAAGAGGGCTTGCTGAGAATTGTCTCAATGTCAGGCCAGAAGCAGGGGTGTTAAAAGAAATAATGTTTGGCAATGGATAAAAAATAAATGCTGCTTCTCTGGAGAAAAATAATGGCAAATTGAACAACCAGGAAGAAAACTGGAGTGGTCTAGTGGATAGAGCATGGTCCTGGGAGTCCAAAGGACCTGGGTTCTAATCCTGGTTCTATCATATCTGCTGTGTGACCTCGGGCAAGTCACTTCACTTCTCTGTGCCTCAATTACCTCATCTGTAAAATGAGGATTGAGACTATGAGCCCCATGGAGGACAGGGACGGTGTTCAATCTGATCAGCTTCTATCTATCCCAGTGCTTAATACCATCCCTGGCACATAGTAAGTGCTTAAAAAATGCCATTTAAAAAATGGCTGACTGACTAAGCCTTGCTATTTCTCAAGGATTTTTATTCAGTGCTGAAATTTTCCAAAAAGCATAGAAGTTGAAGGTTTTGAAGACTGGATTGGAGTACTGATTAAAACAAAACCCCATAACAACCCACTATCTTTCTACCAAGAAGTGAAACTTTTCACTGGATAGAAGAAATTTCTGAATTGACATAAAAAAACCTTTTTATGGCATTTGTTAAGTGCTAACTCTGTGCCAAGCACTTTTAGGTACTAAGTGCTAGGGTAGGTATCAGATAATCAGAGTGGACACAGCCGGTGTCCCACATGGGGCTCACAACTTTAATTTAAGATATATCACACTGGGAACCAACATATTTGGAGAAATGCAGATGGTAGCCACAGCCACTGCATTCAATGTTGCCACAGATGGGATTGACAGGATAGAGAGCACAACTGTAAAATTGCTCCCGCATTTGTTGACATCTCAAATAACTATTTTCCTTTAATCAGTCAGTCAGTCAATAGTATTTGAGTGCCTACTCTGTGCAGAGCACTGTATTAAGTATTTTGGAGAATACAGTATAATCAAACTGATAGATATGATCCTTGCTCTCACAATCTAGTAACTTGAATTCCTTTAAACAGAATGATGGAGAAAATTAACTGGAAACCAGGATCTCCTTTCATTTACAGACCTGATTGATTTGTTATTATTTGACTGCTGATTATTTATTTCCTGTTAAATTTTGAATACTTATGTAAATTCCAATCACTTTTCTGAAATTTTTTGGTAAGGGAGGAAGAACAGCATGCATTTAGTCCAGTTTCCAGAGATACCTCTCCATTCACCCATCAGCTAACCCAGATCATCCCAACATTATCATCTACATTCTTGCTCTTAGAGGCAGGTTTTCTGCTGTCTCTATAGTAACAGGAAGCCCAGCTGCATTTCTGAGATCAACTAAACAAAAGCACTTGTCCCCATCATCTCTGCATATGTCTCAACACTGATGAATACCAATTAAAAAAAATCAATAGGACTCTGAATATTGCTGCCCTTCAGTTTCAAAGACGATGCTTTTGGCATAGACACTTGCCGTTGGAACTGAGAGAACACCCACATTTAACTGCATGCCTCATTCCCTTAGCCCTTTCTCAGTCAACCACACCGCTCAGAAGTCCTACAAGTAAATCAGAATGTCCAGAGGCAATCATGGAGATGGATATACAGACCTCCCCTCTTATTTTTGGTAGATGGGAGGAAAGGAAGAAAGAAAGGAAGAGAAAAGGAAAGAAGGAAGAAAGGAAGAAATAGAGAGAGAGGAATCAAAATAGAGGGAAAGGAGAGAAAGAGATAGAGAATGAAAGAAAGGAAGAAAGAAAAGAGGGAGGGAGGAAGGGAGAGGGAAAGCAAAAGGAGAAAGGGAAAAAGAAAAAAGAAGGAAAGAAAAAGGGAAAGAAAAGGGAATGAAACGGAGGAAAGAAAAGGGAAGGCAGTAAGGAAGGAGGAAAGGATAATAATAATAACTATGTGCAAGGCACTGCTCTAAGCACTGGGGTAGGTATAAACAAATCGGGTTGGACACAGTACCTGTTCCACATAGTGCTCACAGTCTCAATCCCCATTTTACAGATAAGAAAACTGAGACACAGAAAAGTGAAGTGACTTGCCCAAAGTCACACAGCAGACAAGTGGCAGAGCCAGGGTTAAAACCCATGACCTTCTGACTTACAGGCCCGTGCACTTCTACTACGCCATGCTGCTTCTCTTAGGATATAAGGAGAGCTGGAGATAAATGGGAAGTGGAAGGAGAAAGAGGAAGCAGCGTGGCCTGTTGGAAAGAGCATGGGCCTGAGTCAGAGGGTGTGTGTTCTATTCCCGGCTTGGTCCCTCATCTGCTGTGTGACCTTGGGTAAGTCACTTCACTTCTCTGTGCCTCAGTTACTTCATCTGGATTTAAGACTGTGAGCCCTGTGTGAGACATGGACTGTGTCCAACCTGATTATGTTCATCTACCCCAATGCTTAATACAGTGCATGTCACACAATAAGCAATTAACAAATAATATAAAAAAAGAGTATAGGAAAGGTGAAAGGAGGAGGCACTGTTACTGGAGGAGAAGACAGTACAGGAAAAAGTCAAAGTGAGAGGAGTCTCTTTCCCTGCCTTACCAGAAGGGAAATTGGAAAAAGTCTCAAATTCACAAAAATAGCCTATCCCTCATTCCATTTTTGATGGCAATAAGGCAATTTCAGGACCTGAGTAAGACCAAACCCAAGATAACTAAGTAATCCAAAAGTAGTATATTGTTTAGCAATGTAAACCAGCAGGTTCATTAAATTAGTCCAAGTATTAGGGTTGTAGTTAGAGATGATGTTAGAATGAGAAGCAGCATGGCCTAGTGGATAAAACACAGGCCTGGGAGTCAGAAGGACCTGGGTTCTAATCCTGGCTCCACCACATGTCTTCTGTGTGACCTTGGACAAGTCACTTCACTTCTCTGGGCCTCAGTTACCTCATCTGTAAAATGGGGATTAAGACTGTGAGCCCCATTTGGGACAGGGACTATGTCTAACCTGATTACCTTGTATCTACTCCAGCACTTAGAACAGTGCTTGACCCATAATAAATGCTTAAGATATACCACTTTTTGAAAAAGGAATGGAATAAAGAAAGGATTAGAGTGTGTCTATTCCCCTGGGGGAGATACCACTATTTATACTGAATCCAGTTCTTATTTAAAAAAATAGTCGTCATTGATGAATGGCAAAGCTGGAGGAACATCTGATATAGTTTCTTACCCTAGAGGTAGTAAAGAATCCAGTAAAGGAACAGTTCAACAGTAATGAAAAGCTGTATCATCATTTTGGTATTATCACTTGCTAAGTACATTTGTTCCTTCCATACAGTCCTACTTGAGGAGAAGTTATCTTTATTTGCTCCATGATATCTAGTGGTCCTTTGGGGTAAAAAATGATGCTATCAGAGCTGAGATTTTCATCATTGTGTCTGTAGGAATACAGCTGAAAAGTCAGCTCCTTCATCTCAGATCATATAAAGATTGTCCCTTGCTGCACTGATGTCTCTGTTCCCCACAGTGCCTGGAGTCATTTCTGTTTCCCTCTCCTGATGCCCCATTCGGCTCCAAACCCATCAATTAATCAATCATATTTGTTCAGTGTTACGTTCAGAGCACTATATCAAATGCTTGAGAGAATACAATACACCCAAAGCACCTCCATTTCTAAATTTGAGTTCCTCGACAGTACTCTGTACACTGCAATGCTACCTTGATATTTCGCTTCATTGGGTCTTTCTGTATTATCAATCACTCAATCAGTGACATTTATCGAGCACTTACTGTGTTCTAAGCACTAAACTCTTGGAAGAAAACAATAAAATAATAATAATTATAACAATAATTTTGGTACTTGTTAAGCACTTACTATGTGGCAGGCACTGTACGAAGTGCTGAGGTGGATGCAAACAAATCGGGTTGGACACAGTCCCTGTCCCACGTGGGGTGCACAGTCTCAATCCCCATTTTACAGATGATGTAACTGAGGCACAGAAAAGTAAAGTGACTTGCCCAAGTTCACACAGCAGACAAATGGTGGAGACATTAGAACCCATGACTTCTCACTCCCAGACCCATGCTCTATCCACTAAACCAGCACAACACCTGCCCTCAAAGAGTGTACAATCAATTAATCAATCAATTGCATTTATTGAGTGCTTACTGTTTGCAGAGCACTGTACAACAAGCTTGGGAGAGTACAATACAACAGAGTTGGTTGTACAATCTAGTAGCTGCTCCTCTTTGTTTATGCTCCTCCTCCTCACACGTTCCTTCCATGGAAGGAAGTTTGTTTTTTCTTTTTTTTGTTTCATTTTTTCCTTTCTTTTTTTAAATAGTATTTGTTAAGTGCTTACTTTGTGGCAAACACTATTCTAAGTGCTGGGATAGATACAAGATAATCAGGTCAGATAAATTCCCTGTCCCACATAGGGCTCCCAGTCTAAATCATAGGGAGGATGATTTAATCCCCATTTTACAGATGAGGTAACTGGGGCACAGAGAAGTTAAGTGACTTGCACAATTGTGATATTTGTTAAGTGCTTACTATGTGCCAGTTACTGTACTAGGTGCAGGAGTAGATACAAGTTTATCAGGTTGAACACAGTCCCTGTCCCACAGTCTCATTCCCTATTTTGTGAGCCCGTTATTGGGTAGGGACCGTCTCTATATGTTGCCAATTCGTACTTCCCAAGCACTTAGTACAGTGCTCTGCACACAGCAAGTGCCCAATAAATACAATTTTATGAATGAATGAATTTTACAGATAAGGTAACTGAGGCCCAGAGAAATGAAGTAACTTGCCCAAGGTCACACAGCAGATGGTTGATCCAGGAGTGATCCAGGTTGATCCATGACCTTTTGACTCCCAGGTCCATGTTCTATCCACTATGCTGTGATGCTCCTCATGAATGATTGTTTGACGAATGCTTGCAGTGTCCTTAAACCCAGAGCCTGTTCATTACCAAATGCAAAAAATTAAACCATTTCCTAAATTCAGAACCAATTGATCCTCATAATGTTATGTTCTCCACATCATCACACGGCAAGGATGGTACAGTTCTCAGCAAGAGAGAAACATCACAAAGCCAAGCTAAAAATCTGATGTAGTGCATTTTCTCAACATACAAATCTTTTCTGGAATTGAAGGATCGCAGTTGAAGCCCATGAAGTTGATGAAGCCCATGTTAGTTTTCAGTGGAAGTAAAAATTGCAAGGAGAGGAATGGATTGAAAACTGCAGTGACTGTGGCAAGATCTGTTCCAGATCACCTTGAGGTCTGATGCAGACCAGGGGAACCCCACAGGTCCCAAGGCCAGCTCTTCTGACCTGACTCCTTCTAACTCCCAGACTCGTGCTCTGTCCACTAGGCCATGCTGCTTTCCCTAACTTCTCTGTGTCTCAGTTTCCTCATCTGTAAAAATGAGGTTTAAAACTGTGATCCTCCATGTGGGACATGGACTGTGTCCAGCCTGAGTTCCTTGTATCTACTCCAGAGCTTAACAAATATCTTGCCTGACTTAACAAATACCATTAAAAAAAAAAAATCAGTGGATATCAGGTTCAACAGCTTCCTGTTCAGCGGCTTCCATTCCGCTTAGCCTCTCAAAACAGGTCTGTCTTTGCTCAGCGAAAATCGACCCTGGAAGGAGAAGTCCACAGGTATTCTATATTTCTTCTCCTTGAACAAAAGGATGATGCTTTGCGTATTTATTCTGTTTGATTCCTTGTTGCCCTAGATACGCTATTTAGGGTTATCATGAGAGAATATAAACTGCACTATTACTACTTGTTAAATGGCAATACATTTACTTATCTTTCCACCTTCTGGTGGTATTTGTTATGCTGTTTCACTTTGTGACAATCTCTATTAACTAACGGAGATGTGCAGGACAAGCACGGGGGGTGGGGGGGTGGGGGGGAATGGTAACTAGATAAAAGTGTTAACATATGATAGGAGGCATCATTTGCCAGGGGAAAGGGAAGGAGGGGGTAATGCAGCTGGGCATTGGCAGCGGCAACCATAGACAGAGCAGAGGTGGCAACGCAAATATTTTTAGGAATGGGCAGTTTAGGGATCAAGGAATGATTCTACCAGCACCTTGCTTACCAAGTCCCTCAAGGCTGAGCTTCTTCTCCATGCCCTTGCTGTCCCAGCCTCTCTTTCACAAGCCCAGGAAGCCATTTATAATTATGGTACTTGTTAGGCACTATGTGCCAAGCACTGTTCTAAGTGCCAGAGTAGATAAAAGGTGGTCAGGTTGGACAGAGTCCATGATCCCACATGGGGTTCCTGATCGTAATCTCCATTTTACAGATGAGGTAACTGAGGCCCAGAGAAGTTAAATGACTTGCCTAAGGTCACACAGCAGACTTGTGGCGGAGCTGGGGATTAGAACTCAGGACCTTCTGATTCCCAAGACCGTGAACCACCTGCAATCTTATGTTAGCTAATTATTTCCATTTTTTTTTCACTAGAACTGATTACAAATATAAAGATGAAGACTGGTCCCTCCTACTTATTCTCACTCACCTACCATGAAACCCCACTCTCATGCTTATCTCCTCTGAAGCCAGACTGTACCTCACTCTTTTCCCTCATGTCACTGACCTCTTGCCTATGCCCATCCCTTCCCCCTTCAAATCTAGCAGATTGCTGCTCTCCCAATCTTAAAAACCTTGTGGAATCACACCCATCCAGAAGGCCTTCCCTGATTGATGGCTTATCTCACACCCTTTTCAAATCTCCTTCAAGAAACCTTCCCAGGCTAAGTCCTTTATTTCACCTAACCCCCTTCCCTCTGCATGGACTGTGAACTTGGCTGTGTACCCTTAAAACATCTTGTTACTCACTATAACACTTATATGCTACTATTTCCCCAAACTTATTTTAATGTCCTTCTCCCCCTGTTGATTGTAAGTTTCTTGTGAGCAGGGATCATGTTTACCAACTCTGCTGTATTGTACCTTCCCAAGTGCTCTGAACACAGTGCTCAATATATAATAATAATAATGGCATTTATTAAACACTTACTATGTGCAAAGCACTGTTCTAAGTGCTGAGCTCTGTTCTAAGCACTAAGCACTGTTCTAAGCACTGAGCACTGTTCTGATTAATTGATTTGCTCCCTGTCGCTTGATCACTTGGGCAATCACACCCCTGTTGCACTAATATATACCTCTTTTTATTTTATTTCTTCCCCCTACCTATACTTTGTTTTCATCTGCTTCACCAACTACACTGTAAGCTCATTTCTAAAAACTCTGCCTTTTCCCAACTCCTTAGTAAAGTGCTCAATAAATACTATTGATTGGTGGATTTGCATTTGACCTTCTAATTCACTGCCCACCCTCAAAGGGAGGTGCTAATGAGCAGCAAAATGGTAAAGAGGCAGACAGCTGGAAGGTGAAAAAAAAGAAAATATAAGGATCAAAATTATACATGGGGTAATCAGCCCTGGAGAAGAGAATGTGATAGTATTTAATTTCTTTATAAAGCCTTTTGCTGAGCTTTCTCAACCACCCTGTGTGTTTCAGAAGTCTTCTAGAATCAGATACAATATCTTCCTTCCTCCACTTTGTTAAAGCCTTGAAATGTAGAGCCACTGGGAAAGGTTAGTCTTCCCAGAGCTAGAATTAAAATTCTAGAATTAAAACTGGGCTGGGAATGGATTGGACAAATATCGTAAGAAATGAAACTGTAAAATCACTAAGCCTCACTCTTGCCAGTGCCAGGAAAAAGGTTGTTGATCATCTTTTTTTTTCTTTTCTCAGATTTACATGATGTAATTAGCATATTTCCTCTCCCCATTTATAAATGCTCCATTATTGGAGGGAAAGAGTGAATGCACCTACTGGTCACTGTAAGCAGCAGAGTGAATCAATAGAATCAGGTACATTGTCTCTATCTCTGAAATCTAAAAAGGATTTCAAATTTGACATTTTGGGGATTGATTACATTTAAATTCCCTGGACAAGTTAATTGTTCAAGTGGAAAATGGACTCAGATGCATAATCAGAAGATAAAAAATCCCATGAAAGTCATCTGTTCCTTCTGCCCAGAATAAACCTATTAACAGCTCTTCCCTAAAGGATATGTTAACTAAACAGAAGTTTCAATAAATATTCCTTCAGTTGTTCTATTTCATGGTCCTTTTCTCCCTTCCGATTTCCATTTGCAATGCCTAGCTGCGTGGTCCATCCACAGATAAACATTTTGTAGACTGGCTCTTTCATTTTTATTTTCACTACTGCTCAATTTCTTGGTAGATGTGGTGGGGAGCTTAATTTACGAATCCTTCCTCATCCTACAGGTACTGGGAGTTCTGATTTGGGTTTGCCATATGTTCCCTGAGCACTCAGCACCACCTCTGGTCATTCAGAAGAAATGCAAGGATGGTAGGCTCTGCTGAGGGCACAGCTCAGAGAGGGCTCTTCAGCAATGATTGAAACGATAGGTTGGACTATTTAGGCTATTTTGTAAATTCCCTGCAAAAACAAACAAGACTACGAGACAAGGAATAAAGTGGGCTAATCTTCAAAAAGTATTTCCTCCTTGAAGACTCCCGTGTTGGTTTACAGAATCATTCTCCAGATACAGAAACCTTCTCTGACATCCTAGGTGACAAATTCTATAATCATTCCAGAGGAATGCAGGAGAAAGTTGTATGGAAGTTCTGTGGGTGTCTGTAAGCCTGCACTTTCCCTTGCTGACCACTGTCAGGGGCTGCTTTCCACTTCATTCTCTCATTTTCTGTCTCATACTCTCTTCCTGCCATTCTGAGACATTACTCTTTTCTTCTTCTAGGTCTGTTTATAAGTGAGATATTTAATTTCTCCTTCTTGCATCCAACATCCTATTTTGAGCCCAACACTTTTGGGCTCTATGCCTCAAAACACCTTTTCTAACTCAGGGCATTCTTGTAGTGTTATAACTCTTATTTAAAGGTTATAGTTGAAGTTTTGCAAGTTACTCTACGTTGATATTTTCTGAAAAATTAAAACTAAACTAAACAATATGCTCTGGTTGGTCTAGAGTTATTTCATTAAAGTGGTTTGTGAAACAAAGTGATGCTCTGTGTCACCATGGCAGGGAGTAAAGGCAGTCACAGCTTGTGTCTCTGTCCGTTCTTTCTCCAACAGACCTGAGCTATTGCTGCCTGGGAGAAACAATACAGGAATTTCCCATGCTCCCCTGCTCTGCTCCTCCACGGCATGGAGGAGCAGCTACAACAAGACACCTTCTCAATCAGTCAATCAATTGTATTTACTGAGCAGATCACTGCGCTAAGCACTTGGGAGAGCATAACAGAGTTGGTAGATATATTCCCTGCTCACAGTGAGCTTTCAGTCTAGAGGGCGAGATAGACAATAAAATAACACTTATGGCAGTGACTACAGCTATGGTGGTAGCCCTGACTATTGTGACTGACGGATATGAGATGTGAAGATCTTGAAACTCTTTTTCTCATAGTCCCTATATTCTACTGCTCTTTTTGTATTTATCATTGTCCTTGCCTATATCTTCTTCTTACTGTTATTTCCTTACACATCTGCTCCAGTCCCCTCTCTCCCCATTTTTCTTAGATTGTGTGAGCCACTTTGGGGCCAAGAACTAGGAATAATTCTAGGGAATGTATTTTTTCATTCCACTTAGTACAGTGCTTTACCCACAGTGGACATCTAATAACATTACTGCTTTAGCTAATGTACCTAGAAAATGGAACTTTGTTCAGAAAGCATGGGTATTATAGGGGCAAAAGAAAAAAGGAATGATAAAAATTCAAAGTAGTTCAGTTCTCTTTATGTGACAGCAATACAGCTACTAGCTGAATGTAAAACAATGCCTCACAGGAACTTAGAACAGACTTAGATTCAAGAAGGATACTGATGTCTTCGTGATTGAAGGCCAAATTAATAGTCAGGCTTCTTTCATTTCCTTTCCTAATTTGAAAAGAATGGGATGAGTATCGTAATATGGTTTCCCACAAGGAACACGTGTTTTTTAAAGACCCAACTGGAAATGGCCCCTTTCGATCATATGAAAGATAACTGGCAACTAGAGTTTGGGAAAGTTGTTCGTTGAAATCGAAGACGTCATCTAGATTAAAAAGTCCTAAAAATCAGTTACTTTCTTCACCTCCAACCCCTTAGCATTTTAATCCTGAGCAAATGGCCAATTTGCCCTGGTATTTGTCTGTTTTATATACTCTCCAACATGCTTGATGCATTGATCCATTTGGAGACTTTTCATTCATTCATCCATTCATTCAATCACTTTTATTGAACACTTACTGAACTTTTGCTTTGTTTTGTTTTTTTTTCATAGTGTCCATTTGTCTTTCAGCACAATCATTCAATTCCTACAGCAATAGGAGACCTAAGTGGGTAGAAACATTTAATAATAGAGAGGCAAAATACATAGCTTTCCCTGAACATATTTTTCCACTATTTGTAGCTTACTGATTTAATCCCTTGTTTCCCCTAAACATCCAAGGTTAAGGATATGGGGCTGAGGATAGAATAATAATAATGGTATTTGCTAAGCACTTACTTTGTACCAAGTCCTGTATTACGTACTGGGATAGATACAACATAATCCCTGACCCTCATGTGGTTCACAGCCTAATTAGGAGGAAGAACAACTATTTGATCCCCATTTTACAAATTAGGAAACTAAGGGCCAGAGAAGTTAGATGATTTGCCAGGGTAGATATCAGAGTCCCTGGATCAGGCTCTGATTTCTTTTTTAATGGAATTTGTTAAATGTTTACTATGTCCCAGGAACTGTACTAAGAACTGGGTTAGATACAAGTTAATCAGGTTGGACACAGTTCCTGTCCCTCATGGGGCTCACAGTCTCAACCCCCATTTTACAGATGAAGTAACTGAGGCCCAGAGAAGTGAAGTGATTTGCCTAAGGTCACCCACTAGACAGGTAGCAGAGCTAGGATTAGAACCCATGCCCTTCTGACTCCCAGCTATGTGTTTTATCCACACTCCCAGCTATGTGTTTTATCCACTAGGCACAGATGTGGGAGTGTCCAACCTGATTAAAACTAGTGGTACATGGTATCAGAACTAGTAGCAAGAGTGGGTGTTGGCCTGTTGTGGGCAGGGAAAAAGCATTAGCTTTGTCTTAGTAGATTGATGCCTGAAGATAAATTTGCACCATATGAATTCTGAACTAAAATTGATTTTGCACAGTAAAAATTACATTCCCCTGCCAGACACTGTGAGAGCCTCAGCCTCAGATTGGAGAAGCAGCCTTAGGCCACTTATCTTGTATCTGTGTTTCAGATTAACTCAGATGAATCTAGGAATCTTTCAAGAGTGGATGCTTCCCACTTTGGCCACTGATTCTTAAGACTTCTTGATTTGGAAGACTTCCTGTCCAAATCAGGGGGAGATAGTGAATCCCGCCTCATGCTGTATTGCAGAGTTTCTTGGGACAACACACAAGGCAGTGGATTGGTAAGCACATTAGGCATTTAACTGCAACCACACAGTATGTCATATGGTAAATTCTCTGGAGTCCTCAGCACTGTAGTCTGGGTCAAGAAGACCAGGTCTCCACAGTACCATAGCCAAATCAGATCACTAATTGCCTGCATTCATTCATTCAATCATATTTATTGAGTGCTTACTGTGTGCAGAGCACTGTTCTAGATAATCAATCATTCTCCCATTCACTTTGAGCTATAAAAGGCCTCTGGTGAGCAAGTAAGACTGTACCAGGTAAAACAAAAGTCCAGTACAGAATGTGAAGACACATGCTTAAGGCAAAAACATTTTTAACCACATTTTTATCACAGGTTGGGCTATGATTTTGAGGATCTCTGGGATTGTGAGGTTTTACAATCAATATTTCATTTTGGAATATATTTGCACTCTCCTATTTATCTGTTACTTGGCTCAGAAGTTGTTGGTTTGACAGCTGTTGCCCAGTGTTGCAGGTATCTCCCTCTACAATACTTCCCTCAGCTAGGGTGTGGGCCTAGGAGTCAGGTAGATCAGTACGTATTTATTACTCTATTTATTTTATTTTTACATATTTATTCTATTTATTTTATTTTGTTAACATGTTTTGTTCTCCGTCTCCCCCTTCTAGGCTGTGAGCCCGCTGTTGGGTAGGGACCGTCTCTGTGTGTTGCCAACTTGTACTTCCCAAGCGCTTAGTGCAGTGCTGTGCACACAGTAAGCGCTCAATAAATACGATTGAATGAATGAATGAATGAATGAATGAATGAATCAGGACAGAGGGGCCGCTGTAGTTATACTGGCCAACTGGAGAAGGTAGCTTACTGGACCCCTTTTGGGAGGAGTTCAGAGGCAGGGCCTCCATCTCTAGTTAGAGTCTTCCTTAGGCTAGGTAGGGGAGGTTACCTGGGTCGTTTCTGCCTCAGTAATAATGATAATAATAATAATAATGACGGTATTTGTTAAGCACTTACTATGTGCAAAGCACTGTTCTAAGCGCTGGGGGGGATTCAAGGTGATCAGGTTGTCCCACGTGGGGCCTCACGGTCTTAGTCCCCATTTTCCAGATGAGGTAACTGAGGCAACGGGTAGTGAAGTGACTTGCCCAAAGTCACACAGCTGATGAGTGGCGAGACTGTGAGCCCACTGTTGGGCAGGGACTGTCTCTATATGTTGCCAACTTGTACTCCCCAAGCGCTTAGTACAGTGCTCTGCACACAGTAAGCACTCAATAAATATGATTGATTGATTCTAATACTGGCTCTGCCACATAACTGCTGTGTGACCTTGGGCAAATCACTTCACTTCTCTGGGCCTCAGTTACCTCATCTGTAAAATGGGGATTGAAACTGTGAGCCCCATGTGGGATAAGAACTGTGTCCAACCTGATTAATTTGTATTTACCCTAGTGCTTAGAACAGTGTTTGGCACATAGTAAGTGTATAACAAATACCATCATTATCACCTTACCAGCTTGCATGGGCTCTGCTTGGTGGGAGATCAGGTTAAGGTAGTAAAGGCAAAGAGGGACAAACTAGTCTACATTGCTATTTGTCAATCAGTCGGCAATGCTGACATTATGTTTCCTCCAAGGGGCTTGGAGATGGAAGTGGTGAGACAATATGACTCTTGTCTTTGTGGCTCCATCCCTGCAGATATTTCTACCAGAAGTCGGTTTTCCTACATGCAGATTAGACAGATATGTCCACTAAATAAACTTTCTCAAAAATAACCCTTCTTCACATTTTGGTTCCTAAATTCTGTTGCCAATCCAAGCTGCAGATTCTTAAATCTATCACTGATTTTGATAATGGAAAACAGCTTCAAGGAAAACAAAGCTCTTAGCACAAAGCCTCGTCAGCTGAGGCAGTTATGTCCCAAAACCAGCTGCTCTCTTATTTTACCATATCATTCTTTAGAATGTGCCTGAATTCCGGATTGGAAGCAGAATAGCCTAGTGAAAAGAGCACAGGATGGGGTGTCGGAAGATGGGAGTCCAAATCCCAACACCACCTCTTGCCTGCTGTGTGTAATCTTGGGAAAATCTAACTTCCCTGTGCTTCCCTGTGTTTCCTCATCTGTAAACTAGAGATTAAATACCTGTTTTCCCTTTCTTTTCAACAGAGAGCCCTGTGTGGGATAGGGGCTATGTCTGATCTGGTTACCCTGTACTTACACTAACTCTTAGCACAGTGTGTGGCACGTAGTAAACACTTAACATTGCAAAGTCAACATTTAACAAACATCACAATTATTATTATCGTTATTGTTGCTGCTATTATTATTATTACTATTGTTGTTAGCATTGCAGGCTGGAATCCCATAAAACCAACCCTTTAACCAGAACCTTCTCCAAAGATAGCAGAACTAGAGATGGCTCTTGCACTTGGGAAAGGCCAGCCTGAAAATTAATTCTTTACTTATTCAACCTCTTGAAAGCCCTGGTAAAATCTTAAATGGTACAACTCATTTCCTCCATCTTTTTAGTCCATGATGAAATCCAGTGAGTTTTTTTGTTAAACAATCATAAATTTGATGGCTTTCTAGCATCAAAAATCTAAACAGCAGCTTGTTTGGGCAGATATGAATGCTAATGGTATCAGTAGAAATGTATTAAAATGAAGTCTACAGACTAGTTGAGGCAGCAAGAGAGCTGACTTCTTTTAATCTTGTTTCTCCAAACAGATTTATAGTAACGGGCAGTAAGAATTTTAAAAAGCTATTCAAGGTCTTAGGGAGGTTTTCAGTTGAATTTGGATTTGCATTCTCATCCATGACTAGATTCATTCATTCATTCATTCAATAGTATTTATTGAGCGCTTACTGTGTGCAGAGCACTGTACTAAACGCTTGGGAAGTACAAGTTGGCAACATATAGAAACAGTCCCTACCCAACAGTGGGCTCACAGTCTAGAATGGGGAGACAGAGAACAAAACAAAACATATTAACAAAATAAAAAAATTGAATAGTAAACATGTACAAGTAAAATAAACAGAGTAATAAATATGTACAAACATATATACGGGTGCTGTGGGGAGGGGAAGAAGGTAAGGCGGGGGGGGATGGAGAGAGGGAAGAGGAGGAGAGGAAGGAGGGGGCTCAGCCTGGGAAGGCCTCCTGGAGGAGGTGAGCTCTCAGTAGGGCCTTGAAGGGAGGAAGAGAGCTAGCTTGGTGGATGTGCGGAGGGAGGGCATTCCAGGCCAGGGGGATGACGTGGGCCAGGGGTCGATGGTGGGACAGGCGAGAACGAGGCATGGTGAGGAGATTAGCAGCAGAGGAGGGGAGGGTGCGGGCTGGGCTGTAGAAGGAAAGAAGGGAGGTGAGGTAGGAGGGGGCGAGGTGAAGGAGAGCCTTGAAGCCGAAGGTGAGGAGTTTTTGCCTGATGCGTAGGTTGATTGGTAGCTGGAGACTTTTGAGGAGGGGAGTAACATGCCCAGAGCATTTCTGGACAAAGACAATCTGGGCAGCGGCGTGAAGTATGGATTGAAGTGGGGAGAGACTGGAGGATGGGAGATCAGAGAGGAGGCTGATACAGTAATCCAGACGGGATAGGATGAGAGCTTGAACGAGCAGGGTAGCGGTTTGGATGGAGAGGAAAGGGTGGATCTTGGCAATGTTGCGGAGGTGAGACCAGCAGGTTTTGGTGACGGCTTGGATGTGAGGGGTGAACGAGAGAGCGGAGTCGAGGATGACACCAAGGTTGCGGGCTTGTGAGACGGGAAGGATGGTAGTGCCATCAACAGTGATGGGAAAGTCAGGGAGAGGGCAGGGTTTGGGAGGGAAGACAAGGAGTTCAGTCTTGGATATGTTGAGTTTTAGGTGACGGGCAGACATCCAGATGGAGATGTCCTGAAGGCAGGAGGAGATGCGAGCCTGGAGGGAGGGAGAGAGAGCAGGGGCAGAGATGTAGATTTGGGTGTCATCAGAGTAGAGATGATAGTTGAAGCTGTGGGAGCGAATGAGGTCACCAAGGGAGTAAGTGTAGATCGAGAACAGAAGGGGACCAAGAACTGAACCTTGAGGAACCCCTACAGTAAGGGGATGGGAGGGGGAGGAGGAGCCAGCAAAAGAGACTGAGAATGAATGGCCAGAGAGATAAGAGGAGAACCAGGAGAGGACAGAGTCTGTGAAGCCAAGGTTGGATAGCATGTTGAGGAGAAGGGGGTGGTCCACAGTGTCGAAGGCAGCTGAGAGGTCGAGGAGGATTAGGATAGAGTATGTGCCGTTGGATTTGGCAAGCAGGAGGTCATTGGTGACCTTTGAGAGGGCAATTTCTGTGGAATGTAGGGGATGGAAGCCAGATTGGAGGGGGTTGAGGAGAGAGTTGGCATTGAGGAATTCGAGGAAGCACGTGTAGATGACTCGTTCAAGGAGCTTGGAAAGGAATGGTAGGAGGGAGATAGGGCGATAACTAGAAGGTGATAGAACGACTGAAACAGTCTGCCAACATTCAAGACTAAGGAGGTGACTCGAGATGTTTCCTTTTTTGGATCAGTCAATCAATAGTATTAATTGAGCATTTACTGTGTGCAGAGCACTGTACTAATAGCTTGGGAGAGTACAATACTACAAGGATGTCACACTTGATCCATAACCACAGAGCAATTACAGTCTACAGAGGGAGGCAGACATTAAAATGGATTTAGGATATTAAATCACACAAAGATATTCCAGTTCGCTTTTAACCCTGTTGAAAATTGGCCTGAAATAGCCCCAGGCAATATAATGAGTTCCTTAAATATAATTTCTTCCCACCACCTCTCCTTTCTTTTTCTCTCCTTCCTTTCTCACCTTCCTCCAGGCATGCAGCAGCAGTTGGTTTAACACCTGTAATAACTTGTTCCAAGATAGAAGTTATATGGACCAAGCAAATACTATGTTTCAGCAAGCAGTCATTAAACAAATGCAAATAATCTTAAACAGTCACTCTGGCAGCAAACAGCTAAAACATACTGTCCCTCTGGAAGAAATATTAGCTATAGTTTCAGACTTAATAACACATTTTTCAACTTTATGCTGTGCTATTGCAGTTAACTATGCTAATAGTAGTGCTATCATCATTATAAAAAAAAGATAAAATAAAAATCAATGAATCCACAACTAATTCTTGCAAATTTTCCTTGATAGTTTAACCACGAGTGAGAGAAAAGCAACTGAAACAAATGCTAGCACCGGGAATCAATGAAAATATTCAATTAAATTCTGCTCTTCTGTAAGTGATTTTAAATTTGATTTTATAATCCCTGATCATTTAGTTCTTCAAATGAATCACGTATCGTGACTAGGTTAACAATGATGCCAAAATAAAAGTCAATGCAAATACATTTTCATTCTTCTTTCACATTAACCTATTTAGGTAGTGAATATTATCATCTATTTCAAAATTGTAAAAATCAATTAATTTTGGAAAATTGATAATTTCACTGTGGCTTAGTTTTCCCCTTGTCTAAAGTCATAAGCTCTGCATGTCAACTTGGTACCCACAAGCTGTTGCTAGGATGTTGACTGTTTCCATGGCAATGAATGAACTCTTCAAATGCAGTAGCAGTTAGAATTCTTTTCTTCTTTCTCACTTGTTCCTCTTTCTGGTCTCCTCCCTTATCTATCTTTTCTCCTTTCCAATCTTTACCATGTGAAAATCTGTTTCTGCAGCTCTGCAGCTATAGGAAGCCAAATCATGATTGGGCTTAATATGTTTGTATTGATTCTGCTTACAGCTTGTTATGTCTGCATCAGTTTTTCAAACCTGTTTTTTGGAGGGGTTTTTTGGGGGTGTTGATGTTGTTGTTGTAGTAGTACAGAATGCAAACATTCCACTGTGCCTCAAATATTATGCTGTCCAAAGTTAAACAAATCAGGAAATTTTCTATTGGAGATCCCTTTCAAAAAGAGCAACTCAGAATCCTTTCTCAACTGGTCCTCTTCCCTTAGCATCAAGAATCGAACAGGAACAAGAACATAGCATTGAATCATTGACTTCACCATAACCTGTGAACAACACTAGGTCCTAGCTCTTCCAACTGCTCTCTCCTCAATTTTTTTTTTCAAAATCGAAAGTTCTGGGAAATTTGGGTCCCTGTGGGCCTGTCTCTCTGTGGGAATGAAGGGACTGTGGTGTGACTGCCCCCTGTTGGGTCTAAAATTTCAACTGCCTTGCTTCCACTGACAACCCGGAAACGTCTCATGGAGAATCCTGAAGGGTCCTCACTCCCCATAAAGTCAGATAATTTTAAGGGGAAGGAATTGAAGGAGGCAGAAGATGAAGCCCTGAGTTGCTGCTGGCCACCTGATTAGGCCAATTCCTGGGTAAGTAGCCCAGAGCTGGGGAAGGACACTAGGGGTAGGGAATGTATCTATTTACTGTTACAATGTACTCTCCCAAGTGCTTAGTAAGGTGGCCTGCACAAAGTAAGCACTCGATAAACATGTCTGATTGATAGTGGTGCACCTGCCAGGATCGACTATGACAAAGGTCAAAGAAAATGCAAGTTGAGAGGGAAATTGACCAAGGTATGCAGTTCTTTCATCAACTGGTAGCACAACCTTGTTCTGAAACACAAATCTTATGTCAGTAGGGGTGACATATCCTAGTGGTTAAAGAATGGAAGTGGAAATCAAAAAGCACTAAGTTCTAGTTCTGGTTTTGGACTGCCATGTGGGCAAGTCATTTAATCTCACTGAACCTCAGTTTCTTAACTTGATTTACTTGTACCTGGACTTAGGCCTTAGAACACTCCTTGACATATAGTAAGCACCCAGCAAATACAATGATAATAATTATTAATAATAATAGCACCAGTAATAATAGTACCTAGGTTCCCTATTTGTAGATGATGAGTCCTATATGGAGGAGGAACTGTATCTGGACTGATTATCTTGCATATACCCCAGGACTTACCACACTGCTTAACACATAGGCATTTAATACTTTTTTTAGAGCAAGAAGAACCAGGTCATAGTTCCAGGGCACTGAACAATATCATCATCATCAATCATATTTATTGAGCGCTTACTATGTGCAGAGCACTGTACTAAGCACTTGGGAAGTACAAATTGGCAACATATAGAGACAGTCCCTACCCAACAGTGGGCTCACAGTCTAAAAGGGGGAGACAGAGAACACAACCAAACATACTAACAAAATAAAATAAATAGGATAGATATGTACAAGTAAAATAAATAAATAAATAATAGAGTAATAAATATGTACAAACATATATACATATATACAGGTGCTGTGGGGAAGGGAAGGAGGTAAGATGGGGGGGATGGCGAGGGGGACGAGGGGGAGAGGAAGGAAATATGTGGTTTAAGCCCACACACAGACCAAATACCAAGACCCTGGTGTGACCTGGGTGGCTTTGCTAGCCACCACTTGACATTCTCAATTCAATCAATCAAACAATTAATTATAGTTATTGAGCACCTCCTGTGTGTGCAGAGTGCTATACCAAGTCCTTGGGAAAGCACAATACAATGGACTTGGTAGACACAGTTCCATTATCAGCTCAGCAGAAATCATTTCTGCTGGAAGCACAGTGCTCTGCACATAGTTAGCACTCAATAAATGCCATTGATTGATTGATTGATTGACTGAAGTGGTTGCCAGGGGTTACATCCCTGATGAGCCATTTCCCTGCTGTCAGGTTTCCAGACTTTGGCTTTCCTGTCACCACTCTTCATACCTCAAAATTGCCTCCCTGTCTCCCAATAGCTAATAGTTATCCAAATTTTCTGGGTGGGAAGGGAAGTGGCCAGGAGCTACTTCAAAGGAGGGTCTGCTGGTAACCAAAGCGCCTGCAGACAGAAAGGTTGGGGGTGTCCCCAAAGGCTACCACACAACTATGAGCATGGATTCTGTCAATCATGAATAAAAAAATTGCGAACAAAACCTCTATGATGCCGAGGGGCATCAATCAGTGATATTTATAAAGCATTTAGTGTGCACAGAGCATTGTACTAAGTACTTGGGAGAGTTCAATAAAACAGATTTGGTAGACAAGTTCCCTGCCCACAACAAGCTTCCAGTCTAGAAAGTAAGGAACTACTATATAGTGTCCTCACCATCTGACATGAGGGTAGTTCTAGCCACACTCTTCAATGGTGCCATAGTGGTAGTGTGTATGGAATCATAAAGCTTCTTGAGTGATGAGTAAAAGTCTTTAGTTTGGTACTGTGGACCACCCCCTTCTCCTGGACACTGGCGGGACAGGCGAGAATGAGGCACAGTGAGGAGGTTAGAGGCAGAGGAGCAGAGTGTGAGGGCTGGGTTGTAAAAGGAGAGAAGCAAGATGAGGTAGGAAGGGGTGAGGTGATGGAGAGCTTTGAAGCAGAGAGTGAGGAGTTTTTGCTTCATGAGAAGGTTGGTAGGCAACCACTGGAGATTTTTGAGGGGGGAATGACATGCCAAGAGCATTTCTGTACAAAGATAATCTGGGCCGCAGAGTGAAGAATAGACTGAACCGTGGAGAGACAGGAGAATGGGAGATCAGAAAGGAGAAACATCCAGCAGGACACTACTTTCCCTATCTTTGGAGTTCTACTGCAATCACATTTCCACCAGGAAGCCTTCCCTAAGTGCTCTTTCATCTTCCCTCCCCCTCACTGGGTCACCCATGCATTTGAGTCCTTACCCAACTACCAACTACCCCCTCTACCAACTCTCTCCCAAGCACTTAGTACAGTCCTCTGTACCCAGTAAATAGTAAATGTGATGGATTGATTGATTCTCTTCCCATAGCACTGATGTACATAACTTTAAAATAAGTTACAGATAGGGGAAAGCAGCAGAGTTTAGAGAGTTCCACCACTAGACTATAAATTCCTCATGAGCAGGGACTGTACCTGTTAATTTCCGACTATGATCCAGCTAGTACACTTAGCTCCTCTGATGCTAGAGAAGCTAAGTGTATCTTGAGCTAGCCCATCTCGCCACCAACCCCTCACCCACATCCTGCCTCTGGCCTGGAACTCCCTCCCCCTTCATAATGAACAGATGATCACTCTCCCCACCTTCAAAGCCTTATTGAGAGCACATCTCCTTCAACAGGCCTTCCCTGACTAAACCTTCATTTCATCTTCTCCATTTCCCTTGGATGGAACCTGGATTTGCATCCTATATTCATCCCACCCTCAGCCCAATACTTACGTACATATTCATCATTCACATTAATATGTTTCCCCGTCTAGACTGGAAACTCACTGTGGGTGGGGAACATGTCTACCTCCTCTGTTATACTGTAGTCCCCCAAGTGCTTAGTTCAGTGCTCTCTACACAGAAAGAACTCAGTAAATAAGATTGATTGATTACTAACTCTACTGTATTCTCTCAAGGGCTTAGTAAAGTGACCTGCACAGAGTAAGCATTCAGTAAATATTATTTATTATTAACTTAGAGAAGCAGTATGGCTCAGTGGAAAGAGGACGGGCTTTGGAGTCGGAGGTCATGGGTTCAAATCCCGGCTCCACCAATTGTCAGCTGTGTGACTTTGGGCAAGTCACTTAACTTCTCTGGGCCTCAGTTACCTCATCTGTAAAATGGGGATTAAGACTGTGAGCCCCCGTGGGACAACCTGATCACCTTATAACCTCCCTAGTGCTTAGAACAGTGCTTTGCACATAGTAAGCACTTAATAAATGCCATCATTATTATTATTAACCCAGTGTTTAGAACAGTGCTTGGCACATAGTAAGCACTTAACAAATATAGTATTAATAATAATAATTATTATTATTATTAACTTTCACATGAGTATTTCTACCCCGGCTATGTAGTTATGCAACAACCTCAACTCAGCACTTCTGAACGGATAAATTAATATATCTCATTCAATTACTCATCCACATAACCATTTTACCTTTCTCTTCCATATATAAAATACTTTGTCTATGAAAGTAGGAATTCTATATCAATCAATCAGTGGTATTTAGTACATACTGGCTGTATGAAGACAACTGTACTGAACACTTGGGAAAGTACAATGCAACAGAGTTTGTAGACATGATCTTCACCTTCAAGGAGTTTACAGTCTAGAAGAGGATATAGACATTAAAGTAAATTACTTCTGGTGTACTTTCACAAGCACTTTCCCCAGGGCTCTACACGCAGTAGTCACTCAAAAAATATGATTCGTTGATGGGCTGATTGTATACCTGGCTTCCTAATGGGAAAGTTGTAAAAAAAAAGATATTTTCTTTAATACTTTATTGTAATTTACTTCCTTGGTTTGCAGTTGACAGTTTCAAGCATTCTTCCAGGCACAACTGTGAAATAATTTAGAAGAACTGAGATTTACCCTTGTGGAAATCAAAAATCAGCCAAACTTCCTTTCTCCTTCCACAAATCTGTGGACTAACATACAATGCATGAATGAAGGATTGCAAAGCTGATAGGCCATCCTACTCTCTAAAGGTCTATGAAACCTGGATTTATCTCAGACAGCATATCTGGCTTCCCAAAAATTTGCATCGCTGTCACCCTTATGCCATAATTAACATCTAGTGACATGACAGGACCACTGACAATGAGATCGGAAAATCAGGCAGGCCACTAACATCGAGACAGTGGCCATAGCAACACAGCTTCCTTGACTGATACATGGAAGAAAAATGGATGCTAGTAGAATATCCAGTCATCTGCAGTGTAAAGAGCAGAGGTGAGCTATATGCAACAACCCCCCCCCACCACAAACATACACATACACACACACACGTGAAATGTCCCACTCTGTTTCCAAGAGCTCAAGGTGGTGTATATAAAAGACTGCAAGATTCTGAACATCAGTGCATACTTCATGCAGCAACTGCACGATGAGGCAGGTGATAAAACTAGCAGAACTTAGGAAATTCCCCAAATAGACGATGAATGGAAAAGACGATGGTCTTTTTAAAAAGAAAGACCATTGCCATTTTTTACCAGATTAAAACAAATAGATCCCCACCAAGTGGCTTAAATTGCATTTCTTTCAGTACATCCCTTCCTAAATATGTTGCTCTCTTTGAAAAGGAAAACAATACATTTTCTGTATCTTCACAATTTTAAGTTACAAGCATAAATTTCCTTTTGATATAAAAATAAAACCTGGATCTTTTCTTTTGCCCAGATTGGTGGAAGCATTTTGCTCTCCTCTATGCAGAGGCAAGAAATCAATCAGTTCCCCAAATCTAGTTTCTCTTTTCAAAGTGGCAGCCTCCAAAGTGGTTGACATAACAACTTCTTCACCAATCTTGGGGAGCAGCACGTGGGGAAAGGAGGAAGGGAAGCAGGGAAAAAGCAAGAGAATGGGTAGTGGGGGAAGGGAGCCCAGATGGATTTTCCCATCAAATCAGAAAAAAATCCCTCATAACCCAATACACCCCAGTGACCCCTTTGTGTAGAAAACAAGCTCCTTGTGGGCAGGGATTGTGTCTACCAACTCCATTTTTTATGGAATTTATTATGCACTTCATTACATACCAAGGACTGTACTAAGACCTGGGGTAGATACAAGAAAACCAGGTTGGACACAACCCCTGTCCTAAATGGGGGTCACCACCTAGGTAGTAGGAAGGAGTAGTACTCAATCCTCATTATTTTTCAGATGAGGAAACTCAGGTATGAAGTTAAGTGACTTATCCAAGGTCACACAGCAGGCAGAGGGGGGATTAGAACCCAGGTCTTTTGACTTCCAAACCCATTCTCTTTCAGCTAGGTGAAGCTATTTGCCAAATGCTTCGTGGAGGGCTCAGCAAAGAATAAGTGCTCAATAAATGCTGCTGATTGATTGGTTCCCCAAAAGATCATCCCAGCCCCTTGCTGATCAGACAAAGGATTTATGTAGTCTCTGGCTGATTGTCTTCAAAGTACAACGTTATACGATCTTGCGGGGCGGGCGGGGGGGGAGGTCGGTGGATGAGGGAGGTGGGATTTTCAGCCCTAGAGGAAGGGACACAGACTCCAAGTCTGAAAATAAAGTCAATACTGACCTCTCAGTCGTGGTAATAATAACAATAACAATGATAGTATTTGTTAAGCACTTACTATGTACCAAGCACTGTTCTAAGCGCTGGAAAAGGAAGTGTCAGAAGTGGGATTCGACCCCTCGCCTCCATTCAGAGACCAGAAGCCCCAACTAGAGGAAGTGCTTGCTAACTTGAGTCTGGCGACGGTAGCAGTCAATCGTATTTATTGAGTGTTTACAGTGTGCAGAGCACTCTAGTACTACTACTACTACTACTACTATTGCTACTAACAATAATAATGATGGCATTTGTTAAGCGCTTACTATGTGCAAATCACTGTTCTGAGCACTTGGAGGATACAAGGTAATCAGGTTGTCCCACGTGGGGCTGGTAGTCTTAATCCCCATTTTACAGATGAGGGAACTGAGGCTCAGAGAAGTTAAGTGACTTATCCAAAGTCACCCAGCTGACAAGTGGCAGAGCCTGGATTAGAACCCATGACCTCTCACCCCCAACCCCGGGCTTTTTCCACTGAGTCACGCTGCTTCTCGCAGCACTTGGGAGAGTACAATATTCATTCATTCATTCAATTGTATTTATTGAGCACTTGCTGTATACTAAGCACTTGGGAAGTACAAATCAGCAACATATAGAGACAGTCCCTACCCAACAATGGGCTCATCTTGTTATCACTATCCATGATCATCAAAGCCTTCTCTGATTAATCAGTTGGTTTGCTTACCTTTTATTTCAATACCCCTCTCCTGCACTAAGCTGTAAATTCCTTGAAGTCAAGGACTGTGTCTACTAATTCTTGAATTGTAGTCTCCCAAACACTTAGTGCAGTGCTCTGCGCTCAATAAAAATGTTTATCTCCCTCCTCAATCCCCCTGCCCTCACCATGTTTTTCCCAAAGTGACCTGACCAATATTTTAAAGATGAAGTTGAAAAACATGTCATGATCTCCAGTCCCTCCCTCCTGTCCCCTCTTCAACTCCACCATCTTTACTTTAGTTAAAATCACATCTCCAGGCACATTCCCTGCCCACAAGGATTTAGAGTCACTTCAGGAATGACCTCAAATAGCCTCATGTTTTGGAACCCACCCACACCCTATTCCAAATATTTCATCTAAGCCCTCAAGAGACTGATTGCAGGAATGCACACCTTTTCCTTTCAGGAGAAGGAAATTTGTTCCTGGAGTGGGAATTTCGGTCAAAGAACTCTTTTTAATGACATATTTTATCTTTCAGCATTCTTGCAATTTATTTTCGCCTTTTCTGTGAGCAAATTCCATGTATTTAAAGTAAGATTATTTTCCCAGCAAGAAGCCAAACTTTTAGCCCCTAAAAATAGATATCTCAAAATCCAGAATTGTAATTTGGAATGTCCTAGTCTTAATTTGTAATCGTATGAAGAATATTAATATGAATAATAAGTATTGCTAAATACAGCAAACAACACTTGTGTACATATTTGTGATTTATTGATTTATATTAATGTCTGTCTGCCCCTCTAGACTTTAAGCTTTCTATGGGCAGAGAATGTGTCTACCTCCTCCTACCTCACTTCGCTACTCTGCTACTACAACCCAGCCAGCACGCTGCATTCCTCTAATGCTAACCTTCTCACTGTGCCTCGATCTCACTTTTCTCTCCACCGACCCCTCACCCACGTCCTGCCTTTGGCCTGGAATACTCTCCCTCCTCAAATCTGACAGACAATTACTCTCCCCCCTTCAAGGCCTTATTGACAGCACATCTCCGCCAGGAGGTCTTCCCTAAGCCCCCCCTTTCCTCTTCTCCCACTTCTTTCTTTGCCACCCTGACTTGCTCCTTTTGTTCTTCCCCCCTACACCAACCCCAAAGCACTTATGTACATATCTGTAATTTATTTATATTAGTGTCTGTCTCCCCCCTCTAGACTATAAAACTGTTGTGGGCTGGGAATGTGTCAGTTTATTGTTGTTTTGTACTCTCCCAAGTGCTTAGTACAGTGCTCTGTACACAGTAAGCACTCAATAAATATGAGTGAATGAATGATGGAATGAATGAGTGAATGAATGAATGAATGAATAAATGAATGAATGAGTTATTCTTCCTTGTGAAACAGTAAGTTCTTCATCAGGGAAGTTTATCTATAATAATAGGTTTTACTTAATGATAATAATAATAATAATAATAATGGCATTTATTAAGCACTTACTATGTGCAAAGCACTGTTCTAAGCACTGGGGAGGTTACAAGGTGATCAGGTTGTACCACAGGGGACTCACAGTCTTAATCCCCATTTTACAGATGAGGTAACTGAGGCCCAGAGAAGTTAAGTGACTTGCCCAAAGTCACACAGCTGACAATTGGTGGAGCCGGGATTTGAATCCATGACCTCTGACTCCAAAGCCCGGGCCCTTTCCACTGAGCCACACTGCTTCTCTACTTCCTTGGATGGGTGTGTTCTGTGATTTATACCAAAACGTGCTGTCTCTGGGAAGAACAGTAATTTTGCACAGGTCTGATTTATATAACCCAGGCTTTTCAAAAGGCTCTTAACACAGATCATTTGGACGACAGTGGAAATTTGCCTAATCGGATCTGTCATTTCTACTCCCTCCTTTCACTCCGCTGTCCCAAACGGCTTTCTCTATGGCCCTGAAAAGTTTGTTTTTGCAGCAAATACTGTAATTGGCCTTTCGATTAGCACAGATAGACTGTTTCTAATTTTTTTCACCTCCATCTTTATGAATAATTGAAAGGTTATCTCTTCAAATCGGGGGAGGCTGGAACAAATCACGTAATCCTAAATGTCCCTGGGGAAAATAATGCACTGTGCTTTCCCAAATACTCCACAAAAATATGATCATATTAGTGCTTTTAAGAGTAATTCCCCAGTTTCTCTGTGATACATACTAACTGAGATATAACCACCTTGCTGTTAGATAATAACAATCCATATGTCTACTGGAGAAGGAAGACACAACAGGGAGTTCATTGTTGCCTACAATGGAACACTTGGGTTCATTGTGAAGCAAATACTGGAGGTTGAAGGATTTCAGTGGTTTAACAGATGAAACAGAAAAATGGTACAATATATCTGTCTATAAGGATTACCAGTTTTATAGTGACGCTCGTGAGTTTAGAAACAGGGGGAAAAGGCAGTTATAAAAGTTTTTCAGTGATTTGGGATAGAAAGATAGCCTACAAATCTGAACCCAGATGAGCACCAACACAAAGAACTCAGGGTTGTTAGTCTGGAGACATGACAATCAGAGCCACTGATAATGCCATCACTTACAAATTGTGAGTCCTCTCTCTCTTTTTTATGACATGTTTAAGTGCTTACTCTGTATCAAGCACTATTCTAAGCACTGGAGTAGATAGAAGACAATCAGGTTTCACAGTCCCCCTCCCAAATGTGTCTCACAGTGTCATTAGGCAGGTGAATACCAAGGAAACTGAGGGACAAAGAAGTTGAATGACTTGCCTGAGGTCACACAACAGGCAAGTGGCAGAGCCTGGATTAGACCCCAGGTCCTCTAACTCCCATGCCCATGCTCTTTCACCTAGGCCACAGTGTGCTTCTCTGAGAGCCAGGAATCAGGATGGTTAAGAAGCCAAGCCAAATAGCCAGGGAAATAAGAAAATGTGGTGGGCAGCAACACTTGAGGAACAATGGCATGCCTCTTCCAAGAGCTTGGACTTCCACACGTTTGAACCATCATGGCATAGAGTCATTAAGCTTTTGCATCTTCTCTGGGTCTCAGGAAGCAGCCAGAACTGGCTTTTAACGAAGACTTCCTGGAGCAGTTACTTAGGCTGTGAGCCCCTCAAAGCACAGGGACTGTGTCCAACCTATTTAACTTGTATCTACCTTAGTGCTTAGTGCAGTGCTTGGCACCTAGTAAGCACTTAACAGATCACAATTATCATGGTGTAGTGGATAGAGCACAGGCCTGGAAGTCAGAAGGTCATGGGTCCTAATCTCAGCTCCTCCACTTTTCTGCTATGTGACCTTGGGCAAGTCACTTCATTTCTCTGTGTCTCAGTTATCTGTAAAAAGGGGATTGAGACTGTGAGCCCCACATGGGACAGGTACTGTGTCCAACCCAATTTGTTTGTATCCACACCAGCGCTTAATACCGTGCCTGGCACATAGTCAGCACATAAGAAATACCACAATTAATATCACAACTATTATAGAAGGAAATAGATATCCTTCTCCTCTTAACTGTTGAAACTGTGTTTCTTTCTCTCTTGTCCAAGTGGTTCCTTTCCCCACCAGCGAAGGCAAGGATCCCAAATCCTGTGAGATTTGATCCAAACTGAATATTAAATCATGCCTTTCTGTGAGCTCTATTTACCTGTTTCAAGGCAGCATGCACTCTCTCCTCTGCTCAGAGTTTTTGGCGAGAGCTTTTGAGCCAGGGCCTTAGAGCACTTCTTTAGGGAGAAAGTCAGAAAAAAGTTGTTTCTGGCAAAAAGCAAGGAAACAAATATTATAAAAGAATGAATTCAAAGTTAAAACATTGCTGTGCCCTGAGAAAAATAAAACAGATGTGTTATTTTTTGACGGATTAAAAAAGGTCCAAACAAATCATCCAAACAAACTATTCACTGACACATGGTTCCGTGGCTTGACCAGTTGCTCACTGGGAGAACAGGGAGCACTGGGGATTAAAAGGGCTATAGACGGTGATTCAGGCTTCTGTTTGCCTTACTTCATGACCAGAGCTCAGGCTAGGTCCAAGTTTGCAGGAGGAAAGGGTATTGGGTTTTATGTTCAAAAGACCTAATTTTGCCTTGAATCTGCCCAAGAAGAAACCAACCCCTTGCTGACATCTGTGTGCACTGCCCTGTGAAAACAGAGAAAATTTTTTTTTAAACTCCAGAACCTCATCCATCTCCAGAGCCTCCTGGGAAACCCTGGTTTAGTAAATATAATTGTCCGCAGCCTTCCTTGCAGTTAGTGTCCTTGCTTCACCCCTAGAGCTTATATTATGTCCAGTCCTGCAATTACAACAACTATGGTGTTTATTAAGTGCTTACTATGTTCCAAGCACTGTGTTAACCACTGGGGTGCTTACAAGAAATCAGGTTGGACGCAGTCCATGTTCTACATGGGGCTCACATTCTGAGGGAGAACAGGTATTTCATCCCCATTTTATGGTTGAAGAAATTGAGACAAAGATAAGTGACTTGCCCAAGGTCACGCAGCTGGGATTAGAACCCAGGTTCTCTGACTCCAAGCCATTTCCACTACACCATGCTGCTTCTCAACTTGGAAGCAACAGGGTCACCCCAGAGGGCCTGGTTTGAGTTTCTTAGCTCTTTTCTACCCTGTCTCCTTTTCAGTTCTCATGGTACTGTCAGAAATTTTTACAGCAGACAATAAAATACAGTAGACTGGAGGAGGATCAGAAGGAACCCGTTGTTGGCAAGGATTTTCTCTATTGCTGTATTGTACTATACAAGCACTTAGTACAGTGCTCTGTACACAGTAAGTGCTCTATGAATACCACTGAATGAATGAATGAAAGGACTGAGGGAAGGGGATAATTGAAGTGTGAACTCTATCTGGGCAGGAACTGTCTGATTTTATCACTGAATTCTTAACATGAAAAGGGCAGGAAGGAAAGATATCTATTAGGCAAGTGAGATTTGCACTGTCTCCATCACAGAACCTTGATCCTCTCAGTGCTTTACTTGAAACATAATATTTTAGCTCTGTTCCAAGCTGATTTGTTTGGGCAAAGAACACAGAAAGTATGTGTCTGGGTTCTCTAGTGATTACTGCTCTAAAAACAAAAGCATCAGAGGGTTGGTGGACCCTGACACCAGAAGAGATAACTACAAAGTATTCAATTAGGCAGACTCAAGCAACTTTTGAGGACACAATCTCACCACCAAGATAAATCCAGATAATCTCAACAAACTGCAAAGAAACCTGCCACATTTCTTCCTCACTCATCTGTACTGGAAGAAAGGTCAATCAACTTCTGCAGTTTAGAAGCATAAGACTTAGCTGTTTTCCATCAAATGATAATTGGTTGAGCTTGGACAGGCTCAGCTAGTGACTTGAATTAGGTAGAAAGGAAAAGAGTCTATTGAAGGAGGAAGCAAATCAAGGGATGTCCTTAGAAACTAAATGCCCATTTCAGATATGACAATAGAGATTTTGTTTTAATGGTATTTGTTAAGCACTTACTATGTATTAGGTTGGACACAGTCCATGCCCATATAGGTCTCACAGTCTTAATCCCCATTTTACAGATGAGGTAACTAAGGCACAGAGAGTTAAGTGACTTGCCCAAAGTTAAACAGCAGACAAGTAATGGAGCCAGGATTAGAGCCCAGATCCTTCTGACTTCCAGATCCATGTTCTATCCTCTAGACTACACTGCTTCTCTCTGATTCCACCGCAGCTGTGATAATAATAATAACAATGACAGTGGTATTTGTTAAGCATTTACTATATGTCAAGCACTATACTCAGTGCTGGGATAGATACACAATAATCAGGTCTCACATGGGGTTCACAGTTTAAGTAGGAGAGAGAACATTGAGTCTCCATTTTGAAGATGAGGAAACTGAGGCACAGAGAAGTTGACTTGCCCAAGGTCACCTGAAGAAAACATTCAAGCCAAAATATCTACTCCCTCCTCATGAAAGTAAGATACCACACTTGATATTAAAGACTATTTCCACTTTCTCCTCCTTGAGCAAGACACCTGTCTCAGATCATGGGTGGGAAGAAATACTGAGATAACTGTCTTGAAGACAAAGTTCAAACCAAGGGGAATTGGTCCTAATCTAAATCCCTCTTGTAAGGGAGATTTCCCAGCCTCCATTGAAAACAATTCTATATTTAAAATGGGAGGTCTAAACACTCAGAACTTCCTGAATTAGCCCAGTCCCAAACAGTCTGACTCATAAGAAAGAGGGCTTTTTATGAGATTTAAAGAAAAATTATCTTTTGAAATGCATGCTTCTTTTTTCCAGGCAGGTGTCACTAGGCTATTAAAGACATTAGAAGTAGGTTGCCACTCAAGCAATACAATCAAATGTAAGCTTTCCTGTGGAATCAGTCTGATTTTTTGAAGTTGGATTGAATGGTTTAGATGGTGGTATGGTGGTGAAGAGAAGTAGAAAAAATGATCAGCTCACTAATAAATATTTCAGCTTCTTATTACCCTTCAGGCTATGCTAAACAAATATTAAAACAAAGAAAATGAATAGTGTTTACTCCTGATAGGTGCTAAAGCATTCCTGGCTCCAGTCACACAGCAATGTGGAAGGAATAGTCAATCATTCAGAATTTCCCAAGAAATATTCTCTAGTAGGGTGCCCAACATCTTGGGAGTTGCATTCCTCTCTGAATCAGTAAAATTACAAAATGGTACCCTAGAGTTTTCAAGAATTAATATGTCCCTTACATGCCAAATGAACATTAAGTATACCCTAGGAGACCAACTGTTTAGCCCAGAACCAGATTCTGACCTCTTCAATCATTCCTGAACTTCTAGTCAGGTGTCACCATAGAGCTCCCAAAGTCAGGTCTCCATGGTTAATTAAAGTTGACTCTCTCAAAAAAAAATACTTAAAATTACCTATGCATCTTCCTGTTTTCAATGGATCCAGAACATCCTGAGAACTGACAGGACAAACTCACGCAGTTCCTGAATACATCAGAAGCTTGAATCTGGTTTTCTTTCAAACACCTAAAAATAGGTGAAGGCTTGATGGGAAGAGAATTTACCTCACTTCTTATTCTGACAGAAACTGGAACTAACAATGGAAACCAATTAAAAAGCGTGTGGTAAATTGCTGCTTCACTGCACTAAATGGTACTCAAATGGTGTGGAAGAGTGAATGTAGCATTCAAAAGCAATTTTTGATCAGAGGGTAGTTTGCACCCTAAGAGTAGCTGGAGTGATAGCTATAAGTACGTTTGAGCTTTCTGAAGAGAGGTGCTAAGAAACTACAAAAAAAAAGAGAAAAAAAGTTGAGAAGCTGCACAGCCTAGTGGAAAAGAGCACAGGCCTGGAAATTAGAGTACCTGGGTTCTAATTCTAGCTCCACCACTTGTCTGCTGTGTGATTTTGAGAAAGTCACTTAACTTCTCTGTTCCTCATGGGAATTAAGACTGTGAGCCCCTTGTGGGACAGAAACTGTGTCCAACCTGATTAGCTTATATTTATCCCCTACTTAGAACAGTGCCTGGGACACAGTAAGCAACAGCATTGCTCAGTGGAAAGAGCATGGACTTGGGAGTCAGAGGTCATGGGTTCTAATCCCACCTCCACCACTTGTCAGCTGTGTGACCTTGGGCAAGTCACTTAACTTCTCTGTGCCTCAGTTCCCTCATCTGTAAAATGGGGATGAAGACTGTGAGCCCCATGTGGGACAACCTTGTATCTATCCCACCACTTAGAACAGTGCTTGGGACATAGTAAGCACTTAAAAAATACCACCATCATTATTATTATTATTATTATTGCTGTACTGTACTCCCCCAAGCACTTAGTACAGTACTCTGCACATAGTAAACACTCAATAAATACAATTGAATGAATGAACTTAACCGATACCATTAAAAAATGTTATTATCAATGTCATGGATCAATCAGGCTATATCAAGGCAGATCACTCACAGGAAATACCTGAAGTACATCACTGGAATGATTAGCTATAAATTAGGCATTCTACGAGCAGTATTAGCATTTTCAGTCTACTGAAGGCCCAGTGAGTGAAATGCTGCCTACATTGAATTTATGTGTAATAGATGCATGTATTCATACTCATATATATACACCTGTTCTTCATTTTAGATGCTACAATGACATCGAGAAACTAACAAGCTGTGGAGAGAGGCCGGAGAGACCATTATACAGTCAACTATCTAATCCGCCTCGTGTGTTCATAAACACAGTTTCTCATGCAATGTTAGCTTCTTTCTAGACCTGACACTGTTTTCAAGACTTCATTTTGGAATCCCAAATTTCCCAAAATATCTCTTCAGGGAAAGTTTCTCCTTTCCTGACTTCTGCAAAGTAAACTGGTTTCAATAATTGTAGTGAAAAAGCCATTCTAGAAATAACATTTTTACCTAGAAAATATTATGATTCTTTGAGATTATATCTCTGAAATAATCGATTAATGCTATTTATTGAGCACTTAACCATGTGCTGAATGCTGAACTAAGCACTTGGAAATGATGCAACAGAGTTGGTAGACATGTTCCTTGCCCAAAGTGAGCTTACAGTCTAGAAGGGGAGACAGGCCTTAACATAACTAAATCATGAGGGATTGAGGGTGGTGTGAATATCAAGTGCTCTAAGGGCACATTTCCAAGTGTATAGGTGACACAGAAGGGAGAGGGGTTAAACTCACCATCAAAAACATTCATTAAGAACTTACCTGTGTAGGCCTACTGCAATGCTATTCAAAGTGAGTTCATCAGCCTCAGTATCATTCCTCAGGATACAAAATGGTCCATCTAGGTGAAGGACTGTGAGCCCCTTGTTGGGTAAGGACTGTCTCTATATGTTGCTGATTTGTACTTCCCAAGTGCTTAGTACAGTGCTCTGCATACAGTAAGCACTCAATAAATATGATTGAATGAATGAAAAAGGAAAAAATTGCAATGCCCCCTCCCCAGCCTAATTCTACTGATAACTTAAATATTTTACCCCCCAGCTAAATGTATATAGTTGTCTCATGTACCCGAAGAATCCGCCACTGATGATAAAATTAACCTACTGGTGCATGTGACTGAAGCAGCGTGGCTCAGTGGAAAGAGCCCGGGCTTTGGAGTCAGAGGTCATGGGTTCAAATCCCAGCTCTGCCACTTTTCAGCTGTGTGACTTTGGGCAAGTCACTTCACTTCTCTGGGCCTCAGCTACCTCATCTGTCAAATAGGTATTAAGCCTGTGAGCCCCACGTGAGACAACCTGATCACCTTGTAAACTCCCCAGCGCTTAGAACAGTGCTTTGCACATAGTAAGCGCTTAATAAATGCCATTATTATTATTATTATTAAAAGGTCAGTGTAACCCTGGCAACAATGAATACACAGAAAAGCTGTCCCTTGTTGTGTTGTCAAGTTTAATGTCTGCTGTACCTAGTACTGGCACTTTTGCCTCCTCATCTTATGATCCTTAAGAAGCTTGAGTTTCTATTCCCAACAAAGGAATCCTAGATCCACTTCATATTTCAGACTAATTCTGTGCACATCTACTGTAACATATTATCCTACCAGATAGTGGGTCAAAGTTCTAGTCCTTAGGTGAATGGCACATGATTTGGGAGAGAGGGGTGGGAAATGTGATCAGGCATATTAGTTTGAGAGATCTTTATCAAAGCCTTAGAAATTCAATTAAGACCACCCTGTCTTGCAGCACGCAGGGACAGACTGGCTTACTTGAAGAAAAGCATTGGGAAGAATATAAAATGCAGAGCAAAACAGAGCCAGCCACAGGTTCTGTAGATAGAAACTGCAGCTGTTAACTATAGGACAGTTTCTGCCAGAACCCGTAGCAGTTGCTGCTCCCACACTCACTCATGTGAATAGCATTGCCACTTTAGCCACATTTATAATAATAATAGTTGCGGTATTCATTAAATGCTTACTATCTGCCAGCTACTGTGCGAAGCGCTAGGGTAGTTATGAGCTAATCAGGTAGGACACAGTCCCCATCCCCTGTGGGGCTCACAGTCAATCTCATTTTATAGGTGAGGTAACTGAGGCACAGCAAAGTGACTTACCCAAGATCACACAGCAGACAAGTGGCAGAGCCAGGATTAGAACCTATGACCTTCTGATTCCCAGGCCTGTGCTCTACCCACTATGCAGAAGGGATGGCAATTACATATACTGTAATTAATTGCCATATTAGTCAACATAATTTTTCCCATTCTTTCTCTTCCTTTCCTTTTTCAGGGTCCTCTTGCTAATGCCTATACCCATCTTTTGCATTAGAGGAGTACAGCTCTGATCCAGCATACTGCTCCTGCAGAGTCTTTATTTGCCAAACAACTTCAGTCCTTCAGCATTGTTATTACTGTCTACATCAGCCCCATCGAAGGGCAAATCATTTTACCTGTGGGATGAGTTTGGAGTCTGAACAGTTTTCCCGTTTATTTTGGGTGTCTTTATTAATCTTAAAAGAGAGGAGTGAAAGAAAAGCTGCAACCCAGGTAAATCAAGCAAGAACTCTAAGTTGGCTTCCAGAGATCGTTGTGGGCAAGGAATGGGTCTGTTTATTGTTATATTGTACTCTCCCAAGTGCTTAATACAAGGCTCTGCACACAGTAATCATTCAATAAATATGATGGAAGGAATGAATAAAAGCCCATTTATTTTTATTTGTTTCTTATCTGACTTCTATCTGGCTTGGGCTCAAAGTTCACCAAGATTTGGCTACAATTTTTTAATGGTATTTGTTAAGTGCTTACTATGTGTCGAGCACTGTTCTGAGAGCTGGGGTAGGTACAAGTCAATCAGATCAGACACACTCACTGTCCCACATGGGACTCACAGTATGAGTAGCTGAGAGAACAGGTATTTGATCAATCAATGGTATTAATTGAGCACTTACTCTGTGCAGAGCTCTATAAGAAGCACTTGGGACAGTAGAATAGAACAGAATTAGCAGAATTTACAGCCTAGAGTGGTGGAGTATTGAATTCTCATTGTGCAGTTGAGGAAGCTGAGGAAGAGAGAAGTTCAGCCAATTAATTTAGTGACTTACAGTCCCTCTAGACTATAAGGTTCCTTCTGTGGGCAGAGGATGTGTCTATCAACTGTGTTATACTGTACTTTCCCAAGCACTTAAGTATCATGCTCTTCACATAGTAAACTCTCAGTAAATATGATTGATTGATTTCCCAAGGTCACTCAGCAGGCAAGTGATGGAGTGAGATTAGAACCCAGGTCTTCTGGATTCCAGGCCACCATGCTTCCCAATTAATACATTTAAGTCAAGAGAATTCACAAACATTGAATTTGAACAACTAAATGATTAGTGCATCATCTCCATCTTTCCAGCAAGAAGTCTACATGCAACTTCACCCCAAAGTGGTATTTATTCTCATCCAGTTTTGCTGCCTTTTCAGCCAACCCCAATCCAAAAGTTTTTGAAACGCTAAACAAATTATGTCCATTGTCTTCCTTTTATTCAAATACATATTAATTATTGAGAACAATTAAATTTCTCTTTAACTCTACTTGGGCCAGGGCTGCCACACACTATCCCTAATCAGTAGCAATTTTGAGCTACTACTGTGGGCAGAAGACCATTTTAAACATTTGGAAGAATAAAATGGAGTTAGTGGAAAGAATTCCTGTCCTAGAGGAGTTTACCATCGAACAGGGAAGACAGAAATTTACTGGTGGGACAAAGAAAGAGTTATATGGAAATGGCTGAGGGCTTAAGTAATACAAAAGTGAACATATAGCTGAGTGCAAGCTTAAGTAATAGACCTTGTAAAATATATGCAGAAATGCAGAAATGGAGAAGCAATGGTGGCCTACTGCATAGAGACAGGCCTGAGAGTCAGAAGGTCATGGGTTCTAATTCCAGCTCTGCCACTTTTCTGCCGTGTGACCTTGAGCAAGTCACTTCACTTCTCTGTGCCTCAATTACCTCATCTGTAAAATGGGGGTTAAGACTATGAGCCCCATATGGGACATGGACTGCATCCAACCAGACTAGCTGGTACATACCCCAGTCCTTAGTACAATGCCTGGCACATAGTGCATAATAAACATCATTGAAACAGTGATATAGGTGCTTGTGAGTGACAAAGTGCATAACTGGTGCAAAAGGGCTGAGGTAATAGTGAGGGGGATATAATCTGAGGAGAAGAAAAAATTAATCAAGGAAAATCTCCCATAAGAGTTGAGATTCCAGAAGGGCTTTGAAGATGGTAGGAGCTGTGATAGATGAATTTGAAAGAAGACGGCATTCCATGTTAGGAGGGAGAACATGAGCAAGGTGTTGGAGGCAAAAGAAATGTGGCAGAGTGAGTAGGTGAGTAGGGTCATCTTCAGGGGAACTAAAGAGTGTGAGCTGGGGTATAGTGGAAAAAAGGAGTAGATTGGTGGGAGGTAGAGAACTGAAGGGTCAGAAGTGTCTGCTTTATATGGAGAGGAATTGATAAACATTGATGGTTTCTCTAGCCAAAACAACACTTTTAATGTGAAAACTCAGATTATCATGTTTTGATTCTACCAGGTCAATCTAATTCCTAACTGCTTCATTCTCATCTCCCTCATCACCCACCTCTTACGCTCTCACTCTAGCCAGAAACTCCCTTCTCTTTACATCCATCAGATCAGTGTTCTCCCTATCTCCATGACCCTTCTAAAATCACATCTCTAGTAGTCTCTCATTTTACCAATCTATCCTCCCTGACCTTACTGTCTCTTCACCACTTCCACGTCACCCAAGAACTTTGGTGCTCACTCAACTCTCCCTACTATAGTGTGTATGCACAGATATTTGTACTCTATTGCTTTCCCCTCCCTCCCATGCAATTTAATGTCTGTCTCCCTCACTGGATTGTAAGCTTCTTGAAGGAAGGGATCATGTCTATAAACTCTAGCAAAGTCTCCCAAACACTTAGAACAGTATGCTGTGCAGAGTAAGTGTTCAATAAATATTATTGATTGATATTAAGTGCTAATTATAATAATAATTATTATGGTATTTGTTAAGCACTTACTATGTGCCAGGCACTGTACTAAGCACTGGGTGGATACAACAATAACAACAATAACAACAATGTTGGCATTTGTTAAGCGCTTACTATGTGCAAAGCACTGTTCTAAGAGCTGGTGGGGATACAAAGTGACCAGGTTGTCCCATGTGGGGTTCACAGTCTTAATCCCCATTTTACAGATGAGGTAACTGAGGCTCAGAGAAGTTAAGTGACTTGCCCAAGGTCACACAGCAGACATGTGACGGAGTCGGGATTCGAACCCATGACCTCTGACTCCAAAGCCCGTGCTCTTTCCACTGAGCCACGGTTGTACACAGTCCCTGATCCACATGGGGTTCACAGTCTTAATCCCCATTTTACAGATGAGGTCACTGAGGCACAGAGAAGTAAAGTGACTTGGCCAAAGCCACACAGCAGACAAGTGGCTGAGCAGGGATTAGAACCCATGACCTTCTGACTCCCAGGCCCGTGCTCTATCCATTACACCATGCACTGGGCAGATAAAAGATAATGCAGCCAGACACAATCCCTGTCCCACAAGAATCTCCCAGTCTAAAAACTGGGAAGAGGAATCATATATCCCCACTTTACAGATGAGAAAGCTCTGAGGCACAGAGACATGAAGTGCCCTACCTGGGTCACCCAGCAGGTGAAACTGGAGAGCCAGGGCTACAACTCAGATCTCTTAAATCCCAATCCCTTGCTCTTTCCACTAAACCATGCTGCTTCTCTACGTTCATTCATTCATTCAATCAATCGTATTTATTGAGTGCTTACTGTGTGCAGAGCACTTTACTAAGCACTTGGGAAATACGAGATGGCAACATATAGAGATGGTCCCTACCCAACAGCGGGCTCACAGTCTAGAAGGGGGAGACGGACAACAAAACAAAACATATTAACAAAATAAAATAAATAGAATAAATATGTACAAATAAAATAAATAAATTGAGTAATAAATACGTACGGACATATATACATATATACAGGTGCTGTGGGGAGGGGAAGGAGGTAAGGCGGGGGGATGGGAAGGGGGAGGACTTTGTGATGTAGTAGCTCTATGTGATGAAGTAGCCAAAAGAGCAAGGGGTTTGAGAAGGAACTAGCATTCTGGGAATGCCTGATAGCCAGGTAAGGATATGTACTTTGTAGAGAATGCTGTCACCTCTCAGCTGTCTGTATTTGCAGAGTCCACAACTACAGGCTTTGATTAGGGTAGATGCAAAGAATCAATCAGTGGCATTTACTGAACACTTACTATGTGCAGAGCACTAGACTAAGCATTTGGGAAAGTACAGTAGAGTCAGTAAACATATTCCCTGTCCACAAAGAGATGTTACTAAGTTGCATGCTGCTTCAGAGTAAGGACAGTCTTCCCTCTGTCCTGTTCTCTTCACTCCCACCCACAAAGAGCTGACAAGTGCCAGACATTCTCCAGGAAAGCAGTGTGGCCTAGAGGAAAAAGAATGGGTCTGGGAGTCAGAAGACCTGGGTTCTAATCTTGGTTCTGACACAACTGCTGTGTAACCATGGACAAGTCACTTAACTTCTCTGTGCCTCAGTTCCCTCATCTGCAAAATGAAGATTCAATACCTGCTCTCCCTCCTACTTAGACTATGAGCCCCCTATGGGACATGATTATCTTATATTTTACCCCAGTGCTTCCCCTCTCAGGATTGCACCTGCAATGGTTCCAGTTACTCTACCAGTCTCGGATACCGGAGGGAGAGTCCAGCAGAGGCATACCCATTCCACTCTTAGCTTGGTCAGTGGTTAGTGAGTGGAGGGCAATTTGCCATAAGTCAAAACTCACCTATGCTGGGCAGCAGCTGCATGGGAGAGAGTTGAAGGCAGAGACTCACATCCAAGCCATCACCAAAACCTGCCGGTCTCACGTCCGCAACATTGCCAAGATCCACCCTTTCCTCTCCATCCAAACCGCTACCATGCTCGTTCAAACTCTCATCCTATCCCATCTAGATTATCAGCCTCCTCTCCAATCTCCCATCCTCCTGTCTCTCCAATCCATACTTCAGGCCACTGCCCGGATTGTCTTTGTCCAGAAACACTCTGGGCATGTTACTCCCCTCCTCAATAATCTCCAGTGGCTTCCAATCAACCTACACATCAGGCAGAAACTCCTCACCGTCGGCTTCAAGGCTCTCCATCACCTCGTCCCCTGCTACCTCACCTCCCTTCTCTCCTTCTACAGCCCAGCCCACACCCACCACTCCTCTGCCGCTAATCTCCTCACCGTGCCTCATTCTCGCCTGTCCCGCCATCGACCCCCGGCCCACGTCATCCCCCTGGCCTGGAATGCCCTCCCTCCGCCCATCCGCCAAGCTAGCTCTCTTCCTCCCTTCAAGGCCCTACTGAGAGCTCACCTCCTCCAGGAGGCCTTCCCAGGCTGAGCCCCCTCCTTACTCTCCTCCTCCTCCCCCCTCCATCCCCCCCGCCTTACCTCCTTCCCCTCCCCACAGCACCTGTATATATGTATGCATGTTTGTATGTATTTATTACTCTATTCATTTATTTTATTTGTACATATTTATTCTATTTATTTTATTTTGTTAATATGTTTTGTTTTGTTCTCTGTCTCTCCCTTCTAGACTGTGAGCCCACTGTTGGGTAGGGAGTGTCTCTATATGTTGCAAACTTGTACTTCCCAAGCGCTTAGTACAGTGCTCTGCACATAGTAAGTGCTCAATAAATACGATTGATGATGATGATGATTGAATGAATGAATGACTGTGCAGAAGAAGGCAATGGTAAGCCACCTCCATATTATTACTAAGAAAACCCTATGGATACACTACCAGAACGGCTGCAGATGGAGGTGGGGCGTTCTGAGAGGGATATGTCCAGGGAGGCACTATGAGTCGGAGACAACTCAACAGCGTAAGACAAGACAAGACCCTAGTGCTTTGTCTAGTGCTTGGCACACAGTAGGTACTTGACAAGTTTCACAGCACAGAAACAGCATGGTGTAGTGGATAGCGCATGGACCTGGGAGTCAGAAGGTCATGGATTCTAATCCTGGCTCCACCACTTGTCTGCTGTGTGACCTCGGGCAAGTCACTTCACTTCTCTGTGCCTCAGTTACCTCATCTGTAAAAGGGGGATTGAGACCATGAGCCCCACCTGAGACAGGGACTGTGTCCAAACTGATTTGCTTATATCTACCCCAGCACTTAGCATGGTGCCAGGTACATTGTAAGCACTTAACAAATACCATAATTATTATTATTAGCTATTATTCAGGATTAATAAATATTGATAAAAATGGAATTTGTACAAGAAACAGTCTGAGTTCTGATTGGATTGTAAACTCCTTGAAGCAGGAATGTGTATTTGATGTCCAATGAATGTTCCTATGCAGCTCATACAGTGTTCTGCACATAGTGGGAGTTCTATAAATGACTTTCAATCCTTCTCATCAATTTTTTGAACATCTAGCTCCTATATATTCAAATAATTTTGTCCTGGCTGCAGCCAAGGCACCATTCCAATTGGTCACAACTATGCCACCTGAGCCCACCTTCAAAATGTTAGTAGGAGACTATACCTCCCACCATCTGCACATCCCTGCCTTTAAATTCTCATCCCCACAGTCCCCAAGGCTCAATGAGAACTACACCAGCAGCTGCAAACAATCATGCTATTCCTGCTCTAAGCACATGGATTGACCAGTACCAGGTATTAATGGATAATTCTGAGAAACAGCATGGCCTAGTAGAAACAGCACAGTCCTGGGAGTGAGGGGACCTAGGTTCTAATCCCAACTCCACCACATGTTTGCTGTGTGACCTTGGGCAATTCACTTAACTTCTCTGTGCCTCAGTTCCCTCAACTGTAAAACAGGGATTCAATCCTACTCCCTCCCCCATAGACTGAGAGCCCCATGTGGACCAGGAACTGTGTCCAATCTGATTTGACATGTATCTATACCAGCAAATAGAACAGTGCATGACATATAGTAAAAGTTTAACAAATACATAATAACAAATATATTATTAATAATCCACAAATAATAATAGTATTTATTAAGCACTTATAATAGGCTAGGCACTGTACTAAGCTTTGGGGTGGATACAAGCAAATCAGGCTGGACACAGTCCCTGCCCCACAGGTAGCTCAGTCTCAATCCCCATTTTACAGATAAGGTAACTCAGGCACAGAGAAGTGAAGTGACTTGCCTAAGGTCACACCGCAAGCAATTGAAAGGGCTGGAATTAGAACCCATGACCTTCTGACTCTCAGGCCCATGCTCTGTCCACTATGCCATGCTGCTTCTCACTTCTGACTATTGGGTCATTGCCTTATAGCTAAAGCTAAGGGATGTCTACAGAACATAATCCACTGACATACAAATCTACAGCCTCTTCTATTAATAATAATAATAATAATGGCATTTATTAAGCACTTACTATGTGCAAAGCACTGGGGAGGTTACAAGGTGATCAGGTTGTCCCAAGGGGGGGCTCACAGTCTTAATCCCCATTTTACAGATGAGGGAACTGAGGCCTAGAGAAGTTAAGTTACTTGCCCAAAGTCACACAGCTGACAAGTGGCAGAGATAGGATTTGAACCCATGACCTCAGACTCCAAAGCCCGGGCTCTTTCCACTGAGCCATGCTGTTCTGGACATCAGAAGCCAGGATCTGATTTTGAAATCTAGAGAATGTTGTCCTCCCACTGACAATCTTCAGTTGTCTTCCAAAAAATATATGCCCAGAGCTAAATTGGACAGTACCAAAGTTGGGAAGCCATCCAGATCCATTTTGGAGGAAAAGGAGGCACCATGCCCATAGCAAGCATGGTCTGCCACAGAACTGTGAGGAATCAGTAAATATGCATTGTAAGTCCTCTTTCCAGTGGCTGGCAAGTCAAGAAGGAAGGAAAAATTTTGTGTAAGAGCTTGGTCCGACAAGTCGTACCACTCACCTTTCAGTAATGATTCACCTTGAGCTAATTGCCCTTTTCTCCTGCAGAGTTAAATCAGATGCATTTTGGTAGTGCAGGTCACTTTTGGAGAATGGAGACAGACTCCTGCTGAGAGTCAGAAAGATCTGGGTTCTAATTCCAGCTCTTCCACTTGTCTGCTGGGTGACCTGGGGCAAGTCATTTCATTTCTCTGAGCCTCAGTTACCTCATCTGTAAAATGAGGATTAAGACTGAGCCCCATGTAGGACAGGGACTGTGTCCAATCTGATTAGCCTATATCTACCCCAGTGCTTAGAACAGTGCTTGACACACAGTAAATGCTTAACAAATATCATCAGTAGCAGCATTACTTAATTGTGGCCACTTGTTCTTCAACTCATTTCCTGCTGTTGGTGCCACTGGAAGAATTGGCTCAGTCCATTTGCTCATCGAACCTCCATGTAGCGTTGCCTTAATGGTGACATAAAATTCAGTGTGTCCTCTAATGGGATGAAGACTGCATGGAGAAATAGAAATGCTTATTAAAAAAAATCAGAAGTCGTGCTTCTTAATGAAGTAAATGTGTGCAGCCCCATTTTCAATGCAATCCTGGGGGATTTGCCATAGAGATTTTGATTGCATTAGCTCACCTGGAAAAGCTCAGAGCATGCCACTCTTATTTATTCTGATTTTGGGTCCTTGAGCATGGCTCTTGATAGGCTGGAATGCTGCCTGATTGACACCTGAGGTCTAAGGAGTGAAGGTTGGGGAAGGTCTAATGCTATTCAAAGCTTTCTAGAATGGGACAGTAGTTAAGACAGAATATTAAATTTCTGTAAAACTAAGGTCTGTTGAACATGAAAAATGACATAATTGCCTTTTATGTTCTTAATTTCTAGGGATTTATAAATTAGAGCCAAACAGTAGTGGCAGTAGTGGGGCTTACCAGGTAGGAAGGAAACAGAGGAAGAATAAGAAAGGACTAGGATAGGATGAAAGCCAGCATGGCTTAATGGAAAGAGCACGGGCTTGGGAGTCAGAGGTCATGGGTTCTAATCCTGGCTCCGTCACTTGTCAGCTGTGTGACCTTGGGCAAGTTACTTAACTTCTCTGTGCCTCAGTTACCTCATCTGGAAAATGGGGATTAAGACTGTGAGGATTAAGCCCCACGTGGGACAACCTGATTACCTTGTATCTACCTCAGCACTTAGAAGAGTGCTTTGCACATAGTAAGCGCTTAATACCATCATCATCATCATCATTATTATTATTACTTGGATAGGGAGGTGGAGGAGCTGGGATCAAGGTTCTTGAAAGACCTCTGAGGCATTACTAATAATATGTGGAGGCATTTTCTTTTTCCTCCCAAATCCATTACCACAGTCACTGGGCTGGTCAAACACTGTTGTTTCCAAGGAGACATTATTTTCCCAAACTAGCCCTGTCCCAAGCAGCCTCAGTCACAGCTACAGATGGAGAGAGATAAAAAATGGTATTGCTAAAAAAGCAAGGTTCACAAACCTACAGACCAAATTTGTTTGGTGGAAAAATCTTTTCCACCAATAATTACAGGGCCAAAGTTCAGAATACAAAAGTGAAAGCTTTTGTTGTCTTTTGCCTGTTCTGCCTCACCCTAATTAGAATTAACAGCGTGTCCTAGAGGAAAGTACGTAGGTCTGGGAGTCAAAAGACCTGGGTTCTAATCCCTCCTCTGCCACTTGTCTCCTATGTTACCTTGGGCAAGTCATTCATATAGCTTTAATTCTATTTGTTCTGATGATTTTGACACCTGTCTACATGTTTTGTTTTGTTGTCTGTCTCCCTTTTCTAGACTGTGAGCCTGTTGTTGGGTAGGGACCGTCTCTATATGTTGCTGACTTGTACTTCCCAATCAATCAATCAATCAATCGTATTTATTGAGGGCTTACTGCGTGCAGAGCACTGTACTAAGCGCTTGGGAAGTACAAGTTGGCAACATATAGAGACAGTCCCTACACAACAGTGGGCTCACAGTCTAGAAGGGGGAGACAGAGAACAAAACCAAACATACTAACAAAATAAAATAAATAGAATAGATATGTACAAGTAAAATAAATAAATAAATAAATAGAGTAATAAATATGTACAAACATATATGCATATATACAGGTGCTGTGGGGAAGGGAAGGAGGTAAGATGGGAGGGATGGAGAGGGGGGCGAGGGGGAGAGGAAGGAAGGGGCTCAGTCAGGGAAGGCCTCCTGGAGGAGGTGAGCTCTCAGTAGGGCCTTGAAGGGAGGAAGAGAGCTAGCTTGGCAGATGGGCAGAGGGAGGGCATTCCAGGCCCGGGGGATGACGTGGGCCGGGGGGTCGATGGCGGGACAGGCGAGAACAAGGCACGGTGAGGAGATTAGTGGCAGAGGAACAGAGGGTGCGGGGTGGGCTATAGAAGGAGAGAAGGGAGGTGAGGTAGCAGGGGGCGAGGTGATGGAGAGACTTGAAGCCCAGGGTGAGGAGTTTCTGCCTGATGCACAGATTGATTGGTAGCCACTGGAGATTTTTGAGGAGGGGAGTAACATGCCCAGAGCATTTCTGGACAAAGACAATCTGGGCAGCAGCACGAAGTATGGATTGAAGTGGGGAGAGACGCGAGGATGTGAGATCAGAGAGAAGGCTGATGCAGTAGTCCAGACGGGATAGGATGAGAGCTTGAATGAGCAGGGTAGCAGTTTGGATGGAGAGGAAAGGGCGGATCTTGGAAATGTTGTGGAGCTGAGACCAGCAGGTTTTGGTGACAGCTTGGATGTGAGGGGTGAATGAGAGAGCGGAGTCGAGGATGACAGCAAGGTTGCGGGCTTGTGAGACGGGAAGGATGGTAGTGCCATCAACAGTGATGGGAAAGTCAGGGAGAGGGCAGGGTTTGGGAGGGAAGACAAGGAGTTCAGTCTTCGACATGTTGAGTTTTAGGTGGCGGGCAGACATCCAGATGGAGATGTCCTGAAGGCAGGAGGAGATGCGAGTCTGGAGAGAGGGGGAGAGAACAAGGGCAGAGGTGTAGATCTGGGTGTCATCAGCGTAGAGATGATAGTTGAAGCCCTGGGAGTGAATGAGCTCACCAAGGGAGTGAGTGTAGATCGAAAACAGAAGGGGACCAAGCACTGAACCTTGGGGAACCCCCACAGTAAGGGGATGGGAGGGGGAGGAGGAGCCTGCAAAAGAGACTGAGAATAAATGACCGGAGAGATAAGAGGAGAACCAGGAGAGGACGGAGTCTGTGAAGCCAAGGTCGGATAGTGTGTTGAGGAGAAGGGGGTGGTCCACAGTGTCAAAGGCAGCTGAGAGGTCGAGGAGGATTAGGATAGAGTATGAGCCGTTGGATTTGGCAAGCAGGAGGTCATTGGTGACCTTTGAAAGGGCAGTTTCTGTGGAATGTGGGGGACGGAAACCAGACTGGAGGGGGTTGAGGAGAGAGTTGGTGTTGAGGAATTCGAGGCAGTGTGTGTAGACAACTTGTTCAAGGAGTTTGGAAAGGAATGGTAGGAGGGATATGGAGTGATAACTAGAAGGTGAGGTGGGGTCAAGAGAGGGTTTTTTTTAGGATGGGAGAGATATGGGCATGTTTGAAGGCAGAGGGGAAGGAACCAGTGGAGAGTGAGCGGTTGAAGATGGAAGTTAAGGAGGGGAGAAGAGATGGAGCGAGAGATTTCATGAGATGAGAGGGAATGGGGTCAGAAGCACAGGTGGCCGGAGTAGCACTTGAGAGGAGGGAGGAGAGCTCCTCTGAGGATACTGCTGGGAGTGACGGGAGAGTAGCAGAGAGTGTTGAGAGCCGGGGGGTTGGAGAAGGGGCAGGAGTGACTTTGGGGAGGTCGGACCTGATGGATTTAATTTTGTTAATGAAGTAGGAGGCCAGATGGTTTTGGGTGAGGGAAGGAGAAGGGGGAGGAACCGGGGGCCTGAGAAGGGAGTTGAATGTATAGAAGAGCTGGCGGGGATGATGGGCATGGGTGTCAATAAGGGAGGAGAAATAGTTTTGTCTGGCAGAAGAGAGGGCTGAGTTAAGGCAGGAAAGGATAAACTTGAAGTGAACGAGGTTGGCATGGTGTTTAGACTTTCGCCAGCAGCATTCGGCAGCTCGAGCATAAGAGTGAAGGAGGCGGACAGTGGCAGTGATCCAGGGCTGTGGGTTAGTGGTACGAGAGCGGCGAAGGGAAAGGGGCGCGAGTGAGTCTAGCTGAGTAGAAAGGGTAGAGTTGAGAGCAGTAATCTGATCATCAAGACTGGGTAGAGAGGAGAGGGAGGCGAGGTGGGGTGTGAGGTGCTCAGAAAGATGGATGGGGTCAAGAGAGCAGAGATCTCTGTGAGGGAGTAATATGGAATTACAGGGGAAAGGAGTGTGAGTGAAGAGGCAGGTGAGAAGATTATGATCAGAGAGAGGGATTTCAGAGTTGGTGAGGGTGGACACAGTGCAGCAGTAGGAGATGATGAGGTCGAGGGTATGGCCAAGTTGGTGAGTGGGTGAGGTGGGGTGGAGCAAGAGGTTGGCAGCATCAAGGAGAGATAGAAGGCGGGCAGCAGAGGAGTCATCAGGGATATCCATGTGGATGTTGAAGTCTCCAAGGATCAGAGTGGGCATGGAAAAGGAGAGAAGGAAGGTGAGGAAGGGGTCAAAATTGTTCACAAGCGCTTAGTACAGTGCTCTGCACACAGTAAGCGCTCAATAAATACAATTGAGTGAATGAATGAATTTAAACTTCTCTGTGCCTCAGTTCCTTTATCTACATAATGGAGATTCAATAACTGTTCCCCTTCCTGTTTAGACTGTGAGCCCCATGGAAGACTTGTCTTGTATCTACCCCAGGGCTTAGTATAGTGCTTGGCACATAGTAAGCACTTAACAAATACTACTATTATTGTTATTACTACTATTATAAAATGGGTGAAAAGCAACATGGAAATATTAACAGCTTTGGAATCGCAGGCATAGCTTTTCTGAGAAAAAGGGTTGTGACCAAAACATTTATGTCAAATTATGGGTTTAAGAAATCACCTTAGATTGCTTGTGGTTACTTCTTAATTATGTTGTGAACTGCCTGCTTGGAAATCTTCAAGAAAATTATAAAGCACCCATCTAAGGAAATTACTCTTCTAAAACAAGACTAAAAAGCAGATAGAGAGAGAAGAACCTTTAAAATGTGAAAATTTGCAGATCCAGATCCTATGTCTTTATATGCAATGGCATCTGGAAGTCCAGATCCGTGCAATGAAAATTTAAGATAGGGTTACTAACAAATTGTTGAAAATTTTAGAACTCTCAAATATTTCAGAAAGGTGAATTTTAGCTACAGTAGGAATGGAGGAAAACAGAAGAAAGGGCCAATATTTAGTTGAAAGAGACTTTTCAGAATATTCATCTATATTTTAGAGTTTTCCACCTTTTTCAGTTAAATCACCTTTGGCTGCTTTCAGGATGGGCCCCTCTTGAAGAGAGTTAATGTGTTGACTTCAGAGAATCCCTCTCACACTCCCAATCATCTTCAAATATCAGCAGGCAGTCCTGTTTTGAAAGAGGCAAATCACCCAGCTGTATCTGGTAACAGAACTGAAACCATGAGTAAGGAGTCTTTTGCAATTTGAATGTAGTGATCTGAGTGTGATTCCAGGAAGCAGGATTGTCCTGCAGATGGAAATGCTGCCCCAATTACAATTACTTGGGAAACTAAAAAGAGTAGCAGCACATGAATGCTAAGATTTCCCAATCCCAGACTAGCTCTTCAGAAGCAAAGGTACTGAGGCAATTATCAATATAATTAAGCCCTCCCTCCCCAAAGGCTTTATGATGTAAGCACATTGTGGGCAGGAATAACATGCCTACCAACTGTTATATTGTATTCTCCCAAGCCCTTAGTACATTGCTCTGCACACAGAAAGCACTCTCTGCCTGCCTCAGGCAGTGGAGAATTGCTCCAGACTTTGCATCCCTAGAGGCCCTGAAACAACAAGTTTAACATTCATTAATTCTACTTAGAGTTTTGAAACATCAGCCAGAGAAACACTAGGGATATTCCTACAGAATGTTCTCAATGTAATATCTTGCTACCATTTTATTACCACTTCAGCACTCACATGGTATTGTGCGTTCAGGGGTGAGCAGGGTTGTGCCAAATGGTGTTGAAGGAAACACACAGTGATAAGAACCAAATTTATAGGGAGATTTGGCTTCATTCCTTGGAGTGGACAGACAGCACATTCTGCTACATTGCAGGTTTCCCTAGCATCTTTTGAACTTTCAATAAGGCTATTAGACATCCTTGTTTTAAGGGGTAGCCTTGGTTTGTTTTGTGTTACTAGAATTGTACCAGGTTTGGAAATTAGTTCCAAACTGGCTCTTGGGCATTTCTTGGCCCTGATTCTTCCACAGGCCTTTGATGTTTAGTGTGATTTTAATTGCAATAGGTGGGAGCACTCATTATTTCCTTTTAATTATTGGGGTTAGGCCTTTTTGAACAAATTATGCAACTTCAAGTAAATTAATATACTCACTGGCACAAAATAATACACAGATGTGCATTATCAAGCAATCATATTCACTGAGCGCTTACTGTGCCTTATTCTTAAGCACATCATTTTTTTCTCTTCCACAAATGAATAGATTAATCATTTTCTTAGGTAAGAGGGGGAGAAAGATATTGAAAATATATGTTTTAAATGTATATTTTAAATTTATATTTTAAATACAGAAATGAATGCTAACAAGAGTTACCAAATCCTTAAAAGGGGCAAATCACTTCCTTCCTTCCTTCATTCATTCAGTCATATTTATTGAGTGCTTACTGTATGCAAAACACTGCACTAGGTACTTGGGGGAATACAATATAACAGTAAACAGACACATTCCCTGCCCACAACAAGCTTACAGTCAAGAGGGGGAGACAAACATTAATATAAATAAGTACATTACCGATAAGTACAGAAGCTCTGTGGGGCTAGGAGGGGGGCATGAGTGAATAAAGTCTGGAGCAATTCTCCACTGCCTAAGGGAGGCAGAGAGATTGGCCTGGGCTCTGCTCAAGAATAAAGCACGAGACATAATAACTATGCTATCTGTTGAGCACTTAACTATACACTCTGCACTGTTCTAATCAGGTTGGACATGTCCCTGTCCCACACGGGCTCACTGTCTAAGGGGGAGGGAGAACAGGTAAAATCCTCATTTTACACATGAGAAAACTGAAGCACAGAGAAGTTAAATGACTTGCCCAAGGTCACCCAGCAGACAAGTGACGGAGCCGAGATTAGAACGAAGGTCCACTTACTCCAACTATCATCTATCATCTCTACACTGATGACACCCAAATCTACATCTCTGCCCTGCTCTCTCTCCCTCCCTCCAGGCTCGTATCTCCTCCTGCCTTCAGGACATCTCCATCTGGATGTCTGTCCTCCATCTAAAACTCAACATGTCCGAGACTGAGCTCCTTATCTTCCCTCCCAAACCCTGCCCTCTCCCTAACTTTCCCATCACTGTTGATGGCACTACCATCCTTCCCGTCTCACAAGCCCGCAGCCTTGGTGTCATCCTTCTAGATTGTGAACCCACTGTTGGGTAGGGACCGTCTCTGTATGTTGCCAACTTGTACTTCCCAAGTGCTTAGTACAGTGCTCTGCACACAGTAAGTGCTCAATAAATACAATTGAATGAATGAATCCTCGACTCCGCTCTCTCGTTCACCTCTCACATCAAATCCGTCACCAAATCCTGCCAGTCTCACCTCCGCAACATCGCCAAGATCCTCCCTTTCCTCTCCATCCAAACCGCTACCCTACTTGTTCAATCTCTCATCCTATCCCGACAGGATAACTTCATCAGCCTCCTCTCCAATCTCCCATCCTCCTGTCTCTCCCCACTTCAATCCATACTTCACGCCGCTGCCCAGATCGTCTTTGTGCAGAAACACTCTGGGCATGTTACTCTCCTTCTCAAAAATCTCCAGTGGCTACTAATCAACCTACACATCAGGCAAAAACTCCTCACCCTCGGCTTCAAGGCTCTCCATCACCTTGTCCCCTCCTACCTCACTTCCCTTCTCTCCTTCTACAGCCCAGCCCACACCCTCCACTCCTCTGCCACTAATCTCCTCACTGTGCCTCGTTCTCACCTGTCTCGCCATTGACCCCGGGCCCACGTCCTCCCCCTGACCTGGAATGCCCTCCCTCCGCACATCTGCCAAGCTAGCTTTCTTCCTCCTTTCAAAGCCCTACTGAGAGTTCAACTCCTCCAGGTGACCTTCCCAGACTGAGCCCCCTCCTTCATCTCCCCCTACTCCTCCTCCCTATCCCCCCGCCTTACCTCCTTGCCCTCCCCACAGCACCTGTATATATGTATATATGTTTGTACATATTTATTACTCTATTTATTTTACTTGTACATATTTATTCTATTTATTTTATTTGGTTTGTATGTTTTGTTTTGTTGTCTGTCTCCCTCTTCTAGACTGTGAGCCTGCTGTTAGGTAGGGACCGTCTCTATATGTTGCAAACTTGTACTTCCCAAGCGCTTAGTACATTTATTCATTCAATCAAATTAATGGAGCGCTTACTGTGTGCAGAGCACTGTACTAAGCGCTTGGGAAGTACAAGTTGGCAATATATAGAGAAGGTCCCTACCCAACAGTGGGCTCACAGTCTAGGACAGTGCTCTGCACACAGTAAGCGCTCAATAAATACAATTCAATGAATGAATGAATGAATGACTCCTAGGCTTCTGTTTTTTGCTCTAGGCTCTGCAGCTGATTCCTAGGCTGTGCCTCCACAGTGCGGGGCTGAGGAAGCAAAGCCATCTGCTGAAGGGAGCAGAGGGATGGCATCAGTGGTGAACACAGACCTGAGAAGTAGCCCCCATATTTACTCCCTTTGCCTCTTTCATTTCTTTCTTCGTCACTTTCACCTCATCTTTCTGTTCCCATATCAGCTTCTCAGTCTTTGTTCTGTCCCCAGCCCCCACCTTGACTATCTCCGCCATTTTCAAAACTCTAAACGAGCATCGTACCTGAAACACAGGATTTGAAAATTAGACTGTAAACTCTTCTATTAAATTATAAGTTCCTTGAAGAGCAAAGACGATGTCTGTTACTTTTAGTGTATCTCCCAAAAACTTAGTTCAGTGTTCTACAAATAGTCGTCTTATGCTGTCTAGTCATTTCCGATCCATAGAGATTCCATGGACACGTCTCTCTCAGAACACTCCACCTCCATCTGCAATCATTCTGATAGTATATCCGTAGAGTTTTCTCGGTAAAAATACGGAAGTGGTTTACCATTGCTTCCTTCCACAATGTAAACTTGAGTCTCCACCCTCAACTATCTCCCATGTCACTGCTGCCCAACGCAGGTGAGTTTTGACTTGTAGCAGATTGCTTTCCACTCATTAGCCACTACCCAAGCTAGAAATGGAATGGATATGCCTCTGCTTGACTCTCTCTCCCATAGCTGTAACTGGCAGCATACTGGAAACTCCCCAGGTGTGATCCTGAGAGGGCCCTACACATAGTAGACATTCAAATATGAATTAGTGGAAACATAAAAACATAGGCTATTCATCTTTTCAAATGTATTTTATGCATATACTCAACATGTCCAAGACTGAACTCCTTGTCTTCCCTCCCAAACCCTGCCCTCTCCCTGACTTTCCCATCACTGTTGACAGCACTACCATCCTTCCCATCTCACAAGGCCGCAACCTTGGTGTCATCCTCGACTCCGCTTTCTCGTTCACCCCTCACATCCAAGCCGTCACCAAAACCTGCCGGTCTCAGCTCCGCAACATTGCCAAGATCTGCCCTTTCCTCTCCATCCAAACTGCTACCCTGCTCGTTCAAGCTCTCATCCTATCCCATCTGGACTACTGTATCAGCCTCCTCTCCAATCTCCCATCCTCTTGTCTCTCCCCACTTCAATCAATACTTCACGCTGCTGCCTAGATTGCCTTTGTCCAGAAACGCTCTGGGCATGTTACTCCCCCCCTCAAAAATCTCCAGTGGCTACCAATCAACCTACGCATCAGGCAGAAACTCCTCAACCTCGGCTTCAAGGCTCTCCATCACCTCGCCCCCTCCTATCTCACCTCCCTTCTCTCCTTCTACCCAGCCCACGCCCTCCACTCCTCTGCCGCTAATCTCCTCACCATGCCTCATTCTCGCCTGTCCCGCCGTCGACCCCCGGCCCACGTCATCCCCCTGGCCTGGAATGTCCTCCCTCCCCACATCTGCCAAGCTAGTTCTCTTCCTCCCTTCAAGGCCCTACTGAGAGCTCACCTCCTCCAGGAGGCCTTCCCAGACTGAGCCCCCTCCTTCCTCTCCCCCTCCTTCCCCTCTCCATCCCCCCCACCCTACCTCCTTCCCTTCCCCACAGTACCTGTATATATGTATATATGTTTGTACGTATTTATTACTCTATTTATTCATTCATTTTACTTGTACATGTCTATTCTATTTATTTTATTTTGTTAATATGTTTTGTTTTGTTCTCTGTCTCCCCCTCCTATACTGTGAGCCCACTGTTGGGTAGGGACCGTCTGTATATGTTGCCAACTTGTACTTCCCAAGCGCTTAGTACAGTGCTCTGCACACAGTAAGCCTCAATATATACAAATGATTGATTGATTGATTGATTGATATACTCTACTTATTCAAGCCTACTCATTTTCAGATATTTGACCTCTCGGTGTTTTAACTCTGGATTGGAAGTCTCCAGGTAAACAGGAATCTTTCAATGTTTAATTTTCCTTTTATGAAGCAAACAGGTCAGCATCCTATGTATGTATGTAGGTGATGGGTGCATCAACAAATATTTATATGGCACTTAGAAGATGCACTTTACTGAATTCAAGGTGCTAAAAGTTCACTTAAATTGGATGCTGCACTTATAAACTCTTTCTATTCACCTAGGATACCATTATGTTCTGAAGCAGGAATTCTCATTAGGGGACTGAACAAGTCCATCCATTTCCCAGAAGTGTCATTTTATAACAAGGGAGTGGCATGGACCCATTAAGACCATGTCTACCCTAGGAAGACAATCCAGCCAAAATATTTTCCCTGTACATTTGTTGGCAACCAATGAAGTGTGAAACACTTGCTCCCAAATGTTTTTGTGATGCTCTTAGTCCAACGATCAATCAAGCAATGGTATTTTTTTAATATTGGACACTGCAATAAGCACTTAGGAGGGTATGAGAAGCAGTGTGGCTTAGTGGAAAGAGCTTAGGCTTGGAAGTCAGAGGACATGGATTCTAATCCCAGCTTCACCTCTTGTCAGTTTTGTGACTTTGGGCAAGCCGCTTAACTTCTCTGTGCCTCAATTACCTAATCTGTAAAATGGGGATTAAGACTGTGAGCCCCACGTGGGTCAACCTGATTACCTTACATCTACCCCAGCACTTAGAACAGTGTTTGGCACATAGTAAGTGCTTAACAAATACCATTATTATTATTACTATTATTACAACAAGAGCACGATGAAGAATGGACTGAAGGGAGAAGGGGGAGAATGGATTCAAGGCAACCAGCAAGGAGGCTGATGCAGTAATCTAGTATGACAGGACAAGAGCTTGGACCAAGAAGGTAGGTGTTGAGTGGAAAGAAAGTAATGGCTTGTGGGAATTATTATGGAGGAAGACTCAGCAAGTTCAGCAAGCTGACTGGGTGTGAGGGCTCAAAAGACAGTGAGGAGTCAAGAATGCTGTCAAGGTTACACGCTTCTGGGAAAAGGGGGATGATGGTGTCATCGACAGCAACAGGAAATTTAGGAAGAAGATATGTTCTAGGGAAGGAAGTGAGAGATTTAGTTTTGGAAATGCTGAATTTGATACATCAGCAGAGCATCCACATGGATATATTCTGGGAGCAAGAGGGAATAATAATAATAATAATAACAATTATGATGGTATTTGTTAAGCACTTACTATGTGCCAAGCATTGTTTTAAGTACAGGGGAAGATAGAAGATTATCAGCTTGTCCCAGATGGGGCTCACAATCTTAATCTCCATTTCACATATGAGGTAACTGAGGCACAGGGAAGTGAAGTGACTTGCCCAAGTTCACACAGCAGACAAGTGGCAGAGCCGGGATTAGATCCCATGACCTTCTGACTCTCAGGCCCATGTTCTATCCACTATGCTATGCTGCTTCTCTAAATGTTCTGTCTGTGATGAGCAGCAACATTATTGAATGCCCATTCTCTCTACACTCAGTAGCTGAGTGTGTCTTAATATTAATACTGACGATGGTATTTGTCAAATGCTTACTATGTGTAAAGCATTATTCAAAGTGCTGGGGTGGGTAAAAGGTAATCAGGTTGGACACAGTCGCTGTCCTTCACGGGGCTCACAGTCTAAATCCCCATTTTACAGATGAGGTAACTAAGGCACAGAGAAGTGAAGTGTCTTGCCCAAGGTCTCACAGCAAACAATTTGTGGAGCAGGATTAGAACCCAGATCCTTCTAACTCCCAGGCCCGTGGTCTATCCATTAGGCCACGCTGCTCCCCGTGTATGTCCAAAGAGTAACACTACAGATGTCTGAGACACTTAGGACAAATGAGGGAAGTTGCTTATCATTTAAGAATATAAAACTTAGCAAAAGTGTTCTCTCTCCAACCTTAGCATGTAAAATTCAGTGTTCCTGGTTCCAGTGTACTTTCTCCTTCCTCTGGGATGCCGGTGCCCCTTTGCTTTCTCTTCTAGTACCTGCAACCATTAATGAAGGCCTTCTGGGCTTAGGACAGCTTGGGGAGAAAATAAACTGAAGCTGGCAGGAATGGGCACTAGTAATACCTGGAGGACCGGAAGAATTAATCAAATTATTTATTTTCAGCTGAAGAATCCTGCCAAATTGAGAAAAGGTTTCCAGCCAAAACGTTAATTTACTGGTAGGGAGATAGCCAAAATGGCCCTCAAATGGGTCCCAGCTGTTTACCCTCAACCTTCCTTCCCCTTACCTCCAGTTGTCCTGGGAGAGGTGAATGATATAACAGTGTCTTGACCCTGGACATTTCCAGACATTCAACTCTTCAACATGTCTGAAAAGCAATCCTGGAGCCTCCCATGACAGCAATGAAGTCTTTCTGAGGCACTAACAATGGCAGTTTCTATCACAATGTAAGCTCCCCCAAACCCATACTGCACTTCTACCCCTCACCCCTTCTCCACCCACTCAGAAGACTTTAGCGGTCTAAAGCCTAACATGATGAAGTGCTGGCTGTCCATACCAGTGAAAACAATGTTTCAGCTGGAACCATCCTATCAAAATGGCAGAATTTGCCAATTTGAAAGGAATGTTTCAGTTCAATGTTTCGAGAGTCGACACAATCACACCGCGTGGCCTTGCTGCTCCCGGAAGGATCCTCTCCTCAGAGTGCCGCCATTGACGCCCGGGACTCCGTCCCCGAGAGGCCCGCCCGCCCGCCATCACACTGCGAGGCCTTGCCCGAGAGGCCCGCCCGCCCGCCATCACAGCGCCCCCACGGACGCCCCCCTGCTTCCACCCCTCTCCCCCATTTAGGCGACCTTCCTTAAGGTGCCCCTCATCCCCCCCTTCCCGGTCCGGTCCTGACTGACTCCCCCCCCCCCGCCCCCAGGTAAAAAGCCCTTGTTAGCACCATGTTACATTAACGACAACCTCATTCTCACCTCCTAAGCCCTCCCATGCTAGTTGACTGTTGGCTCCTCTCCCCAGGTATCTCTGCTCCCTGACCCCCCTTGACTGGCCCACCCTACTCCAGCACTTAATATTTTGTATCTGCTCTCTGTGACATCATTATCAGCCAATTTTATTATTGCCATAGCATACTGATTGTTTAACTGCACCCTGTGATGCCATCCCCTACTTATATCATTGCTACTGTTTTATTGCTTCTGCATCTCAATTGTTAACCTCCCGCTGTACTGTCACTCGCCCTGCTGACCTCACCATGAACTTTCAGTTCCCTTGCTCCCAACTGCCATTCCCATTCCTCACCTTCCCCTTCCCCTCTCCCACCCAGCTTTTTCCCTCCCTCTCCCCCACCAAGACCACTCCCCCTCACCCCCTACCAAGGATTCCTCTGTACCAGCGCCAGTCCTCCGCTCCTCCCTCCCGGCCCCCTCCCTCCCCTTCTCCCCGTCCCCACCCCATCCCAGTTCTCCTTTCCCATCGCCACCCCCCTTCCCACTCTCCCCGCCCAGGCCCCCGCCAGCTCATCCCAATCCAAACCCTCCCCACCCCTCGCACCCTTCCCCCTCCTCGACAGCTGCTGCCAAGTGTGGCCTCTGGAACCCACGCTCCGTTTGAAGTAAGATCCCTTTCATCCTGGACCTATTCCTTTCCAGCTCTCTACTCCTCCTCGCCCTAACTGAAACATGGCTGTCTCCGGACGATACGGTCTCTTCTGCTGCTCTCTGCAGTGTAGGCCTCTTCTTCTCCCACTCCCCCAGACTCACCGGAAAAGGAGGAGGGGTCGGTTTCCTTCTCGCCCCCCAATGTCGCTTTCGCACTATCCCTCCTCCCCCTTCCCTTTTCTTCCCTTCCTTTGAAGCCCACATTATTCGCCTCTACCACCCCCTCCAGATTCTTGTAGCCTCATCTACCTCCCTCCCGGCCCCACTTCCAAATTCTTTAACGACTTTGACCCCTTCCTCACCTTCCTTCTCTCCTTCTCCATGCCCACTCTGATCCTCGGAGACTTCAATATCCACATGGATATCCCTAACGACTCCTCTGCCACCCGCCTTCTATCTCTCCTTGACGCTGCCAACCTCTTCCTCCACCCCACCTCACCCACTCACCAACTTGGTCATACCCTCGACCTCATCATCTCCTACCGCTGCACTGTGTCCACCCTCACCAACTCTGAAATCCCTCTCTCTGATCATAATCTTCTCACCTGCCTCCTCTCTCACACTCCTTCCCCCTGTAAATCCGTATTACTCCCTCACAGAGATCTCCGCTCTCTTGACCCCACCCATCTTTCTGAGCGCCTCACACCCCACCTCGCCGCCCTCTCCTCTCTACCCAGTCTTGATGATCAGATTACTGCTCTCAACTCTACCCTTTCTACTCAGCTAGACTCACTCTCTCCCCTTTTCCTTCGCCGCTCTCGTACCACTAACCCACAGCCCTGGATCACTGCCACCGTCTGCCTCCTTCGCTCTTATGCTCGAGCTGCCGAATGCTGCTGGCGAAAGTCTAAACACCATGCCGATCCTCGTTCACTTCAAGTTTATCCTTTCCTGCCTTAACTCAGCCCTCTCTTCTGCCAGACAAAACTATTTCTCCTCCCTTATTGACACCCATGCCCATCACCCCTGCCAGCTCTT